>NW_027094086.1:141581256-142181256 GCF_029207755.1 Chamaea fasciata | reverse complement strand
GCAAAAATAGTAGAGAATGAATCTTATGCTAAGAACTTCAGTACTTCTTCAGTGCTGAGCTAATAACTTCAGCTACAGAACAGCAGGTTATTCTATAAATCTGAATGTATAGACAGCAGGAGATAGCCTGAGGATATCTCTAACTGAGCTACTTGAAGTTTGCAGACTTATTAGATATCACTCATATTTCCACCAAAAGCTATTAGCTGCTGTTTAGAAATGTGTAAGTGCTTCATCTGTGCTTGTCTGTAGGTATAAGGAGCAAATACTTCATACTGGGAATATATACTAGAATCCTCTTATTGAAGATACTAGGAACTCAGAATATAACAGAGAGAGCATTTAAAAATAGTGCAGGTTTCATCTCTATAAGGTTTTTTGAGGAGTTCTGTGCTGCCAGTTTTTCTAAAGCACAGGTTGATGCAGGAAAATATGTGTTAAATGCCATTTCACAGTTTTACATTTTCAAAATTCATCCTGCTCTGCCACACACACCCAAACTGTAGAGACTTTCCATGGACAGTACTGGTGCAGACCTCGTTCAATAACATTCATCTTGGGTGCACTAAATTTTTCTTCCTCCACCGTTACTTAAAATAGTCAGGGTACAACCCCCTGCATCATTTAATAGCAGAAATACTGACTGAGTCTTTGCTCTGGAAGCATGCATGGCATAGTGGTAACATCAATGTTGATGACAGATGTCATTAGTTTAATGACCATGGTTATCTATTGTCATATTTAAGTGAGGTTACTTAATGGAGTTAAATCTACTTTCCTTAATGGTTAGAATTAAGGAACTATGTCACATCTACATTAAGCTTATTACCTGTAATTTGTACAAAGAAACCCCTAACTTGAATAATTACCCCTACTTAATATACCATTAACCAAAAATTGATTGAGACTTAGTAAGAGTCTATTTGTGATTTCCAGATTTGTTTAGCATCCCTGTTTGGCCCCTCACATGTGACTTCATTAATGTTTTATATTTAAATTGGCTGAAAAGATCTGCACTGAGGAGTCATTTCACTGATGTACTGTGATCATAAAGCAATTTTGTAAATGCATAATATATGTTATATGCTTAAATTCTTGCATATTGTTTTTTTTCTTCAAGTGCTCTGTTATTTTAGTGATTTGACTCTGAGTTCAACAAAATTATTGGTAAGACGATAGCCAGCTTCTGTGAGTTCTAGATCTTTTACCTGTGCCCACTGACTGCTCCCCCAAGTTCCTTTCTTCTCCTTGTAATCTTCTTCCAAGTGCAGTAATAGCTTGAAAATATTTCCGTTGAAAGAAATAAAATAGTTCATTCTAATTATTTTTCTTTCATAATCCCCATTGCTACATTTTATTTTTCATTTTAAGTGGAACGAATAGTATTATGCAAAAACCAGAGACAGGCATTATACAAGGTAGGAATAAATTTGCAACTGACATGGAGCATCATGGAAAACAACCCATTCCTAGGGAAACAAAAACCCATTCATATTAAGCTAATCACAGGGTTCTTTCTCTCTGTAGCATTTACTTCAATAGTATGTAAAGAAAATTTCATGTCAATGTATAAACCATCTATTCCTCTATCTCTGGGTTCAGCTATATCTAATGTTAAACTTTTCTTCTTCTACATCCTTATTAAATCAAAGATGGAAAATAAAGGAGCTGCATCTGTTATTTGCATGGATTGAAGATTTTTGATCAGAGTTACTTGATAAGAAGGAAGGTCAGCAGGGTTGCTCTGCTCTCCCCATCAAGGCTCCTTCAGGCTCACTGAGGTGCCATAGACTGTCTGAAACCTCGGGTGAATAACTTCACCAAATTTGTCCACAGAATAAAATTAACTCTTACAATTCATTTACTTAAAAGGATTCCTTTTTCTATCATCCCTGTACTATTCCTTCCACTCCCATAGCTCACTGAGGCTGAAGATATCCTTCACACGTCCTTTCTGTTCCTTTTCTCCTCTAACTAGAAAACCTCTTTCTTTTAAAGTCTTGGCTCTGCAGTGTCTACTGGGGAAAGAAAGTTTGTGTTCTGGCCACATCGTATTTGTTTTACAATGTATTGTCCTTAAATCCTGCCTCTTCTCAGCATTTTATCACTTTCTAAAATTTCTGTAGTCAAAGTGTATTAAGTGCACAATATAAAACAAAAAATGGAGAACATAAAATACCATAAAAATATAGATTTTGAAAAAAAAAAACCTTAATAAAACTTTTTCTGTCATTTATTTGTATTAGTAAACTTTTTGTCCCGTATCCCGAGCAACACCATTCACTGTTGTTACTCAAGAAGGGGAAAAAAAAAAGCAGAGTGGTAATGGGAAAAAGCAGGAATGTGTAGCTGACTCCTTAATATGTCTGAACCACAGGAGAAAAAAAGGTGGAAAAAGAACTTATTTCACACACACAAAAAACCCCAACCAACAAATGTTTTAATTCAGTCCCTGAGGATTTTCAATAGATTTCATTGCATAAGCTTGGAAAGCAGATACAGAGGCAAATCAAACTTCTGTATGCTGTTGGTTAGGGTGCTTTCTTCATGCACTTTTTCTCTTTGTTGCTAAAGAATGTGACAGAAATTTGGAGAATCAAATAAATTAAGCTTCTTTTAACAAGAAGAAAATTCTCTGTATGCCATATTTTCAAAATATTCCTTAAACAGAAGGTTAAAATTTATTATGAATAAATATTCTGAATTAAACCTATTGTGTTGAATAGGACAAGATTGTCACTGAGTCTAAGACCAAACTTAAGGATTTAGTCACGCTGCAATTTCCACATATTTTAATGGGAAGTTTGTCTGAATCAGGATTAGGGCACCAGTTATCTTACTAAATTATCCCTTTATGTAGCACTATTAATGTAGGCCGATCCTTTCATCCGTGAACTAAGAAATTAAAAATGTATTAATAACAAAGCCTCCATAATAACTGCATTGATGGACAACACATAGTTTATATTTAATCACCTCTTATTCATAACATGTCATAATCATCCATCATGGCAGCAAGAAAATTGTCCAGCCTAACTCCTACATAGTAATGAAAATATAATAGAGGAAAAAAGTTCAAGGGGAAACCTTATTGCATAATTGATGTCATGGACTGGTGATCTCACAGAAGATGATGTCTGTATTCTGCACTAGGGTGTTTTATTCAAGCACAGACACATGTGAAGATGTATATAGATATTACATCTCCTTGGCATTTCATGCTAAGGTTCTCATTTAAAAAATCATGGATTAGCTCTCACGAAGCATTCAATTTTATTGAAAAACAAAAACCATCACCAGTTTGATATTTTTGGATTTCTCCTAAAGTCTAATTTCAAATGTGTTTTTAAATTCTCAAGAAAAAAAAGGAGTCTACTTCCTTTTTCTCCCTAAGTATTTTATTTAATATATTGGTCAAAGTGGGTTTCATAGAGTCCTGTTTTCCTTTAGGGCTGTCCTGACCAGCACACCTGAAGTGTATTCTGTAACTATAACTTATTTAGCATATTTTAGAGGGTTTTGCAGATGTAGATGACAAAGATTGTAGTTTCTTAAGTTCTTGTATTACCTTGCAATATATATAAGCAATAACAACTCCCATTCCTTTTGTTCTCTTCTCCCTGGCTATGGGTTTGCTGCGTCATGTTCATCTTCTGACCTCTTGCAGTGTTTTAATTTTCCTACTCAGGGCTCTGTTGCCAGCTTTTTCTAAGCAAAGGAGAGTTCATTTCACTGCACTTAATATCAAGTTGATGGAGGTAACCTTATATTTTTTGTTGTCAGGCTCATCCTTTTCTGTGGTTATTTCGTTCTGATCAGTACCCACTTTATCAACCCCAGGCCCAGTGTTACGCTGATAAGATCTCTTTACCTCAATGCAGAAGCTTCAAAGATCTCAGTGAATGATGGTATGAGTCATGGAGGCTGCAAATATTGCATTAGCAGCACAATAAAATCTGTCATACAGTCATTGGTTTAGTAAATTTATGTGCAAGAACTTGCACAAGCTTCAATAGGTACATCCATACTTGTGAAGCTGTCTATATTCTTCCATCAGTCAGAGATTTGGGAAGGAAACTATGACAGTTACACTGGTATGATCTTCACAGTTTCATAAATTGAAAACAAACCAAAAAACCCAAAAAAACCCCCCACCCACCACCAACCAAAAAACCCAGAGATGTTAACTGTCTCACTCAGGAAGGATAATATAAGACAGATTAAAAAATTCAAACTTCTTGATCTGTTAATATACTACTTATCATCTGAAGAATTTGTACCCAAAAGGTGTGTTCTTGCACTAAGAATAATTTGCACTGCAAATTATTTCCTTTATAGTCTCCTTTTTCCTAAAGTATATGGCTTATCCAGCCTGTGAAAACTTCCATTTAGTTTAGAAATCATGGCCCTTTATGACTAATTTCCTGTGCCCAACTACAATTACTTTAATTCTACATTGCTGGAGAGAATTTGAAAACAGGATTTCTTTAGAACAAAATTAACTTATATAATGAGTGAAAAGATAAATCATATTAGCTTAATTACAGTATATTAACATTTTTGTTGCGTATGAATAAAAAATCAGACACTATAAAAGCATGCTTCTCATAAAAAGAAAATTTATGGAGATTTATGAAATTTTAGGAACTTGTAAAATTCCATTACTTAACATCTCTATTAAAATCTTTACAAGCATACATAATGAAAGACCTAATAAAATATTTAATAAATGGACTTCTGTTTGAAGTCACTTTGATTCAATATGAGCAAAGGATTTGAAGTTAATTTAGAAGAAAAGGGTAATCAATATTTAAAATAAAGATGGTTAGTATTATTTTTCAGGATTGTTAAACAAACATAGAATAAGCAAACATTGCCTTAAAATGCTTTTTAAATCACCCCAGCACTGATATTTTAAGCATTTATTTTAGTTGAAGTTTCAATGTACGTCTGACCATGGATAACCTGAAAACTTACTTGTTTTCAACAAAAATTAAAATTCTTGTTTAATAGAAATTTTAATTTAAAACTGAACCCATTGGAAAGGTTATCCATCAATAAGGATGATTTACCTGTCAGGACTATTCAGGCTAATGCATATTATCTCAGGATTTCCTTGTTGTCTTCCAGTAATTTGCTTTCTCATTGGTTTATGCCTAAAAAGTTAATAACTTAAAAACCCAATGAGCTATTTGTTACTTTTATCTCTATGAAATATCCTGCAAAATCAAGTCATAGTCCATGGCAAGATATTCTAGTTCTCCTGTCACACATAATGGTAATATCAATGTCGTATTTCTATATTTTTTATGCCCAAACCTTTTTTTTTTTGAGGTTTCAGCAAATTTTTGCTACGCAGTTATCTCAGGATTCTCCTGATGCTTGTGCAAAATCAGCTGGTGATTTAGGTGATCATGTGAACAGCATAAACATTCCATTGTGTCAACTTTTTTGTCCAGTGAAGCACCTCTAATCCACAAACTCTTTTTTATCATAATGCTCTAGAGCAGTGGAATCTGCAGTTACTGTCCTTTTGCTAAGACATGTAAGATGGGGAGGTGATACTGGAGGATGGGTTGACAGTTTGGTTCTGTCAGAACTTCAGAATATTTTTAAGAATCTTGTTGCTGGATGAAGATGTCTGCTAGAGTTTTGATGATACAGCATTATATCTAGTAAAAAATTATATTGCCGTGTGCGCACAGTCTCTTCCTCTAATCACTTGGTTGATGTGATCCAATGAGATAATCTAGTTACTTAATTTAAGAGAAATGGTAACGCTTTTCGACACATCTCCAGAAAAACTTCAGTGTCTTCAAAACACTTACATGGCAATATAACACAGGAGCTTTCTTCTGGGAGATGGTCTCAATTCCCTCTTCCTCTCAGTTCCCCAGCTCTGACCAGGTATGGGGTTGTAGTGTTCAATTTAGCAACTGTGTATCTTGTCCATAGAAATCTGGAGTAAGAATAACATTGAATAGGTAAGATGCCTAGTGATAATAAGGTACACTTCCTTTTGTTTCATGTTCAAAGGGAATATAATGTCACTTTTACTTACAGGTTTGTAACCACTCAATTATAATGTCAAAATCCATTTGACAGAAATTATCAATCAGAATAGATCCTGAAACAAACAAACCCTTTTATCTCAGCAGACTCTAAAATGTTTGCAAATTATTCAGTTTTGAGGTTGCTGAGACTACCTTTCTGGCATAAAGACTTCATGGAAAAAAGCTATAATTAAACAGATTTCCATCATTCTGACAGTCTTTTTGATCATTGTGTTGAGGTACCCTGAATCTTACTTTGCTGTTAAAACAGCATCCTTTGTCTGGCTTTGCCAGTGCCAAACAAACAATGGACATTTGTGGAAAAAAAGAAAATTATACACTCTACACAGAATAAGTAAACTGTAGAATAAAGAATGTTAAAATGTATGGCAAAGCACCTTGCCTGGGAAGCTGTCAAAGATGAATCAACAGTGAGGTATAGATGTAATATCTAAAAGCAGTTACAGAAGGAAGAACAGACTGTGGGATAGAGAGAACAGAAACCTCTGTTGTTGCCATTTCACTGTTTAAAGGGCTGAAATTGCCTTCTGCCTTCAGGCAGCTGCTTCGGCTGGCCGAGGCATTTATCTCCATAGTGTCTAGAGAAAGCATTCATGGAGAAACCTGAAACATCTGTTGTCAGAGAATCACAAAATGGTTGGAGTCAGGATCTCTGGAGATCATCTTGTCAAACCCCTCTGCTAAGGCAGGTTCATTTACAGCAGGTTGCACTGGTTCATGTCCAGGTGGGTTTTGGATATCTAGAGAAAGAGACTCGACATCCTCTCTGGGCTACTTCGGGGCTTCTTCAAATTGGTTTTTCCTTGTATTCAGATAGAACTTCCTGCCTTTCTGTTTGTGCCCATTGTCCCTTATCCTGTCATTGGGCACCACTGCGAGGGTTGGTCCCATCCTCTTGTCCTTCTACATTCTATTATTTAGAACTACATCTTTAACTAATGTGTAAAAATGTTGAAAAATGTTAAATCTTAAGGTATAAGCCCGAGGAACTCAGCAGCAGTAGTGATGGCAATACAGTGCTCTGTGCTAACATACTAACAAAAAATTGAAGTGCCAGTATCAGTTCATGAGCTAACTACATCTCACTACTGGTGTTGCTCTCATCTCCTGTTGTGTGCTCTTTCAACTGAGGCGGGAACAACACAAATATTTGACCTCCAAGCATCCTCTCAAGGAATGAAATTCCTCCTCTGAAGGGCAGGGAGGGACAACAAATTACCTTTCTGAAGCCCTTCACATCCAGTCTGGAGTTAGGAGCCTCTCCCTTGCTCTTATGAGCCTTGAATAGTTGAGGTGGTGTTTGAAAATTCTCACAGAGGTTCAAAGTCAACTTCATGTACCTGTTGGCTTCAGGAAAGACATTGCTATTAACATTCTTGGTAGATGGAAAAAAAAAAAAGTAAAATTTAATAGAGTAATTATATCATCCTGGCAGCACTGTGTGTGAGTTCTCACAATGTGCACAATGATTTAGAAATGTTTGAATATGGTCCCCCTGAAAAAAGGAAGGAAAAGAGTGTGTCTAAAGCATGGACTGCAATATATTGCAGTACATATTCAAAGCTTTAAAGCTGAAAAGAAATGTATTGAGTATATATTTGAATTATTTATTTCACTAAATCCTGAGATGGTTATCTTCAAAACAGAAGTAAATATCAATTTCCAGGGCTTCTGTGCAGCAGGAACTCCTTTTTGAAGTGTGCTGCAAAACTCAAAATTTATACAATTTGACGTTGCTTTAAAGGGTGTAAGAACAGTAATTTTTTTTTTGGGGGGGGGGGGAAGGGTTCAGTGGTAGGAATCTCCTCCAAAAGAAATTTGAATTTGTCATTTTATATTCCCCATATTTATGAATTTAAAACAACTTTTGGCAAGGTTTTCTGAGATCAGAGATGATGTTGACTATGGTAACACTACAGTAAGGGGTAACTAATCTCATGCTAAAATGGTGGCATTTGTTTTATATTTAGTTTCACACACACAAAAAAATGGATAAAATGAAAATATAAAAATTTTCACCTATAATAAAATTTATCAAATACATTTCCCAAAAAAACTTTTACAACAGGATTGATAGTCACATTTTCTTAAATATTAGCAAATTTTCAAAAATTTTGCATTTTCTCAAGAACTGTGGAGCTTTTTTAAGCATTTTGAAAGGCAGTCAAATATTCTAAGAAAAAGAGAAAAAGTAAGGAAAATCCCCACTCTGTCCTAGGGTTTCTTAACCTTATTTAAAAGTGTAAGGCGGGGACAAGGTCTCTGACAGATTGGAGTGGCTCAGGGGATTGGTAATGGGCTATGGAGTTATATACCTCTAGGTCATCATTTCAAATCTGGAGTGTTACTAATTAAAGAGATAGCACACTCTGTTATTTGTATTTTTAAGGTCTATAAACTTCTTTGGGCTTCTTGGTTAATGACTTGAATTAAATTGATTGTGAAAAGGAACGTCTGTCCTTGAATGACTTTACTGAAGCCTGAGGTAAGAGGTTATTTCTCAGTAGAATAGTAGCAATTCTGTTGTTAGATGTAGAAAATAAATATTTCAGCTCTTATTAGCTTAATTGAACTGATGAAGGGATTATTTGTTCAGAAGTAGGGGCAACTAGGAACACCCTGGAATGTTTATAGGCATCTAATGTTACATGTCCAGTTATCCCCTGCTTTCTTCCTACAACATTAACTATTCATCTACACAAAAGTCATATTCTTGTAACATAATGGTGAATATGGAAGCCAAATCCAAGAAAAGGGGAGGTAGAAGAGAGTGGAAGAAAATGTCAAGTAGGCAAATACCTTCCCGTAAACTGGGAGAAAAAGGGACTCTGAGAGAATATGAAAATCCCTGTGTTCTCAGTCTGAACTTATTTTAGGCTACTGCTGTATCTTAAGGAGTATTGAGAGTTTGAGGTAAAAAAACAAAGGAAGTTTTTCTCAGACAGGAGAGTTGATGGAGGGGAAAACTGTATAATTTTAATTGCCTTAGATCTCAGAGTAATTAGGAAGCCAGCCTTGCACACAATTACAAAGTTGTCTCTGGTCATACAGATGACTGAATTCACAAGTCATTTCAAAAGGGTTTCAATTCACACAAATGCCAAATTAGGAAACTTCTTAGATAAGTGATTATAACAACAGTCCTTTGCCTGTCTTTCATGCCATTAACTACATCTTTTATGACAAAAAAATATTTCATCTCACTGTTGGAATGACTGCTTTTGTAAAGAAATCTCAGGATTTGGCCAGAAGACCATCATGAGTCCTCTTTGATCCCCTGGGAATACGAGGTATCTCATCTTTCAGAAACTTATTGAAATTACATGTTTAATTTTAAAGGACTAATATTAATTTTAATTCTCAAGTAATAAATAGCATTAGACCTGAATAACACGATAGAACTTACTGCATTTCTATTTTCTAGAGGGTAGAATAGAGCCTTAGTCACAAAATCAGGAAATTCAAGTCCATAAGGATTTCAGGTTCACCTTTTGTATGTAGAGGATGGGGAAGTGAAGGAGAAAGAGGGGCATGTGGGACTCTAAGTTTTCCATACTTTCCTGAAACAAATTCTCTTCCTTAGTTAGAAAATATTTACTAGAAATTTTCACTTCTAACAGCTTAATCAAATGCAGAACAATTTCATTTAAATTTAAATACTGCTCTAAATAAGAAGAAACACCATCCAAAATTTCCTATGTCAGTTTCCTTGAAAGTCTATTTTTTTGAATATAGATTTTCGAATGTACTCAGAACTATGCTCAAAAATATCCTTTCTTTTAACTTGAACTCTCATCATCTTGCCCTGAAGTTTTCAGTTGCAAGCTGCTCTACTGCAGATACCAATTCTGTTCCTGCTATCCTTTAGCACTGATTTTCTTTCATGGCTACTAAGATAAAGAGGCCATTGTAGTCTTTTCCTCCATGCTTTTAGAAATATGGATATCTTTGAATAATGTTGATGGTTCTTCATGGTTTGTTTCTGGGGACAGAATTTGGCCCCTTCTGAAAATGGCAAAACATACAACCATTCTTACTCTGTTTGGCCTTGCCTGTGTAGAATGAAAAGACAGGAGCAACTACCATATGTCCCATCAACTCAAATTTTCTCTGCCAAAAGTGGAAAAACAAACCTATTTGCTGTCAGACATTTCTTGTTCCCTTTCCTGGGATTCAGGCAGAATCTGCCACAGTGAGGAATGAAGACAACATGTTCCCTTCTCCCCATGTCCAGCTGGAACCAGCCTCTGGACTCTTCATTTTGTCAGGTCATATCTTCCCATCATGAGTCCAGATGGTACAATTTTTTCCCTCTTACATTTTTCCCTCGGCTCTGAAAAAAAGGAGCCCAAAGCAGTGTTCTATTATTTTGGTGTGAGAGCTCTCTCTAGTGGCATGGATGTTATTTGCCTTTATGTCTGAGTTGAAAAACATTCTAAAAGGCTGCCTGACTTTTGTCCACACTGGAAGCAATGGTATTGCATTAACAATGACAAGTATTTTAAAATATTCACCTAAATTTTTATTCCAGACTTTTTTTTTTTTTTTTTTTTTTTTTTTTTTTTTTTTTTTTTTTTAATACTAACATGGCTAAAAACTGTTCTCAACTCAAACCAATAGGATTTATGTCTGTTTACATCTCAGCCACTAGAGCCTTTAATTGTTTTCAGTTTATAATCTAAAACTCTGGAGTGAAGAATGAGAGGACATTGAGAATACAGAGGGGTATCCTTTGAGTCTTCATGGGAAAGTACAGAGGGGGTAGGTTTGAGAACAGCCCTCATATTAAAAAAAAAGCCAGAAGGTTTGTTAAGATTCTTCAGTACAGGCAGAAGTAAGATCAAGAGTAAAATTTCAGATGGATAAAAGTGGACCTGTTTTAACAGTCATTGCTGATAGTCAGGATAGGACTTCTCCAAAAACATTAGGAATCTAGTCAAATCCTATCATAGAAAAATGTTCATCAACATGTAACATGGGAAAATACCAAAACAGGAGAGAATTGCAAAGAAACAATGAAAAAGTTAGATACAGATTTTATAAACAGGCAGAATATTTATGCTTTAAATTACATGTAATTAAACACTGGTCTTTGGGGGTAAATTAAATTTTGAAAGTATTTTTTTATTTTTCTTGAAACAAGAATAAAAACTCAGGATTTTTTTTCCTGAGCTGGTGTTCCATTTTATTCTGTTAACGTTTGAAGTTTCTGGTTTAAAATTGAGAAAAATGAAACGGAACTCAAAAATAATTTTTAAAATGCAAAAATATTTCAAGCTGATCAAAACAGTTCTTCTGAAACAAGCTTTTTCACTAAATTTTCGTTGAGGAACCAGATCAAAATGCAATCATGGGAATAGCTCTATGTAAAATGTCATTTTAAATAACTTCTGCATTAAACCTATGTACTGTTGTATCTAATGTTAAACTTTGGACTTCATTAAAATTAGTGTGGTCTCATTCAAATAATCCTCTACGGTAGCAGTTGACTGGAAAATTACCTGAATGCCAAACTGAAATTTAGTCTCTACTTCACACACAAACTAAAATCTCAATCCCAAACCCCCAGCAATAATCCTATGGAATGCTAATGTACATACACAGTGCTGAAGATGAGTGCATCTGGATCGTATTTCAAAAATCATTTTCTTATTGAAAGAATTCCCTTTGTGCTGTATTTGTGATCCATTTGTTGATGTTCTTTAAACATGCAAGCATATTCTCAGATATATATTCTCCAACAATTCTAGATTTCCTCCAGTGACCAGTTACCATGTCTGGGTTTAGGCTTGCCAGGAGGAGGCTGCTTTGTGGGAGTGAAGGTCTGGGCTTTGCTCACTGAGGAGCTCATGCTTCCCACTGCTGCATTTCACTCCCCAGAGCTGTTGCCCCTGCTGCTATCCCCTCTTGCAGCCCTGCTCAGCTGCAGTGTGGTGGGTATAGATATCCCTGTAGGTTTCATTCAGAAGCCCCAAAAGCTTCTGAATTAGCTGGTTCAAAAAACGCTCAGACTAGTGAGCGTGTCTGAATGACATATTCTCCCTGACAATAGTAAATTAGCACCTTTTTATCTCTAAATCATCTCAGATATTTCAATGATGAGCAAGTACTTGCAGTTTCATTTCTGCTTATCCTTGCTGACTCTCAAATTATTCTGAAGCCACCAGCATTTCTAAAAGCAAGACACATTGATTTCCTCATTGTATTAGGAAACGGCAAGTTAAGCAAATTTCAGAAGTCTTTTCAAACTCCAGAGTCTGTTCAGAAGTGATAAGACAAGACATCATATTCAGCTCTGTAAGCTTTTGTGTGAAGATAGTTCTCAGCAAAAGTATTTCTGTCCTAAGGGAAAAAAAAGGGAAAAGAAAAAACTATTTCCCTTTTCCAGCTGGAAACGGAAGGGGAGGATGGAATCTTCAAATTTTAATTCATGTACTACAAATGCTTTACTTGCTTTTTTCTATGTTAGAGAAACAGAGAATTTTGCATGCTAAAATTGACTTTTACACTGCAACTCACTATGCAAAATTCTCCTAACCTCAACTGTGCTTATCAAAGACATACAGGCAAAATAAAAAAAAAAAAAAATTAAAATATTATTACTATAGCAAATTACTTCTGTGCAGAAAAGAAAAAGGCAAAGATTTTTCACCAGTAAAAAATTCTAATAGTGTACATGCGAAAATCATTCTGACGGATGAAATATTTCTGTATTTGCCCAACAAATGGCTTACAGCATGTTCATTTATTTCATATAAATTCCCCAGTGAACTCAAAATAATTTCTGGTTGTATCACATAGCAATGACTGCTGCTATTGACTATTGCAATGATTATTGCTATTGACAATATTACAAATACAAAACAAATGCTAGCTATGTTTTACTGCACCCAACCAAGTTGTTGGACCCGGGTGGTGTGTTGTATTTCAGGCATTGGTAAAGCATGGAGATGCTGTGGAAGTCATAATAGTTTTTACTGCAACTACACAATCTCTTAAAATTGTATTATTTTTACAAGGAAATATGTGGGAGGAAGATATCTACTTGAAACACCCTCTCAATTTCTACTTTTATTTCAGCTGATTCGACTTATTATGTTCCACATACTTCATAGTCATGGGTATAAACAGAAACAATACCATCCCCTGTGTCTTTTGGGGATTTGGTTTTGGGTTATATGTGTGTGTGTGTGTGTGTGTGTGTGTGATAAAGGTTTAGAAAAAATATTTGTTTATCAAAGTTTACTTGTGAAAAAACAAGTGGTCTCAGGTTTGCTAGAGAGCCACTTGACTTGCTGTGGATTTTCTGTGACCTCTGTGTGGAGAAGGAAATGCTACCTGCAGCATTTACAGGGTCACTTTAAAACCTCACACTGCAAAATATTTTGAATAGCATCCTATGGAGGATAATTCTGTTTAACAGTACAATGTGTACAAACACAATATGAGCAGGGTATATGCAAAACAACATGGCTGAGAATGAGCAAATTATTCCAAAGGGAATAATATAGCTGTCTAAGCATCATTCCTCCGATAGTTTGACTTGTAAAACAGATGTTTGAAACCTTCTGGTTAAAGCAAACTGACCTTCTCTTGGAGTAAATACATTCAAAACCACATATTTATCTTGATCTTTGGATGAGTACCCTTGAAATAATAGTATGCATTCATTTGGTCATGCAGTCGGGTAACTCCATTCCAATTTTAATAGACAAAGACATCCACCCCATCAGTTTACACTGACTTGCCGGGAAAAAAAGGTGTGCTTCCCTGAAGTGCCAAACATCAACAGAATACAAGGTTGTATGGAGATAAAGCAACCTTCCTCCGTGTTTGAAAAGACACAGTGTAGTTTAGGTAAAACACACAGCTACACAGACTCCAGGTACACTGACCTCTGCACCTGCAGGCTTTGACATGTGCTGTGCACTGCGGTAGAATGTCTACAACCGTGTTAGCTGTGGAGAAACAGTGCTGGGCTGACAGCGAGGTCAGTCAGATCCCAGAGCCTGAAATCTTAGCAGGCTAGGTAACCAAGAAACAACAGCAGCTGAGCTGGAAGATGTTTCTCCTACACAGGTCTGTGCAGCCTCTGAATCTTAAATTTTTAAATGATGAAAATGACAGCCCCTGGGAAAAATGTAACAGTTATGTAAAGTACTATAAATTAAAAGAAGGCTGTGGGTGATCTGAAAGGTCAAAAGAATAAAAACATGATTTCTTTGATGAGCCATATGTTTCTTAACTGTGGGGGAAGTTCTGCACCTTAAGCAAAAAAGGGCAAATCTGACATTAGTATCGTTTTCTTTGACAAATTGGTCTTTTATTTTTGATTAGTGAAGAACATAGTGTGTTCACCTCTTGATTTTTGTGTCTATCAATGTTGCTTCAAAAATGAAAATTTCTTTAATACCTATGTTCTTCCTTTGTAGAGCAGAATATACACAAAGACAAGAGATTTAATAGGATTTACAAACTTTATAAAGTTTACAAACTTGATATGTTAACAGTGCAAAAAGAACAAAACTAAACTCCACATTTAAAAAATGCTAACAAAATTCTAACAAAACCAGTAGCGAAATCCATTTTTCTCCGAGTCATGGGTTAAAATGTCCATTCTTCTGAAGGGTTGCTTTCTGAGAGTTTTGTTTACATAAATGCAGATCTCAGAAGTAGTTTTACTTTTAGCAAATCACTTGATTTATACTAATAGATTATTCTTTTTTTTTCCTGTTTTAATCCAAATGTATAACTCTTATTTCAAGCACATGGCTGTCTTTAATCATCTTTATGCATCTTCAGTCAAATGACTCATTTTCTCTTACAAAATAAAATTACTTTCTGGGCAGGTTCTTCACTTTTAATAAAAAAGGATCAGGTGCTGCTTTTGATACCTTTAGGTTGCCCACTTATTAATGTAATTCTTATTACATTACATTTTTGTTTGCAGATTTGCAGTTTATGATCTTTTGGATCATATGCTCTATTGGATTATTGCTGTTTTCCTCATTTAGATGCTACTTCACCTTTTTGAATGATATGTTCCTTCCCTCTTTTCCTTCTCAAGTCTTTCCCAACAGCTATTTTGAACTGCCATGATGCTGCCAGTATGGCATCCTCAGTAACATTAAAAACTAAACATAGGGATGCAATTATCTCACCTATCTTCTAATCTGTGTTTCCACATCATTCCTCTTAGTGAAGTTTAACTTAACTGAGGTTATTTCTTTTACTTCTCTAGAGGTGAGCCAATTCCTGTGGCATTTTTGGGGTGGTCCTTTGCCCATGAGGTTTTAATTCCCCATAGCAGCAGTAAAGTGCTCTTTTTTTTGTTGTTTTGTTTTGTTTTAAACAGATTGGTGTTAAATCTTTAGAATCATAGAATATCCTGGCATTGACCCAAGTCCTGCAGATTGCTCTGAAGCAAATCCAAGGCTGTGGTGTTCTTCTGGGCCAGTTATCTGGACACTCTGTGGAAACATCTAAAAATTTAATCTTTGATTCACATTCCAGTGTGACATCTGACCAGCCTTCATGGGGGTAATTGCAGTACAGTTGTTTTTTATGCCCTTGGTATCTCTGATGTCTCTCAGCATATTACAGTCAATGAACCCATCTCAGTCAGACAATTGGTAATACAGACTCTGCTTTGTTCTTTTGAGGCTTGAGATTTCAATTCAGGCAGATTCTGTACTAGTTACTGAGGTAGTTAAACAATTTTCTTTGATCTCAAGGCCTTTTAACACACAAGAAAATTTTGCTGACAGCAAAATTACGTGTCTTTTCTGTATGTTTGTTGTGATGATATTACAGTGCTCTCCTTGCTCTCTTCACATGACTTTCTGACAGGTCCTGTATATTGACATCTTCATTCAAGGGTAAAGAGTCAAATTCCTCTTTCTTTACTTAAATTTCTAGCACTTGTAGGAAACAACAATCATGCTGGAAATGATTACTGATTTTGATTTGAAATGGCAATATGGATTGGACTGGGGATATTATTCTCCTAATTTGACCAGTTGTTCTAGCAACAGACAGTGAGCTCCTTTAAACTGATACAAAGAGACAGAACTGAATTCTTTTTTTGACTCAACAATAAAAGGTGCCACAGTCGTTTCTGGAAAGCAACTCAGTTGTACTTCCTGGTGTCTTCTGCCCCAATGATTTATATAATATGCCAATAGCAACAGAACCTATGAATCTACTAAGCACTGAAAACTGTAAAAAAGTAATTCTGGGCATGGTAAGTAAAGCAAAGACAAAAACACTTTATCCATTATATTACTATTATTATTATTATTACTATTATTATTATAATTATTATTATCATCATCATCATCATCTCATCTAGGCTACTTCTAACAGGTAATTAAAGTCCAAACCATGATATGCCAGTGCTCATGATTATTCTGCATGTCTTTCAGAAGTCTGCTTTATCAGCTCACTATTGATCTTTACAGAAACAGAGTTAAGAAAATTATCTTCAATTCTGAAGTAGGACGTAGCTATGAAAAAAAAAAAAGAAAATGCCAAAAAAATCAAAAAGAAAATAAATATTGGCATAGATTTGGTGAGGGAATTTCATTCTTTTATTTCATCCTCTAAATACTCAGGAAGCTTTCCTATTTTAAGAAATTTATGCATTTTTTGCAGATATTTTTATATTTTATTAGGAAGTTGAAAAAATTATAAAAGCCTAAATTAGATAGATTGCTACACACACACACACACACACACACATATATAAATATAGGTAAGTATAGATAACTATTGAAAAAGGAAGGAAAGGGCTTCTGAAGTGCAGGAAAGAATCCTTCAGAAGGCAACTGACCTGAAACAGAAACCCCATATCCAGGGTATTCCATCTGTATCCCATGCACAAGCCCAGGCCTGCAGCACAGGCTCTGCAATCAGTAGCAGTTGCCTGCATGTTGTTCCTGAGGTATAAAACCCCTTTCTTTGCTGTTCACATGACACTTTAAGACTAGATTTTTTTTTAGACCAATGGGGTCTTAAAGTCCATTTCCCATACACCATTCCTGTGGCTGCAAATGTAAGATCTTTGGTTAAGGGTTTTGGGTGCAGGGGTTGCTGGGGTGCACAGGGACTCTGCTGCCCCTACCAATGCCCAAGTGGTTGAGTCCCAGGCCCTGGATCCCTTTAAAGGACATGTAGATGCGGCATTCAGGGGCATGGTTTGGTGATGGATATGGCAGTGATAGTGATAGGTTTATAATTGGACAATGATCTTAAGGGTCTTTCCAACCTTAATGGTTCAGATTCTAGGTTTCTGATACCAGCTCTCTGAGCCCACCAGCTTACTCTGAACCCATCTGCTCTTACAGAAAGGAAAACTATCCTCATATCTCTAGCCCTGGAAATTCGTTTCATAGCTTCCTATGGTTTTATGCCTCAATATTTGCTTGTTGGGTTTGTTTTTATTTTGCAAGGGATAGTTCCCTGAGCCATCCATCCACTGATCCCAGTTACTCACAAATTTTCTTAGGCCACACTTGTCCTTCATTCCTTTCAAGCTGCACTGCCATGGTTTCTAGAGATTGCTCTGTTTGTAATAAGGATATACTCAAGCATGAAAAGCAGGCACGCCCCCCTCAAAACATTGTGGGAATTTTTATTTGATGCTAAAGGGTGTGAAGGGAACAACCAAGCGAAAACCCAAGAGAGCAGAAATTTCGAATATGGAACTATGAACTAAAGTCTGACTGATTGCAGATCTTCCTTTTAGAGGGATTGATCTAGTTTAGGTGCAGAGAGTTTAATTAAATAAAACCCAAATAAACCTAATCGCTCATTCCAAATTCACAGCACTGTATTTTCAAAAGCTTAAAGTATTTTCATCAGAATATATCTTGCAGGACCTGAAAGAATTTTGCATTTGGACAGGAGTCTCAGCTGCTTCATATCCAACCTAAGCAGATCTCCAGCATTCTCTTGCTGTAGCTGGATCTAAAATTCACCTCTGATGTGTTTCCAGGCAACAGAATTACTTATGATGTTTCTGCAAATCTGAAATATAGACTGTCACAAATTACTAAAGAAGCAAAGGTAATACATGAAGAGCAGCATGAAAGTATCAGGGTGTTTTTGTTAAACAGATTTGTTTTTGTGGACAACTGTTCAACCTTGTAGAATCAGAATGCCATTAGATGGAGGCCACCTGAAAGGATCATGGAGTCCAAGCCTCTGCTCCTCACAGGACTGTCGCTGTAGGACACAAAAGAAACATGAGAGACTCCAAATATTTCAGAAGGCAAAGAGCATGGAAAAAAAGGCTTTATTGTCTAGTCCTTACTACCTGTTATAAGGTGATCTGATACAGATTTAACGTGATTGGTGAATAGGAATGACACCTCTCTAATCCCATTGGTTAAGCTAGAGAAACAGCAAAACACCACCTGGAGAAAGATTGTTTTGAGAAAGGATAGTTGTTTGCCAAGACTGTTTTGAGAAGAAGCTTTCTTGAGAAGATTTTCCTTGGGAAAAGGTTAGCAGCTGCTAGCAGGCTAGAATCTGTGAGACCCAGAAATATCAGGCCCATACAGGACTGCCCAACACTAAAAAAGATCACTAAGAATATTCTCTAGATGCTCATTGGACACTGACAGGTTTGGTGCTATGGCCACTCCTTTTGGGATACTGTGACCAACCACCTTCCGGATGAAGGATCTTCTCCTTATGTCCAGGCTGAGCTTCCCCTGATGCAGCTTCATTCCATTTCTATGTGTCCTCTTGCTGATCACCCAGCAAGAGATCAGCACTCCTCTGCTGGGCCCCACCGCCAGGAAGCTGTAACTGCAGTGAGGACCCACTCAGCCTTTAGTTCTGCTTTTGCTGTGTGCCACTGTAGCAGAATGGCAGTCCCAAGCAGGACTTCATGCACTCTTATACTGACATTTCAAATGTCACTGCTGCCTGTCCTGCTGTTTCAAATTCCATGTACTGCATGTCAGTGGGTTTTGGGGGTTTTTTTGCATTTGTTGTTGGGTAGATGAAAAAGAGTGCAAGGCAGTTGAGGATAGAATTATGCCCTTTGTAAGACTTGCTACAGTCACAGCCTGCTCTTGCCTTTTGTACAGTTGCTGAGTCTTGTCATTTCCATCTTGCCCTTGAAACGATCTCTAATGAAATGCAGCAGAATCTTATTCCTATAGGAGATTGATTATTGTGCAGTTTCACACTCATTTAGCTCTGCCTTTTCTGTTAGAAGGGTATGAGCTGGTTATTTGCACCACTGTCCACAGCCTTCTGCTTTCTCAATTAGGAAGCTTCTACAGGTTCTGCCAATTTCTTAATGAAAACAACTGCTTATTTTCTGAGATTCTTTATTATATAATCACTGAGGGGAAAAAAAAAATTGTATCTCCCCTAGAAATAAAAGTGAGAAATTAGTAGAAATACAGCATCTAATGCATTTTAAGTGAAAAAACATAACATATAACAGGCAGGAAAGCAGAGGAAAGCAGTGATGATAGACAGTGTAGAAATGGGAATAGAAAAAAATACGGAAAAGGGAGAAGGGGGAATAGAGAGGAAAAGGAATCTTAATCATATAATGAAATTTAAATCAAGTTGCTGTTAATGCCACTTTTTTGTATTCTGCCTCTTGTCATTGAAATTTTAATATGACTTTTACGTGATGAGGAAAGCTGGAGAAAGAACATTCACAGTAATGGAACAGAGAAAGTATTTCTGCAACAGAGGAAAACATATCTCTGTAAAGGGGAAGGAAGCAGGAGACACTGAGGAGGAAAGAGAGTTTAAGGGTCTTGGGCTCCAGTTGTGAAATCAGTTTTAGAAAAAGACTGAATGTCTAATGAACTGTACCTAAATTACCTACACTCTTGATTATGCAATATATGCACACAGGATATGCATCCTGAAGCACATCAACTCTGTTTAAATCTTCATATCCTTATAATCCGCAGTTTAATCATTTAGGCAGTTCCACAAAAATTTAATGTGCACTATGAACAGGAAAACTTACTGGTGCCTTCTCCATGGAGACTGAACCATGTCATCCTAACAATTTAAGTAGATATTGTGTTTGTATAATTAGAGTATGTAAAATAAAATTGGATATACAATTTATAACTGTTTATTGACTAACTTGACTGTAGCTATGTATGGATATTGTTCTTTGTAGAGGGTATTTCACTCTTACTCAAGACTGGAATTTCCCTCAGTCATTTGTATAATTCTAGAAGTCTTCTTTCAAAGTAGGTATTGATGTTTTCTAGTCTCATTACGGCCCTGCCAGCTGCTGCCTTAATGACTTTGCAAGGAAGTTTGAGTGATTTAGGATACTTCTTGACAGGATCAAAGATTTTCTTTTAACTTCCTTGTTCTGTGCTCTGCTCTATTGATGAATTTGTGTTGCTTTTCCTCATCAGTTGTATCTTTCAGTCAAAGTCCCCACACCCCACATTCATTATCACTGTATGAAATTTCCTTGATTTCAGCACTTGTTTCTCATTCACAACACCTCATTCCTCATACAATATCCATGTTTATTCTATGTACTATATTTTTGATCCTGGCATATGACAACCAGTTTTCAGAATAACGTTTCCTTAATCTCTTCAGCATTGATGTTACTTTTTCCCTTTTTGATATCTCACTTATAAACGACTGCTCAATAGTTATAACATATTCATGCAAGCATATTCTGATTAAATTCTTTATTGTAATTTATAACTTGTGCACGTGTAATTTAGAAGCTGTAATTTCAACAAGCTACAAAACAATTGTGCAACCATAGCTGTAACAACCAGTTTCACCTTAGAGTACATGGAATAATCACATGGATTAAAAGTATATATAATCAAGTGCTTTCCCATATATAAGCAAGTCCAGTTCCCAGGTTTGCTAGTTTGTTTGTTTGCTTGGTTTTTTGCTTACTTTAATTTTAAGTGGGAGATGGATAAAGGCTAGGAGGAAACACAAAATGTCAATAGAGCCATTTTTTTAAACCACAGATGAGTTCTTACTGTTTTTTTTGTAAATCTGCATTTCAATCAAATGTGTTCTAACATAGTTAAATACTATTTATACTATTGCTGTTGTATACCTAAATATTCTAACATAAACATAATTTTCTCTAAGGGAGGACAAAGAGGGAAAAATCTATGTGAAGTCTTCAGCTAAAAGACTCCTACAGCTTCATATATTAACTAAAACTTTAAATGCAAAAAAAGTTTAAAACAAAATATTTGATATGTTTTACTTAGACCTTTTATCTTTCTCTATCCTCCTCCTGATACACTAAATGATGAAAACTATTAGAAGACAATGCATAAGAGAACAAAAACAATGATCAAAGAACTAGAAAACTTGTTTTCTGAAAGCTAGTATGATCTAGGTTTCTCTTGGAGAACTGGACACACAGGAGAAATATGACAGGTCTTCAGAAGTGTAAAAATTTGCAGTGGGAACAAATGGGAATAAGGTTTTATCTTTGTTCTTTTTAGACAAAAGCTAGAGGTAGGGATTTTAAATCACTTCAAAGGAGATCTACATTGAAAATTACAAAGAAAAACAACTTGCAACCAAAACCATTCAACCTCACAGACAGGATTTTGGAAGGGTCCAGAACTCATATTACATAAATACTTATGTAAGACAAACATCTGTCATGAAAGGTTTGGTTTATGTGATGATCTTCCTAGTGGGGCCAAAAAAGAAAAAAAGGCCGTGGCAATATTTGATTCTGTAAATACAGTATGAGTAATTGACATCTCAGTCGTCTGCTAAAACAACAGAATGTAATTAATAAAACAACAAATAGATTCAGATTCAATTACAAGCAAGCAAAAGTGTGTTGAAGCAGAGAAGGTAGCATGCCTGTCTTACCTGCTGTGTTACTGTATATAACCTTGAAATTCTGGAAATGAAAATTACTTCCACAGAGCTAGCAGCAGATAACTGCAAGGATCAAGAGAAGATTTGTGGCAGGATTATCCATAATATGAAATGTGTCGGTAGTAATATGGTTCTTAGTTCTGGCACCAAAAGTGATCAAAGCAAGCTATCAGAAAAAGTAACTTCAGCGAAATATGAAACAGTCAATCCATAAATGACAAGTAATGAAGACCTCAAAAATCCCATAAAAACGGTATGGAAAGAGATACTCAAAGAAGTTCCAAAGAGAGCTGTGGTATAAATTGTTATGTAATCAGCATCAATGCACTTGTTCTTGCACCATGCCAGAAAGTATTGAAATTAATGAGAATTTTGAAACAGATTTGATTTATAAAACTTATGAAACAGAAACCTAAAATGTCATTTGCTTTTGTAATATAATTTAAAAACATATTTGTTGAAATGTTGGCATGTGCAAACAGCTAGTAGTTTTGCTGTTTCTGAACATTTTTTCCCTCTACTCAGCTAAAAGGTAAATATTTGCCTTACATAGTGCTGTATGGATACTATTTTTATCCTTATAACTGTGTTGAGAAAAAGTTGTCCTGTATCAGACAAGGGTCCACCTAGTCAAATATCTTGCATTTTGTGATTACTAAGATTGGATTATGCTTGGGATTAGCATATAAAAATAGTCAAATACAAAGAAATGCTTTGCTTCCAGTATGCTTCCCTAGTTTTCAGAAAATTTCTGTCTGAAAGAATTCCTAACAATTTGGTTTACAAGACTTTCTTTCAAGAATTTGCATAATTACTTTTTGAAACAATCTAAGATATGGTATCAAGAGCATACTGTGACAAAATGTTGCACAGTGTAATTGAGTGACATTGATGTTTCTTTTAATGGCTCCCTGACAAATTTCTACAAACCATCTCCATCTCTGTTGGGGAAACAGTGAATAAATAATTTCCTAAAAGGACTCTTCATGGCTCTAATTTCTTTCCTTTGGTCATGTCATATTTTTAGTCATCTTTACCCAGACTGAGACTTCCCAGACTCAGTTTAATATTACCTGCTGTAATAACACAGGATTCCCTACCTTTGATCGTCTTCATTCTTCACTTTATTATTTTCAATCTAGTGTTTCATTTTTTGAGATGTGAGAATCACAGGTATTTCTGAGATGTGGGATCACCACAGAATTGCACATTCTCTTTAAAATAACAGCAGACTTCTACTAGGAAAGCAGCTCTGTGTCAGTATAGAAAGGTTGCTCAAGAACACATTATTAGCTCTTGCTATGTGGACACTGTTTAAGTTAAAGAATAAATCAAAATTTAAAGTATTTAAACTGATAATGCCAGCTACCCATACATTTTTACAAAAGCTATCAGAATGTGAAAACCGATTGTATTTCTTGAGGTGCCAATGCTTCTTAATTCAAATCACCCACAAAATATAAATTATTGATTTCTGCCTCTACCACTCCCCATTATGTCTCCATCCTTCCAAAATGCAATAACTTCTACTTTCAGCTATTATCTTTATATTACTGTAAATACCAACAGGTTTTCTTGACCTTCTTCCTCAAGGATGACTGCAGGAAATCTACTTTGAAATCACATGTTATTAAACATGTGTGCCTAGGAAAAGAGGAGTAAAGAGAGAAAAACCCCAACCCTTCCTTCTTTTTTAGGCTTTGGAAAAAGTTGAGTTTAAGCTGAAAGCGTCTCTTGTTATCTGTTTGTCCAGACTCATTTCTCAAACCTAAGTTTCAATTTCTGGTTTTCTTTATATTAAATTGCATCAACTCTTTGCTTAGAAGACTGTCTCTCTTTTCCTGAGTTTGCATGTCTGCTCTCTTCTGGTAAAAGATTCTTTAGGAGCAGCTCTATTTATCTGAAACAGTTCTGTATATATCTTCTCTTTTGCCAATTTTGTAAGTTCATTTTTGTCTTAATGCTTTGTTCTCTGCTTCTGGTAATCTTCACTCCTCATATTTTTAGAAAATTCAGCTATGTCACCGTGAAGTATCCTCTTCTTAAGTGAGGAAAAAAAGCTGAACTTCTTTAATCTTGCTTCATAACTAGTATTAATTTAGCTTATTTCACTTGCATTCCTCTAAAGCAATTATAGTCACTCTTCTTCTTAAGTGCAGATGCAAATTAGGATAAAGGCAGTAGGGATTTTCCTCCCCACTTTTTATTCCTAGCAATTTGTATTAACTATATATCCTTACTTTCCTCCTTCTGTGACTCAGAATGAAACATATACAGTATCTTAAATTAGAAAAATGTAATCTCTAACAACCTAAGTACAGTACTTAAATGTCCTTAATCCCTGCTTTTACATTCCCTATAACACTTGTTCCCTCAACAGTTTCATCTGACAACTTGGATATCTGGCTGTTAAAAATACTTTCCAAAAGCACTCATGTTTTTTATAGTCAAACTTTTAGCCAAAGTTTCCAGTGCTAACCTGCAAAACATTCAGATTTACTTTGGGTGATGATCATTTCATCCCCACTTTCTTAGTTTTCTTGCTTAGTTTTTCACTTATGTCAGAACTAGCAGGTGTCCTAGCAGGTACATTCCTTTGTTAAATAAAAAGTTTCAAAATAATATTTTTTCACTTACAAAAAAAATAAAAAATAAAAAAGGGGGGAAATTTAAATTACTTTTCTGGCAATTCAAAGTAATTTGTTTGATCAGACAGTTTAGAAATGTTTTTTTTTAAAGTAGTTGGTTTTATTTGGGTAATATCTTGACATTCACCCATTGTAATTTCTCTACACTGTAAAGTTTCAATTTAAGAATCCCTGACAAGGAAAGTCAAAGAAGTGCTGACCTATATTTCCGCAGAAAATAAATTTAAAACCAAATAAGAATTGCAGGTCTTACAAGAGTAATTTTGAATTTTTTTCCCTTCTTTTTAAAATATTTAAATATTTAAATGTTTAAAATATCCAAACAGATGCTCAAAGTTGTAAAAAAACTTTTTCCTGTGAAGACAGCTTGAATTTTTTTTGTATAAACTTACGCTAAGCAGATAAATACCAATGGGCAAAAGAAAAAAGTCACAATTTGAAAAAACTTTTCATACTACATGACCAAGGCATTTGATATGCATCTGATTAAATGTTATGTGCTTATGGAAAATCATGATACTTTTAACTAGTTCCCTGGTTTGAAAAGAATGTATTTTTTATTCCTTCCCACCTCCAGACTAATAGGCTGGGTGTATAAATGTAGGGTGTTTTAGCTATCTATATTCAGGAAATATAGAACATTTCCTGAATTGATATTCAGGAAAGGTTTTGCCAAGGAAACAATTTCAAAGTTCGCCTTCACAATTAAGGCTGAGTCAGGGAGGAACAGCCCCTTGAGTCTAGTGCTATTATTAAACTATTGAATATCAGCACAATGTCCCTTGCAGGCATCACAAACTGTGTGGGTGATTTTCATCCTCTTCTACTCTCTGCTCCCCCTTGTCCCTTGAGCAATTGTTTCTCATGTTCATCCTGTTGTGATCTGGGTCAGTTCAGCAATTATTCACAGAGCTAAGTGTGTAATACACAGCAGTCATTTCATTAACAAGTTATTCTTCTTATTATAGTCATACCTTGGTTTTGTTGAAAAATAGTTCCAACAGAACAGACAGCAAATGTGAAAAAAAATAACTTGCAAAACTTCTTGTTTTCAACTGCACATACTTTTTGAATGTTTGAATCTTCACACTGTTTTTGCTAGAAAAGGGTTTTTTAAATTTCCAATAAATAGATAGGCCTCCATTCCCTTTTCTTTTTTAATTCAAATAGAAATATTTGAAAATAAAACAGTTTAAAAAGCTGAAATTTTACCGTGAGACATGTTGCCCAGAAAGAGGATTCTTTCAGTAAATTTCCTATATAACTTACCAGAAATGGATTAAAAAAGCCTTGCATGCCAAGCTTATACAATATTCCCTTCTTTTTCAATTAAAGTATTTCTATTTTTGCACAAGTCATCATCTAATGCACCAAGTCCTAGATAAACTGAACAAATATACAACTCACCCTATAATGACTTGCAATAGTACAAAGTGTTGGGGAGTCCTTTTGGGATGTAGACACGAGCTTAAACTCACAGATGCCTCATCCCATCACTTTATCTACATTAAACATATCTCATGGGACATTATATCTACTCTTAATTCAGTGCATACCTGCCACTCTCATAGAAATTCTCATTCTGACTAAGCCACCTACACCAGGCAAAGCCAGAAATCCAATTTATCCTTTTTGTAGTTTATTACTGCAGTCTTGTTGGCAAGTCAACAAGAGAAGCTTTTGTTAACTTTTGTAGCAGCAAATATTTATTTAATTTAGGAAAACCGCCAAAAAAATAATAGAAATTGTAATACCGATGGCAGTGATAATTATGGATAGCATTATTTAAATTGCCATACAAATACTGTTACAAAAGGCCTACCTCTTAAGGATGAAAAAAGAATCTTAGAATTTCTACCAAAAATCCCAGCATAAACAAGGCAGTCTTTAGGTGACACGAAGCTCCTGCTTGTGCATGATCCCTGTATCCGTAACACAAGCCCAAGCCCACTGACACCAGTAGCAGAATAGTCTTGTTTAAAGCTGATGCACTGGAAGTGAGAATCAAGCCTTTGTCACAGTCCTCATTGAATTGCCATTAGTAATATTATCCCCAGAATGCCTTATATAATCTCCTTGGCTGATCATTTTTTTCTGTTTGTTCTTAGCAAGATACTATTAGATGTTTTGCTTTTGATCATGGTCACGTGAGAATGGGGCCCTGAGCAAACTGATTTAATGGATCTAATGGTTCTTCCCATGACAAGTGGATTGGAATTGGATGGATTTTGGAGATCTCTTCCAACCCAAATCATTCTATGATCCTATGGTGATCCTGAGCCTTTTAACATCAACAGCCAAAGTCTGTTGGCTCTGACTGCTCTGAGTCAAAGCCAGTTCTAAAGGGTTAGGGTTTCTTGCTCTGTAATGGGTTTCCAGCAATTTATAAAGCTAATAAAAGCAGAAAATTCACATCACCAAGTATACTTATGTTAGGTACCCAATTCATTGGGAACCTGAAAAATTTCACAGTTTGCTTTGTGCCCATTTTCCTTCCAGCTCTGTCATCAGCAGGACTGATGTTGCACAGCCCTGTTATGACACGTGGCCAAAGAAATGTCTCAATCTGCAGCATACATGGGACACAAGTACACTGAACCTTGGGCTGAAACTCTCCATGGCAACTATGTGCCAAAACAGACAGTTTCTGAAATGAAACAAAATATTTCTTGTATTTACTGATCCGAAATGTTCAGTATTTCACATTGTAATCCTCTCAACTAATAAATAGTTCAGCAGCAAATTCCGATGCTTTTGTGATAAGGACAATTTCAGGGATCCTAGTTCCATTTCTGGTGTCTAACTAAGGGTATTTTTAACTTTCAATTTAACTTAATAGGAACTAATTAGTAAAATCTAATTAGATGCCTACTAACAATTTCCGAATCACTGTTCCTGAAGTCTTATTTTGTGTCACTAGAATCTTAGTGGGAAAGCAAGTCACCCTGAAATAGATGGGACTTTTTGAGTACCCAGGTGCTACTCTGTGTCAGTAAGGCCTTAAATAAAGTGATATGATCACAGGCACATAAAAAAACCATAAAAAAAATTCTGGCCTGAGAAAACTGTGTCCCAAAAATATGGCAACTAATGTTTACTTCTATTTCACTATGGTTCTGACCAAACATGTGCATATTGTTTGAGTTACCTCTCTCTCTTTTTTTATAAAACTCTGACTCTAAGTTACTGCTGCAGAAAAGGCCACTTTCTTCTGTTTTATTACCTGTAACATATCCTCAACAGAGTATCATTTCAAAAGGTTTCAAAGAGTCAATATATTCTCCATACACTTTGTTGGTTTTTTTCACAAAGACTGTTTTTGGAGTGACAATAATATTGGTAAGTTCCAGGTGAGAGAAGAAAACTTAACTTTTGTTCCTCTTTATTATCAACATCTTAACAACTCCATTTAAATTAATATTTTTTCTGTTGGTTTGGGTTTTCATTGTGCTTTTTTTCTTCATGGTGTCTTTTCATTTCTTCTGATCTGTATATGGATACAGCTATTGTGCAGTTGTGTTTCCTCAGATTCTGCTTCTTCCTCTTGAGGTGCTCAGATGATGCTGCAGCTCACTGCTTCTTGGTTAATGGGCACCTGTTCAGGTGTCTGTAACTGTGCACTGCTCTGCTGGGAGCTGACGGTCACTCTTCGTAAGTCAGCAGTGGGGGAACTTCAGCCAACAAACATTTAGGAAAATCATAGGTTAGAGGCATTATTTTGTGTTTCACATTGTTCCCTCAGCAGTGCAATACAAATAATCTATCCAATTTTTTATTTCTCATTTTGTAGTTACTAAAAATTCCATACTCTAAAGACAATAAAATTGTTAAATAATTTTATTTTCTGCATGAGCTGTTTGGAAAAGAGGTTATTTCACTGAGAATATTTCTAATAGATGTTCTGCACTGGGAAACAGGTTTAC
This sequence comes from Chamaea fasciata, assembly GCF_029207755.1. Classification (NCBI taxonomy): domain Eukaryota; kingdom Metazoa; phylum Chordata; class Aves; order Passeriformes; family Sylviidae; genus Chamaea; species Chamaea fasciata. The sequence goes on along the minus strand of NW_027094086.1, from coordinate 142,152,732 downwards.
TTTGTGTGATGTATTCTAGGAAAAACCCACAAATATTAATTCCAGTACCCAGATTCTCAGGAACACTGCTGCATTTCTAGGTACATGAATAGACTTGCAATTCCAGCTGTTAGCCCATGTTGTAACTGAATTTCCCTTTTTAAGTGATTCAATCTGACTCAGACTGGTGTCCAGCAGCTTGGAAAGGCTGTTAATGTGATGTGACAATCTTGACATTAACTGCCTTGGTTAAGGCCAAGAAACAAATCACACAGAGCTTAACAGATCAGAGACAGCACCTTGAGTTTTACATAGAAATGAACTGAAAAAAGTGGAGATTCTGGCTAAATGAAACTGATGCTTCCTGGATGGGCAAATGTATTATGAAGAGTTTTGTTGTTCTTACAGTGTCTGCAGTAAATTGAGCACTGTGCAGTCATGCAGTACAGCACTCTCAATGACTTGGAGGCATCCTTTGAAGGCTACATTTGACAGAAAAGATGATAAATGCCAGGATAAATGGAGATTTAACAGAGCCTTTGGGCACTAATGACAATGGATTTCTGGAAGAGGTTTAATTCTATTGGCAAGACTATTGGCATAGTTCAAATTTACTCCTTCCTGTTACTGTATGTAAAATTTTATTTAGCTACACTCTGCTGACCAGTGGTTTTAAGCCCCATCATGGCTTGGTAAGTGAGTGACAGGCACACAGCTCAGATCCTAGAGGTGCAGACCAGGGAATTTGGCAAAATGCCTGCCTCCCACCATCAGGCAGCAGGCACTGAGTGAGAAACTGAGGGAAAACATGTTCTGGTGAGTAACGTGGGAGATGATCTCAGGCCATGAACTGCACAGGACACTCACTGTGAGGTGTTCCCAAGGAGGGGAAGGGAGAGCCACCCCACCAGGCTTCAAACGTCCCTTCATGTCCCTTGCCACAGACTCACTCTCAGTCAGGCAGGCTTAGGGCATGCAGTGCTCACTCCAGCCCCATTGGATAGGTGTGAAAACAAAGCTAATTGACATTTTTTTTTTTTTTTTTTTTTTTTGGTCAGTTAGAAGCTGAAATCTTTCCACTTTATCCCGCCATTATATTTTGTAGGGATACACTTAGGTAGCAAAACCAGTGAGAGCTAGAAGTAATGGATCTGGGTGGTAAACTAGAAAGCTAGAAAATGTTCTGGTATTTCTAACTGTTCTTTATTCTTTCTGTGGTAAACAGTAAGAACCACAGAAGGCCTTGACCTGCCAGTTTCATTCATTGTCTATGCCACTATTCTAGCAGGAGTGGAATAGACTGGACTGTAGTACTGTGGTTTTTCTGTATTTTGTTTCAATGTCTGGATGCCCAAATAAGCAGAGATGATCATCTCAGCAAACGTGTAAGGGATAGAAGAGCCATGAAGAGGTATGTTTTACATTTAAATTTTTGTTTTTCTCATGGAATTCTGGACATTTGTGTCTATTTCTTGAGGCTGGTATTATCTGCAACAATATGATGTAAGGAAATGAAACTGGATGCCTAGAGTTCTACGAATTGGGGATGGGGGCAAGCATGTAGGTGTCCATAAAACATCATGTAACTTCTGAGGGGTTACTGGTGCTGGCTGAAAGTAAGCAAGTCCAAAGCAGTGTGTGGCTTTGAATACATGTCCTGCTGAGAGACTCTTCTGCATGACTTCATTTCAAAGGGAACAGGGGAGCCACTGTTGCTGTGGTCTGAACATGCACTGGTGAGTTGACAGATGTGCACTTGCCAAATGCCCGGGGTCCTTCACAGACCTCACGGACTAAAGGGTAAATAAGAAAACATCTGGAAGCCAAATCAAACTTACTGGGAGAGTGATTCCTCACGAAGCATTTGGCCACAAACTCTGTTTGCACTGTGGTGACTTCATTCATTCATGAGCATTTGCAGCCTAATTGTTCTGTCACATGAAAAAGTTTGCTGGCTTCACTGCTACCCGCAGAAGTGACAGAAGGGCTGGATCTCTCCCTTTCACTGTCTCATCAGCTACAGGCCTTTGTAACAGCAGTATCCTTCAAAACTAGTAAGTCATGTTTCGGCAAAAGCAATTAGGAATTTTGTAAGCTATCACACGAGGATTCAGCGTTCACCTCTAGATCCCACCACCTTAAGAATGAAATATTGGAAACAACAGTGAACGTGACAGCGTAGCTTTTCCTTGGCATAAGAAATAACACTCCTGTATCACATGCAGATGTTGAGATTGTTCTTTAATTTATAATTTAAGTCATACAGCTACTTTAAGCCCAGGGCAAGGATACTTCATTCATGCTAAATAAGGTGATCTTTCTTTATAAAAAACTATATTGAGTCTGGCTATTGAAAAACACTTGTATGAAAAATGTTTATACAAGAAAGTAAAACAGGATGAACTTAAGCCATAGATTCATTTATCTGAGCCCAGGTCAGGGTGTAAATGGGAAAGGAAAAAAAATTAATTGAATATATAATTGAAGTGTTCACAATATAAATATTTTTAATGTTAAAAATATCTGCATTTTGCTTATATTCACACATATTGGTAACAATGAAATGTTAACTATATATGCAATGTGTTAAATTTAACTCCTTGAGGAGAAAAACTTTTTCATGGAAAATTCTGTCTTTAAAGAGGAGAATAACAGGGAGAAAAAAGAGGATATGTGGGGATATGAGAGTTTAAATGGTAAAGCTGATGATCTTGCTCATTATATCAATAGGAAAAAAAAAGTGCTTTAAAGATTATAATCAGCATTGATGCATCTCACAATATATTTGGTAGAAAAGTTATTAGGAAAGTACAAGCCAGGTTAAAACAAACCAAAAAAAACCCCTCCTAATAGTGGACTGATCCAGGAAAAAATTCTCTGAGACTTTGAGACTTTGAAAAATCTCAGTTTTGAAACTTGTTTGCTATTCTGTGCAGAAATAAATTTCAAAAATAGTTTACTTCAAAGTGGCCATTAATACAATTAATTACAAACAGTTCACAAGAAATCTTTTGATAGGTTGTGGGTTTTTTTAGTAAAAAATTATGACTTGTCAGAGGGACTAAAAGAATTGCAATAAATGCACTTCATGATGTACCTACTAATAAACAATCCCAATGTTACATTTAAAATGTGTCAGAAATTCACAAATTTAAAGATCTAGCTCAATGTTGATTTTGACATAAAGCTCTGGAAGATGTTTTGCTGTATTATATCCTGTGATCTACAATGATAAACTATTTCTGTCACCTAAACTATATAGTAGTGATTTTTAGAAAATATTATGGGTATTAAGGACTGTAGGACAATTTCAAGTATTTGGAAATATTCATTTCCAGCACAAGTAAATATCATTTTCTTTTATGTACCATATACTGTATATTGGAACCTGTGACAAGAAAACTAATAATGAAATCGGTCACTTCTTCCTCTGACTAAGTCAGAAAGAAACATCTTTTGAAGAGCTATTGCAAGACAGCAGCCTGAGTTGTACTGAGTTTGTGTTTTGAGAATTATTGAGGAAAAAAATTAAAATACTTGTAGGTACGTCTATTGAGGTCTATTCCTGGTTGGTTGGTTATGGATTTATTTCCTAGATAGTGATTCTTCATTAATTAATTTAAACAGTCTACAAGGACCTGGCTATTCTCTAAATACTCCCTCCGCAATACAGTTACTTTCATCTGTCTATATATATTTATGCTGATGCTCCTGTCACTGAATTGGTCTGCACTCGTGAGTAGTTATTGGCACCCGCTTTCCAAACTATGGAATCAGGTCCCTCTGTCCTCGTGATGGAATCAAGTCTACGCATGCAATAACTCTCACCAATATGTGCAAAGATCTCCAGCTCATGTAATACATTTTATGCAGTTTCCACCTTCTGCATAAGGCATAAGGCATTCCAAGCTTCTTTCTTTTAGTCTTCTGAAACAAATACATTAAATAGGGGTCCAGAAAGGAAGACAGAAAATTCTACTTAATTTCTTCTTCCCATGATCATATTAGAAGTCAACACAGCCTGTGATGATTGTTTGATTGCTTTGCAAGACATGCTCATGAGATACAATCCTGTGCATGCAGTTCTCTATTGTTTCATTTTTTCAGTTGAAAGAGAGGAGATTCTTCACCTCTATAGGCTTTTTCCCCAGGAAATACAGCTGACTCTTTGAAATTTCCCATGTCTACTCCCATGGACTTGACCCAAAGTGTATCCCTCAGAGAAGCATAGAGACCTCTCAGCTCCTCTGGTCCTATATGATGTGAAAACCTTTAGCCATGGCTTGGCACAGCACACTTTGTTCAATACAGGACAAGGAAGCCTTGCTGACAGCCTTGGGGTGAATTCCTTGCCAGCTTAGAGAGCTTTGTAACAGTGTCATTTTGCTGCTCTCACATTGCTCTATTTTCTTTCTCAAATGTCCACCTGGGCTGCCTTGCTAACGTGTGTTAGACAGACTGTTTTCCTTACAAAAGATGGCATTTGGCAAGATGTCCAGTAGTTTTTGCAGGCATCCTGGAATGAAAGCTGTACTTTTTCTCTGTATATGACATATGCCATGGAGACAACTCCTCTTCTTGCTGCATCTCTGCTTCTGTGGTATTTTCACTGAGGTAATCATACACACAATAAAAGGAGCGCTGCTGCATTGTTTTAGAAAGCTTGTTATGAAAGTAGACTGTGCAGCTAAAAATTATTTTGTGGATTCTCTACATATACTTGATGTTATAATATGTAAGATTAATACTGCTACAAAAATAGGACACCCTGAGCTAAAAAAAAAAAAAAGACCAAAAAACAGCCTGAAAGCATTTTGTTCCACATTTTATATGACTTTATTAACACTTATGCTTTTCTTTTTTGTAAATTTGAAATTTTCCCTGTTGTCTCCAGAGTAGATGAAATGGAAATAAGCGTGGAGGAGAATTGTGGAGAATACTTAATTTTTTCATTACCATTTTTAGGACAAATCTTTCTTAAAAAAGAGCATATACTTAATTCCACATACTTATAAGAAAGTGACACAATATTTTCAGGGAAGAGAATTACTGAAAGTAAACTGTATGCACAAATTTTATTACCAAAACAGTCTTTCATATTTTACTTCTCATATATATTCATACACCTGGGAATAACATGGGTAAATTATAATATACAGTAAAAAAATAAAGATATGCCATTGAATATATCTCTCTGTGTCTTCAAATTGTTGGAAAATCATACCCATGGTCTTCTGGGAGGCTTTTAAATCATCCTTTTTGTCACAAAAAAAAATCAATAGCATTTCAAACATGCAGAAGTTAACGAATTTTAAACAAATTTGAAAGAGAAACAATTGAATCACAGCATGTGGTCTTATACTGAGAACATGATGTGTTCAGGCTTTGGCCACTCACAGGTCTGTTTGGAAAAGTCCGGTGCAAGAAAGCTGTAAAATAATGAAAGATCACCTCCTCCATTTTCAGAAGTAGTTCATGCCAATAAATATGAAATTCAGGAAAAAATGCCAGAAGGCCTTGGCGGAGGAACAGAGCTCATAACCAAACTCAGAGACGAGAAGAAATCATACAAAGGGAGGAAGGATAGGGGATATGGGAGAAACACAGAAACATTCTCTGAGCACTCAGGAATAGAGTCAGAAAAATTAAAGCCCAAGGGAAATTAAATATGGCCAGGGATGTCAATAGCAAAAAAGCCTTCTACCCGTACATAGGTGAAAGAAGGGAGATTGTGGAAAATGCAGGCCCATTGTTTAAGAGGATGGAGTACCTTGTTAAGATAGAGAAAAGGCTGATTTACCAAATGTCAGACCATCTGCCAGATATCTCAGGTCCCAGAGACCATGTCAAAGGCTGGATCAATGAAAATTTATCTTCAGTGAAAAGGGTGAGGTCAGCGAATGCTTAAGAGAACTGGACATACACAAGTCCATGGGCCCTGATGGGGTAGACTCACCTGTGTTGATGGAGCTCACACAGACCACTTCAAGGCCACCATGGATAATCTTTGCTCAGTTATGCTTATCTTTTCGTTCAACACGCAATTGAAGCTAAGGTGCAAAGTATGGTGGTGTCACACAGGTAAGCTGAGCTCGTGCTGAGGCCGGCTCTGAGGTTGGGGGCTGATGGCCCTCACGCTGAACAAATTCTTCCATTCCAAAGATGTGGGCTGTGACAGGTTCTCCCAGTGCTCAGTGTACCCCACTGCCCAGCAGGACTCACATACAGCCCTTACTGCGCCTCAGGTTTAAATGCATGTTTGCTACCAAGTTTCTTTTGCTGTTTTCTTAATCAGGAAGGTAGAGTGTAAATCCAGTGTACTACCTTAAAATGAGCAAAACTAGAGAAACCATAAAAGGCTTCGAAACAAAAGGAATTGTTTTTCGAAGATTGCAGAATAGTTCATAAGAACCGCATAGAGTTTCTCTTAGTAAATGTCGTAATAAAGGTTCATTGATTAAAAGAAATTGGTTCTATTGCTCATAATAGCATCTCATTGATTGAAAAGCATTGCCTGGAATGGTTTCCTCCAAAGGACCATCTGTTATGTATTAACCTTTCAGCCTTCAGAATCATGGGATATGAATTTCTTGCTCAAACTACTGCTCAGATGACCCATCCATGACATTTAATAAATTGCAACTCTGCACATAGATTCAGGATTTCATAAAAAAAGGAAAAACACATTAAGAAGGCACAGTTTTCATGATACAAGGTATAAATGAGTTCTTTATGTTAAAAAACCAAAAATTGTCAAAATTCAGAATGTAAATTCGATTTTATTTAAAGCATGAAACAAAGTTTAGGTCAATCATCCAGCCTTTAATGGTAAACAGAAATGTAGTGATTGAACATTGAATGAAAGAAAATCTTTCATGTCTAGTTTTTTAGGAAAAACTATACAAGGACAAGGCAGCTTTGATTTAATCTTTGAACTAGTTAAAATGAATATAGTTACCTATCACACTGACATTAGCCATAGCATGTGTAAATGATTATAGAAATACATTAATGATTTTCTCTACTTTCTTTTGCTATTATTTAAAAAAAATCTTTTAAAAGTGGTGCAGTTTATTATTGTTATCAGATTTCATGAGAGAAAATTTATCTCATATACCATAAGAAGGAAAAAGAATAGTTTTTTTAATATAGATTTGTTTGTTTTCAGTTAATCTCTGAAATATGTTTTACACATTTGATTTTCATTCTGCATGGGACCTACTTGCATATCTTAGATTGGGATCTAAAATATCTGTACTGGAAACAAAATAAAGTGTGAAGAGGAAGATTTTATTATTATAAGTCTATTTATTTTCTTATCTAATGATACATAGTTCAAAACAGTTCACTGACTCTCGTGCGTTACTGTTGTGGCATAAGCAATAATTTAACCCTTAAACATATCTATATTTGTGACTTTACAGTACAATGTCTGACACAAAACCATGTATCAAACTATTTGATAAAAAAGTTTATTAAAAATTAAGTTTTAGGTGGTCTTCCAGGGATTCTAATTCAGGAGTTAAATGTACTCTTACTTTTTTAATGTTAAATACTATACAAACAGATAGTTTTTAGGCAGTTCACAGATTAGTAGTGTTTGAGTCACAAAAAAAGGAAAACCAACATTGTGGTGTTAATGTGCTTTGGTGCCAATTTCATGGTTAATACTAACAGTGTGGACTATAAGTAAAACCAGGAAATACTAAGAAGAAAAAAAGGAATATCTAAACCCAATTGTACACAGCAAATCTGAGAATTGGAGAAATTAAAACGATGCTGAATAAGGAAGTGGGAGGCATAAAAGTAGTGAAGGGCTAATATATCCTCAAAGAGGGTCAGTCGGTGCAATTTCTGGTCTAGGAGATTATCTGTGTGCAGCATAGGACAGAAACAGATTATACCCAGCAGTGTATCCAAGGCTCTAGATGGAAACACCAGAGTGCTGAGCTCTTATAAAATCTTAAAGTGTAAGGCCCAGATAGGCAGCAATATTTATATTCTTAAAGTGAGAGGTACACTGCTAAATCTAGTAGTATCAACCTGACCCCAGTGCTCAAACAGAAGTTAATGATAGCCATCCAAACTCATCAATGCTCACTTCACACATGACAATTTTATGACTAGTCAGGGGTGTTCTCTGTACCTAAACTTGTCTCTTAAGAACTCTGAGAAATGTGATCATTTCAATAAGTTAGTAATCATACAGAAACTAGATATTTCTCTTACAAAGTCCTCTAAGGATTCTGTCCTGGAGTTGAGCTCAGAGACTCCTATCACAAATCTGAAGATTCAAGTTCCCCAACAAAAGCTATTGCAGTGGCAATATCTTTTAACAGCCAGTGAATAAGGAACAGACTTGTTCCCTTCCCATATTTCATAACTGTGCAATGAGGAGCTACTGATTCTGTGTTGCCCTCTTCTTCTTTTTAAGGTTCAGGTCAACAAACCTCAACTGTGAGAAGAATACTGCTATAGCTACCAGCCTGTCATAGTGTGGATATAAGGTGCAGAAATTCCCATTGGGACACAAAAATAATTGTGCCAAATATGCAGGTTGTTTTTGTAAGGGACTTCTGTGCACTGTGGTTTGTTACCAGAAATACAATCCCTAGACTTCAAGTTAGGAAACAATATTTAAGTCAAATACTTAGACAGCAAAATGTTCATGAGGGTAAACTCCAAATTTTGAGACACAAGTATCTTACTGTGAAATGCGAGAACCGTGTGAACAAATCGGGTTGTTCAATACACATTTACTACAAGTGTGTGGGTGGAAAAATAGAAACTTTGAAAATGTGTTTTCTTTCTGTCAGTGAAAAAAAAATCAGTTGTTGATTATAAAACTTGAGCACTCTTTTTACTGTTGGTCATTTCATTAAGAAGAAAAAAAGTCAAAAATGTAAATTCAACTGTTGGATTATATACAACATCCCAAAGTAAGTTTTTCACGTACTTAAATTACTTCTTTGTTGTGTATTTTCACCTTGTTTCCAGACTGAATGTGTTATATATCAGCTTTCAACTTCTGGATCCTTTAGCACTTTCTTTTCTGCCAGATTAAAAATTAATCTACTATCTAAAAAACTTTTCCTGTAGAATAGGATCAAGACAGCTCTTACTCTTTTAGATAAATTAAACAGATGCAGAGTTTCTGTATTTTATAGCAGACTTTCTGGACCTTGAGCATTCTTGTAGGTCATTTCCTTGCTGCATTACAATTTGTTAATATAATCTTTGAAGTGTGGATTCCAGAACAAAGAACTGCATTACACTGACAACTTGATGACTGCACCTTAATGGGCTATTGAGAGACATTCAGGTAATATCATTATGGGTATGAGACACATATTTTTTAAAAAAAGTAGAAGAATGGTGAAGTTCATGTTGAGAACTAGATCAAAGGCTAAATTGTGTCTAGATTGCAATAGTTTGGTAGTGTAATAAATACTTGGGTTTCCTGTTGTTGCTTTACAATTTAAACAATGAATAACACCTAAATAATAATTAAAAATTCCCTTACAATCATTAACAACTGGCAGATTTTAATGAGTTTTATGTTCTATGGACAGAGTTTACTAAAGAAAGAAAACTTTCAACAGAGGATTGTAAGCAGTCTGTCCTTGTTTCTCAGAATAGGGTGATAACAATAAATGATAGAAACAGAATTTCGGGAGAAACTCATTTCTGGGAGGAAATGTAACCAGAATTTTTTTGTTTGCTTGTCTGTCTATGTCACTGGTAAAATTGGTCTGTTACTGAACATATATTTGTATACCAAAAGAACACATCTTTCTGTTCTTTCGTTACTTTTAATAAAAAGCTACAGATATTTTTATCTAACATGAATAAATCCATTAATCAGCCTGAATACTCCTAAATATATAATTGATGTTGTTGTTGTTTTTGTTGCTTTGTTTGGGTTTTCTTGATTTTTTTCTCCAACTGTAGGCAGTATTTTTAACATACATAGTTTTTCTTAAATTCATAACTACTTTTATACTACTTGCAAGTTTCATCCTTGGATTCAGGCAATTAATCTTCTACTCATTCTCCAATACTTATTCAATTTGTTAAGGTTTTGCAGTTTAAGGGGAAAGAAGTTTGTACAAAATAGAGAATGAGACACAGTGGACATAATTTGACATATCTCTGACAATGTCTGGGACACAGCAGGTGCAGATAATTATTTATGTATTTTTGTATCAAATAACACTGACTAAACAAACTAAAAATTTGAAAAGTTTCTTTTGTACTCTTTTGGGTGCTAAAATTTAGTGTCTTATAAGCGTATAAGTGGGCTTCACTATTCTTTCTCATAATTATTGACATTACGTAATTATTAATGCAGAAAGCAGGCTCCAGAAATACAAAGAAAATAAAACTTTTAACTGTCATGTTAAAATAATCTAGTTGCATTAAACCAGTGTCCCCTCTTCTCTCTCTTGGTGAGGAGTGGCAAAATGGAGGCATATTTTGTCTCTTCTTGTCTGGCAGGAACAAAATCCTTTTCTCTGGATACCTTAATATTATCTAAAAGAGAATATTTAAAATTCTCTGGAATCATAACCTTAATTTACTTCTCTGTAAGTAATTCCAGCCTGACATCCAGAACATGAGTGGAACTGACTTTCCTGGTGGTCTTATTTTTAAGGTTACACCAGTTATCAAGACATAATGGTCTAAAAATCGGAGTTTATATAACGAAACAGTAATACATTATATGGAGAATATCAAATTGAAACCATGTTACATGTTCCTTCATCCTTATTACATTTCCTCTTTTAACATGCACAGCTGCTTCCAAGGAAGTCAGTGAGAACACTTTCAATGAATGAATGTATGAGGGAATGAATAAATGATTGAATAAATTTCAATCATGATATACCAAATTCTGGATTCAGTTCTACTTTTAATTGTAACATTCTCATTAAGTTCAAAATTTCTCTCACCTTGCTGTGCAGAGAGCTGTTAAGCTAGTCCTATATTTTATAGAATACATATGATACAGAAATATGATAATAACATATTGGAAATGACACTATGAATTACTTTGCTTCATATTTCCCTGTTTTCTGACACCATATATTAATTTGAACAGGCTGAGATAAGTTGAATTAAGATGACAAGCAGAAGAGGACTTTGGGACCTCCAGAACTGTCAAATAGGAAAAAATTGCTTTCCACTGATTTCCTTTTAAGGAACTAACATTATTATCTGGCCCTGAAGTATTGTGGCCATAAACTGATAAAATTATCCAGCAATGCCTCAGAGACATCTGAATATTCCCAGTTTGAGCAGCAATATGCTAAGGAATAAATTTACATTTTTAGTAGCTTAGTTCTACTTTATATATCCCCTAAAGGGCAATGTTGTTCACTATACTTGAAGAAAAATATGGCTGTTTAGTGTGTTTATTTAACTAGCTAATGCTCGTTTGCTTATCTGACACCTAAAAGACACCAATGCTGCATTGAGCCTTGTGCCACTTGTATATTATCACATACAGGGAAAGGAGAGAAATCCTAAGGCTTGTTTGAAGAATAGCAAAATATCTGATCTTGTGCTGGGACTGGGGCCTCTCAGTGTCTTTACTGCAGCAAGGGCTTTCACCTGCCATCAAAGCCTCTCACTTGCAGTGGCACGGCACGTGCCTTGTTCGTGAAATGATCACAGAGACTGGTCACAGAGTAATCATATGGAACATGCACAGTAAATCCCAATCTGCAGCACATGGGTGAGTATTTTGGGGCCTTCACAGTGCGCTCACCTTCCCAAAGAAGGAACCTGAGTCAGCACAGTCAGACTGGCCTATCTCTCCAGAATGGCACTGGGTATGTTTATATTAACTCCCAGCTCCTCTTCCTTCTGCAGATGAAAAGCAGCGAAAATGGATGGTAAAGACAAACTTTTCCAGGATACTAATAATGTTGGTAAGTGGTGTCCAGAGAATTCAAGAAAGACTGGGCTATCACCCTTTAAAAGAACGCAAGCAAGCAAAGGTAGTGACTCTCCAAAAGAATTCCTAATCACATTATAACTGTATTCAACACGTGACCAAAGACCTCTGGAACAATGACAATGATGACTACCTTAGTAAAATGAGAACATTTTGGGGGTAGAATAGCTCTAGTTTTGGCTGCAATTTACCTTTGCAATCCATGTCCTACAGAAACCTCCACACATGCGGGAGAGAATAATTTCCTTAAGTTTCTAAAATCTTTACTACCTTATAATATTTCTATTCATACAGTTTTGTGGAGACTAGTTCATGTTTACCAGGAGAATGAATACACTTGACAGTTCATTTACTGGAGCCTTTAAGTTACAGTGAAGGCATGTAATTTGTTTTAATATGCTTTTTGCTGTATGTGGGATGCCTTTAAATTTATATTCTTTGTATCCTCCATCACAATGAAAAATCTAGGCTGAGGTGAGAGTACTGTCTTTAGCTTCCAGCATTTTGGTCTTTATGCAAACATGCTGAAGTCCCACAAAATAGTAAGCATACAAATACTAACCCTAATGGTAATTGCCAGACAAATAATGTCTGAAACATTCCCAGAATATTTGTTTACACAGAAAGGAAGTATATTTTTCACCAGCATTTGTGCTGGTTTTGGCTGGGGTGAGTTAATTTTCTTTACAGTAGATGGTGTGGTGCTGTGTTTTGGTTTTGAGCTGGAAACAGTGTTGGTGATATAGAATGTTTTTGATATCGCTGAGCAGGGCTTACCCAGAGCCAAGGACTTTTCTGCCTCTCATGCCACTCTACCAGTGAGGAGGCTGGGGGAGCACAAGAGTCCAGGAGGTGACACAACTGGGACAACTGATCCCACCTGAGCAAAGATTTCCCACACCAAATGGTGTCATGGTCTGTGTACGAAGTTGTGGGGAGGAGAAGGAAAGATGGGAACATTTGGACTGATAGCATTTGTCTTCCCAAGTCACAATCGCATGTGATGGGGCCCTGCTGTCCTGGAGATGGCTGAACACCTGCCTGACAATGGAAAGTGGTGAACAAATTCCTTATTTTGTTCTGCTTGTGTGCAGCTTTTGCGTCCCCTACCAAACTGCCTTTATCTCAATGCATGAGTTTCCTCACTTTCATTCTTCCAATTGTCTCCCACATCCTTTGGGGAAGAGGGGTGAGAGGGTGAGTGAATGGCTCTATGGGGCTTAGCTGGCAGCTCGGGTTAAATCACAACAGTATCTCTGAATAATTAAAAACTTATCCCAACATAGTTACCCTACTCTCACATTTTACCTTTTTAATAATTTTTGTGGAGAAAGAACATTTCCCATAATTTGTATTCCTTCAGAATACTCATTTTGGCACACAGAAAGACAAGCCAGAACTGTTACCAGGAAGTACCTGTTTCACTTAACATTTTCTTGGTTGCAACCTATTTATTGCCCAGACCCACTGTCCCCTGGAACTTCCAGAGAAACACAATCCACTTCACTGTAGTGATCATTTAGGAGATTTTGAAATGCATTGTTCTAGACAGGTCTAATCTTCCAAGTCCTTCATGTCCCCTTAGCAGACATATCCTCCAGGATTCCTCTTCATGTTTTACAGATGTTGGGTGAAATGAAGCAGACAATACATGGAGCACATAATGATATGTCTTGACATATGGCAACACCACTTCCACATCCCAACACCACTTCCACTCTTCCAAAGTACACATCACTGACACTTTATAGTCCTTAGGGTGAAGCTAAATGTCCCCTTTGTCTTGGCCATCAGCCCAGAAAAAGGCTCCAAAATTCATGGAAGCAGGGAGCAAACTGGACCTTCAAAAATGATTGATGGTCTCACAACACTCCTGGTGCTCTTGTCTACACAGCAAAAGTATTTCCTTGCTGTGGCCTTATAAAACTTCATGCAAGGTACAATCTTCTTTATATTTTCAGTATTCTATATGGTACGTACAATGCTGCCAAGCTAATGGATACTTGGAAAGGACTACTGGAGTTTGTGATTCTTTTACTGTCAGTTGAAGCCTCTCTGGTCTGCTAGTTAATTGTTTGTGGTAGGATGTACACGATATATTACAAGAAAAGATATACTGGTAGCTGAATTTGAAAAAAACAAAACAAAAACCATGATACATGTAGCTGTACCAATTTCAAAAGAATCCACCTTAAAACTGCATTACAGTGGTAGTAAGAGTTTTCAGTTCAATAACATTAAATCAATGCAATTAGTGAGAACAAACTGAATCAATGTGACATCTTGGAGAAGACATGGCCTTATTGTTCATTGCTGAAAAAAAAATCCTTCTGAAAGAACTTTTCTTTTAACTATTCAGAACAGGAAAAATATATAATTGGATAAAAAATTCATGCCTTTTGTTCTTTACATAAAAGATTATTAATAATTGGTGTGGCAATCATGTAAGCACTCTCAGAGCTTGCCATATGTTAGTGCCAGCAATGATACTTTTATCAAGACTGAATTGGCATCAGAATAAATACAGGAGAAAACATATGATATTTTTGCAACAAATAGTTGTGCATAGTTTCATCACACTCCTCTCCTCCTCCTTCCTATAAAACCATTTTTAAACATCTCCTTTCAAATGCAGATTCGGACTACTTCTTACTACTATATGCAGTTTTTTTCATAAATCATTTGGAAAATATAATGTCCAATTTTTTTTGTTCTTGCACTGACATATTAAAACAAAACAAAACAAATCAAAAAAAACCAAAAAAAACACCTCCAAACAACAACAACAACAACAAAAAACCCTGAACCAAACCAAAACAAAAAAACTCCAGTAGTTGTTGCACAAATTATATTGCCCAGGCAGTTTTAACCTCTGAATACTTCACTTAGCAACTGGCTGCTCTTGCCTGCTCAACACGAAATTTCTGCCCAAAGAAATCATTCTCTTTGGAAATAAGCCTGAATACAGAGTCCTAGCTTTAGACTCTGAAGTGCAGGAAAAAGCATCTATTTTCCATCAGGTTCTTGTGCAGAAGAGAAACTGTTAGGGAAAATATATTTCCTGAGCAATGTGTGTGCCTGTGTTCACATCCTGCATCTCTACAGACTGCTTAGCTGGATTGCCACCTATGCATTTTATAAACATAATAGACCATCTCCTGACCTGGAGATGAACTTTTTTTTGCAAGAAACCTGGAAAGTCCAAACTTCACCTCTTTTATTTACTTTTTGACTGAGTTTAGGCTAAAAGCAATTCCAAATTTATTTGGATTGATAATTAGGTTTATGAGTCCATTCTGAGACAACCAGGATGTAGCTAGACTAAACCTGTCATTCCTGTTTTACAGGTGGCCTGAACCCTTTGTGGGTACAAAACCTAATTTCACTCTAGTAAATAAAAAGAGGGCTGTCTCATGAGATATGGTGTGATAATATGATCATTACCATCAGCACAGAAGGAGAAGATAGAAGCAACTAGACTCACACTAGATATTCCCCTGTCTGCACAGGGGAAGGGCTTTTACTCAGGCATTCCCTGAACGTGCGTTTGTGCCTCTTTACCACATAGAGAGAAAACACAGATAAACTTCTTGTAGAAAAGAGCAGTGGAAAGAAATTAATTGCTGCTTTTTGTTCCCAGGAAGTTGACTGTAGATATGGACCCTGTATTTTTGGACAAAAGAGGACAAAGGGAGGAAAAAGAAGAGAAATAATTAATGAAAATTGCGGCAAGAGAAACTCCAATAAGATATAATAAAAAAGGCACATAATGCAGATGGTGAAACACTGAAACAGGTTGATCTTGTCAACCTAGAAGACTCATAAGTGTGTTGGACACTTTCCTGAGCCATTTAATCTAACCTGAACCTAGCCCTACTTTGTACTGGGGACTCCAGAATTTTTCAACCTACCCAATGATGCCATAGACGTTTATCCACCCCGAAAGATGGCACAGATATAATCTACTCATAGGAGAAGATTGCAGCATCTACAACAGCAGCTGTAGCACTCTGCTTCTCCCTCCTTCTAAACTGTGACATACAGAACACACCACAGGCCAGTTTGCCACAGGATTCAAAGGTTTATCATCCTTTAATATTACTGTTTGATATATCTGGCCTCCCTTTTGACAGGATAGAAACAAGTCTGTGCATTATGCATTCTTTCATATCAGAATTTGTGTGCATTTAGACTTTTGCACATCTTTTAGAGAAAAGGAATTATAGAGAATGCCATCCAGCATTTCTCTAGATTTAAGTTGCAAGGTGCCATAAAACTGTTGTTTAGGCATGTTATGTTCTTGAATGAGCTTGCAACACATTCAAGCATGATTAGAAAGGTAGTTTATAACATTCAGCACAGAATAAAACAGATTATGAATTCTGTCCAGGAGCAGTTGCTATACTGGCTTTCTCCCAATACTATTTAAAACCCATTATTTAGCTGTTGGCTCCAACTTCTGTGTTTTGTTGTTTGGTAGGGTTTTTTTCCTAGCACTCTTTTGAGAATAATTTAAAAGAACTACTGCAGAGGCTGGTAGCTGTTTTAGAAATGCTTCATAAAGACCATTGCATCTGCTGATGAAAGTGTGGCTGTGTGCTGATACCATGCAGTACTGTGGAGGGGGATATACTGAGAGTGTAAATATGAAGCCTTCTGAATTTTGAATTTAAATAAAATGATAACTTTTATTTAAGGATGGCAATATCCTTCCTATGAAATTCCCAGGAATCTTAAAGCTGTGGTTCCATTTGTATAAATTTTCAATGAAAAATGCAATTCCTACTAATGTAATAAAAGCTGTTAAATTCTAGTAAGATGAAATCATCTGATTTTTCTTTAGCAGTCATGCAACATAAGTAAGTATGGCCTGAATTAATATACTGAATACAGTAGTCTAGTTACATAGCCCTGATTTATGGCAGCTGATATTCTGGGAATGTCCTTACACGCCTCTCCCTTTTTGTTGACCCCTGAAGATACACTTGTAAAAAGAAAAGCATACTGCATGTTTTTTGCATCGCCCCACATCAGGTTAGATGTGTTAGTAGGGTTAGAATTCCTAACTGACCTGAGCAAAACCTGTGTAGGTATAAATCTTTGATTTTCACTTACTCTTTGGCAAAGTCCCATAAAATTACCAAGTTTTTTCAATTCAAGTTTTGTAACCTAGTGGATTTCAGAACACTATTTGATTTGATTGTTTAAATTAAGTTAAATGAAAGGAAAAATACCTACAACCAATTCAACTACAATTTCAGAATTGAAGAAATTGATGTTTATTTGCATCTTATGCTGAAGAAATGGACATAATGTGCAAATGCATGACATTTAGTAAAGCTGGAAGAGTTTAATGACATCTATTTTAGGAAACATGTAGGTCTAGAGGTATACATCACTGTACAACAGTTGAAAGGTGCTATGTTTAGGCATATCATGATGATTTACCTGATCTAGATTTCTGACTACTGTTTACTTTACTCTCTACTTTCAATTTAAGTCGCCCTATTTTTCCAAAAAAATAAATACATATCCACCCAAATGCAAGCTTAAAAAATGGAACTTAAACTCCCCAAATTAACAGCTTCCTTTATATATGACATAATGATTTATCACTATTACATGGCAAAACAATGTAATCCCATGAATCCACCAATGTCAAAAGCATGGCTACAAAACCTGAGAAAAAGAACCCCAGTATTTCTAAGAATTCCCCTTTATTCCAGAATTTGAGCTAAATCTTAAAAAATTTTGCCTGTTTTCCAGTGTAAAAACACAGCTATAGAATTTGCAAGTGGAAACAGTTCTGTGTCTATTAATACATTGACTAAAATGAAATATCACTTGAAAGTCATTTGAGCTGAACATCGATCAGGACAGTTTGTAAATGAACTAGCACAGTGTACTTGAAGATTAATGTGAATATTTTTTTAGACTTTATTGTTCATCCCTCTGGCCAGGGTTGACCTAATAAAAGAGTTCTCAAATGTTTCACTATCTTCATAGCTCTCATTTTGTACCTGTAAAAATGGGTTCCTCGGCTGGACAAGAGGACCAGTTTCCTGTGCTTCCTTGATAATGAGTGACTTGGGGAAGTTAACAGGACTGAAGTATTTTATTTTAACTACCATTCTATTCTTCATTTTAACCTTTTTTTCCCCACCTCTGGACATGAAATAAATTCTCTTGCTGAAAATTTTACATGTAGGAATGCAAGGACATAGAAACAACAAGCAGGGTTTTTAAAAGAAATATATTTGGCAAGGATACACCATGAACAACTCTGTCTTGATTTTGCAAGGAATGTGAAGTCTGGATGTATTCTTTCATTCTTGTTGCCAGCTCCTGCCACACAATGTCCATGCTGCACACATGGATATCAGTCAGCTCCCCCATCCCAATCAACTACATTCCCACTTTCAAAACATGGAGAAACAATAACACAAACCTTAAGGAAAATGATCAAGGTATCATGTTCTTCTATATTTATCTGGCTGTACACAGTTCTTCACAGGTCATGATAGAGAACAAAGAGAAACATAGATATTCCACATTGTCAAAGCCTTGCTGTTTGTTTAAAAGTCATTAATTGTTAAATGCTCAGTGCAGTGGCTGTTGCAAAGAATATTTTCAAGTAAAGTTTAAATAAATGTATATAATGTTCCAATAAGAAAAGGCTAATATTTACCTATCTGGAGTAAAATATTTTCTTTTACAGCCTTTTCAGGCCTAACATACAGCAGGCAGTCTGTAACCATAGCAATCAGCTGTATTGATGAAGAACCCAGCTAGGCTAAGCAAAAAGAGGAATTGCAGAGCAAGGAAAGATCTGATTAGTGCAGCTGTGCATGCTACTGACAACATGAGGATATTGGCTCCTGTTGACTGGAGCTGCACAAACAGTGAAAGATATTTCAGCACATGTTAGCTAAAAATTAGAAAATTCTTGATTTCAACTCTGTTCACTTTTCCACTTGAATTTTTTGAACTTTTTGTTTGCATATCAGCCTGCATAACAAGATTGAGTATTATAAGCATTTGTACGGAAAATAATATAGGCTAGATGGTGAGTTAATCTACAGATCATATTATGGAAAAAGGATCTCCAAATGACATTAGGAGCTAAACTTACCAAAGATAACCAATCACATCTTTAGCAACTGGCTCAGGTATGACCTGGCAGTATCCTGAAATTGTATCCCCCTCTGAGGCTATGAAACATTAAACACAACTGAAGAAAGACATAAAACACTGCCTGTTGCTGTAATTTTGATCAGTTAAAATTAAGTTGGGGAAACAAAGGATCCAACTAGCAGATCCATCAAAGGGTAATTACAACAGTTTAGGGTGTCAGTGACATTATCAATTTCTTTTAATATGATCATTCTTGATGTCTCAGTGCTAAAAATAAGATTTTATTGATTTCTGAGCTTCAAATTCCCCAGCTGAAATGAGATCTTCTGACAATTACTTCTTCCAGGTTGGAGGTTTTTTTGTGATCTACTACAGAAAAGATCAAGTCCATCTAAAATTACCTTATTGACAATTTATGACAAGGATAAGCTCTTTCCAGGAGCATGCATCTTTCATCCCAGCATCCATAGCACATAATAAATGAAAAGCCCAATGCATATTTACTTTCACAAATAATTAATACTGTAATTATTTTTTATCAGCATTTCTGAAGGATCCCAGTTTTAAGCATTATGTTAAGTGCATTACGCTACATTACATTACAAATAAATGCGTAAACATCCCAAATTAAGCTCTACATATGAATACACTGTAAAGGCCAGTGACACAAGACACAAGGAACCACCATCACAGACAGTGATTACACATTATCATTGGGCTATTACCCAGTAGCAGTGCCCTAGTGGGAAGGACTGGCTGATAGAATGTGCAAGACTCAACAACATCTGGAATATGAACAGGAACTACCAAATATTTCTCCTTCTCCCTTCAAGGTATTTTAAGAATTCCTTGTTAGTGGCAGATTAAAACATGACTTTCAGCAGGGAGAATTTCCTCAAGGTCCTTAAATGAGCCTGGTAGAGTGGGAAGAAAACCAGACCCACTTCCACACTATAGACTCTAGACAATACAACATTCTCACAAATATAAATATACAGTGCATCTGCCACACCATATATATTGCAGAGCAGATCCCAAATTCCAAATTACCTTCATCCTTCTGTGTGGTTGTGTGCATAAACACACACATGTGTGTACACCTGTGAGCACACATACAGTCAATGCACACATTAGGTGCTAATTCTTTAAATAAAGTTTAGAAAGCACAATTTCTGTATTGCAGTTGAAAGTTTATGTGATGACGTTAACTTCTTGGTATGAATAAGATGTAAAACTGAGGTTACTGAGGATTTAAAAGTCACACCTCCACATCTTAAATTTAAATTTGAATGAAATTAAATAAATTTAATTTAAAAAATAAACTTGTGAATGTATGATACACTCCTGAGTTGCACAGAGATAAATTTTTTAAAAAGACAAAAAAAAAAAAAAGGACAAAGAAAATTTTTCTAATTACTTAGTTAAACATGGCAGTCATGAGGATGTCTTTGGCCTGAAAAGGCCAAGTTCTCATTTCAGCTTCAATTTTGCATTTTGCTAAAGGTGCGTGCTTTAGCATTAAACTTAGGTAAAAAATACTGATAACGGGGTTAGGAATTGCAGCCTGGAAATGGCTTATAATGTGAGGAATTACAGCTAGAAGAGACTCTTTTAGATTAAATCATTATTGTCA
This sequence comes from Chamaea fasciata, assembly GCF_029207755.1. NCBI lineage: Eukaryota > Metazoa > Chordata > Aves > Passeriformes > Sylviidae > Chamaea > Chamaea fasciata. The sequence continues at coordinate 142,132,027 of NW_027094086.1, read as the reverse complement.
AATGGTTCCTGAATAGAAAATATGATTTTCTAGTAAACTTCAAAAATTATTTTGCTAGTTCACCAAAGATTTGAACAAAACTGATCAATAATTAATTCACTCTAAGCAAGACTGGTTCATGTGGTATCTCTATTCTGTTACTTCTGGTAAAAGTTCATGTTAATCTTAAGCACCTATGACTTCCTGTGAGTTTGCCCTTTAAAATATCATCTAATATAAAAGCTCTGCTGGTCTATTTCATGATCTGTTGGCTCTATAATAGTAAAGCCACCCTTAGTTCAAATTCAGCGACCTGTATTTTATTTCTTTTATCTGTGACTATCAGGAACAAATCTATGTACAAATTTAAGAATCCCGAGGCTATGGAATCCACAATATAGAAAAAATTAACACAGATAATCTAGAATGAAGATTTTGACTCACTAAGAGCAATGACAAAACAAGCATGATGCTACACAGTATACAGCCATAAATTAAAAATCTGGTAGAGACCACACTGATTCCAGTTTGAAATTTTGCAAATCAGGTCATACATTTTCCCAAAACACCTCCTAATCCCATTTTCCACAAGTATGAAGTACATGCTTGAGAAAAATACTCTGTTTCTATTGCTGCTGGCATGGAGCTGACCAAAATTCTCCCATAGTTTGTTTTGTGTGGTCAACTATGTTCACTAAAAACTGCATTACCATTCTTTTGTTCATTTGCCAGACTTCATTTTGTCTGTGTAAAGTAGATTGAAGATCCCTCTATTATCGATTTTTTTCTCCTGCATAGGAAGCATACCCTTTGTCCTTCTCTTTGGTATTATAAACAGCCAGAGATATTTCCTTCTTTTAGAATAGAGTCCTTATATTAAATTATACAGTCCTTTAGTCAAAGCTTTTCTCTAAGCACTCTTCAGTTTATTAACATGCTTTTTTTTGAATTATGACTAGAGCTGTGGGAAAAGGATCCTTTTGTGCTCAGAAATTCCACACACTTTTATTCTTCTGCTTAGACTATTTGCTGACTGGAGTTGGATTAAAAAAACCTCCACTGCCCTCTTCCCTTGCATTGGGCAATTTTCCTATTTATCACAATTATTTCAGTCAGTTTTGATTGTTAAACCTAAGTGTTCAAAGCTCCCCTTAAAGGACATTGAATAGAAACCTCCTGTTTTACTCATGCTTTCATTTATGTGCTTTTCAGCCCATTTGACACTGCTGAAGTTTCTTGAGTCCAGGGCTGTTCTGGCTTCCAGAGCTGCTCCTCACTGGGAGACAAAATTTTGAGCCCTGCTTCAGAGCCGCTCACTTAGAAAAGAGAAAAAGATTTCTTCAGCCTTAGATATGGACCCACTCACCTGGAAAGCAACATGACTTACCAGGAAAGAAAGTGCATGGAATGTGTGATCCAAGTTTGCACACACATGCAGATGCATGTGTTTAAGCATACAGGTTCATAATGCCATTATTCACATTGTGCCAATTTAGTGTAGAGGAAAAAAAATTTAAACTTCAGACACAGAAATCAATTTTCACATGGAAGAATTAAATATATGCTAAAAAGCAGGTTTAGTCTTGCTTGACTGTCAATGAAAATCATAGCTTCAACCATGGGCTTATAAAATTCCTTGTTTTTGAGGCTCTCAAATTTTTTCTGCCCCAAAGGATGACTACTTTTACAAGTACACCTACTTCATAATTATATAATAGCTTTTTAATCAATGTAGTGAATATATTTTTTATTTCCAGACACAAAGGATAGATTACAGAAGATTTTATAAAAAATTAATTCATCATTTCATTTTCCAAGGATGGAAAACAAGAAAAATAAACTGGGACTTTAGGTTTGGGGAAAGAGGGTTTTTTTCAATTTCTTGCCTATCCTTCATCCTGTTTTGTTTCCTGCTCCGTTCAGCTTTTCAACTATAATGAAGCAGATCTTCAGGTGTGCTTCTCTTAATGCATATTTTCAGCCTTTAATGAATCCCTGTCTAATACATGTTTACCTATTCAATGTACCAGAACATTGGAAACTTTCTTTAGCCTACTCAAGGAGTTGAGCTGCTACATCAGAAACATTGCAGTGCTCAGCATTGCAATGACTATGCTAATTTTCTGAATATCTGCCTCTACAGAGCCAATGTATCACATCTGTCAGGAAAGACAATAAAAGCAAAGACAATCCTGTGCTCATGAAATTAAAAGTAATAAATAGCAATCCTGTCAAACACACCATGCATGGCCCTTGTGTAGCCTCCAGGGTTTCCTTTGTCTCAGGCATTGCCAACAGCTGCAGTTTTTAAGGTCTACTTGTCATCAAATCTACAAACATAGCCTGCACTGCTTAACACCCCTAATCTTTGCCTTCCACATGACAACACGTGGCTACCTTAAAATCCTAGCACACAGTGTATTCTTCCTTGCAATATGTATTTTTTAAATGGCTTTAGCTAATGGAGCCGTTTAATTTGCCTTGTGGGTTCCCACCTACTCATGCAAATATCTTGGCTCAATCGTGCATTTCTTCAGCTAATCACCCAGATGTATACCTGTGGTAAAGTTGTAAGAGCCTGGAAAAATCTTCCCACTGAGTAACTTGTCATTACGCAGGAAATAGCTACAAACCCCAGTTAAATCCCATGTGTAACTTAAAAGCAGGAAACAAATGGGGACAGCCAGGAATGAATTATTTAACAATCTTCACTCAAGTCAAAAGGTGTCCAAAGCTACCAGATTTCATGCTTCTCATCATTAATACAATTGTTCAAATGCACCAGGGTTAGGGAAGGTTTTCTGATAGTTGTAATGAGACAATTTGGAAGAAGTAGACTTTGCCCACCTTAAAATACTCAAAGAATATAATTTTAGATGTATAATGAACTTTTTATTGGACATTTGCTATTACTGTCAGGACTTGAAAATGTATCAAATCATTCCCACAAACAGTATGAATATAAGACAGGAGAAAGATAGTTATAGAAATGCTTTGACCTTTCCGGTGTGAATGGATTTCATAATTATAAAATGCCCATAGCCACCTACTCAATATCAAAAGATATCTCTTTCATATCTCTTTTCACATGCACAGACACATATATATTCATTTCCTCAGTTAAAGAAGGAAATTTATAAGGTATACTGAGTTAAAAGTTAGAACTGGAGTATTAGAATGCTCCATGAAATATTCGCTTCACTTTGTGCATTTATATTAAGTGCAAGATCCTGTGCTGATGCAATCCCATACACATTAATCAGTACATTGTCATTAAAGCTCATGTCCTCATATTTCAACCAACAGCTTTTTTATACTTGTTTTCTCCTCTACCCTTCTCTACTTCTTTAAAATAAGCTTTTCCGCATCATTTTTGCCATAAGCCGGTCAGAAAGACCTTCATGAAGAAATGTTGCTGAGAATATGGATTTTGCATTTTGTATGGGTATTGTTGTGTTGCTCCTCAGTCCACTCAGTAATAGCTGGAGGTTTCAAAGAATGCAGCATAGTAACGGAGGAGGTTGTAAGTCTACAGCAAAAGCTGCTTTGCACATAATCTTCCAAAATTTCTAATCTCTTCTACTTTATTTTAAGTATTCAATATGTATTCCAGAAAATGCTAAATTTAATACTAGTATCTTCCAGAGATTTCATGAGTCATTGTTTACTTTTAAGTTAAGAAAAATGTCATCTTGTGTAAAATCTTAGACTTCCTCACACGTTTTTGATTCTTGTCTACACTGCTGGTTACCACCTACTTACTGCTTTTTCACGTGGTCCATTAGGCATTCTGTTGGTTGCCTTGTGGTAAATTACAGTGAAATGTATTAGTCTGCTTTATAAAAAAAATTATGATAAAGAAATAGCTACTGGTTTCTTCATTTGTGTTCTTCATTTACTCAGCATAAGAAATTTCCTAATTATTTTATCATGAGTATTGTAGTTAAATACTAAACACATGCTGACGGCATGATGTCTCATTTGATCAGTATTATAAAATATCAACTAACAACAGTGAGTGATAAAGCAGTTTTCAAAAAATTGACAGAGCTTAGTGGTCAATTGATTTACAAAATATGTTAATACTACCGACCTGTAGTATAAGAAAAGAAATCTGTAAGTGCCTTTAAGAAAAATGTAATATTAAATGCTGCAATTTCCTTTTAGAAAGTGCACATTTTTCTGTTGTTGTTTTGTGAACTTTGTCCTTCCAACTGTATGTTTTATATAGCTTTTGCCTTGGAACTCCCTTGTTTCAATCCCCTAAAACTGTCAAGTGTGACTCCACCTGCTTTATTGTTCCCATAAATTCATATGAAACTAGTAGCTAAATCCAATTTGTGTCATTCTGTCTCTCTTTGTAGCCTATTCTAAATCTCCCAGCATGTTTCACAAAAGTAGAATCCTATTAAGGCCAAATAACCACCACTGTATTTTATTCCATGGTTATTACAGTCCTGCTACAGTCGCAGCTCTTAAAGACTCTTGTCTCTCCATGAATCTGTGATGGTCAAAACCTGAAAATCTCATTACTACCTTCCTTTTCTGTTTTTATTCATGTGATATCCCTTTCTCCTATACTATTTTTTTAAATTTAACTTAGGAGTTATATGTTTAAGCTCAATACTTTGTCAAATTTGCCAACTTGTAAAGTGCTAGAGGTTAACATGAAAAACCTGTAAACTTCAGATAAATTTGGCCCATGAAGCTGATGTTCCTGTCTGTAGTTTTACTGAAGTTCTTTGCTTTCAAAGTGGTTTAAGAATTAAGAATAGTAATTTATTTTTCTTTATTATTTCCAATTAAAAATTGGAAAACTGTGAATTTCAATGGAAGTCCTATTTTCTGAATTAAAACTCTTTAAATAGCTGGATTAAAACCCTTTAAATAGCTGGATTAAAACCCATGAAGAGCTGTTATAAACAGAGTAATATCCATGAAGTATTTAAATATCACAAATAATACGGAAAAGGAGACTCAGAGGTGACCTTATCATTCTCTACAACCCCCTGAAAGGTGGTTGTGGTCATGTGGGGTTTGGTCTCTTTCTCCAGGCAGCAACTGGCAGAACGAGAGGACACAGTCTCAAGCTGTGCCAAGGGAAATACAGGTGGGATGTTAGGAAAAAGTTTTTTGTGGAAAGAATGATAAAATATTGGAATTGTCTGCATGGGGAGGTGGTGGAGTCACCATCCCTGGATGTGTTCAAGAAAAGATGGGATGGAACTTCATGCCATGGCTTTATTGAGGTGTTAAGGCTGCGTTGGGCTCGATGATCTCGAAGGTGTCTTCCAACTGAGTGATTCTGTGATTCTGTGATATATATTAAATGAATACCAGTCATTGTTTAAAAAATTTTGAGAAAAGAAAAAAAGAGAACATTTTAAACTTAAACTTCTGTTTAAGTTTTCAATGTAAAACTGAACCTCTCACGATGCAAATGTCCAGGAAACTCATCTCTTTGTGGTGTCCTTGATGACTTCTATGAGATTAGATAGATAGATAAATAGATAGATAGACAGACAGACAGGTGTACATAGTAGCAAAAGCAAGAGATGTAAAATGGAACTGTATTCTACAAGTTCCAAAACAGAAACAATTGTTGGTTATTTTTTGGGGTTTTTTTTGTTTGTTTGTTTGGTTTTTTTTCTTTTTTTTCTTTTTTTTTGTGTGTGTGGGGATGTGTTTTAAAAAAAATAAATTTTTAAATAAGTGTCTTAATCTGCAATCATAGTGTACAAATACTTTGGCACATCTTGGAATCCTGCTTATTTCAACCTCTGCACTCATGTCTCATGAATAAATTCTCTCCTCTTTACTGCAATATGTATAATTAGGTTCCAATCCTGCAATCCTGAAAGTGTGAAAAAAGCACATTTCAAATAGATGATAATTTTTCCAGGAACTAAGAACACAAAAAGGATGTCTTAGGCTCAGGAAAGCTTAAGAGAAGAACTTGAAAACAATAAGAAATAATCTCCTTTAAAAAGTCACAAGTAATCCTGTGACTAAAGGGTCTGCCTATTCCCATTAAGGAAGATCTCCTTCCACACATATTCCACAGACAGTGTGTGATTTATGAAATTTAGTGCTGTGCCAAATACTAGCATGTAGTTTCTGGAAAGTCAGAAATAAAAAAGTGAGTTCACATCTATTGGAAAGGCTGTGCCCTAACAAACCTAAGCTGATTCTCTAATGTCTGGAAAGAGAAAATCAATTAGGAGCATGGATGGAGACTTGCTTCTTTTCGGCAATTTGGTTAAATTCCATGAGAAGAATGTGCTCTGAATATTTTTTATAAAATATATTAAATTATATGATGACTCAAAGCAGTATGATTTAAAAAAAAATCTAGGAACTGCAAAACAACCTTCATAAAGAATGAAAGGAAGTTCATTATACTTCAGGTAATGAAGTGAACATTTACAGTAAATTCAATGATTATGTAACCTCATGCAATGAATGAAGAAAAATTTAAACATCTTTCCAAACAGATGATGCAGTCATATTGCTCATAGGCTTTAAAAGAAGTTTAATTTAGGCTGAATGATATTTTGTTTCTTTTATGTTCTGAATTTAATATGTTTAGGTCTGAAAGAAGGTGGCTTACTTCAGCTTTAAGCAGTGAGGATGGACCGCAATACACAGAGCACATTTTGAACTTGTGACAAGATCAAACCCATATGTTCTGGGAAGATTTTAGGAAATGGTATCTGGACAAAGAAAAACTATTATGACATTTAAATAGTATTCAAATTAATATTTTAAAAACCTTTAAAAATCATTTAAGAAAGACCTTCAGATTTTTTTTTTAAACATCAGAAACTTTCTTGTTATTCTTTCCTTGCCCTGGAAAAGCTAATTTAGTCTGCCTGGAAAAGGTATCACACTGACATCAAATTTCAAGATTGGAAGGTACAGCTGCTCTTTGGAAAATAATTGACCAATCATCTTAATTTTAATACTTGTTCAGCAAATTACTGCTCTCCTTCAATATCCTATTCTGACTTTAGTTTTCTTTAGGAACAAATACCTGCTGCCCTGACGTGAATTTTCACAGTGCTTAATTATTTTGTCTTTTGCAACATGCTTAGGAAGCCACTAAACTCTGATTGTTTCATAAAAGAAAAAAAAGAGGGAAAGAGAGAGCAAAAGAAAGAGAAAGAGAGAGAGACACAGAAAAGAAAGAAAAGAAAGAACAGAAAGAACAGAAAGAACAGAAAGAAAGACAAGGAAAACTAAACTCTTAGGTCCATTTCCTAAGGAGACATCTTCTGTAGGAGACAGGAGACAAGATTCAGCCTGAAGAACATTTTTTGTTGGCCTCTGGGAAAGGTTATTCAGGAAGACATTTTTCGATATCAGGCAAGACCACAGCCAGATGAAGTTAAAAAAAACCAGAACAACAACTCTTATTCTTCTCAAATGTCTGGCAAAGCAAACACACCTCACAGCACATCCTAAAATAATTTCATAACCACAGCGGGATTAGAAAGCCAAGGAATATCTAGTAATTTTGTACACTGACAAAATGTATATTGCCCACATGTACTATTGCATAAGTCTGCATTTACTTTTTATAATTATATACATATATATTAGTGTACATGTAGGTAGAAAATTTCACATTGGCTAGAAATATAATTTCAGTCAAATAGCCCCAAATATTCCAAAAAGCCCCTTGAAGTTCTGAACCATCCTTTACTCTTTTTACAACAATATCTCTTCCTGTCTCATACTTGTACTTTTTCATTCTTGCATTTTTATTTGTATTACTTTCATGGGCTTTAATCACCAGCAAAGAGAAGACTGGAATCTCCAATTCTTCTCAGATGTATTACAGTCTGCAGCTCTGGACTGTCTCTTTATGTTATAATCCTTCACAGTTATATCCTTAGATATAACTGTGAAGACTTTACTTCAGTTTTATTCTAGTCTTTGTTGTTATCCTCTCTTGAAATTTCTTACATTTCAGTGTGCTGAGGAGGAGGCCTTTTCAGACTAAGATAATGCGATTTCAGAAATCTGTTTTATTTCTCCACATCAAAGGAATCTCCATTTCATTTAGCATATTTTGTACTAAACAATTCCTGCTTCCTTTCATTGGTATTATATGTGCTTGATCTGTTAAATGGGATATTTAATTATACATTAAATGGATCTTCATTCCTTCCTGTAACCTGACTTTTCATGACTAATTGCCTGGCCAATAGAATTAGCAACTCCCTCGCCATTCCTTTTTACTCCCCTCCCATCTTCCATTGTCAGGAGATTAATTCAAAACAAATGGCTTTGCAAACATCCTTTACTGCATTGACACACATAATTTGTTCTAAAAACTGTTTGTAATCATGGGGGACTGTAAAGATTACCTTGATTTCATAGTCAGATTTCTGTCCCCATTTTCTGTTGGTCTTTAGTATGTATTAAGACTATGCCAAAGCCAGTTGATTTGGGAGGTTACTGCACTACACAGAATTAAAGGGTAATGAGTATAATTAGGAGTATTTGAAGTATTTTCACTGGTTATGAAAGGGTAATGCTGAGTAAAATCTTCGACCTTTGGTAAAATTGACATGTGTTTCTTTCCAACAAAAACTATTCTGTAATTCCTTGATCCTTTACATGAACTGTTGCCGTGAATGTTTGAAAGACCTTAGTAAGCTCATACTGAGTCCACAGAGAAAGATGAGTACTGGAACAGCACAGAAATGAAGCACTTTCTGCAAACACTACAACTAGTCAACTTTTCAGATGTTTTCTACAGTAAAACTGAATGACAATTTACACAGTGGTGTGCTGGTCTATGGTTCTTGTAGAAACAATGGCAATAAACTCAAAAATGGCATCAAAAATACTGAGTGACAAAACACACTGTGTCACTTAATGTTTCAGTCTTAGTTTTCATAGACGCTTTCTGCTTATTTCCTGCTTTTTACTGTATGTTACTAATAGGTAATCCACAGAAGCCTGCCATTTCAGTTTTGAATTGGAAACATTTATTGGTATATTGATGGAAGACAATTTAATATTGAAAATTATTCATTTTTATCTTCTCCATTTAAACTCCACCTTCTGGCCATCCATTGATCTTACTGTCCTGACTTAGTTTGAGCTTTCCTTTCTTGAAACATATATTCACCAGTATTTGTTTTCCTGTTTCAGCCCTTAAAATGCCAAATTTGTTTCCTTTAGCAGTGCTTCTTCGAAATACATGGGATGAGACTTCCTGGAGCCCTTGGTCTGCCCTGGGGCAGCTGGTCTACACTAAAGGATCGGAGATGTAAGACTGTTAATTTTCTCTGAGAATCATGAGCTGCTATTTTGGTCAGACTGGCCTAAAATTTTCTGTGCTCTCACTTCGGAGAACACTTTAAAGTGGTTGGGTACCCACTGTACTGAGAATCAAGAAAATAGTTATTCCCAGGGCAAGAGAGGGAACATGCATATGTATTGATGTGCACTTTTAAAGCATTTAACGATTTCCATCAGCAACTGAAACCAGAATTTGCTAAGTTCATTGAGAATGAACTTTTATCTTCTGTTCAACGCAAAATCTACCAAGGAATTCATATGAGGTAAAAATTAAATACTTCAGTCAAAAAAGTTTCTTAAGCATGAAAAATAATAACAAATAAAAAAGAGTTTTCTAATTACTTACTGGCCCATTCTTCTTCCTTGTCAGCATAGGTTAACACCACACTACATGAACAACTATTGTCTTCTTTTGAGGTGCCATTATGATCAATTCTTGGCAACCAGGTGCTGGTGACAGAGATTCAGTAAGGCTCTCACTAAGATTTACTCCAGAAAAAAGAGGCCTGAGGGATCACAGCTTAAATTAAAAGCACCTGGATATTCTGTTTGAATGATTACTTCTACATGATCTAACTGGTCTCCAGGGAGTTTTACAGCACAGGCCTTGGCCATGCTTTAGACTATGTTAGTGACAGTTAATTGCACTCTGGCACTGTCACCTGCAGATTCATGGGAGGCTGTCGCAGTTTAGGATGACCTGCAACCTTGCTGTTTCTCCAAAGCAATGGCACTGGCTTCCTCCTTTAAGCAATGTCTTTGCTTTCCTCTCTTCTTTTTCACAATATTGAGGATTTTTCCTGCATGTTGGAAGAGTTCTTTCAAGTTCAAAACATTATTTCATTGCTATAAGCTCTTCCATTACAGAAAAACTTGTTCTACTTCAATCAGGGTATCCTTATGAATGATTTCTTTGCCTCACAGCCTTCTTTGTGTCTGTGACATTTAGTCACTGAGATGTAATTGTACACATCCCTGAGTGCTCTGAGACAAGGATCATGGCTTTCTAAGTGACATTGCTATTAAATTAGTGTTCAGAATACTGTGTGGACAGAGTTCTATTACAAGCAAACAAACATGCATAAAACATAAAAGGCAAGGCTGCAAGTCAAGCTACGCCAATGGAGAGATTTTCAGTTTATTTAACTGAATTGCTAAAAACCCCTCTGCTTTTAATGCACCAGTTAGACAGAGACAGTGCAAGGCTTTCTTTCTTTTGTTTTAGTTGATTAATTAGGCAGTGTATGTGCAGCAGCACAAGCATAAGCTGGATATGTAATGCTAAATGGCATTGTTCATACTGTGTTGAGCAGGCAGTTTAAAAATATGTTTTATTGATCAGATTCCTTCCTGGAGGCAAAACTGATGATAAACATTACTGGCAGGGTTATGACTCTTGGGAGATGGGCTGATGTTTGCCTCAGATTCTTCATGTTTATGAAGGCAAAGATAAGGTGCCAATGGAGAGCCATTCCCATTCTGTATTTCTGCTCCTTTGTACCTCTCAGGTTGAATTCATTTGTCTGTGAAACTAACTATTAATATTAATATTATTATTTTCTTTGAAGTACCTTTTGTGCAAGGTGTCTTCTTACCAAGGGAAGTCAATTCCTCCTGATGTTGTGCTGGGCACTGTGTACTATGGGATTCATCCAATGGCTGTCAAAGTAAAACACAGAAAGCACCCTTTCAGCAGCAAGGGAAGGAAGTATGGTGAGAGTCACCAGGTACTGGTGGCTAATTTCCTACTTGCAAAGTGAAAATCTTTTCCATGTAATCTGAGCAGGAGACATATCAATAATATTTTACTTATTATGTACATATATTCAAAATTTCATATTTCTCTATAAAATAGGTCATATTTAATGAAAATATGAAACGCTTCTCTGTTTTTCACATTTCCTAATGAAGTTAGTGTAGGATATGGCAGTGAGTAAATATGAAGTATGATGATATAGCTCCTTAATGGAGGTGGTGATCTCAGCCCCATGAGTACTTTAAAACTTGCCACACTCAATGTTTCACCTGTGCATTACATATGTATAAACATTAATGGCATAAAAATATAAATTTATATTAAAATTTATTTACATGGAGTGCCTCTGTTGCACAGAACCATAAGATTTAGCCATGTGTGTCCTAGTAGTGTTTTGATATATGGGATTAAATACATAGAATTCAGATGGTTAATTTTACCTCAATTTTGTCAAAAGGCTTTGAGTACTGAAACTCAAGTTTTCCTGCGGTGATTTCTACTAGAAAATACCAACTTTTATTTAGTAGGTAATACACCCCAGTATAGTTCCCTGAAGATTTATTTGCCTATTAAATCATTACTTTGTAAGAAAGAGATATAGATTTCCTTGTTATATTTTTTTAGGAGAACAGTGAAAAAAGAAGGTTGTAGGAAGTCAAGCCATAAAAGGGTTCATGAGTCCAAGGAGCCCAGGTGTTTGGCTTTGAAGGTGGCAAACCTTGACGTGAAGAAAAGTCTCTTTATTAATCCTTCCAACAGAAATTCTCTTGAAGATATTTTTCAACAATTTTTTTATTCTGAAACTTTAAAATTTTAAAGTCCTTTTAAATATTTTAAATAGAAGAAGAGTTTTAAAAGAATGTAATTTTTATTTTGCGGTAGCAAGTCATGACTGCTCTGTATCCCAGCAGAAGGACCCCATGGTGAGCAAAAGAAATATTTCTCTCTGCTCAAGACCACAGGCTACTCCAGAGCACATCATATTAGTTCATGTTTTGTTCTCATTTCCTGGAATGTCTTGGCCTTATGGTTCTGCCTGCAAGGAAAGAGAATTGTCCACCATAGCAAAATAAGTGTGTCAGATAAAGAAAAAACCTGATTTTTTTAAAGCTTGTCATTTTAATGACTCAAAGACATCAGGGCAACATGTATGCCAGCAGAGTGAGCACCATGCAGACAGTGAGATAATAAAAATGCATGTGAATATGTATGAATCCTATGTCCCTGTTTCACTCCTAGCTCTGACACCTTCCAGCCTACAAGGACACATATAATTGACCCTTAAAGGAGGTTTAGAGATTTATTTCTAGGACTGTAAGCAGGCACTTTGTCTCTTCCAACTGCTTTGAAAAAATGGATGAACACAAAAGCAACAACAAAAAAAGGTTTGATATCTGATGGAAATAGGATTACAACAATAGAGTTTAGAGGAAGAGGGAAAAGGAAAACCATTTCTTTCCTTTCTTAAAGTTTGGAATGACATGAACTGCACATCAAGAGTGTGATAAAGTAATTTTGCACTGAGTGACATTCAAACCTTCCCTTCCTGCTTATTTTATATGCAGGGGTGCATATTTTTCCCTGTATTTTCATTTTTCTCTTTCTTATACTAGAAAATAATATCCAAAAAATGGTGTATTTCCCATAGAAAAGAAGCACAGTATTTCTACCTAGTAATATTTTCAGTCAAAACACTAAATGTTTAAATGGCAAAGGGATCTGAAACAAATATACTTTATTTGACCATGAATACTGAGTACATGATTTACCTCTATGTCTGGCTGCTACAGGTTAATGTAGGTTAATGTTACACTATGTTAATCTTCCCATTTTTCATCTTTACTTTTTTGAGTGTATATTTCATACTTTATATAATTTCTTATTTCACTACAGTGCATTTCGCTCAAATAATAGGGTAATAAGCTGACTACAAAATAGCACTTAATTGAAATAAAATAAAATATTTATTTTAAACAGCCCTATTTTTTTCACATCTTTGTTAGCTTTGCTCCATTTCCAGATCATGAATTTTCTCTAGTTGGTCTGAAGGACTTGTTTCAGGTTTGTATTAGAGAGCACTACCAAAAACCAGGGAAACAACTGCTTTGTGACTGCACAAGAGAATCCATTTAATGTATCCTGTAGACTTTAACTTTCTCATGGCTAAATGTTCTGGATTATTATTCAAATTCCTTTATTATATTTCGATTACTCTTTTACAAAATCAACAGGCAACTGATATGATTTTAGTTGTGTATCAGTCTTCTTACCTATCAGGTATAGTGAAAAATAAATAAGTAGAGTCTACAGTCACAAGGCTCCCATTGAAAATATTTAAACCTGATAAATGATTAGATGTTAAATCGTTAAAGATAAATGCATTAAATGTTACATATCTGCTAACTCTAACTGTTCTTTTAATACCTTACTTCCAGACATATTACTTCTCTTGAAACTGTCATTGATATTCTCTAGGTGTTCAGGGAAATTAGGTTTTACAGCTGGAGCTAATGTGCTACCATGATAAATTTTTCCCTTTAAGTATGAATAGAAGTAAGGTTGAACCTTTAATTGCTAAATTCTCAGTGACCTTTAGGGTATTTTTTTTAACCTGAAAAAATTAGAATCACTAACTCGATAAAGTATTATCAAAATGGTCTCAAAGATACTAATGGGAATAGTCATAATTTTCCTTTAAAAATAAACACATCCTCTTGGGTACGTTCAGTTTATATATTGAAGATGCTTGTTTTATTTAGCTACCCGTACCAGAGTTACCCCAGCTATTTTAAATGATGAATTGCACATGTCCATACCTATGTTTTTTGTAGCTTTTGATGCAGTAGCCGTAAGATTTTTGGGAAGGCTCCTACTTCACTGTACTTGACTTTGAATCAGCATGATTGATGATAGTTGCTGTTTTTCATCAGCAGGGCCAGTTTTGAAAGCCTGAAGGACCTATAGCTGTAGGCTGCTGGGGAAAAGAGAAAGAAAAGAAGTGATGGTTAGATGTTTTTGCAGTCCCTTTCTGAACTGCAATTTGTCCAAGTCAGTCTTTGCATGTCCTTACTTCATCCTTGATATCTCCCATCCTCCTTTACTTCCTCCTCTTTCACCTCAAAGTTCTTGTCCATGCCTTTTTCATGGTAATGCAGTGTCTTCCGAAATACCCATGACTGGTAGAGAATTGGTTTAAGAAGATACACAAAAAATTATTTTACATAGAAAAGTATTTAACATCTCAGCTCTTTTATTTGGCAAAAGGTGCATGAATCCTTTAAGGAAAGGTGAATTTCAGATACAGCCATTTTGTTTCAACTGAGAAGTTAGAAATGCAGAGAAATAAAACAACATATGTGAAGATAAACTGAAACTCCAAATTATTATAGGACAGAGAGAAGCTAGGATCCCATCCTTATTTCATCTTAAGCCATTTGTTGATGATAAAGAAGAGTACGCAGAGCTGAATACAAGGATTTTCTGCTAAGGACAGCTATGAATGTTAAAGGAAAAATACTATATTGAAGCAATAAATCAAGGAGAGAACCCCAGAATTTATTCTGCCACCATCATCACTGTCAGAAGACATCAGAATCCTGCTGGTGAGAGGAAGGCATCACCGAATGGAATATTTTGAACAAATGAAGCCTGGTGCCAAGGGAAATTACAGACTTTTCCAAGAATGTCACCCTCACAATCACGGAACTTTAGACCTTCAGAAAGAAAACTAAAGTTCAAGTAATATATATACTAAATATATAAGTGCATCAGATTTTCAGCACTGTGATCATTGGGCTAATCCCCAAAAGAGACTTATTTATATATACTTATATATACTTTTATATATATATATATATAAAACTAACTTTGTTTATACAATCACATTGAATATATATGTTATCAGAAAAAAATAATTAAAAAAAAAGCCCCCACTTAACAAAATTTAATTAATGCTAAAATACTTTGTAAAGACAGTTCCAGTGAGGAAGATTCATTACTCAGGTTTATCTACATTCAAGTACACCTTCCATAGCCCCCAAGTCCAAATCAAAAATTAGAAAAGGAAGGGCCAGTCAGTGGAGATGCAAAGGGTTTGCTGAGTAAGGTAAGGAAAGATAGATGAATTAATGATGTTTAGAAAATATTTTTTTTAACCTGAAAATAGCACTAAATATAGCATCTGAAAGCTAAGAGAAGAGGTGGCTTTAAGTGTGCTTTTAAAAGAAATACATGCATGCACTAAGTAATAAAGATGACCATCAGTAATTTTATCACTGCAAGAACACTCATTTTAAGTTAAAAAAGTGCTTACTTTTATTTAGAATTTTTATTGTCTATATTATCTCCACCTAATTTGTCCTACAGTTTTTAAAAGTGTTTTTCTATTTTACAAAAGATGTCTGAGAAATTACCTAATTTTTGGGAATGTTTGGGATGCAGACATTTTCCCCTTCCAAATTTTTGTTTTTCCTAAGTCTGAGAAAAACTTGATTTTCAAGGAAGTTCCAACTAATGAAATTTTCTGCCAGTCCTCTGACCGTGACTTTGGGTGGCACTTTTGTTCAAAAGATGGAAGGAGAAAAAAGGAATACAGTTACAATTTACCTATCAGGGATAAAGACAATGTGGAGGCCATCCCCTGGCAGTGTGGAAACTTGTGCAGTGTTTTAGAAACCTCAATGTACCAAGTAAAGCATTTTCAGTATTTGCACACATGTACTATTTAGCTTAGCCCTCCTGATAATTTTAGATTTATTTAGACACGTCAAAGACTCTACATAACCTGGGTAACCATTTTCAAACAATGCTGTGTCCTCAGGAATGACTGTATATGAGAAAACAAATTCTTTTAGGAGTAAAGAGAAATTAACTGTAGGAGTGGTCATGATATGAGGTGAAAAAAATTTTGGCTGGTCAGAGATGGCAGACATTTTTTCCATTGACTTTTTTTAAAAAAAATTTGAATAGTAACCTCATCAAAATGTTTAAATGCATTATCTTTTAGTGACAATTGCCAGAAGGAATAAGCTGAAATAAAAGAAATCAACCTTTTACCATCTTGGAAATCAAACCTATGAAGGTGCCTGCTAAATAATTAAGTTTCAATTAACTTGGCATTGTACTATGACATGTTCTAATGTAGAATACAGAAAAACAAAATCCCATAATCTACCACATTGAGTAGAATCATAAAAGACTTGGGCTGTAAATTCTTAATTAAGCTTTAGATTTTTCTGTAGAAAGATATTTGCTTGAAGGAAAAAAAAAAAAAAAAAAGGGAAAAGCATCATTATATTTTCCCAGATCTGATTGCAAAGCTCAGCTGAAAAGTTTTGTGGAGAGAAGGAAAGATCCTCTAAAATCATGCATCTCTTCGTTCTGCTCAATGTATAGCTTCCACCTGTCTAGACATATATTTGTTCATCCGTGCAATAAATTTGACATCACGTTATAGCATCAGCTATTTTTACCATCTATTATTCTTTCCTCCTACTTATAACACTAATCCTAACAAAACACCACCTTACCTGTATCAGTACATTATTTATGCTTCTATGAAAGGAAGAAACATCACAAACTGAAGAATTTTCCTAATTTTTGCAAAGGTAAAGGCAGAAGCAAAGGCAAGCACTTATCCCTCTACAAGCTGCAAGAACAGCTTTTGTGAGCCACAAAGTGAGGCAGATCACACTACTGGCAATTAATAACGAGCCTGAATAATTTTATCTGAGGTGGTTTGTGTTTCTTCTGCTGTTTCCTGCAATGTGATAGCCTGCAGGAACTCTCAGTACAAGGAGAGCAATTTCTGAAGGTTGGATCAGTATCACAAAATGTACTTTTTTGCAAGGTTAAATGAAAACAGAATTAGACTTTTTTCCCAGCCCTTGGGACTGAGAATTTATGCAGTGACAGCCTTGAAACCCAATTTGGATTAACAGAAATAACAAGTGAACTTAGTGAAGAATTTTGTCCTCAGTGAATGATTAAGAGTTTGTCAGTGACTAAAATCTTTTAAATACTAACAATTAAAGATATGTTTGTTGGATTTTGCATCAAATCCCTGCTGAAGTGGGAAGGTATCTGAACTTTGTCACTGAATTTTGGTTCACCTTTTGTATTACCTGCCTGATCTTTTGTGTTGTGATTTTATCTCGGTGATGAATTTTCTTTTTATAACTCATAGAGGATGTGGTGGAAAATTAGTGTCAGCTTACCATTTAACCTCTTCCCTTCATTCACTTCTATTGCCATTTCTGTACAGATTGCTATTTATCACTATGGTATTTCATTTTGAATTCTAAATTACACATATAATCAAAAATTAAAGGTTATAATCTTTAAATAAAGGAACTCCCTACATAACCTCTACTGACAGGCTGTAAATGTGTGTCTCTTCCTGAACTCTACTTTGTAGTTGGAAATTGTCAGGAATTCTTTTATGAAGTTTGTGGGGGTGGGTTTCTACAGAAATGTCAATTTGCTGAATTTTAAACTTTCTGCAGATCAAGTTTCAGTGCAAACATAATCAAGAGGAGTTTCTCAACTAAGGATGGGAGTTTCTAACTGCAATCAGAAAAATAGTTGGACAGCTAATATAATTGACAACAGCTAAGGTATGCTGCAGAACCATGGAAAGCCAAGGTTCAAACCTTTTAATCAATGATTATTCAGTTCTGTAAACATAAGTGGATCTATTTCCAATAGAGAGCTCAAAATGCATATGAGGTGTGAGAAACCAGACTGAAATCCACACTTCATTTTGAATATGACTCTCAAATTCCTGAAGCTACTCTACTACAAAGCAGTCCTGCCAAAAGCACTGCCACTTTCTCACTTCGTACACCTCCAGATCACACAATATGCAAGAGTGTGTCACCACTTATAGGAGAAGACATCCGGATTGTAATGCAATTCACTCATAATTACCAGATATTTCACAGCACTCAAATGGCTGTACAAAGTGATAGCACAAACCAACTTCTTTAAATGCATAGTTCTCCCATATGGGTTCACAAACGGGTCTATAGTTACCAGTTTGGATTTTTAGTACATTAAGCTACTCCATGGAAAGTCTTTGTTCACACTTCATGATTCATGCTGTGAGATATTTTACAGCTTCTGCAGAGTAAGAAACCACACAATTTGTCTGTAGTCCAAAGTCTGATTTGGTGCATTGTGTTTGTGTGTATTTGTGTATATGTGTGCACACACACACACGTGTATACCTATGGGTGTATACCTATAAACACATATATGTACATGTACACGCACAGGAGTTTGCACAAAAGATGACAGCAAATATTCTGGGGTTTATGATCTGTTTAGATGGGTTTCCCCATCTCTCTCTCCTGTTATCCACAGAGGCACACTGATTAGTGCTGGAGTAGTCAGTGTTAAGAACCTCGAGACAGATACAGAGAACACAGCAGTGTCAAGGGATGCTGAACAGATTTTTTCTTCTCATAAAACAGCTATGGTATTTCACCTTGAACAACTGACAAAGTTTTCACAGAGATCTTTAGCCTGACATCAGTTTTTAACTCCTTTCTGTCTTCTTTGCTGAAACCTCCTTATAACAGGTAGTGCCTCAAAATTGATATTTTCTAAAGAGTAACAATGAGGACAGTAAACTCCAGGAAGGATTCTGTCTCAGTAAGGAAGGAATGTGATGTTTAATAATCAAGAAGTTGCAGTACCACAGAGGATGAAGAAGACAGATACTTCTTCCTGACATTCACTATGCTTGATATTCCTCACTTTACATCAAGCTTGATATAAATTCTTAAAACCACCAAATTTTCCTAATTAAAATATAACACGTCTGTCAATATTTATTGTCCCTGTGGCCTTTTCTGGTATGTGCTGGATTCTTCCTTTATCTGGTGTTCATTCAAGGAAAATGCTGTGGAAAACAAACAAGAAATCGTGCTGCTAAAAAATCAGAAATGAGACTCAAATTCTCTCTTACAATAAGCACTCCAATGATTTTTAAGTTCATTGAAATTCCTCATAACTTCAGAAAAAAAAATCTTTTTCTTCCTAGTAGTGTGTGTTCATTTTTACACGGGTCAAAGCTTCCAGCTGTGAATATATTTAGTTCCCTTCTATCCTTGGTTTCTTGTTCTATTACATGTATATTTTTTTCCATTTAAAATGCTTAGATGATGAAGAAATGTGTGAACAATGTAGATTTAAAAAAATAAGTTCAGAACTTCACTCCTTTCATCAATGAATTTGTTCCATTGTAGTGCTGTTTAAAGAATCTCTCAATATTTGCAGTAGTTTGAGATTAAGAAATGTGATAGAAGCTTATGTGAGGATTAATGAAAAAAAATTAGTTTGCTGTCCATCATGTTTGTTTTTTATCACTCACCATCTTGCAATGGAAACCCAACAAAAGTGTTCATAGCTAGGGATTATACAAGTGCAAAAATTGTCTGGGACCTACAGAATGACCAAGCTGTAATCATTTCTCAAGATCTGTAGATTTGTTCCAAGAAAAGGAATTTTTTTTTTTTTTCCTCAAAGCCAATTTTTAGTAATCATTCCATCAGGAGGACCTGCTATCCTGCAGAACAAGGCAAGCCTGAGTGAAAATGCAGTATACCATTCGAATGAATTTTTTCATAACATATTTGAATAGCTGAGGAACAGAAAGATGTTAATGAAGTAAAAAAGATAAATAATTAAAATTTTGGTGATTTGTCTCCAAGAACTTCTAGTATGTGTGCTTTCTCTTTCAGTGCATTGTGGTGCAAAGTGTGATGGCAGAATGCCTGTGGTTCTGCTTAGTGCAAGGAATGAGATTATGAAAAATTCACCAGAAAATATAAGGTTCTCAAGCCCAGTAACCATAGGTAAGAGTCACATTTGCTGTTTCACTCTTGTTTAGTTTAATCTAAACTAGTAGTTAATCTTGATTGTGTCTGGCACATAATCTAATATAATCACGTTTTATTTTTGTTTCGAATCCAGAACACTCTGTAGTAAATATGAAAACTATACATTTCTCCTGGAATTTATTACCCTGAAGGAACAAGAACTTTGATTAATCTAAAAGTGGTTTAATGTCAAAATGTTCTGGATTAACAACATAATCTGAGAGTCAATATTACCTTGTGTCTGTGTACCTTTAATGCCACATCAATTTTCTCATAATTCTACTGAAAATTTCCATTTCACTTTTAAGATACCGTCTCCTTGGAGTGAATTTTAACAGGTTCATAGGTCGTACTACAGTCACATATTTATTTTTTCAGGTCGACGTTTTTAATGTGGTTGCCTCTGAGTTACTTGTCACATAGTCATAATGAAATATTTAAGAAATTTACCTTGGTATAGGAATACAATTTTGTATGCCTAAACTAGCATTGTTAGGAAGCAAAATTATAGTTCTGGGATAATCTATATAACTAATTCTTTAACTGCAGGGAAAAAAAAAAGCCATAATGACTGTGCTGCATTTTTGATAACTTGCATAATTTTTGCCTTCTCGCATGCAAGGTAGAGTCACAAGGCCTGCTGATACCTCAGGTGACAACAACGTCCTCATGGACAAAGTACAGATCAGCTGCTAAGCAAACTGACAATTTTTTTAACAGCACACCTATATGTGATTTGAAATCCAGAAAATCTTTTTGTGATTCAAAGCTTTGAGGTCATCTAGAACTTATACTCAAAATTTTACTGCCTGTCTCTATTGCTCTGGTCCTTTGAAATGCTGCAAGCATTAATCAAAATTCAATTGTTTGTTTTAATCAGATTTCATGGAGAAAGTACACTGTAGGTGGAGGAGTTGTGAATTACCTTTCAAAATGGAAATGTAAGGTGTAATTTGATCACTATAAATGAGAAAACAGTAACAATCAAAAGTGAATAAACCTTTACCATGGAAATCAAGAATTAATTGAAAGGTCAGTACAATGACTACTGTAACTGAACCATGTAAATAATAATCTAATACTGCTTTATTTCAGATTAAAAATACAGTTTATAACTGATATAAAGATGGTAAAAACTGCTTTTACATCTGAAATCAGTGGAAAACATCTACTGATTTTAATGAAAACAGACAATTCATTTATGAATTGGTCATATCTACCAGGCTATTTGGAAAATCACAAATTCACTCAAACATGAGACGTAAACATAGGCTTGCTTCTAAATAAAGCCTACAATAAACTATTTACTGTGTTGATGAAGAAAGATCTGAAATTCATAATTAAATTATTTTGCTATTAACTAACACCAGGGCAGAAATTCTAATCAAATATACAAAATGCAGCAGCTGCCCAAAAATAGTTTTCAATTTCATTTAGAGCTCTTTCTTACTCTGGGTAAAACTTTTAAGTAGTCCTTGATATTTGAAAGTTCTCGATATTTGAAAGTTCTCACATCATGTACTGAGTTGTTGCCCCAGCTGCTGTCTGCCCCAGCTCCCAAAACACTTTGCTGTTATCCTTTCTTTTCTAAAGTAAGACAACTGCTGCCTGTGGAGAAGGGGTGGGAAGACCCATTTAAGAGCACGACACAACTTTGCAGCTTACATTTCAGCCGCCTGGTACCACAGCTGCGAGAAGGAGTGATGTGAGAATAATGCCTGTTAATACAGCAAATGGGAATGGAGTGCAGATGGGGCACAGTTAGCACCAGCAGTGCTGTATCACAAATCTCACTGCAGCCTCTCCACTGGGTTGTATTTCCACATGAAAAGCAAAGGACACTTTTCTGTTCTCTCACTCTACCATCACTTAACCTCATCTGGAATTGCTATAAATTTTAGCATGCAGAAGAAAAATTATTTCTATTTAATTTCCTCAAAAATACGTTCTGAATAGAATTTTGGGCCCTTTTTTTGAACAACTTCCAGCATTAAAAAAAAATTTCCTTACTATAAGAAAACACGATAACAACAAAAAATGATTTTTTGGTTATGAAACTTATTCAAGGCATTCTTTGGGCTTTAAAAAAAGAGACTGATTAAAAGCCTACTGTAAGAGTGACTTCTTGTGTTTTTCAGTAGTAATTTTGAGAATTTTTTAACAACCACAGTTACAGCAGAGCTGGGGGAAGAATAAGACTGGGTTTGAGCATGGCTGTCTGTGGATAATATCAGATATAGGTGAAAATTAAAGTCATAATTTGACAAAGTACTTGAATTGGCATGGTCAACAGTTACCTAGTTAGAGGCCTATTTAGAATCAGCAAGAATCCAAATATTTTGACAGAATTTGAAAAGATCCCTCTCCAGTTTTTATTAACTTTTTCTCTGAGACTGCACTTATTATTTCTGATTGTTCTACTTGAATGGTGAAAGTGGGAATTCACTGAAGAAGCTGAAAATATATACTGCAGCTAATTGAAAAAATCACAGAAATGAAAAGATCTTCTCCTTCTGCATCCATTTCTAAGGAATATTCCTGTAAATTAGTTATTGAAAAATGATTTTTCTTTAAGTGGATGTAAAAAAAAATCTTGATTTTAAGAGTTTTGAGTTGTTTTTGAGTAGCCTGTTCTAAAACAAGCTTGTCAGTTAAGAAAAAAAAGATATGGTTTAATTTGTAATATGCTGAGGAGCAAAGGACATGGGATAACAGCCTCACTCAGTAGAAGCTGGTGACTTTTCTATGACATCTCTCATTAACCTACGCTGCTTCAAGAATCAAATTTCAATTAATTCAACTCAGTTCAAGAATGAAATGAACACCTAACATCACACACTTAGGTACAGATGCAGATACTGGTGTAGATAAAAATTTTGACTTTCTGGTGTTCTATTTTTCATTTTAAAATAAATAAAAAAAGAAGAATACAATAACGAATAAAGAAGAACTACCCAAAAAAAACAGACAGACAGCATCTTTAAATTTCATCTCTGCTTGAATATTTCCCTCTCAAACCAGTCCATCATCACTTTTTTAACTTTAAGGCAGTATGTTTTAAGTAGCAATACAAAAATTTCAAAATGCAACATATCTATTTTAGTAAAACAAAGATTCGTCTCGACATCAAAGAAGCCAGGACAACTGTGGTCTGAGACAGCATAAAAATCGGAGAATTTTCTTCCTAAACATATGTATTTTGTTTCATCTGTACAGTTATTTCTGTTTACTTTCTCATTCACTGGAGTTTGCACAGCTCAGAAATAAGCAGTTTCATTAACAGCAGGAACTGAGAGTAAGACTCTCTTTTCAAAGTTGTCTCTAAGATCTGCATGAAATGTAGAGTGTAATGAAATGAAATGTTGCATTTGTTCCATGTGCAACTATTTACGTAGAAAGGCCATTCATTGGTGATTATTTTGCCTCTTTTTTCCCCCCTTTGCCAGCTAGTAACATTTTCAGCTCCCCACCTAAGCTATAAAATTCATGTTAAAAAATGAAGTTCATACATCAATAACAAATCTGATAAACATTTCAGAGGTGCAAACAACTGAAATTGAATGGGTGAATAACCAGCATAGAACTGGTCATCCAGAAATAAAGCAGAAAGAAGAGTAAATAAATAAATTATTAAAATCCCCAGCTCTACTGATAAGTAATACCTTAGGGAGTTAAAAATTCCTTGCTGACCCAAGACCAAAAGTATCTCATAACATTTTCAAAAACAGAATCACAGAATTTGGTCAATTGTGATTCAAAGTCTGATTTCCCATTCTTCAGATTGAAGAGGAAATACAGGTTAGACCTAAAAACTTCAAGAAATTTAGCATAGCTGATAACTTATTTTGCAACATCTTTGGGGAGAGTTGCCCTATTGTGGTTTTATTTTCTGGTAAAAACTGTTTCAGGCTTTCAAAAAGGGACAGAAAAAAACCCATAGGTGTTTTGACAACAAGTCGCCCAATCTGAAATACATAAAATCCATCAAAACATGTCCTCCTGCAATCGTAACTTATCCAGACATATTTCATACTTTTTATAGCTTGAACATCACTTTTTGAAAAGCATATGTTCATGCCTCTGTACACTCCTACTGAAGTTATCAGGTCTTCCCCCAAAAGAAAGTTCAGAACAGGGTGTTTTTAAAAGTGTCACACCATTGGATTTGTCCTCACAAGAATTCAAATAAATTATCAGCTCTTCAACTTAGACATATTTAGACAAACAAGATGTGGAACTCCTGGAACAGAATGGGGTTAGGAAAATGATACATTCATGTTTTTCCCAAGACGCCCAGGCCAGAAGGAGGTTCAGGCTGGATTGCCCTTCTCTGTACTCACCCCACAAAAACTTGTGTGATGAACTGAGTGTGTTGGGTGTATTTCTAGCCCTGACAGTCAGGATAATTTTTTAATCTAAAACCAAGCAATTTCTTCAGCTGACCAATGAAGTGATAATCATAAACAGGTTTTCCAGCCAACTCATACTAAACAGTCATTGCTTAAGAGAAAGTTTTTCCACTAAACAGACATGCTCTTAGTACAGAACCTCATTTGGCCTGAGAAAGACACCAAATTTTGTCTCAAAACAAACTTCTGTAACTTATAGTATTTCCTTAACAGATGTGTAGACTGGAAACTTGGTGAATTCGGGTATGCAGTTTCTCAGCCTTTATGGTCAAGAAACAATTATTTATGTGAGTGATTAAATCTATTTCTCTACTATCCTAAGATAAGAAAATGCTTTAGCAGAGGAGAGTCTTTGCCCAAAACTGAGATTATGCTCAAAGTACATACAACCCTATGTACTTTAATTCAGTAGTTACATGCCCACAGCAGCAAATTAAACATGTAATGCCTCTCTAAATTCCTTTGCTTCTGAGACACTAATCTATTATTGGAAACATTACAAGGTGGAAATAACCTTAGAGATTCTACCAGTTTACCTCTGATAATGCAGACTTGTTTTTACTATTATCTTAAAGTATTTAAATCCTTTTAAGACCTGGTATAATCATTTCCAAAATGTCAATTGATACAAAACAACTTTTATTAGTATATGTGGCACATATTTGCACTATCCAGTTATTAAAAGAAAATAAAAAAGAAAGAGGAGGAGCCATAGAGAGAAAAAAACCTACTGTCTATGTTTAGTTCAAGATAGACCAAACCACACCTCTGCATTCTAGAAAGTTTAATATGTTGTGAAGGTCACATTGATATTTTCCATTGCTTTGCATTAAATGAATGATGTACCTTAAAATCAGCTTTAAAGGTAATGGACTTTCAGTAATCCTATAAATCTTTTTTGGTACTACAGATACATACTAATGAAGAATATTATGTTTCTACAAACATTTTTTCTTGCATATCAGACCTTATTTAAATTCAAGACTCTATATTGCTACAAAAGTGGTCTCTAAACTCTGGAAAATACTCCAGCTTGCTTTTCTCTTGCTGATGGGTTTTATCTCTTATTTGTGTAGCACAGTGTCTGGAGTCCAGACCACTGCAGGCAGAGCAGAGGTGTCCAAGCAGAGAAGTTTGTCAATCGGTTTTGGTGCACAGTACACTGAGGACAAAGCCAGGTTTGAGTTTACAAAGCTGCCTGCTTGGCTTGCGTCTCATCAATCAAGGGGATGGGTCTCCCTGGCAATATATCAACAAGTAAATTTCACTCCTTTCAGCATTATTTTCTACAGCTTGAGATGAGCCAAAGCCTGTCTTTTAGAAAATATCTAATTTTGAGGAAGGAATAGTGAAATGTTTTCATCTCTTTTCCGTTTCTACTTTCAGATTCTGGTCAATGTTCTGTGGACTTTTTTTTTTAGTAGAATGTCAGAGTATAAACACAAGAAAAAAAAAAAGTTAAACAAAGACACAACTTGCAGCTCAGGGAATCGATCTCTGATTCCTTATGCCATTCCCAAGTGCCACCAAGGTGACAAGCAGGGAAAATGTGTCTTTAAGAAGAGAGACCTAAAAGACAATTAGAAAATATCAATAAGTGAGTGAAGGAATTCTTCCATGTATAAAAAAGTCCTTAAAAGTTCTTGCCTGCAGGTTACACAGCAGGAAATGTAAAACCAAGCAAATTAATAGAGACCAATTGCATCACAGTGTCATACCATCAGCCCTTTCAGGCAGTGCGGTGAGCCATAGCATGCTCTGTGATTTACATGCAGGTTTTCTGCTCTCCTGCTCACCTTGTTGTCTTTGCTTTCTTACCCATTGTTTGGACCCATTTTGTGAAATATGACACAGATCCTGGGAGTTTCACTGGAGGAGCCCCTGGTTTCTCTGAGTGTCACCAAGCATGTTCTGAGAGACATGCTGTCAGTGAGACAGGTTCTGAAGACCTTCTGAAAGAATTTAGCCTTCTAATAAAAATATAAGAAAAAGTTAAAATAAAAAATGAAGTTGAAATTGCAAAAGAGTGCAGAAAAGCTTGGCATGGTCTACTCAAAATTGTGTGTTTTATCACTTCCACACTTTTTAAATTCAAAGAGAATACAGTGCGATCGAAATTATAATAAATTGAAATACAATATTTTCAACAAAACCAAAGTTAAAAAAAAAAAATTAAAGAAAACCCAAAATAAATGGTAAGCAAATATTTTGGTTGTGAGGGAAAGAATATGGGGGATCAAAAAGCTATGGCACAGATGAGGTGACTGGTTAAGTGACTTTTAACAGTGAAGAATGTATTTTGCTTTCCCACGAGTAACCTTGATTTCAGTCAATGGGAATTACACATGCACACAAAGAGAATAACAGTAAGGATTTGAACTGAGTTTACGTAAACTGTTGCTATCTTTGTAATTTTATAGGAAATCTATATTATTGTCCAGGCAATGTCAAACATTAAAGAATGATTATCATTCTATTGTTCTTTTGTTCTATTTTTACAAAAACCTAAACCAGTTATTTTAGTATCACATTAAAAAGAATATTTTTTGCATGTTCTGTGTTCACCCAAGATTTTTGTAGCTTACATATACTAAAGGAGATTTTTATTTCATTGTCTTTTTTTTTTTTTTTTTCTGGTGAGAAACACCAAGTGAATAATGAATTATCACAATATGATTCTTTCTCATAAATCTTTATTAACTCCAGAATATGTTGCTGCCTCATGCAGGAAATAATATGCACTTAGAAATGGTCATGAACCTGGACTAATCTAGAAAAACATCTTTACCAAGCAAGATCTCTGCCTCCAGAAGGGGTAACATATATGCATGAATTTGAATTGAATCTTTAGATTCAATTCTGTGATCATCCATCCAAACTAATTAAAAAATACTAGAAAATTATTTATCTGGTGGGTTGTTTGTTTTGGGGGTTTTTTTTTGCCTGTCTAGCATTATTTGCTCTGTGCAAACATGCTCTCAACAGCTTCTCACACAGGTCATCTTGTGAGGGATCGATCCAAGATCCGAACATTAAGCACTAGCAAAAGTACTACTGGATTTAAGAGAATAATATAGCTCGTTGCCAAAAGTCCTTGTCTTTTTCTCTGAATAAGAAATTACTAATGGGGGAAAAAAGGGGCTGATCACCTCTTTTAAGATAGGTTATATGTTCACAGATAGACCCTTGTCTATCATGTCATTTAACTGCTTCCTTTACACCCAGCAAATTAACCAGTTAAACCTGCTGAATATTTTTAGGAATGAAGACTTTCCAAGTCATAAGATCTGGCAAATTTTTACATAGGAAAGAGACAAGTTGCAGTAGCTTACAGACACAATAAATAATATAAACATTATTGTCACAATAATTATTATTCCCACAGCAAATACTTGTACAGAGTAAATGCACCTCCTGTCTCCCATTATGACCCAGGCTGTCATTCTGTTCAGATTTGTGCCATGCCAGAGGCAATAAAATGACCCCTACTCTAAAATCCCTTCTGCCTTCACCCACATTATCTGAATTGACTGTTCTGCTTTGTGAACTGCCATGTCCTTGGTAGATGTTATTTCTATTGGTGTACTATTTACATGAGCAAACCAAAGTTAATAATGATGTGCCTGGAACAAGATGTACTAAGGGAAGAAGTACGAGATGAGATGACAGAAAGTGTCAAAGGAAAAGCCTTTACATCTTTAAACATGAGTAATAAGAAATAACTTTCCTTAGTTTTGATTCTAGTCTGTTTCCTAAATCTCAGTTCAAGATTGGGAAGGGGAGTGGAGGGAGGGGAGAGGAGGGAAGGGGAGAGGAGGAGAAGAGACAGAAAGCTGTTTTATTGCTAGAAAAAAATATTGTGTGAAAAAGCATTATTTCCCATTAGGAAAAAAAAAAAAAAAAAACAAACCCAAACAAACAAAAGCAGGTTCTCTGGAAGCCTCGAAGTGCAATTTATTTGTTCTGTCAGGAAGCCAGAGGTCAAAATAGTATGACCAGAGGGCTGCAGGAATGTGCTATGCAGAGAGCTGCTATGGCACCTCTGCTCACTTCTCCAAAGGTGCCTGCCTTGAATCCTTCAAAGTAGCAAAAGAGAATAAAAGGAAAGAGATCAGAAATCAGATTAATTAATTAGAGGTGTTTTCACTACATGGAAGTTAAGGTGCTTCTGACAAAGGAGAGATTTTACAGGACAAGTTAACCAATATTCAGTTTCCTTACACGTGCATGTTTGTTTCTTCAAGTGTTTGTAAGGTGAAGACTGAAAGTTTATGGCTGAGTGCTAAAAAGCATAGACATAATTCAGTGCAGAACTTACCTGATTTTGGTTCTTTTCTTCACATTTCAGTGAGAGGATCTATAGAAGAAAATTATTGGCTAAGGTGACCATTGGAATGCATGTTTCTTCTGTGATAATTTGAAAATACAGTATTCGTGTTTACATATAAACCCAGTGGTTTTAAACACAGAATGGCTTCTAAAAAGAATTTCAGAAAACCTCTACTGTAACAAAGGTACTAATGTATAGGTATGAAATGCTGTCCTTGTCTGCACAAAGTTTGTCCTATTCCAATTGCAGGATCCTGCTGCCCAGTTGTTTCTCTGACCAGCAAACTTGTGGGAAGAGGGAAGTGATTTTTCTACTGCAGACTTTAGACTTCACTGGTTTTCACCTGCTTCTCAAAAGAAAATTAACAAAGAAATGAATATTTCATGGAAGCAGATAGATTATAAAAATAATTGGTGCCAAAATAAAAACACACTGAATTGTTTTACACCTGTTTAATCTTCAATTCATTTTCACTTTGTAAAATAAGGGTTTAATTAAAATTATGATTAAAAACAAAACTATATGGAAAATTTTATTCTTGTTCTTAAATATTCTCTTTTAAAATTACCTGTGGAAAATTCTCCAAAAAATTCTTCAAACTGATTTATTTATAATGGGAAAAAAATTCTAATTTTCAAATCTAGTACTTGCTACAAGTTACCATGGTAGCAAAACAGTAATCAGTGCTACTGTAAGACTAGACTAATGTAATTCTGTATGATTAGATCTATTTCAAAGCAACTAAACAGTATCCATCCTGATGCTCTTAAGTTATTAAGTATTTTAATTTCATTTAAAAATAACATACAGATTTTCATTTCAGGAGATAATCAGAGCCTGCTAGAGCAATGACAGGACCTTCATTTATATCAGAGAGGAGGTGAACATATGATCAGGTGAGTCAGATGAACTTAGAAGAGAAATCAAAGGCACAGAGACACAGGAAAATGTTGCTAGACCAATTCAGCAATGGCAGTTTGTTTAATTCATTTAAACAAATGAGACAACGCAAATCACTGTCTGGAACTGGGCCAGGAGAAAACCTTTCTCCTCAGACGAAGGTGTTGACTACCTGCAACCCAGTTATAGACCCCAGAGCATGGCCTCCACCTTCTGAAAAAGCTCTCCATGAGGAGAGCACCACCACTCCTGATGGGAGGCAAGAGCTGCTCCTGTACCACCTCCTGTTATTGCAGAGCTTTGGGTAGAAGCCACTGCCTTGGAGGGCACCATTGGCACAACAAGTCATTGAATTGCAGAATGAGTTTGGTGGAAAGGGACCTTCATCTAGTCCCAACACCCCTGCCCTGGGCAGGGACATTTTCCATTAGCCCAGATTGTCCAAAGTCCATCTATCCTGGACCTGACCTCTTCCAGATGTTTAAGGAACATATTTCCCAACTTCTTTGGGAAAGAAACTTGTTCCTGTGTCTCACCACCCTCCCACTAGAGAATTTCTTCCTGTTATCTGACCTAAACCTACTCTCCATCAGTGCCCATGTAAAAAGAATCTCTTCCTCTTTTTTCCAAGCCATTAAACCACCTTCTCTTCCTGTCAAGGGATTTTCTGTGCCTGTCTGTACTACAGGCCCCCCTCCCCTCACTCTCCATTTCAGTCATGCAGGAGGCATAACTTGTGGCAGGAGCTGAGCATGGGGTACCCATCACTGCTGAGCCCCAGTGAGGGTTGTCCCTATAGAGCCATAAAATAGGGTAGGTTGGAAGGGACCTTGAAAGGTCACTACTTGTCTAGATATTGTAAGAAAGTAGTTTATGAAACTCACCTACGTATCTATGCAAAAGTCAGGAAGATTCTCCATGGTGGGACATCTTAATGCAGTAATCTCTGTGCACCACATCACATTACTGATTTGTTGTTTCTGTTTTTTTTAAAGATGGATGCTTATTACTGTGTCTAATGTCCCCAACAGCATGTTAAACTTGAAACACACTCAGAAAAATATCCTTAGAATGACAAAAAATAAGACATGGAGGTAGAAACACACAATTGTTTTAGGGTTGCTTGTTTCACCTGCCTCAGAAAGGCAGTTTAAGTGACACTGTCATCTGCTGGTTTTCTCTGTTCTGAGTGACTACAACTGAGTCCTATAAATTGGCTGAATGACTTTCTGTTTTAGTTCCATTTTGGTATCCAAGACAGTGATGTGGGGCACTAGTACCTGCATGGCTTTCTCAAAATCTACAGTGCTCAGCACAACAGAGTGACTCATGGTTAGCCAGAAATCAGTGCTCACTGACATAACTCCACTTTGATGACCGTGGGGGTTCTAGGAGGGAGGCAGAAGAATGGAGGAATGAGAGAAATTGTAAAGAGTTAAAACCAGATTTATTTGGTCCTACCTTCATTTAAACTGCTGTTGTTGTCATGCTTTAATGTACTTACTTCAGGTACCATCATTTTCAGGTCATCACAGGCTGGGGTTTTTTTGCTGTTTCACTTCCTGGCTGAGTACATTCACACATCAGCACTCACTTCTCAACCTTATCAGTACTTTACCCGTTATTGCAAACATTGCCAAAATTCCTTCTTAAGCTCTAAAACTCAGAAATATTTTGCTTGAAGTTTGTTGCTTCTATTTCAGACTTGAAGGAGACTTGTGTGTCCAGAACACTGTCTGTTTTCTTTCCAATTATGTTGCTTGGTCTATAAAAGATATCCCTCACAAGTCTTGCCCCACTTTAAAAAAAAATCTGTGTGTTTCTTTGTAAGTACTAATATTAGAAGCAGTGTTGTTTCCTGCAGTGATAAACAAGATAATTGGAATTAATAGTCCTTGAGTCTTCTGCATTAGTTAAAAATCATCTGTGATCAAAAAAGCAAAGATGTCTGTTTATTTATAGTATGTATGATATACTTGTAGATATTATAAAATCCTTCAGGTAACCCACCTGAACACTTTTTCCTCTGAACCCAGACACTCCAAGCCACAGGAGCTCCGGACAGTAGAGCTGGGACAAGTTTCAGGTTGACTGAATTCACTGCACTGCAATTTTTAAAAAAGCTGCTGCCTACAGAATGTGTGGTCAAAAGTATGTTAAAGCAAGGAGAGAAAAATTAATTGTGAAAAGTGAATGGCATAAAAAATATTTGTCTGCCCCATTCACACATGGCTGTGCAGATCTGGAAGAGAGGACAAGCACTGACTGGGGAACATGCAAGGCCTGGTTAAGGTTTTCTCTGCCTATGGTGCCCCAAAGACTCCAGTGCCTACCATGGTGTATCAGGCTGCAAGCTGCTCTATTTTCTCTTTTTCTGGCACTAGAAAGAAGCAATCTATTGAAGGAACATTTTGGAAATCCTTGTATTTTTCCTAGACCTCCTTTCTTCTTGGAAGCAACTTGACCCTTGGGTTCACATTTCTCTACTAACACACAAAAAAATTACTCAACTAAAAGCAAATTTCAAAATGATTGCTAGTATGATTGGTATTGATGAATCAGTAATACTCTTTCTGCTTCACAAAGTGCATGCATTATTTCATCTGTGGCTCCAAGAACTGTGCTGCTAAGAAATTTAGCTGAAGTTTTATTGGGAGGTTTTTATGACTGACAAAATGTGTATTTCATATAGTCAGGGTGTTTCTGTCACAAATCCTGATTATTTTACGGCCAATATTCAATCTTTCATAAAAATTCGCTCCATAAAAACAGTCATAAAACAACAGTAAAAGGAATTTGTCTTTACATGAAAATATATACCTTGAAACAAATAGTTTTAAGCAAGGAAGAGGAGATTTACAAAAGCACTGCTTCACTCACCATACAACTTTTTTTTTTTGATTATAACTGTCAGACTCTGTCTAAGAACTTGGGAAATCAAATTGCTTAAATATGAATTTTAGAAGTATGAAAAAGGATTAAGAAAAAATGAAGACATTTCATTCTCTCTAATATGAGATATTTCCTCAACTGATAATCTTGATGATTAATGAACTGAACAACTGCATTTGGTTTCTAGGGTTTGGGGGTTTTTTACATACTGACAACTGTTAGCTGTCACTTTGAGGCACTGCAAAATTACATATGGTAGCTGTTCATTAAGAAGATGATTAGTAAAAAACACTTGCAGCACTTTCTTTTTAAATATGTCCCCATTTAAAGTATTATTTTGTGGTGCATTGTCAGAGAGATTGCTAGAGGCATTATAAACATTACAAGCTATCATGCTTCTCAGAAACTGATGGGTGAAACAATATGATGTTTGAATGTAGCAATTCCAGGAGAAATAAAACTCCCACAGTTTTTCATATAGTATTAGTCTATTACATACTAACATTCTATAATGTCTTATATTTCTAGAGAAAGTAAGATATATAAAACTTTTAAAATATATTTGTCTTGATTAGGTCACTGAATCACAGACTTAAAGAATGGCTTGGGTCAGAGGGGACTTTAAAAATCATCCCAAGAACAGGAACACCTTCGTTAGGTCAGTTTGCTCAAAGCTCCATTCAGTCTAGTCTTAACACTTCATTTGGTCAAGTGTTTTTCAAGTCTGTGGGTGTCTGGAGTCGTTTACCGGCTTGCTCACTCACTGGTCCACATACAATGTATAGTTTTGCATCCTTTAGGATCAGTGGGTCTGAACCTCAGGCTGAAGCGTGGAGAGGGCATGGAAGAAGACAGCAGGACTCTCACGAGGGTTGGAGCTAGGTGTTTATTGCTCCCACAGGGCCACGTCCAGAGTGACTCCTGGGGCTTAGGTCTCAGCTCTAGTATGGGGGGTGTGGAAAGGGGCAGGGGGAAGCCATAACCAATACCAGGTAAGGAGGGAGTGACCAAGACCAGAAGACAATACACAGGTCATCCTACACATAATACAGGGTGGAGATGCCAAAGGCTTTGCCATTCACCTCAGCCCCTCCCACCCAGAATCTTTCAGGTTTCTGGACAGTGGCACAGAGTGATTGGCACACCTACCACCAGGGAAAAACCAAAAGGGTTAGTAGGGCAAGGGGTAATTTAGACTAACCATTTTTGATGCACCGCAACACAAGTCCATGCTTTAAAAGTTATATTTTGATAAAGAAAACTTAATTTTTTTGCATTCAAGTAAAATGGACTTCTCTGTCAAAGAAGGATTCAGACATTCAATCCACCCACTCAGGTACCAAGTGAAGTCTGTTGGATGTATCTGACCATCCAGCTGGTAAATTGACAGTTATTCTGATGAAATTTACAATCTTAGCAAAAGGAATCAGTAGTTTGCACTAATCCAAGTTCAAATCATATGGAGTGTATCATATTCAGAGTGACATTATGGCAATTGTCATCAAGAAAACAAATCTGAGTGTTCTTGGATCAGCAGTTTCTTGTGATACTTGTACTGGCAGTACAGATCTGTTCCCTTATAAAGTCGAACTCAACATAATCTGTAGCTGAAGTCACATAGTCATGTCTCCTAAATAAGGACTTTTTTCAGCTTCTTCATATACGAGAAATAGTCCCTAAAACACACAGCTGAAATAAAGCAATATAACAAAACCAAAATAGTAGAAGAAAGAAAAAAAAATAGCATTGCTTGAAAAAAATACTTTCTCCTTTTGATATATTCTGAATTCTAGAGAGAGCAATCTGAAAAATATGTTTCCCTTTACTTCTGCACATACCTAATTTCAACATTGCTTGAAAAATTTCATTTTAAATTCTAGTTCTGTGAAAGAATAATGATCCTTTTCATATGCTAGATCTCCAGTCCCGTGAATTTTTCATTCTCTCTTCACAGTCGTAGAACAGCAATGGGATGATTCTAATACAAACTTTCCTATTTCCTTTTCTTCTTGCTTTCTAACAAAACAATAGTTTAGAGTGTGATAAATTTTGGGAAAGCCATAGATAGTGGTTTCAATTCCCCCAATGAAAGGTGAGGTATGAATGTAAGAAAGTTCAGGGCTCTCATACTCCTGAGTGAAAAAGTTTTTCCTGTTCTAGACTCTAGAACTAGGCTAGGTGCACCAAAAAAACCCTGAGAAAGCCCCCCAAAAAAACAAAATCAAAAAAACCCCATAAAAACCCCCAAAACCAACCAACCAACCAACCAACCAAAAAAAACACAAACAAACAAACAAAAAACAACAACAACCCAAAAAACCCGAAAAAGAAACCCAAACCCCAAAATATCCTGAAGCTCTGAAAAGACTTTACCATCTGTTTTTAAGGTAGCCCTGAAGGTAATTCCCATTTCTGTGTTTGCTCTTTGCTCAGGAACTGCAGCCAGCCTTGCAGTGTCTTCTGACTTGTGATATCTGTGTCTTGTTGGGTTCTCAGCTGAACTGGGAGCAGACAATAAGACAATACTGGAAACCATCAATTGCAAATGTATGTCATGAGTAAGAACTTGAGATAAGGCTTTGTTATGAATACAGGGTTGTTTTCTTTCTGTTGTGCAGGTGAATGAAAAAGTTGACTTCAAAATCTCTTTAAGATGCTTGACAATTGAATAGAAAAACCTGCCAAGTCCTTGTGAAAACAACGTCTTTCTAGGCACCCTTCTAAGTGTATTGGCAGTAACCATAAACAGCAGTGCAGGCTGACACAATTTCTGGAAGTGCCATATACTCACTGTACCCTGTGAAACCTCTGAGGATCAACCAGAAAAGGGAAAGCAACTTCCTTCCCCCGTTACAAGAACTACTGTTGTAACATAACAGCAAAAATGCAGCAATCTCGGAGCTCAACCTTGCATGAAAGTGGGAACTCATTTCTCTTATTTGGACATTCTAATCTCCCTGTGTAAGATTCATAAACAATGTGCTGTGGAGGTATTTGCCATTCTGTTTTTCCTGACCCTGCAATCATTTCTGAACACAGACGCATGGAAGCGCACAAACACCCCGTGAAGTTTTTTCTCAAAACATTGAATGGGGATCAAGAGGCCTCGAAGGACTTTGGCGTTTGAACTCTCTGAAAGATGAGGACCTGAAAAATGAGAGCTGACATGCATATCAGTTGTACAGGTTTTTTATACAAATCTTTCATATAGATTCAAGTGCCATCAAGCTTTGCTGCAAAAGTAATAACCTCTAATAATTTATTTTTTCGTGGGTAAAAAGACAGACTTCTCCCAGGTAAAAACTGTGAAAACAAGGTTGTGCTAATTTCCTTCTGCCCGTGTTTATTTGATTCCCCATTCAGCATCTGTGTCTGAAACCCTTTCCACTCTCTTTTGAGGAACCTGGTGCTTAACTCTTTAATATACTGTGTTGATCACACTATTAATGAAGAGATATTGCTATCCAAAGCCTAGAGTTACTTCAGAAGGAAGAAAAGACCCCTCTGACTCTGGTATCTAAAATGCTTAACGCCTGTTAATTCCATGGCAGTTTGGCCCAATACCACATTTAAAACTCTGCTTAATATTTATTAGGTTAAAAAACTTGCTTGAACTTTGTTTTCTCTCTATCATCTTTTATTATAGCATTTTAGTTTTATGTCCAATGTCTATTTTATATTATTAGTGAAAGTTTTAAGACTGTGACAGTGTAGGTTATATATCTTTAAATACAGCCAGTAGAATACAGTACTTGAAACCTTAAAAGTGGTGACTTTTGTAACTTCCCAGCTTACACAGACCATGCTGTTGCACTTAAATGCCACCAAGTTATTTTAAGATAATATGCATATATGAAATTAATCACCTTAAATTAAAGCACTTTTAAAATAATTTCAAATTTAATTTCTAAAAGTGAGAGTATTTATTTAAGGCATCAACCAATGTTCTGCTGTTGTTTTTTAAATAGCTTCACAAATTGAGGGAAGCATTTGAAAAAGAAGGTGATAATGTTTCCCTATTCTTGCTTCAGGCACATAAATGTTGTTTCCTCTGAAATGTCATGTATTGACCATCTGAATCTTGATAAATCAGAAGATAGATTGTAGTGGAGCTCTATGTATTTAAGTATCAAGCTGATCCATAACTTTCACAGCAACCAAAAGCCATTTCTTGTCAGTGCTGTCCAGAATATATCCTGACAGTTCAGTGGGAGTTTCAGTGCCATTTTTTTTCAAATCAATACTCAATTACTAAGAGGAAGATTCACTCCCTTGCCCATTTTCAAGATGAAATTATGGACTAGAGCAATAACACTTAGTCAAGGCAAGCCACTGTCCATTAACTCATGATGCTACCAAAAAGCCATCCAGACACTTTATTAAAGCTCAGTCTTTTTTCAGCTTTTAATTAATCATTGTGAAAAAGGCCTTTCACATTGTGACTGATGACCAGAGAAAACAATTTTCTCCTAACTGCCTTTTAATTTCAACTCTGGGAGTGCTCATTGACTGAATCTCACAACAACCCATCAATGCTAGTTTTTAATGTGTTTTCCCCTTTGTTATTGAGAAGAATGGAGTGGCAATGAGGCTTTGTGCTCCTCTTCATAACTCAAGTAATTGATTCAGTAAATGCCTCACATTTGCTAGTGGATAAAAGTGCTGTCAATGTAGATAGTAGGTACTATATAAATTACTCCATTAACAGGAAATAAAGCTATTTACAATTTTTTAAAGTGTAAAGTGTAAGTGGCTTTAAAAAAAAGAAAGGACTACTACTTCTTACATGCATGTATGGGCTTTTTATTTTTTTTCTGTAAATACTAGTAAGAGGATATAAAGGATCAGGAAAAGATTAGCAGACTAAGGCTGCCATCCTGCAGCACTGTGCCTATGTCAGTAGCCTATTGCAAACTATTCTTCTTGAAGAAACTGAGCACTAAAAGTAACTCTTGTGGAAAAACTCAAAGTACTCCTCAGCAGTGGTCATGTAGTATAAATCTTGCTTTGCTTTTCAGTTACTTCAGACACTGGACACTGGAGGATAAGAGATGAAAGAAACTTTGCTGGGGAAAGAAAAAAAATTGAATTATAAGCAGAGATGCATTCTGTGTTTGCAGTAGCAAAGCATTTACTGAAACTACGTTGTGTCTTCCAGAAATAGAATTTGCCTCTACATTTGACAGTGATTTCCAGGAAATGCACACCTGGTAAAGGAGTGTTCTCATCAAAGAATGGCAGATAGAATACAACAGTACAAGTGGACATGCTGTGTATACTACTGCTGTCCTAAAACAATAATGAATACTTGGAAAAGTTTTATCTTTACATGTTTTATGTAATGATTATTTTCTATGTAAGCCTATGTTTTTTGTACTCATTTACAAATCAACAAAAAATCATTTGATTCAAATATTTACAAATGGTAATATGATAAAATATATTACTTTAATATAATGAATAGCATAATAATAGTGGAATAGATAACTGCAGTATATACATGACTGCTCTGGAACCATAGTTTAAAGATTTCTTAACCTTGAACTATCTTAAATTTTTCTGAACACTTTCCTTTAGAAATACTTGTTTGAAGGTAGGTCTATTGACTAAAGACTAATGGCATTTGCAAATTACAAAACATGACAAAATAAAGTGTTCTATCAAAACAATCCAGATTGATGAACTTTGACAGAGACAGTGGCCTATACATATAAAAACCCATAAGCACAACAACTGCTTAAGAGTCTTGGTCTTGTTTAGAAAGGATTATATGTCAATATTTTCCAACATGTCAGGGACATTCATTTTGTGGCATTCTGGAAGGAAAAGTTAGCTGTATTTTATCAGTGCACAATAGAAGAATGACTGGACATATAGGAAAGATTCACAGAAATTAAAATAATGGCAGCCTATTTGTAAGGACTCAAACAGATGAGCACCCTTCCTAAACCAGAAGGAGGGACTGCCATGGACTGCACTGGGACATGGAAAATATACAGAAAATCCCCCTATGTTAGGTTTAGTATTGAATACATAATCCCTGGTCCTAGTTAATCAGCAGTTCCAGATTACTGTACCTTTCTTTGTAAAGATGAATAAAATTAGCTATTAGTCAAGCAGTGTTTTTTTGCTGGAAAAAAAAAAAAATATGTTTAGTAGAGTCTTCATTACACTAGAACAGGTTCACCAGGGAAGCTTTGGTTCCACATTGATGGTAGTGCAAGGCCAGGGCTTTGAGCAACACGATCTAGTCGAACATGTCCCTGCCCATGGCATGGGGATTGGGACAAGATTATCTTTAAGGACCATTCCAACCCAAACCAGTCCATGATTGTGTCGTTCTGTTTTATTACCAGAAGTTCAAAATTCTAGCACTATTTCTCCCAAATTCTTGTTCATAAAAGTATAACAGATTTTCTTTCAAAATTCACTTTTTTTACGGTTTAGTTCTACTATCCATAACAGACTAAGTATAGTTTCTCAAACCTTCCCAGGCTGAAAGTATTAAATAAATGGACCTTTTTTTCCCTCCATGTAGGGAAGTCACAGAACAGACTTGTCTGTTTGATTATCATTACAGTGCCTTTGGATCAAGCCTTCTGGCCTCATAATTCTCTCATTTACTACAGAAAGCAAAAAATATTCCCATGCCCTTATGTTACATGTGGAAATATTCAGGATATTGTCTGTAGTTATTTAATATTCATTCTCCCAGTATGAAATTGAATGAGATTTTTCCAGATGTAGTTAATTTATGAAGCCCCATAAAGCAAATCCAGAATGAGCCTACTAACAAGGAAGGACTGACTTTTGTGATATCCCAGGTGATACTGGCGTTTTCACACAGCTCATGTGTGCAAGCAGTGATGGATTCTGCATTTGGTGAGATCACCGGTACCCATCATGCCTCAGTGCCCTTAGATACATCTGTGATGAATTCATCAAAAGTTGTATTCACACGATTATTCCTGGGTTACCATGGCAATTCTTCAGAGTCTCTCTGCAAAGGATAGCATTGCTGAAGTGAACTTGGACACGTTATCCTGAGTTCTTAAGTTCAGAGGTCAGAAGTTCACTACCAGGCATTGTATTTAAAAAGCTTTCTCTGAACAGGAGAATCAACATCGTGTTCAGTACCAAGGAATGTTAGAGACTAAAGTATTTTGTCTGTCATTGTTAACAAGAATCTTCACAGTTCAATCTCTACCCTGCTTTACAGTTATATACTTTAAAGTAAAGACAGTACTCCAAAAGTTCTATTTTAGTGTCAAATTCTTTGAATAAAGTAGACAAAACTGAATCCCTGCATTATATGATTGTTGGTGTATAAACCAAAATTATTAGCTGTCAAGGTGATAATTACATGTTTCTTTTTACTGTGTCTTACTTTACAACACTTATTTAAGTATCACTCATTCACTGCTTTGTGCTATTCCACAGAATCACAGAATAGTTGTGGTTGGAGGGCATCTCTAGAAGTCATCCTGCCCAAGGCTCTGCTCAGAGCAGGATCACCGAAAGCAGTTTGCTTATGGACATATCGTATGGGTTTTGAATGTCTCCAAGACTTTAGACATCATCACCTCTTTGAGTAACCCATTCAAAGATTTGACCACATTCACAGTAAGAAGCTTTTTTACTGTTTTTATTGTCCAACAGGAATCACAAATTGTTTTCTGTCAAGTTACTTTCTGTAAAGTTGCTTTCCAACCCACAGCTATGCATGGGGTTATTCTTCCCAAGGTGAAAAGGACTTTTTTATTTTCCTTTGCTTAACTTAATGAGATTTATCTCAGTCCATTTCTAGAGCTTGGCAATGTCT
Source organism: Chamaea fasciata (assembly GCF_029207755.1). NCBI lineage: Eukaryota > Metazoa > Chordata > Aves > Passeriformes > Sylviidae > Chamaea > Chamaea fasciata. The sequence goes on along the minus strand of NW_027094086.1, from coordinate 142,091,742 downwards.
CTTTGAATGGCAGCACAATTATCTGGCATATCATCCATTCTATCCCCTTTGGTATGGCCTGCAAACCTGCTGAAGATGCACTCAGCTTCATCATCCAAGGCATTAATGAAGATGCAAACCAGTGTTGGCCCCCGGCATTGACCTTGGAAATTGCACTAGTGTCTGGTATCCAGGTGGACTTCATACCTCTGATCAACTCCCTAGACTCAGCTGGTCAGGTGTTTTTCAACCCACTCCACTGTTTATTTGCTAATCCTGCACTTCATTCATTTGTCAATAAAGACATTATTGTTGAAAGCCTTACTAAAGTCAAGAAAAACAATATCCTCTGTTATTCCTTTATCCACCAAACCAGCCTTTTTCTTGGTGAAAATTTAAAGGTTTGTCATAGAATCATAGATTTTTTTTTAAATTGGGAAAAACCTCTAAGATCATCAAGCCCGAAAGATGATGAGGTGTGATTTCCCCTTTCTGAAACTATTCTGACTACTACTAATCATTGCTTCCCCTTAATATATTTCAGAATTGTATTCAAAATTATTCATTCCACTACCATCCCCAGTATCATGGTAGTCTAACAAGCCCAGAGTTTCCCTGTCTTCCTTCTTGCCCTTCTTGAACACAGGTGGGACATTTGTTTTTATTCCAGCCTTTGGGAGCCCGTCACAGTTTCCATGATCTTTCAAAGCCAACCATAAATGGCTTCCAGTGACATTGGCCAACAGCTTCACTACTTGCTGTAAATTGTTTATGCTGATGTTGATGAAGACCATGAGCCCTTTCTCTTTTGTAATACAAAGATGGATTATTATTGGTATTATCTAGTCTGTACTATACTTAAATGTATTTTAAATTATCCCATAGTTTTTCCACTGTTAATCTTAAAATAACAGTGTGGAAAAATCTGTTCTGTGAAAACTACAAAAGAATTTGATATGACATGCGTAACAGCTGGACTTAATGAAATAATCTCTTGGACCTGGAAAATTTTTAAAATCCTTCCACATCATAAAATTTTATTCAATTCTAGTCAATATTTTTTGCAGATGGTCAGGTGTAACAAGACCACATTTATTTATTTTCAAGAATATAGGAATTAAATTTGTTTAGGTTTGTTTTCAGAAATTTTCAGAAATTTTTGAGCATCGCTCATAGATCACCTGAGTGTCACATTTGCCTTGGAAACAGCTGACAAAGTGCCACAGACCAGGTTACATCCCTATCTTTTTTTGAAATTTGGCCTGGTGATAAGGCAGAATTTATGAGAGATGATGTAAATCATCTCTATCTGAGCTCCTGGCGTTGCAGTGCATGTTGCAATCTTATCATGCACTCTCACCAGCCAACTTTGCTTCCAGCTGTTTGCTCTTGGTCAGGGACAGAAGACTCAAGACAGAATGTGTATCCATCAGCACACTCACTGTTCTACACAGTTTCTACATGAGAGTGTGTTTTTAACACATCAGAATTGAAAACGGTGGAACTCTTTTAGATAATTTTTTGAATTAGATTATAAAAAGCTATCCATGTCACCCATACATGTCAATTCCAAAACATGTTTTTATACAACTTTTGCATACAGATTCACCAAAAAAGCTGCATTTGGAGTAGTGCACATTCCCTAGTTATTTTAAAATTTTATCATTTTTCAAAGCTTGTTTAAACAATGTTTTTGAGACACAGCTAAAACAATAGCACAATTGATTGATTAGTGATGACTGCATACTGTAGACAATTTACTTTCTGACAACTACATTTGAGACCCATGTGGCACGGCAGCTTACTCAAACGAAACAGAGGAACAGGAACACAGATATACTATAGGACATAGTCTCAAATGTGGAGGTAGAAGAAATTGATTTTAGGTCACCAGGGACAATTAAATGAGTAAAAAGAGGAGACAAAATTATTGTCAGACACACATTTCTATTTGAATCAGTATGTATGCCATCTATCCCATGAATCATATCATTCTGAAGGAATCATCTCATCTGAATCTGCTGTAAAGGCTAGATTAGCTTTTGTCTCTCGTTCCTGACGTGTTTGTCTCACCTGTTCTTGAAAGTTTCCAAGGAGGCAGACCCCTTAAACTTCTCCTGAAATCTATTCCAGTCATTAACCATCCATTTTGTCAGGCAGTATTTCTTCTTGTGTAAATCTGAATTTGTCTTGCTGCAGTTTAAGTACCAGCAATACTTCTTGCCTTCTCAAGTGTGGACATAGAAAACAAATTGATTTGACATTTTCCATTTGCATATTTGAAAGGTATTGAAGATGTAATTCAGCACACTTACATGCAGCCATCTACATGTAGATTCCCCCGTGTGATGTATCTGTTAGCTCTCGTTATAGTTATTTATGAAATAAAGTGTGAGTCCTTAGACAATACAGAATGCTCACGTGAAAATGTCAGATATGAAAGGTTCTATTATGCCATCCTGGAACATTAGCTGGAGCCCAGGCATGACGTGGAAGATTTCAAAATGGTCCTGAGTTCCTAGGTTTGGTTGACTGACTTAGGCCCTTAGCCAACATGACCAACAGTATAGTAAACAGAGCTGCATTGGTAAAGAGTTTAATATTTATTTAAACCTTTAAATAAATAAGAAGTTCCGTGTGTTGTTCTCTTAACATTTTAAATCTGTCTAAACTGCAGATGTTATTTCTGTGGATCACACAGAAAACATTAGGGTGAGCAAACGAAGACGGCTAACTTTCTAAGCTTAGCAAAGAAAGCTGAGCTGTGAGGCAATCTTTCATTGCCTAACATCTCTGCACAAATAGAACATGTCCCATATTATGCAATTTACTAAACTAACAGAATAAAAGTTACCTCTGAACTTGAATCACAATATGAAAATTGGAAAAATTAATCACATTATTAATTTTAACCCTGTGCAACAGGAAATGCATTGATGTTGGCAATGTAGAACCCTAAATATCAAAAGCAAAGAAAAAGAAATTAGCTTGAAATCTAAACAATTTTGGAGATAAATGACTTTTCTATAATGAATTTTACCATTAATTTAGGGAAAAAGATTATGTTAGTTTGACTCTTAGCTTGAAGTGATATAAAACTTAGAGAAACTGCAAAGGCTTCAAAATCATTGGTTTTATAAACTGCCTTATTTTTTGATAGTTTTGAAGATGTGTGTCAAAATTTGACTATATAAATATATATATGGATCTTAAAAACATGAAATTGAAATAAATTCACATTTAGTGAAATTAGACTATCTTTGTAAATTCTTAGCAATATTTGGTATATGATATATTGGGTTTTAATAATATGATACTAGTTTTGAGTTTCTGCAATTTGACATTGACATAAAAACCACAACATAATTTATAATAGAGTAGAATAAATGTTTGCATTTTAGCAAGTTATAGAAGAGAACATTTTATATTCATGGAAATGACTTATGGCCTTTTCAAAACTCTCCCTTCCCATGGATCTTTCCCATGAATGTCAAATATCATATATGTTGATCTACATTGCTGTCATTGTGAATTCACCCTCTTTATTTCTGAGCTTGTGTCCTTTCAAGGTTCTACTGTCTAAAAAATCTGACTTGCTAGTTTAGAAGCACGTGTTCTTGTTAAGGAGCACATATACAAGAACAGTGAGAATAAACAGGTTGATTAAATTGTAGAGCAGGAATCTTTTGTTACATAAGTAATAAGATATTTATGAGCAAGGTGCCACTACCTTACACAGACTTTGTTAGACTCTTACAGAAGATTAACAATAAAGTGTGAAAGACTCTGTTTTGAGTAAACAACAAAGATGGCTTCCCAAGATAATTACTTCATCCAGCCTGTGCCCAGAATGTACAGCCCAAGATGTTTATTTATCTGAAGCTGCTTCCCATAGAACCTACAGAATTGTGTTTAGGTGCTAATTTTAAACACTGGAATGGAAAGACAAGCTAACAAGAAGGATTTGGGTTGTAACTGTTCAGCAGGCATGAATACAGAACAGCACAGGTCACTGGTAACCAGCTGAACTCTGCTGCTGTAAGGACAGAAATAAAATAAACAGTGCTGAAGCTACTGCCTTGCCTCATTGGAAATAATGGTGTAGCTGGTGTCAAGACATTATTTTAAATATCAACCAGACTGCAATCTCTGTGAGGCATAAAGGTCAGGAAATGTGGAAAATATATTCCATGTTCTACTTATTTTGGCATAAGAACTTGTAAAAATAATTTTACAGAAAATCACCTTAAGCAGAATGAAAAAGGAAAGTAGATCTGCATAGTGACATCTTTCCCAAAATAAGCTACTTTTTTTTTCTACTTTTAAGAAGCTTATTTACAAAGAATAAACTAATTAAGGAAATATTACCAGTACTGAGAATGTAAAATAGATCAGCCTTAAATATTATAAATTTCCAAGTAAAATGAAACACAAGTGTTTCCTTTTACATCTTAGCTTTCAGTTTACTCAATCTGCATTAAAATATTTCCACTCAAAATCATGTATACTTGTAAGACTTTAATTTTGACGGTATTAAGATTTCAAATTATGGGAATCAACAAACTTCTTCTGACTGTCACTGCACATAAACTCAGAGAGTTTTGGATAGGAAGCTCTGTAGCAGAAGACATGACTAGCTTTTCAAACAGGGGTATTAAGAAAAAATGGAGCTTGTTTCTTCCTTTCTCACTTTCCAGAAAAAAAGGAGGAAATGCAGGGACATTTTCACCTTTGAGATGATTATTTCAGCTTCTGGCTGTCCCTCTAACATTTATTCAGAAATGAATACTTGTGTGGGAAAGATTACCAGTTTTCAAGTTAACCCACAGTAAATGGAAGAGCTTGCATTAGTTACGGTATGCTGTAAATTTCAGAATCACAAGCAAAATATTTTTAAAATAGCATTATTTCTAAGATGGATGGTCTATCAAAAGTTTATGTCCAATGAAATTTTGATGACCATGGTGTCAACATGCAGAAATAATCAAGCTTTCACCAGAGCTTCAATTGTCTTGCAGACCAAGGCAGCTCAAACACACTTCTGAAGCAGAGCCTTTATTACTGGATTGCAGACCCAGACTGGTTTTCTGCTTTTTACAGCACAATGCATCTTTCACTCTTTTGTACCTAAGAGACTGAAGGCAACAAGAGATGTACAAGCACTTTCTCAGCATGATGACTAAAACTGTTACTGGGAAAACATAGACTTGACCACATGTAAACTGTCACAGAAAACATATCTGAATCTCTCCCTCCTAATTTATTGAACTGGATCACGGCCAATAGAGAAAATAATTTCACCATTTTCTTAACGGAAAAGCAGTGCTGGTCTTGGCCTCTATTCTGAACGTAGAGAGCACCTTTGAGCAGAAACAGATGAAGGCAACTCCAAGTTATCCTTCACACAGAGGACTGGTAGGAGAAGGAGACCATATATGCAATATACTTCATGCTTCCTGCTCTAGGCAGGTCATTTTTAATTTGAGTCAGTCGTGGATCGGCAGATGAAAAGGCACATCTCCCTCTGCATTACAAAAAACCCCAAATTTGGGCCTGCCTAGTGCTCTTAACATTAATACTCCATATCAATAATGCCATAACATAATACTTAACTTTTCTGATGCTTAATGCAAAATCAGAGAGACAAATACATTGTTAGGTAACATTTTAAACTAATTCCTTAGTACCTATTTTCCCCCTTCTTTCATATGAAAATCTTTCCTTCAGAGGTGCAATATTTGCAAGATAAACAAAGAAAGAAGTTACATTTAACATTAAGGGAATTTCTTTTGTGTTCTATAAATGCAGAGAATAACTCACAGCCCACAGGATGCTGAAATAAAATAAACACTGAGACTGAAAATCCACAAATCATAATGTATGAGCTGGAGTACAAGGAGACGTGTTTATTCCAAGTAAAGAATTTATTATATGAGACTGATGTCCAATTAAATAATAAAAAAAAATACATAAAGTTTGAAATTGCTCTCCTTAATACTTACCACCCCCTACATGGCGTATTGTTTAAATATGTTAGGACAGAATAATCCATTAAATATTTATTAGTAAATTCAATCATGGCAAATTATTTTCCCCTCATTCAATGTATAATAGTACAGCAATCAAGCTTCTTTTGTTTCACAGTAATCACTGCATCAACAATCAGTAATTATATATAAAGCTTCTGAAAAATTAGAGGAGCAAAGAAAGAGACATCTCTTTTGGTAACTAGTTCCCCTTCATTTCTTCCGAACAATTAAAATACCCATATACATTAACAAGATGAAACATTCTGAGACACAGGTCTCCAGCAGCAAGCACTGGGAATTACATTATATTTGCTTGTTTTACTTTGTGGGTGGAAGTAGATTTATTATTTTTTCTTTATGAATAAACTGCAAACATACTGAGAAAGTTTTTAATGTTGTTTATTCTTCCTCAAAAGTGAGATTGACTACATGGTTTAGAATGAACTTCAGATTTCTTTACATTTTTACTTCAATGGAATAAATCTTTTCTAAGATTTTACTTAACTTCAGAAAGCCACAGATTCTTTTGGAAGACTAATTTTCTTAAAAGCAGCACAGAGATTTAGCTCACAGAGGGCTGAATATCTGAAAGACAGAGAGACAAATAGAAGTTGGTGTTTTCTATCCCGTTACTGAGATGGATCAGCTTCTCATCTTGAGCCAACAAAAAGCCAAGAACGAACACCAGGTTTTTCAGGTACTGCTTGGTCCCAACACATGGCTAAATTTAAAGGTGGCTATATAGTAGATAATATTAATGTTAACAATAATAACAACAATAGCTTCAAAAATATAATTAGGATCAACAAAAACTAGCAATAATTATATGATTAGTACTCCATGGATAAGTAGAATTCATGAAGAAGTTTTTACCATGTAATGTATGTTATCTTTTCCTAAATAAAAACGTTTGTGAAAAGAACTTTAATATGGGTATAGTTAAGTAAATTGGAAAATGTGTCACATATCCCTTGTAAAGTGATTTACTTGCTTCTCTGATACTTGCTTTTCAATTTCCTCCTTGATTTACTTCTTCCTTTTGTATCCGGTTAAAATCAATATTTCAAGTTTCTGAAGCAAGGAGCCTTTCCAGAATCTATCACTCAGGGGTCTGGATTGCTATTAGTAGGAGTAATAGTAACTCAAAGACATAATTTTTTTTCAGGATTAAATCTTTGGGGTTTCTCATCATAATCTTGTTCCATCAGAGAAACTGAAGCAAAGAGGATGTGGGTTTTCCCATTTTCATAAGTAAAAGTCAGTATTCATGGACAGGATTGTAAAATATTTAAGACATCTCCATTGTTGTGGACTTAACATGAAAGGCACATGAAAAAAGCAAAACATTACAGGGTTGTTATTTTTCTCAACGTATAATTAAAATGAGACCTGTAAAACTGATCTAGTTTTTACAGTTCATCTTTCTTTGGCCATGTAATTCGTTCAGCTCACTTTTTGTAATGCTATACCTTCATGCAAAGCAAATTTAGTAATTTTGATAGAGCAATGAAATACAGCTAAACAATGTCAAGTTTTCATTTTGTCACACTGTTTTTCAGAAAACAGAATTTTCTTCACATTCAATCTTTCTTCTTCTGATTTTCCTAGTCAATGGCCTGGTTTTACCACTTAAAATACTGGAAAGCATCTTTTGCATAACAACCCTGTCCATAAACCTTAAAAACAAGAATAAGTTATTTTAAAAAAAACAAGTGAAAGGACAAAGGAGAACTTACATTTGCACAAATTAAGCAAATGAACATTCTGTGTTGTGGCAGACTCAGTTGGAATAGTAGGCTGGACATGAGCACTTCCAGCTTGCCTCAGTACCTTGGAATCATCCCAGCTATGTTTCCACTCTTTTAGCATTCTGCTTCTAACATATCTGCATTTCAGGTTACTTCTAATACCACAAACATTTTTAAATCTCTTCAGATCAGCTCTCAACTACTTGATGCAAGATGATGGCAAATATCCACTTCCACTCACATCTGAGCATTCCCATTCTATTTAACTGTCTTGAGCAACTGTGACTTCAAGCAAACATTTTTTCCTTGCTTTCCCAGTTGATCAAAGGATTCATAATGCATAAAATATCTGCAGAAAATCTTTGAGACTATGTGAATTCAAGCCATAAGATATCACAGTGTCCTGTGACGTACCCTGTGTGTATCCTAGATCTCTAAAAGGTCACAAGGAGAACTCCAAAATCCCACTTTAAAAATATGCAGTTATTGGTATAACAAATAATAAAGACGCTGTTTTCAAGCAGTATCCACTTCAATCTCTTAAATAATTTTCCACCTTTTCAGATTTCTGGAGTGTTTATGGGGTTTTTTTAATTATTTTTAAATATGGGTTTAGAGCAAAGATGAAGAATAATAGCAAAACAGACTTTTATTGGGAACTAAAAGAGCCTCCCATTAAGAGCCTTTATTCAGTTCAAGGGTGAAGTAAAAGACATTAAAACTCTGGGAGGTCAACACTGCAGTTTTGTTCACACAGACTCATTGAGCCTCAGGCAACACACTCTTGTTATAGACACTTTCAACCCTGCTAAGTTTGTGTTTTGTTTAGTTAATTTAACAGATGTGCATAGCTTGCAATCATGATTTTGTATCTATTGTACTTTTTAATAGTCTGGAAAGAAAATAAATGATGGTGGGTCATTCCATCCTTAGGCAAGTTAGATAAAAAAATTGACTCTGTGGAAAAATTGTTATTTCTTCTACTAGGTAACTCAAAATTACAAATGTTCCTTCTTGACATTCTTCTTCTGCCCTTTCAAAACTATGTAACGTTCAGGAAAAGATTGGGTTTCTAAATAGTATTTCAGATTTTAAACCATTCTCACATTTTTGCAAGAAAGGAAAATCAAAACTTCTTTTTTTACTGAACAGTTCTCCACAAAAGCAGGGGATGTTCAATCTTATTAGTGTTCAAATACTGTTAAAGCACAAAGAAGGGTTTCCTGCGGAAATGAATCACTACATGTTTTTCCTTCAGACAAGGCCAAGCCTTGTCAGTATTTGTTAGTTTTCCTCAGTGGGATGCTGTGTATTTTTAGTTTTGTTCTAGTGAAAACCAGTAAATATCTCCAAGGCACATTTTTGTCAGTATATTCTGATTTTTAGAACCTGAGTACTCCAGTGGTCTTCTATCCCCTGGCCACAAAATATCTAGTGCTCTGTTTTAAGACCAGCAGGACCACTATCATTTATCTTAAAACCTTTGACACTTGAAATGTATTTGTGAAGCTTCAAAGCATCAAAGTAAATGCAAAGTGAATCCAGAAAACCATCTCATAAAATTTCTTTTTTGACATATACCAGGGACATCAGATATTCTGAAAGCAAGGAAGCAAAATAAGTCAACATCATAATTTAAAATGATGGTTTGTGTCATTTAACAGAATCACAAGAGCAATGCAGTATCTCTGTCTGTAAAGTCATCAGTGGGCATTAAAGGAATGTGCTTACTTGGAAATGCATTTCTATTGCTCCAAATGTCAGAGTATGTGTCGATTAATAACTTATTTCATCCTTAATTTTTTTTGCTAAAACACATACTGTAAATTAGACACACAAGCATACCCAAGAGAGTCTCTTTACTAAATCAGTGACTGCTAACTAATGACTTCAGCAAATTAAAGTTGTATAAATAGGGGAAAACACCCCAAATTGCAGAGAAGTTCCATAGTTTGTCCTTCCTCCTTAATCCATCCTTTAAACATCTGTTTATCTGATGAGGATTTTGGGGCTGGAGGAGAGCTGCTGTTGAGTCTGGCTTGATGTGGCATCACCAATCCATCGTGACTATCACTGGCAGAAGATTATTTAACTTCTCTTAAGAAATCTGCTCTTGATGTTCCATTGCACTCCTCAATAATCTGTTCCAGTGCTTTAGTGTTTTTATAACTAGAATTCATATTTGACAGAATTTTACCTAAAAATGTCTTAGGTGGATGCGATGTTCGTTAATTCTAGCTTTATTGTCCAAAGACACAGTGGATCCATTGCACATCAGTTTCCTCTGTAAAGAGCTTTTTGTGTACTGGAACTACATCAAAATCATCCCCACGTTTTTGTTAAAAGACTTCAAAAATTCTTTTACCTTTTTCATAAAGTGTGTTTAACAGCCTCAGCATTGCCACTCAGATATTGCGAACTACTGCTGATATAGCTTTAATCTTCTTAAAATAACATTTATAAAACCAGACAGAATGCTCAACACGAAGCCTAAGAAGTCCCAGCTAGAATGGAACCATTAGTTAATTTTTCTACATGTACTTTTTTTGTCTTGCAAACAGAAGATCCCAGAACAGAACTTGACTTCCTTTTTCAAAAGGACAGGTATTTATGTAATAAGCCAAAACCTTGCCCTTGGTTGATGGATGGGGTGGCTTTTTTTAAAAAAGTCCAAGTTTCAGAAGCTAACTTTCAGATTCTTTGTGAGTAATTTTCTGCTCTCACCTTCTCTTTTATTTTTTTTAGTGATTATGGATAATTTTGCCGATTTATCCAGACAGTATTCTCTTCCTGACTTTCCATGCTTTCTTTCAATTTCAACAATAAATGTGATGTAATTGTGGAATTAAAGAATAATTTCTGTTGTAAAGTACTTCTTCTCTCATCTCTTTCCCCAGCAAGGGCATTTTCAAGGTTACATGAGGTTTATCACGGTGAAGTCAAGTTGTGAATAAATCCAAGAATAGAGAGTCCACAACCTTGCTGTGCAACCTGTCAATTTTTGGTCATGTTTATTTTGAAAAAATAAAAAAAAAATTAAAAAACCCTTATATTAAAACAGAATTGTCTTTGTTGCAGCATGAGTCCTTGTTGTGTTTTAAACACAGTCAGCAGCCAAGCACCAAGACAGCCTCACTCCCCCACCAGCAGGATTGTGGAAATTATCAGAAAGGTAAAAGTGAGAAAACGTGGGTTGAGATAAAGACAGTTTAATAGGGAAAGAACAAGCTGCATATGCAACCACAGCAAAACAAGGAATTGATTCAGTTCTTCCCATGGTGGGCAGGTGTTCAGCTATTCCTAGAAGGGCAGGGCCCTATCACAGGTAACAGTGACTGGGCAAGACAAACCCCATCACTCCAAACCATCTGTCGTTCTTTCTGCCAGCTTATATACTGAGCATGATGTCACATGGTCTGGAAGCTCTGGTCACTTTGGGTCACCTGTCCTGTCTCCATCTCCTCCCAGGCACCCCCAGCCTCCTGGCCACTGTGGCCATACAAAAAGCAGAAAAGTTCTTGGTTCTGTGTGCACCCTGCTCAGCAATAACAAAAACATCTCTGTGTTATCAACCCACATTCAGCACATATCTAAAACATATCTCTGTACCAGCCACTGTGAAAAAAACTCTACTCCAGCCAAAATTAGCACAGTCTTTTAATTTTCCATGTCTTGGAACAATCTGGCTATAACTAAATATGATCTTATTCTATTAGATAAGTCATTAATGAAAATAATCAATAGAACATGGTTCATCCTGGATCCATCTTACATCTCTTGAAATATTCTTCTAGTGTGATGTTGAACTGCTAATAAAAACTTGGTTAGGTTTTTGAATCAGTTGCACATGAATGTACTGTATTATGGTCTTGAGGATACCATATAGGATAGAGTTTCAAAGAACTGGCTGATATACCTGATCTAATTTTTCACTTAACCAGGAAATTGGTTCAAGGTTGACTGCAACTAAAATTACAAATCCATGTTGTTCTGGTATTCTTGGAAGTTTAAAAAGGTAAATTGGTTTGTTATATGCTAGAAAGTTCTGAGAAGTTTAAAAAGGTAAATTGGTTTGTTATATGTTAGAAAGTTCTGAAGCCTCAAGCCCTCTTTTATTTCTCGTTCTGAAGGCCACTAGGACATCCCTCATTCTTAATGTGTTCTCAAGGAAATAGCTCAGTGGTTGTTGAATAGCTTAGGTATTTTGAGGTCTTCTGGGACTGATAGTCAGTAAATTAAAGTAAACTAAACAGGTTTTGCCTCTCATATTTTCTTTCTTAGGAATATGCTAAGTTTCAGGCCCTTACTTCATTTATTTTCTAAAAATTAAAAGGTTTATAAAAATTAAAAGGTGAAAAATTATGAATATTGCTGCCTTATCTATGAAATGCAAAATTTGCTTTCCATCCCAGTCAAATCATGGAACTTTCATTTTTCTCTTTTTATGTTTTTTTCAAACTTTCATTTTTCTGCTTCTATTTTTGTTATCTCCGATCCATTTCTCATATTGTTCATTTTCATTTTAGTTGTACATGTTGAGTTTGGTTTGGGTTTTTTTGTTTCTTTATTTTCCTTTTATTTTTTTTTGATTGTGAACATTTTGTTCTAGTTTTTGCAAAATATAATTTTTCTATTCTATACTTAAAAATTTTGGTGAAACCATTAGCTTTTCTTTTATGCCTCAGAAGGTCTTAGAATATATAGATTGGCTTTCTGCCTTTAGTACCATATATTAAAGATGCAAATTCACCTTTCGTTCCACAGACCATCTTCCCCAAAAATCCTTTCTACTAATCCCTCTACATGCTGAATTCTCTTCTTTCCTTTTTCTGCTTTCATTCTTTCCTATTAGTAGAGTCACAAATGGCATAACTTCATGGTCACTTTCTTATTCTTAGACATCCTCTGAGGTTTTGGTAGTAATTACATTTAATGTTGAGAAGTTAACCTGTTATAAGCAGATAGAGGAATGTCATCAGTTTCAGAGCATGCCCTTGTAAATTTGGTGGAGCATGAGCTTCCATGGATGGATCAGTTAAAATGTCCCGGAAGCACTGCTAGAAATGAAACTTTTTCTTCTCATATGGCTGACAAATGGATTGCCAAATTTGTTTCAAAACCATCAGTAATGCTTCTTGTACCGGATTTTGCACTGTATAATCTAAGGAATTGAAGCTGATATTCTGCATGGAACCTTCACACAGAAAATTGCACGGTTAGCAGCACATCTCTAAATAGTTCAGAGAGAAGGAAAGACATGTCAGGAAGAATAGAAAAATGCTTCCCCCTCCAAATTCAGTTTCTCAATTTTCTGACTGGGGAAGTGCTTCAGTGCAAGATCTGACATTAATCAAGCTAGTGTTCCTATCTGTGGATTGCTTATATAATCACTGCCATGGTACATTGCATCAGCTGCTTGAAGGTATAAACCAGATGCAAATGCACAAAAATATATGCACATTCATTTGCCTTTCTTAAAGCATGCACTTGGGCTAGATCTAGTAAGGTGCACAACCCTCAATCCTTGCTGATATAGAGTGCAAGTCTAAAAATATTATTTAGGTAGTATGAGCTTAATTCTCTATTAGTTTTGGCCTTATCATTACATATAATCATTTAAGAGACAATTAGTTATCACATGCTGAAGTAGTGGCTACTCTCTCTGAGTTATTGTCCTGAGTATGAGTGCATATTTGGCGGTGCAGGAGCAGTTGCACAATGGGTGTATTCCATAGACATTACTTACCAGTTCATGGCTGCATGACTAAACAGAGTGTGAAAAATACTTTGGATATCATTGCAAAACTAGGTAGGGCAAATGGTGCATTTCACCTGGATTTTGCCCTGATGCCAGGCACTTGATATACCTTAAATTCTCACCAGGTATTTTGTGTTTTGGAGCCAAAGGAACAGAGCTCAAGCCTTTTTTCCTGCTAAACATGTTTTGGAAAGGGAACCTCAGTTAGTCTGAAGTGAGTGCTCTTATTAAGTCTGTCTAATTCTTTAAAAAAGTAATCTTGAAAACATGTTTACGAGACCTCTCATATTCTTACTTTAGAGGGGTCACATTCTCTGTTTCACTTCCCATTTATCTTTCTACATCAGAAACAATATCCAAGTAACTGTACTCTAAAACCAAGATTACAGTTGAAATGTACATTTTCCCAGCAAGCTGCTTCTCACCTTTGAAAACTATAGACACCTTCATAAACCTACATTTACATACTCTTACCTACCAATCAGTTGTTAGGTTTATGCCTTAAAGCGAAGATAATCCATCCTCCCTAATTATCAGGCTGAGAAACATCAAATGCAGAGGTCATATGCCCCACCCAAGACAGATTTTTTCTGATTTAAAAAAACGGGTAGAAATTTAGCTTGATGACAGATAATATATTTTCAAGATAACACTTTATCAAAGCATGACAGCAGCTGTGAAATCTCAGTTTCTCCTCTCTCCTCTATGACACCTTGATAAGGCAATTATAGCATAATTACCTTAACAAGTGGCATTACAGGAAATTATTGTCATTCTCCTGTTAAAATAACACATAATCATCAGCAAGTGTATTCTAGCATCCCCAATCAGCATCTGATTAGCTGGAGCTAACTCAGAAAAGAGAGTGTAATAAGTGGGCAATAATTGACAAGTTACAAGAAAAGGGTAAAATATACCTGTGTGTATATCTATATATAGATAGAAATGTACATACATATATATTCACACACACCTGTGTGTATATCTATATATATTTAGATTTCATTGAGTGTTTAAGGTAGCTGTTTACCTGATCACATCCAAAGCAGGCTTCAAAGTTGTTTATTATTATTATTATTATTATTATTATTATTATTATTATTATTATTATTATTATTATTATTATTATTTTGCAGGTAGGTAGAAAAGCCTAAATGAGACTATTTAAGAACACTCACCTTAATTTAGAAATGCATGCCTTATTCTTATTTAAATGGCCATCCTTTTTAACATGCTTAAATTTCCTTGTATTTCTACAGCTTTCTGTTTATCATGTCAATTCCTTCACGGTTGATGACACCTTGCAGCTTATATCGTTATGGTCTATGACACCACTTCCATTTCCTAAAACTGAATTATAGAAGTTTTTTTTTTTTTTTTTTTTTTCCCCATCGATTGTTTTCTTGGGTGCAACTCTACTGGGCTGCACTCTGATAGATCATTAAAACTGGGGTTTTCACCTACCATGTCCTAAGCTCCATTTTCAAAGGTGATACAAAATAAGATTAACCATGACAATAGGTGTGCGTTCTAATTCTACTAATCATAAAATTCTATGTGAAGAAAACTATTTCTTCCACATTATTTATTTCTTTGTTTTAGTCAGAATACCTTCACCTGAAGCCCTAAAACATACCTCACACCATGATCAATGTAATGTTATAAACACCTGTCCTTTAGAAGCCAGCTAAAAGTCTCAGGCTCTGAACATGTGTAATCCAGAATTAATTTCCATACCTTAGCTATAATCAAATAGAGTAAAAGAGGAAGGCATAGCACATTTAACAGCAGCATGACTTCATTTAAATTGGTATGTGGCTCTCATGTTTCAGTGTGCATCTGTTATACTGACTCACACACATGGTTAAATGAAGTAGAATCTGCCTCTGCAGGTACCCAAAGACTTGGTTAAGAATGCCCTCAGTCCAAGATTCTGCACCTTGCTGCGTGGCTTAGTGAGTTCCTGACACTGGAATGACTCCAACCACAGTACTCTCTGAAAAATCAAGCATACAGGGTTGGATTTTGCACGAAAGATCTGACAGAGAAAGAGATCGTGTATTTTTTTCAATCATTATCATAATGGTAGAGCAGTCATTCAGGATAAAGTAATTGTAATAATAGGTAAAACACCAGACAACCAGGAATAGTGAGTCCAACACAACCAAAGCAGTGATTATTCACCTGTATTCAGTGCTGGTGAGGTTTCCCTTCAAATCCTGTGTTCAGTTTTGGGTGCCTCACTACAACAAGGACATTGAGATGCTGGAGTATGTCCAGAGAAGGGCAACAGGGGTGATAAAGGGTCTGGAGCACAAGGAGCAGCTGAGGGCAATGGGATTGTTTAGTCTGGAGAAGAGAAGGCTCAAAGGAGACCTTTTCACTCTCTACAACTACCTGAAAGGAGGTTGTAAGAGATGAGTGCCTCTTCTCCCAGGCAACTGGAATAAGAAAAGAATGGGAAACTTGTCAAGAGGTTCAGGTCGGATATTAGGAAAAACTCTTCACTGAAAGAGTGGTTAAGCACTGGAACAGGCTTTCCAGGAAAGTGGTAGACTCATCATCCCTGGAAGTGCTCAGAAAACAAGCAGATGTGGCACTTCATGATGTGGTTTAGTGGGCAGGCTGGTAGTATTTGGTCGAAGGTTGGAGTTGATGACTTTGGATGTCTTTTTCAACATTCATGACTCTATGACTCAAACTGTGCACTTGAGACTTGTCCATTTTCACTTTAGGTATCCGAGCACCCAGTGGGATGAAGCTCTGCAAATCTACCAAAATCTCTGGGTTGTCATTATGCTTTCCAGGCTGCATTTTGACAAACTGAGTGTTTTCCTATCAGATAGATTGCTTTCCCTGTTACTATGCTTTTATGCACAAATCTTTTTCTGCACCACTTATTGTTTTGCATAATATTATGAGAGGGAACTGTATTTCACCATGAGATCTCAGCAAGGATAGGCACAACAGTGTTTTTAGAGTTAGAGGTTAGGATTTGTCTCGTATTTACGTGTCAGTGAAATGACATCTAATTCAAGTCACTCATTAAGATTTGATGAGAGGTCAAAGGAGGCAGGTAGGTATCTCTCTGAGACATCTGCCTTGGGATGCAATGAACTGCCAATTGACTAAACTTAAGCAAGGACAGGTGCATCCTATCATAAGTAACTTCCCCCCCCCCCTTCCCCATTACTGACTTAGGCTATAGGGAAGAAATTCCTTTCTCAGGACAGAAAGTGAAATCCAGGAAATAGTTGTTGTCTTGAATCTCTGGTGCCACAGAGCTGAAAGAAGTGAATGTAAGAAATCACTTACACTTCCCATGACACTGCCTGAGTATTTCTGTGAGTAGAGACCAAAGTGTTTACAAATGCACCCAGAAAAACTACACTTTAAGAAAAAAAGGGAATGCTGTTTCTTGTTTATTTTTCTTTTGTGAATCTGGAATATGATTCACTGTCAAATGTATTACTTCTAAAAGAGAGTCTAATTTTAAGTTTGAAAATACTTATTAAAAAACTCAGTAGCAGGTAGAATTATTTTAAGTGCTCTTCAACGGTAGAACCTAAAAATCATTGTCCTTCCAACAGTGTTTTATCTATCAGTTTGGGAAAGGAAAGTGCTCCCCAAACTGGTGAGTTGAGTTTTTCTTTAAATGTGAATCTGGGGGCTAGCTATGTTTCTAAATTTTTTTTCTTGTGAGAGGTTTTTTGTTTCTTTTTTTTTTTTTTTAATGGGGATTGTTTCTTACTTTGCTCTTGCCAAAATAAACATTAAAATTTAAAAGGACAAACTGTCCTGTTTAGAATAAAGAATGTAACTGTCCATGCATATGTGGTAAACCGTGTGAACAAATATGCAGCTGGTGAGAGAAATAATGCAAAATTGATAGTGCCTTTGGAAGCTCCAAGTGATAAATTTATTAAATATAATCCAAGATCATAGCTTTCTATGTAGAAAAAAAATGAAAGCAATACAAAAAAGAACTTTCTTTGCCATAAAGCACCCTGTATTTAAATTTAAAATGATGGGCTTTCAAATAAAAGCTGTTACAACTAATTGCTAGTTAGAAGCCTATCCTATTCTCATTTTGAGTAAATCTCTGTTATATTTCTTCGTCAAATTAAAAAAAATAATTTTCACAGAGAAAAAATGTTTCAATTTTTTCTAGAATTGTCAACCCATCTTTTTTCTCCTGGAAAAAGCTGATTAAAGATTCCTAGACTGAAGACCATGACTTCATCTATCCTATAAGATCCTCAGTTAATGAGAAATTTTATAAAAGCCAACTTTCTTTTATGCCTGCTTAGTAACCTTCCTCAACTTTACAAAAGCCAATCTGTGTAAAATCTTTCTGATTTGAAATATCTGGCTTAAGTGAGGTCAATATTTTCTGTCCCTTTCTGGGAAATATGATAATCTTTTGTTTTACATGAACAAGATTAAGAAATAAATTGCAGGGTAAAAGTATACAGGTAAGTGTGAGAAAGAAAAGTGAGGCTGTAGTAGAGAGCTATCCGTGTATGTGCAGAATGAGAAAAGGAACAATCCCACACATTTAAGTGGAAGGAAGTTTGTAATATATTTTTATGATTAAACCCTTCATTGAAAAATCTTATTGGGATCAATAGGCCTGATGACAATAGGATCAATTAAATTTTCAAGAACTTTTGCAATCAGAAACTTCAAGCTGCTTTGTATTACAAATTTATCATTATATGAGTTTATTTTACTTTTAACATTTAGAAATTCTTTTTCTGTGGTGAAAATGTCCATCAAGCTTTGAACAGACGTTCTACATTTGGATCAAGACAATAAAAATGGTGAGTGCGTGTGAGTATTTGGCTGAAATCAGTATTGATCTGAGGATGAGCTCGGTTATGTTACAGAGCTAAATTTTTACTTTGTAGAGCATGACATCATAATATAAAATAAGATAAACAATAAAGACTACTAAAAGTTAATTTATCTTTAATCAAGATTTAGTCTTTGCATAATAAATAAATGCCAATACTTAAAAATCTGGAAGCCTTTCTGCATAATAAACTGTGGTTTAATGTCAAGGAGAATTGTCAATTTAGTAACATCAGTTATAATTTATGCTATAGGATAGAAAATGTAATAATGCATATGCTAATTCAAAGAATGTTTTTAAAGTCTGTCTGTCTGTAAAATCACCTATTTTTCTTGTTGTTAATAAGAGGGGAAACATTGATTCCTTAGGAAATGTTTTAATGAGTAGCAACATTTCTTTAACAAATGATTTAACAGCTTTGGAAATACACTTTTAATGTTGTTTCTAAACCAGCTGAAACAAAAAACCTTTTGAAAGGATTTATGAATCACAAAATACTATAATAGCCCATTGTGATCTGTGATGAGCTAATATTCTCCATATAACCATGTACACCTCTGACTTAAAAAATAGGAAATGATAAATATATCATTGTGTGGGTGGGTTGGCTGCAATAGATCATAATGAAGATTATACTAGAATATGTCCCAACATTAGTTCTCCTTTCATTTGCTGATGTCCATTGTATTCCTGGACATCAGTGATTTCACTGGTGGAGTCCAGTGGCAAGTGATGCTCCTCAGGGGTCAATATTGGGACCAGCACTTTTCAACATCTTTGTCAGTGACACGGACAGTGGGATGGAGGGCACCCTCGGAAAGTCTGCCAGTGACGCCAAGCTTTTGGAGTAGTTTTTCCACACACTGGAGGGATGGGATGCTACCCACAGGAGCCTGGGCAGGCCAGAAAGGTGGGCACATGTGAACCTCATGAACTTCAACATGGCCAAGTACCAGGTCCTGCACCTGAGTCAGGGCAACCCCAAGCACAAATACAGGCTGAGCAGAGAATGGACTCAGAGCAGCTCTGGAAAAGACTTCAGAGTCTTGTTCTACAAGAAGCTCGACATACAATGATCCAGCTGTGTCCTGGGCTGCATCAAAAGTAATGTGGGAAGAAGGTTGAGTGAGGTGATTCTGCCTCTGGATTCTGTTTTTGTGAGACCCCACCTGGAGAGCTGCATCCATCTCCGGGGTTCTCAACATAAGATGGAGATGGACCTGTTGACATGAGTCGAGAGGAGGCCATGAAGATGACCAGAGGATAGAAGTCACTCTCCTATGGAGACAGACTGGGAGAATTGGGGCTTATCAGCCTGGAGAAGAGAAGGCTCTGGGGAGACATAGCACCTCCCAGAACTTAAAGGGAGCCTACAGGAAAGCCAGAGAGGGACTTTTAACAAGGGCAGTTAGTGATAGGTAAAGGTGTCATGGCTTTAAATTGAAAGAGGGCAGGTTTAATTTAGATATTAGAAAGAAATTCTTTGCTGTGAGGGTGGTAAGGCACTGAAACATTGCCCAGAGAAGCTGTGGATGCTCCATCCCTGCAGGTGTTAAAAGCCAGGCTGGAAGGGGCTTTGAGTATCCTGGTCCAGTGGAAGATGTCCCTGCCCATGACAGGGCTTGGGACTTTAATGTCTGTTCTACCTCAAACAACTCTATGATTCTGTGATTTCATATACAATTATAGAGTACTGAAAAGAAGAGCTGACAAAATGCCATAGAAATAAAATAACTGTCTCACAGTATGTCAAATATTAACAATATCACTTTACAATTTGGATTCTGTTTCATGTCACTACAGAGTATTCTATGTTTTACTTGTGTAACTGAGAGGTTTTTATAAAATACATACAAGGTATATATTTTCTTTCTAATCAATTTTTCAGTTGTATTATATAGGTGTCTGTTAGCTACCACGTTAAAAATTATAAAATTATTCATAATTTTGTATTAGCAGCTAGACCATTTCTATAACTCATAATTCATAAAGCTGTTCCTAAATGTGTGTAAGTCTACACACTTTGTCGTGTTCTGTTTCAAATATCATATTTTACAGTCTATTATGTTTTTCCTTAGCTTTTTATGTCCTGCAAATAATACATACAATACAAACATTCTGCAAACAACACCAGACTTGCCTATTTTGTTTGCACAGCAAAGGAAGATGAAATATCCCAAGTTTTTATTCAACATAATGTTTATTTCTACCAGCACAGAGGGGTTTTTACATTCATTTCTCTGACAATTTTAAAGAAAACCTTACAGCGTGCATTAGTAACATAATACTGTAAGCAATTTCAAAAGAGGACATAAAAGGGCCTTTGTGAAAGGGTCTTATTATTCTAGTGCAATTCTGTAATGGTGGAACAAAAATACTTTGTGTGTTTCAACACAATGCTACAAACTCCAAAACATGCTCTTTCAAATAAAGGCAAAACACCTGCTGCTAGAGGAGGTTAAAGCACTCTGTGAGCCTCAAATGCTCCAAAACATCTTAATCGCTAAAAAATTAATTGGCTAAATAAGCAAATAATTAAAAATGGAAGCCTCCCTCCTGCTTTCCTTTTATCTCTCTCTTCCCAAAACAAATGCAAAAAAATTTGACTAAGAAAAAATCCCAGCTGAAAATGAAGAGGATATTTTATAATGTTAAGTGGTGTTTGTGGCAAGATAAACTTGAAAATTCAGAAAGAATAACGAAAGAAAACATCTGCTGAAAAAACCCTAATGAACAAGATGAAGGTAAGCTCACTACACGTGTTGCTGGATTCTTCATCAGTATATTTTATTATCCTCCATTTGGTCTCTGGATATATGTATATTATCCATACCATTCAGTAACATAAGTAGTATTTCTTTTCTCACAAATTATTAAAGAGTCTCAAACACGTTAAACATGACATCAAGGTGAATTATATATCAGGTGAATTGCTCTCATCTAGTCAGTTTTTTCTTGTTACTTTAAGTTATATTATGATTTTCAAAGCACATATATATATCAAGCTGCGGGTTCCTCCTGCTAGTGGTTTCCTTCCACCACCCAGTAAATCTTAATATACATGCCAACATTCTGGTGCTCAATTCTGTTTGCAACAGCCTTTACAAAACCATAGTAAAAGCAGAATCTGCAGTGAAGGAATTTCACTGAATTAAAAATATCCCACCACATTGACAGACTTTATTTACATCATCCCAGCACTGGTGGTCTTATTTTGAGGACTCCTCTTTCTACTGTAGCTCTAGCTGAGCAAAGCTTTTGATTTCAAAAACTATCTGTGGAAATAACAGCAAAAGTCCACAGTTTCTGGGATCTTTCATTCAATATCCATTGCAACTCTCTTGTTTAATCCATTTCACTTTCAGTTTAGTATTTACTGAACATTTACTGTACATTTACATTTACTGAACTCCCCCTTTCAGGCTTCTGCAGCATTAGATGAATCTGAGGATAGCCTAAAGCCTTTCCTTAGATTTGTGCTGAATCTCTAATTGTATTGTATTTTTAAAAGCCACATGATTTTTTATTTTCATTTTATTCTACCTCAATGTGTCTCTTATAGAAAATCACACTTGTGCTTAAATATATAAAGAAAAAAAAGTCTTCCTGTTGAACATCTGATCCATAAATGTCCTTTTAAACTAATAGCAGTCAGGTCTATGATTGAAGGATCATAACCCTTCTTTTTCACTCATGACCAAGTTGCCTTTTATGTACTTTATCCAGTACTATTGCATGACAATGGAAAAGCTGTTCAATACTATTGTTGCAAGATCGGAGCTCAGACCTCTAGAATAAATTTTCTTCTTATATATAGAGGGAATGAAAGAGGAAAAGAACAGGCAGATTTAAAGACCAAATTACATTTCAGCACGCTTTTATTTCAAACCGAAACAACAAATGAAATTTCATGTTTCAGTTCACCAGTGCTTAAAATGGTTTGCTAATAGGGATTCCCACATTTACAGGCAGACTTTGTAAGGCTAGATTTCAACCTTCAAAAACAACTATATATGTGCTTTACAAAATATTGAAATATTATATAGAGGAGATTCTCATCAGTAAAAAATCTGGCACAGCAGTACAGTGAAGACCCTAAGTAGGTAACATTTATTCAAGCAGGACCCAAGAGCTTCAAGTAGGAATGGGACAGATATCACCTATCCCTGTGAGGTATTAAAAATGCCAGATTTCTATATTTTGGGGATATGTTGATTTTTCCCCAAACATGGAAAACTTGAGCAACCAGTTTGACAGCCTGTTCTCAAGCAAAGAGAGTCCTACCCTAATATCAGAATTTGTGCTATTTTTTTAAACTTCTGAAAGAAGTAAGAGCACTCTCTAAAAGGCAACTGAAATTATAAACAGGTGATGATAATTAACAATTATCTTAAGTAAAGCATTGTCTGGGGTATTCATATTACAGATCCCAATTTCCCTTGATTGCAAGCTGCTAGGAAATTACATGGGGTTTTTTTCATTCTTTTCAGCAACACAATTTTATCTTTGATGGGCTGGTGAAGGATCCTCAAATCTTAAGTAAGAAAGATCAGATTTTTACAAATACCATGAAGACAGACTTTCACAAATGCTTAAATGTATTATTAGTTGCAATCCCTTTCCCTTTTTAATTGAACTTGAAGACTTGTGAAAAATTGTGGGGTTTTTTGTTATAAGAATTCAATATTTATTAGTTTACAAAATAGAGGTTGCTTTTTTGGTTTTTCTTGGGTTTTTGTTGAGTTTGATCTGAGTTTATGAACAGTTTCTGTTGATAATTTCTCTTTGTACAACTTCATTTTATATAGCTTTGTATTTGGCATGTTCTGAACATATGCATGGGCAAAGAAGGAATTTAGATTTGTAAAAGAATAAACGCTTCTAAATCTTTCCGGCATAGAAGGATGATCAACTTCTAGTTAAAACCAGATACATGTAGAAAATAATTACATTTTGTTTGGAAACAGTGCTGAAGGAATAACCAATGTAAATGTAACAGATGTTGCCAAGACAGTGATAGAGAAGAACAACATGAAATAAATTAATAACCTGAAAAACTTGTTACCTTCTTCCTTCTTTTGGTCCTGCAGGTGAAATTAGTGGCATGAGCTGTCCTGGTAACAGTGCTATCCCGGACCAAGAGGAATATGTGGAGACATTATTATCTTCATCTCCCTTTTAGACTCTCTAAGGAACTGTGATAGCCCAATTAAGATGTTTATCACTCCTTCAGGATAGTGGAATTCAGTACACAGATTTATTCCTATGATCTTGAGGGAACACCCAAGTTGGGAACCCTTAATAATCAACTTAAGAATGGCCAGTTTCCATTAGAAACTCTATATTCCTTTTTTTCTCTCTTTTAAATAAATATCCTTGTGTATTGGTCTATAAATTCCTTGGAGAAATTATCCTTTACTGTATGACTGAAAAGCACTTGATATAATGAATTTGCTATCAGTCAAGGCATCAAATATTATAACCCTGCACACTTTTTTGCAAACTATAAACCATACAGGAAATTACTCTTTTAAGCAATCTTAACAGCCATAAATTTTGTTCAGCTCAAATGCAGCTCAAATTGACCATACGCACCACATGCAAACTGATGAAATTGCATCCATATGCAAAGTGAAATCCCACTGAATAGTTTGGAATTAGTTGAAAAGACAAACTTGAAAAATGACAGCTATTGTTATCATAGATAAAACAGCTTTTATTCCTGAGCTTGAAGTTGTGTGGTAGGGGATGTTACTTTGGTCAGCTGTCCTGGCAGTGTCTCTTCCAAATTTCTTGTGCAGCCCTAACCTACTCACAGGATGGCAGCATGAACAGCAAGACAGAGCTTGAGGCTGTGTAAGCCCTACTCAGCAATAACTAAAAATCTATGAGTTATCAGCACAATTCTGGTCACAAGTCCAAAGCATAGAACCACAGAGCTGCTATGAGGAAAATCAACTCTGTCTCAGATAGATCCAATATAGGTATTTAACCTTGCTCAAAATGCAACAGCATTATTTCCTTTCTTGAGGTTCACCATGCAGCTGTGGTTTCATTAGGGTGTTTTTTTTTTTTTTAAACTTAACTTAATAATTTATGCTTAATTTAATGCATTTGTTCAGGTTTCCATTTATACATTTTTCTTGAAATCAGCTTAGAATGACAATGGGATGATTCTACCTTAATTTGAAATTTATTTGCCCAGTGACGGATTTTGGCATTTTGAACAGAATTTGAACCTTTTGCTCACTTATAGAGAGACCTAAACTCTTGTGCATTAAATGTAAAGAGTCCAACATATGAAATCTAGGACACAACTCACCCTAATGAAAACGTCAAAACAGGTCTAGCAAAAAACTGCTTTGTTTCTGTTTTGTCCATAAAGTGAGTCTAGGTGATGATTAGCTCAGACAGCCATAGCTATGAGACAAATTATTCCCTGGTTGATTATCCTGGACCTTAAATTGCGATTTTTAAACCATTTCTTGTTTTTTTAACTTTTCATACCCATCTTACTATATTTTTTGAGTTGGGGATGCTCAAAACTTCTGATTCATAAACTGCTGAGGTTGAAATTGGCCAGATAAATTCTGCTTTGGGTCTCCAAGGTAACAGCAGTTTCCCAAAATGGCTATGTGACATTCTTAACAAGTATATCAAACCACTGTTCATGTTTCATATTATGTATAATATGCCTCTAAGCAGAACACACAAGAAAAGCAATCCGAAATACTTTTAGCCTCCTGTGAGACAATTTGTAGTTTTAGAATACAAAATTTTCTTCTTAACTTTGTACTCTGTTACATTTAGCCTGAATTATCTAGGTAGAAGAAGAAGATACATGACATGTAATAGTTTAATAGTTGAGAAAATTCTTACTGCATATAAATTTGAAAAAAACCCCACTTCCCTCACAATTCTATCCCACATTATTTTTTTCAGTATTCCTAATGGTTTGGATAATATTTTGACTAATATACTGTGATTTTTACTCTTCTTTGCTGTCGTCCACTGAAATATCCTAGGTACCTATAAGATGCTTCTAAAATGTATTTTACACCTTTTATGTTCTTCAAAAGATTATTTCTTCTGCAGAAATCCTCTGATAAGATCTTTAGACTAGGTTAAGAGAAAAAACCAAAGTATTCCTGGTACCAAGCCCCTTAAGATTCAAATCAAACTTTGCAAATTGTTTTAGTTGTCAATCAGCAACCACACAGTAATGATTATGCAGTGGAATTATGAAGATAGTATGCTTAGCTAATCTTTTGTTTTATGGAAAAGGGAAGACAATCCAAGATGAATGGACTCTCTGGACGATAGCCACCAGGAGTGAAATCAAAACTAAGCAGTAAGTGGGGGGAAGGCAATTCCAGCAATGGGACATCATGACCCCCAACTCATTGACCACCTACTGAAAATGGGCCCCAGACTCAAAGGGAGGGGAGAAACGTGCATGTGGACTAATTAGCATGAGTCTTGAGAGCCATAACTAGCAAATAGAGCATTGAGTGCTAATTAATGAAAAAATAGCATCATTTACAAGCAATGAATCCTGATGCCTTTGGTTTTTAATAGTGTAAAGTTTTGATAATCTGGAAGCCAGCCTTTCATGGGCTATCTCTCAGCTCTCTGCTTTGCACAAACTGGAATAAAAGTCAAAACAACTCGCCTTAGTGTGTGAGCTGTCACTGCCCACAGGGTCACAGCCTGCTTTTTGTGGGCACCACAGCAAGGTACTGCCCACAATGCACCCAACAAGATTGTTTTTTGCAGGACACTGTGGTGGAAATCACAGTGAATATAGTCTAGATGGAAGATAGTCTATTGGAAAATGAAACAGTCTGGCCATAACTCTACATGAAACTAGTGGCTTTAGAGAACAGCAGGTCTGTTTCAGGTAGCCACCATTTAGTTCAATCTATTCTGAAAGGAAATGCATTGTTTGTGTTCTTCTGTGGGAATTGTGTAATGGTAGAGGTGAGTGGATACACACATGTACTCACACCCATGGACACACTGACTATATCTAAATAGGGAAATGTAGACCAGCCTTCATACAGTCAAAATGAATAATGATGTAGCACAAAGAAGTCATGGATCAGCTGTAGTTTGACAGCAATATCACTAAGGCTATCACATTTTCAATTGATTTTGCTTTCTAAAACATTAATTTAACCACCTTAGTCACTTTTCTACTGCTGAAAGCTATTATTATTGTTCTGTTAATCTGATTATACACATAGGACATTTATAATAAGATGTTTTGCCTTTTTTATTCCTTAATTGTACTGTAGGAGAATTTCAAGGATAATATGGAAAATCAAAAGTGAACACATCAATAAAGTGAGTAAAGTTTATCCAGTCAGGTCTAGGGAAAGACAGTCACTCCCTTCAGTTCCTTGTTGATTTCAAAGTTGGCTGTGGTAGTTACACTTTGATACCTGAGGTTAACAAGGCAAAAAAAAAAAAAAAAAGCCACTTTCCAGAGTGGGACGTCAAATTCACTACTTACAAAAGGACAGGAAATAGATGATTACTGAGGATTAAGATTAGGATTAGGACTCACATCAGATGGATGTTCCATTGTCACAACTTGTGGATGGCCCATTGTCATGATGCATGGATAAGAATGGAAATAAGATCCACAAATAGAGAATAGGTTTGGTATCACGTTTCTAGTCAAGGAAGTAAAAAGGCAAGACACGAGAAATGAAAGTTTAGCAAAACTACCTAAAGACTTTAAAACCTGTTTATAAGGAAAAAAAATTTACATGTTTTTCCCTAAATATTTTTTTGCAGAAAAATATGATAATCAAAATTCATGGATTGCTTTCTTCCCAGGTTCAAATCTGCTGAACTCAGTGGAATTATGCTATTTTAACACTTTACATTAATTATAAGCTAAATAGAAAACTACAATTTTTACTAAACTATGCTGCAATAAACTATAGAATTAAAATCCTTTACAAAATTCTTTTAATGCTTCTTTACACATAAGGAAAGCATAATGTCTATTTAATATCTGACTGAGAAAAAATGTTTGCTTGAGAAAGTCAATTCTTATTGTACTACCAAGTTGTTTCAAGTTATTGAAACACTGCCACGTATTTTTGATACAGTTCATTAATTTTCTGAGTCTGCAGGTTAGAAGGGAACAAATTTCTATAATCATGCATATAGCATTATTATATATTTTTTTAACTTTTGCTGATTTCAGCATGCTTAAAACCACACCATACAGCCCTAAGCAAAATATGTACGATCTAGCAGAAAAAGGACAAATAATTATTATTTTTTCCAACTATGAACTTTCTACTTCTGTAGCTGGAGCTCAAATGATTAATAGTAACACTTCTTGTTTTTTGTCTTGTAGCTTTAACATAAAGTCAAAGTCAACAATATATGTGTAACACAGTACTGTCCTAAGGAATTTCACAGATTTAAATATGAAGCTATTAATGCATAGAATACTGAAGTCACTATTTCACAGGCAAAGATATAAAACTTACGAGGATTTTCTTTTAAATAACATATAAATGTTGCGGCTCAAAGTACATTGATTAACTTAGCCATTCTATCACAATTTCTTTAAGCACATCCATAAGTGCTCTAATGAGCTTGGAAAACCTAGCACATACTACTGATTTGATGTGTTTTCAAGTATAATACTGTGGTTTTTTGGGAAAAGAAGTAAATAGAATGAAGCTCTAAAACTAAAATTCCCAAGCTGACTGCATTCTCCTCAGTATGAATACAGTGAGGGATCAGGGCTGAGACACAGAAGATTCTTTAATCCCTGCTACATGTGAGGGCCAGTCCCACTGATCTTTCTACATTTGTGTGGATAGGAAGACCCAGGGATTGAGTGGAGAACTCCCTGTGAGTGCATTTGGAGGGGAACTGGCTGCCCTACAGGGACAGAAACCCTCAGGGAACCTGGCAGGGCTAACGAGGCTCATCCTGGCAGCTGCTACTGATGTGAAAACCTCCACTGATGATGAGCGCACTGGCCTTGGGGGTCAAAAGAGCAAGGGAAGGATGATGATAACAACCAGGAAAAGGCTAGAACATAAAAAGTTTATGTTTTACGTGTTAACTACATTATTATTCTTTCTTTTTCTGTTGCAATTAGATTGAGAATAATAGTAAATAGATTCTTAAGATTAATAAATAAATTCTGTAATTTAGATATAGGTGTGTTTCCACTTTGATCATAAACAAAAATTTGAGCCTAACACAGTTTCATGTGAAATATCCTTCTTTAATTTAAGTGCACATTGAAACCTTTTAAGTCATTACTATAATCCCCTGAATCAGTACCCATTGACTATTTTTTCACCACTTATGTTGGTTTCTGCATCATATCATAAAAGTAAGTATTTCGCATAGGATACTTTGCTTGCATTCACCATGGAAACATTTTCAGAGGTAACATTGCTGCAGGAATGCTGATGGTCATTTAAAGGAATATATTACAAAAATACACAAAAATAACTTTATGTTATTCCACTTCAAGTTTGCACACTAAATGTTGATTAACTTTGTCAGAATATATATTTCTGCCCTTCAATATCATTAATAAGCCAAAGAAAAAAGCAAAATAATTATAATTTGTTCATGAATAACACTTGGAGACCAAATCAGAAATTCCACTGATGCTGATATTCCACTGGATACTATGATACCAAATGGAAAAGAAATACCATTGTGCACTATGTTTGAGACATTGAGCTCACAGCAGCACTAGGGGAGTGACAACCCATCCTCATAAATGTGTTGCATCTGCACTAGGCTACTGGTAACTCAAATTCCTTTAGTTGCTTGTCAGTGCACCCAGCTTGAAGGGAAAAGCTTAGTTATGAATCTGCAGAGAAAAATCTTTTCCTGCTTGAATATGGTTCTTTGTAGGAAGCTCTTAACATTTACACTTTTTATACAGGCTTGTTTTGCTTTGCTTGCAGCTAAAAGTGGTGCTTAGTTGGGATTATTTCTTATTCAGCTTGTTAAAAAATACAGTGAACATCCAGGAGAGGTATAAAATTTCCCCAGGCTGTTTTTATTTTTTTTCTCAGTCTCACAGAACAGATCAATAGTCTTCTTCATTGCAAGACAGAGGAAATATAATTTACTTTTGTATCATTGTTTGTTTGTTTTTGCTTTTTGTTTTTTTTTTGTTGTTTTTTTTTGTGAATTACATTTTCTATGTATTCTGCAGTTTATATCACTCATCTTCATTTCTCTAATGAGTATGTAAAGCACGTGGGATTTGGGTCTTAGAAATTGTTTAATTTTTCTTTTAGTTATACCTTTCCAATAAAAACAGAAATGAACCTTGTTGATGAAGGAATCTTTCTTTTATGCACAATTCACAACAGAGCACTAAGTGAAGCTTTGAATTGTCACCAGGAAAACTTATTAATTAGCTGTTTTTCAGTGCCCATGACTAGAATTGCTGTATTTTTAAAGATTATATCCCATTTTAGAGAGAATTATGATTTTGATATGCAACCTGTGGGTAGAAATATATAGGCTCAGACTTTTGTGTCCATAGAAAGTAGAGCTCATCTTGTTACACTGATTTCTTCATGCAGAATTTATTATCTGTAAAGGGCAAAAAGAAGGGAAGACACTGAATTCTGAGCATGTGTAAATTTATGAGGTTGTTTGACCACTTAGTTAAGGCTGGTAAGGCTACCATAACTTTAGATAAAATCCAAATTTTATTGTTTGTCACAATTTTCTACCTCAGAGGTATCTCTTCCTAGAGGTACACAATAGTTGAGTTCAAGATATGGGAGTTGATTTGATTTATACTAGAGGGTTCTAGTGTAACACAAAAAGAATAACATAAATTAGACATGGTGGAGATACATAATAAGTCTACATCAGCAATTTTCATATAAGATTCATTTATTTTATGAATCAAAATGAAATTTCCTCAGGGCCAGGATACAGAATCTAGAAATCAGCAAGTTCTCATTGGTCCTTGTCACATCCACAAAAACCACCAGCAGGAAGAGTGTGCTTGAGAGCAGAACACAGAGTGCAGAAGTTGGAACATTTTACCAGGGATCTGATGTCAAAAGGTGCTGCTGTTAAAAAAGTTCTGCCTTAATTTCACAGTGAATCAAATATATTTTGCAGCATTGGTAGTACTTGATATTTACATAGTGCATTTAATTTATAGTTGTCCAAGTATATTTACAATGTGACTTAAATTTAGTCAGTGATCCATTTTATAGAATGATATAACAAGGTACAAAATACTGCTACACATTAGAAAGCATATAAAGTCTAATCTAGTCTAGTAAAGTTCTGGTTTTCTAGCCAGTTGTCATTTTGCTAAATAATGAAAGACATCACCAGCATCTAGCTGTTGAAGCTCCAGGTATAGCCATTTTGAAAAGCTATTTATTGGTCACATTTTTCTTACTCTTCATCACCTTTTTCCTAACTGGTAAAACAATAGTAATAATAATGTTGTTACAATTATCCTTGATTTATGTTAAAATGTTATTTATGTAATAAATTTATGTTAAAAACCTTTGCAACAGAAGTGACTTTTAGAGAGCTCTTTCTGGATTACTGCTGTCTGACTGAGGTTCTTTTCCCTAAAACAACTGCTATACTAATTTATTTTTAAGGGTTGATTATTTATTAATCTTAAAATGAGGGGGAAAAACCCAAAGATTCAACAAAAACCCCTCCCCACAGAGGTGATAAACTATCCCCCAAATCCTTTTATTAGAACATATAATTTTCATAACTCAAAAACACTTCACGAGAATATGGGAGTGTATGTCCTCTAAACAGTTGTGCTTGCTCTAATCTTCCCAGAATAGTGAAGTAAAGAAATCTGCTGAAGCACGTCTTTTTAGGAGGAAATTTGCTAGGTAATACCAGACGGTTTTTTTTGACTCAGTAGATCAGTCTTTGGGTGCAGGGAGCAGGAACACCCTGGGGCATTATAGTTCTGTTTCCTCGAGGGTTGAACCATGCGTGTTCAGAACTACAGGTAAGTCAGAGTATGTGCTAAATTGAGAAAGCATGAAGAGAGTAATGAAAGTGGCATTGAACTCTGCTTCGCCTACTCTAAAATCCCTTGGGATCTCCAGAGGGCCACTACTCATTTTCCCACTCAGAGGATTATCTTTAAACCAACTGCTCAATGACCACTGTCCTAAACAGCCATGTAAGAGCTGTCTTTTAAGACAAATCATAAAATTACAATTTTTTTTCCAAGTCTAACAGACAATTTAGGATCTAGTTCTAGTGTGATAGAAGCAAGCAGAGGTAATTGTAGCTGCAGTAGTTTTACAGCACAGCTCAGCTTTCCTTTTAATTACATTTTTATTTACATGTGAGGTCTCAGGTGTCCAAGAGGAACAGTTTGCAGTGTGCCTCATCTTTGGAGCAGTGGGCAAGAAACTCAGAGACATATCAATAGTACATATCAGGGTGGGAGAAAAATTATGTGAGGAAAGCACTGCTCTGTAGAGGTTGTCCACCAAGTATCTTTAACACCAGGTAGCAAGTTTTGTTCAAAAGACTGAGTTGGACATGAAGCAATATCCAGCTCCTATCACCCTTCTGGTTCTGCAGTAATATCATGAGAACTGCCTTCAACACCAGTGTAGGAGAGCCACAAATCTCTCCTCAAGGTCAGGCAATGAAACCAAATGAATATTTGCTTACATTTTGCTTGTAAACACAATCACTGTGTAGTAGGCAAAAATTTATTTTATCAAAAAAAAAAAATCTGAGCCTGAGAACAAAAATCTGCACCTGAGGTTTTGGCAAAACGAGGACTCTTACAAAAGTAACTGTTAAGGTTAAAGCTCTGTTAAACTATTTTACAATCCTACAGGTTTTAATAGTACAGTTAGAAAGTTGAGAGGGAAACATGATCTTCGTGGTGCCTAAAAATTTACTTTTCAGGAAATTGTCCAGTCACAAAGCCAAAGAGCACACTGGATGAAATCACCAGCTGCTGAATGGAGGAAAGAGGAGAGGAGAGGAGAGGAGAGGAGAGGAGAGGAGAGGAGAGGAGAGGAGAGGAGAGGAGAGGAGAGGAGAGGAGAGGAGAGGAGAGGAGAGGAGAGGAGAGGAGAGGAGAGGAGAGGAGAGGAGAGGAGAGGAGAGGAGAGGAGAGGAGAGGAGAGGAGAGGAGAGGAGAGGAGAGGAGAGGAGAGGAGAGGAGAGGAGAGGAGAGGAGAGGAGAGGAGAGGAGAGGAGAGGAGAGGAGAGGATAAAGGTTGATGGTTTCCATCCACTCTGAATGCATCTACTTGGCTGCTACTGAAGGATTTTACTCAGGTAAATTGAAGTTGGAAGTAATTTGAGGTTGACTAAAGAAGTAACATTATGTTTGGGAACAAAAAAAAATCAGATTAAAGGAGCACTAGTAGGTAGCTTAGATGAGTATTTGATCCAATTTTTTTTTTTTCAGCAATAGTAAAAGTTCTCAACATAACTAAAATACAAATAGCAAACTTCAGATAAAGCAAAGCCAGGAGCTGCTTTTTTATAGTAGATGTTTTTTATTGCAATATTTGAGTTTTGAGTTACAGTTTTAATGCATTCCTTACTATGTAATAAAATAAAGTACAATGTAAATTGATTTTTTTTTTTTTTTTTAATTACAGAATCAGTGCACATTCAAGAAGCAATTCACTAAGTGAAGCTAGACATTTCCTCTTGTAATTAAACCTTTTGACTCTTTGGAAGGGAAAATTTTATGCTCCTTGGTTTCTTCTCGATCTGTCAGGGAAAACAAGGTGTATTTTCCTTCAAGGATAGCTACCAGGAAGTCCTACAATGGTTAGTAAGGATGTTGTAAATGTGACCAACACACTATCACACAAGATTTCCTTACCATTTCTATTAGGAACTATAAACACTGGGGTGGCAGCAAGAGAGTTGGATTCACATCATGTTTGTGACACAGGTTTCTGGAGCAAGGCCTTTAATTTTCGCTGGGTGAGTATAACACCATTCATTGCCCACCCAAATCCTTAGCCAATGTCTGGTGGAATAAAGGTTTTGTTGGGGTTTTTTTTTTTTTGTTTGTTTGTTTTTTCTTATTGCCTCGTCAGAGCCACAGGGGAAAAGGAGTTGTTGGGTAAAAGGAGTAAGACAGCAGGGGGTGAGAAGGGGCAGACAGCCCTGCACTGCAGGAATACCTGGGTGTGCACTGCTGCTGGGTAGGAGACACAATCATTTCCTGCTGGGGCAACATGACAATGTGCAAGCTTTCCAAGTGGCTGTGCTGTCTTGACACAGTCCAGCTTTTTGGTTTTTCTGCACCTATGCTTTCTTTCACTGGTTCTTCACACATGCACAGAGAAATTTATTAATGTTGCTTTGGGAAGCTTCAGATAAGGTGTTATGATCGGGTTGTCTGGACAGATCACACAAAGTCTTCTCCCCACATACAAGATACATGGAATATATATTTTAATTTTGATATTTTAAGAATCTATCTCTCTCATGGGTCTTAACAAGAACTCAAGCTATGAAGTTGGATTGCAAAAGATCGTTATAGTTTAGTGGGTAACAGGAAAATAGGATGTGTCAGTCAAATCAAGGCTACAACACCAACATGAGAAGCAGAAAACTAGCAGTGTTGGACAGAAAGGCAGGGAGGTTTAGAGAAAATCTTTTTTTACCCATTACATTCTCTGACACAAAAGACATTTTGTTTTAATATGACAGCAAATTTTGCCAGTGCCCCACTTACTTCTCTTGTATAAAATGTTAAATCAGATTTTTCTTTATCTCCTGCACTCCCAAAATTTCTATCAAAGTTGGTGAAATTTTGTATTATGCATAGTATGCAATTAAAACTCTTCTAAGAGGGTGTATAATTTATCTGTCATACACCTATTACATACTAAATATGGAGGATATATGCAGCGGTTGTACAGAACTGAGTTGGGGTTTGAGGAAAACTTTTCTACTCAAATCAGGATGAGATCTTGGATGAAGTATCTCTTTCATAAGGACCTGAAAGTCCACTGTGTCAGTGAGCGTCACGTTCCATGAGAAGAATTTTAACTTCCTGAATTCACATAAAAACGGAAGGATTTCTCCACAGCATAAGTAGATCAACTGGGAGAAAGTAGAATATACTTTTTTTTTCTACTGATAAAATGATGCAGAACATAAAGGAGTCTTACCATTCTATGGCAAGTGCTTAGCTCAGTTTTTGCACTTCTAGAAGCACAGCAAATATTCTGGACTTCAGGCAAATCCCTGAAGAGTTAGCACTGATCATATTACCTACAGACTCTATGGGTGAGAAAATCCTTGGAGGTCAAAAAAAAGAAAGACCATAACAAAGTAAAGCTCTAGAAACTGTTTTGCCTCTGCATTCTCCCCCTCATTCCCTATCTCCACATCTACGCATCTGTGAGAAAACATGAATAAACTGTTTGCAAAAAGAAACAAGAGGAAAGCTGTTTTGAAATGTGTAGGAAGCCATTGATACAGTAAATCCATGGTTTATTGAACTAATAAAAGTATTAAAATACAATAAACAAGTTCCAAATCCTGGAAATACATACGCAGTTATTGAACTCCAAAGGACTTATTATTCATGAGCAATCATGAGTTGAGCATATAATTAAGTATTTCCACTCAAACTTTTAGTCATTCTGCTCACTGCTATTTCAAATATTTCCCTATATTTGACGTTAATATAAAGTGGTGTGAACTTTTTTAAAAAGCTGAAAGTAATTTGAATAAATGAATTAATATTTCCTTAGAAAAATAAACAAGCATTAGATAAGTATAAAGAACTTAAAAGGGCAAGTTGCTTATTTTATAGGAAATTATGACAATTAAAATGCAATTTGTCTTTTTTATAAAATTTTAAGGCATTTAATGCCTACATACTAAATCTCTTTGCTAATGACTTACCAGTTTTAAATACTTTGCAGTAATGACTTATATAATTTCAAGTGGTTATTTTCCATACTTCATTACTTTCCCCCAAATGATCATTGATTTGATAATTAGTTGATATTTTAAAGGCTAAAGACGTGATGTCCTTGAAAATGTTTTAAGTGTCTTGTTCAGGGCAAAAAATAAATTATCATCTTTGAAATGCCATTCAGCAGTAATTTTAGTGGGCTTTTTTTAGTCTATTACAGATTGAGAGAGTCTTTCATTTTAAATTAATTAGTAGTTTGTGGCAAGATACTCAGAAATCAACATATTGCACCGAAATTTCATGCAGTAAGATATCTCCCTGTACTCAGCGGGTAGCTGTAATGTATCTTTGAAAAAAGCCCACATTTCACTTGATGTAAAAAGACTTCCAATTTTCACTGTGTCATTTCTCTTCTACATAACAAATTAACACACTGAAGAACTTTTATCCCCTTCCCAGCAGGCAGGATACATTAGGACAAGATTTCTCAACCTCTTAGTGAGTTTTTAAAAGTTGTTTCATAAATGTTTTCACCAGGCTCTAGGAATTCATCTGACCTCTTTGGAGAAGAACTCCTTGAAGGACAATATCTGCCATACTGCAGGAGTTGGAACACACTTCTTTTGAAATAACCCTTCTGTCTTCAGTGGACCTAAAGAACACATTTAAGAAACATTTTAACTTGAGTATGTAAACCTATAGACTTGAGGACTAAACTGGGATTAATATCTTGTTCAGCAAGTACAAAAACAGCAAAAGGCTAATATTTTTAACAAAAGACTAAAAAAGTTAAGCAAAGTACTAGTGAATAACTATTTTTTATTAAATTATGACTGATTATATAGATTCTGATTGTGTCTGAAAGGTTTGATTTAACAGCTAAACTGATTAGCAGTCAACTCACAGCAACAAGTCATGCAGCTTGTCTTTGTCACGAAAGAGTGACATAGCACAGGGAGGTGACACTGCGGCTGTGGCACCCAGACTAGATGCTCTTGAGAGTCAGTTATAAGAAGAGGATAAATTATTGCTACATCATTAACCTGTAGAATGGTTTGGGTCAGGAGAGACCTTAAACATCCTCACTTCCAGCACTTCTGCCACATCCAGGGACACCTTTCACTAGACCAGCTTGCTCAGAGCCTCATCCAGCCTGGCCTTGCACACTTCCAGGGATGAGACAACCACAGTTGCTCTGGGAAACCTGTGCCAGGGCCTCACCACCCTCCCAGGAAAGAATTTCTTCCTAAGATCTCTTTTAAACCTATCTTCTATCAAATTAAGGCCACCCCTCCTTGTCCTATGTGTCCCCTCCACATGTCACTTTAAAAAGTCCCTCTCCATCCTTCCTTTAGTCCCCCTTTCAGCACTGGAAGGCCACTCTGGAGTCTTCACTTCTCCAGGCTGAAACACCACAATTTTCTGAGCCTGTCTTCATAGGAGGAGTGCACTAGCCCAGTGATCATCATCAAATTCATGGAATTCTTTGCCACTGAAAGCTTGTGTGATAAAATTCAGTCGTCATCTAATATCAGACTTAATGATGACAAAAGGTTTTCCATTTCTTCGTAATAAGGAAATTTGAGTTTGTCTGTTTTGTAAAGCAAATTCATCTTGTGAATATCTCTAGCAAAATCTCTAGCAAAACAAGCTACTTTTGAGTAAAACTTTTTTTATTTCTATAATCTCTTTTAAATTAAAAAAAAACTCAAGAAACTTTCTAGAAATTTTGTATTTTCTAATAATTTAAAGAAAATAAGGATACTAAGTCTTTTAGGTCTTCATGTATCATGATGGTTTGCTAGAGTGAAAACATTTATCAATATTTGAAATTAAAACAAGCAGATAACATTAGAGACAACACTTGTTGACTTTAGTAAATAAAAAGATGCAAACATTTGCAATTTAATTAAATGCATTCTAAGTATCATTTATATGCCCAAGTCCCAGTCAAACCAATAAAAGCTATACCTATGCTTGAAATGAAATATTTGCTTCAGGATTTTTTTGATTGGGCTAATAGAAGGTACTTAAGCACATTTTCTGTAACTGTGGATTGACAGAGATGAACTCAAATTTGCTAATCTATAGCCTACATTCTCAGTGACCCATCAGTTAAAGAAAAACGGCTCTTAATGGGGGTCTGGCAGGCTTGATCCATTTTTTTTTTTTTAATTTACATTCTGTTTTGACTTAACTTTTAAGATGTAAATATCTTAATTCTAGATTCATATGTTTGAGATTTTTCTTCAGTTTCTTGAGTTTTTTTTCTTAAACTGCCTCAAAAAAGGCTAAGAAAAAACCTAACATATTTGCTTTATTTTAAGGTCAGGAAAAACTGGATCAGTTAGTGCACATCTCACTGCCTGTTTCTCAAAGGTAAAGTCCTTTTCCCCATTTCAGAATTCCAAAATTATTTTGTAACTGGTGGAAAAGTTGGCCTCTGTTGCTTAGATTGTAAATGAATCATTTTTTAAACTACATATTTATTATTTTAAGAACAATAACAGAGGGCGTTGTAATTTCTATTGCCAGTCACTGGACATGACACACAAAGGGAAATTCAAGTATAGTAAATTGGTTATTAAAGGACCCTCCATCATATTATCAAGTCTCCTTACAAAATCCCTCTGACAGAGTTTGCCTCTCACTATTTCATCTTTGAGTGATCACCAGTGTAAGAGAAATCTAATTTATATCAACTTGATGTATTAGTGAGAAATTACAAAAAGTGAGTTTCCAGAGCAGCTAACTACCCTCACCACTGAAATAGATGCCCTGGCTCCAGAGTTCTATTTCTATCTCTTGAACCTCCGCTATAAGAAATAACTATTTACAGCTGAAGATAAATTCTCCCCATGATAGGGTAAGGATAGGGAATCTTCTAATGGTTTGGTTCTTCCTCTTCTCATTCCTTTCTTTTCTGTGTGTATAGAAGAACTAGGTACAGCCTTCTGATAATCAGCTCAGTAATGTACAGACAGTTGTGATAATTGCTCTCACTTGACTTTACCACGTTTATGCCCTACATTAAAAAGACAAGTTAAGAAGCCAGAAATTTTGAGGGCTAAGACCTGAGAGAAGGAACAATGAAAATTAAGGAATGGAGGAAATATGTGTGAGGCAGTGGAAGAATCAGGAAAGGACAATACCAGGCAGAATGACCTGTACAGGGAAACACCTGCTTAGAGCGGACAAGAAGTGAGGCCACAGAGTAATGTGTGACTTGAAGGAGAAAGCAAAGAAAACAAGGATGAAGAAAGAGAGTTCACTAGAGAAAGGCCATTTGCTTGCAAATGTTTGTATGATACTTATATACCATTGCAGTAGAGTATGGAACACCAGCTATAATACCCCTGACCAGTAATAAGGGCCCATCATAGTTCCTCATGGTGTTTGTTACAGCCAAATTGTACCAAATATAGTGAATCTGCACTCACTGACAGGTAGACAAGGGGTTTTTCATCATTAATTCACTACAGAAGACCAACATTGATGCAGATTCTAAGATGAATTTTAAACTTCACATCATTGCTAAGAAAGAAAATTTCAAACCTGTTATGGATCTGTGAAATGCAGGGAATCTGTGACTGTGAATTCACTGAGGTGCCTATGGCCTTTGTTGTTTTTTAGAAGTCCTTGGCAATCAAAATATAAGTTACTTTTTTTTAGGAATTTAAAAAAACAAACTTTATTTGCTAATTGAATTCAATCATAAATTACTCTTGTATTTTTTTTAATATTCCCTGAATTTTAGAATTGCTGTTGTCCTCTTTAACAAACTGGTGTTTAAACATCACTTTCTAAGTGACTGCTTATAGAAGATGTACGCTTATCTAGTCTGTAAATGTCATTTTCTGGATGTTGTTATCCCGGTGAACTTTAAAAGCCTCAAAGCTCCAACAGTGTTATTTCATCTCTGAAAAGTAGGGGGTCAGCTATTTGGGTAAAAGCAACTGCAGTTGTTTAGCTAGTAAAACAAATACATTACAGTCAAATGTTGAACTGATGTTTGAATGAAAAGTCTCTCTGCCAAATTAAAACAAACAAACAAACAAACAAACAAAAAAACAAACCAAAAACAAAACCAAAAAAACAAACCCAAAACCCAAAAACCCTGTTACATTGGCTTTAACAGGAAAGTAAAAAATATTTTCTCTTCAATTAGATTTATGTATATCATAAAAACAGCTTTTAGGCTGTTTGTCCTGCAGGCCAAAACTTCTGGGAGAACATCACCTACTTCAGTGTGACAGGTAGCCTGTGCCATGGAGATGAAGGACACCTCTCCCTGCAGAAACTGGTTTATGGGATAGGTGCAGGAAAAGGCTTAAAGTCAGCTGTGATGCCTGGATGCACCTGCAGTTTAGCCTCCCTAATCCATCCCCAGAAAGGGAATGGGAGCCATGACCAACACATTTAAATCTTCCCACCTGTAAATTGCCACATTATGGGGAAGAAACTAGGGAGAGATCAAGGCAGTCTGGAGTGGAGTGCATCTCTCAAATGAAGAAGAAAAGCTGTTGCAAACTCCCACCCTTAGTTACAACATCCAGGGATCTGGGAAATAATCTGTAAGAGAAACTACAGAGAAACTGTCAGGTGCTCACTCAAATCACAAATCTCATGTACTTGAAACCCTTGGTTTCTCCTGTTTTAGTTCAAAGCCTGGCCTCAAGCCTCACTTAATAAAATATTTTATTTCTTTATAATTAATTTTTTATTCAGGGTTAAACTGGGAAGTTAAAGATGTCCTGCTTTTACATACATAGAAAAGCCAGGGAAAGCAGAGAGTGAGCTCACCGTGGCCTGCCTTGCTGTGGGGCACCTGGAGGGACTCAGCTCTTGAGAAGCCCCACAGACATGGTGAGCAGTGCAGAGTAGACCTGGGGGACACATGAACTGTGACATTCCAAACAGGCCATAGGCAGACAAAGGCAGAAAAGGGCTTTCTCCAATTCTGGTATCCTGAAAGGGAAAAATATGGGTCAGAGCATTTCTTGGAGATGCAACTGGGTCATCCCTGTGTGTGGCTGTGAAAAAGACAACACAACAGTTTTGAAATTAGGTCCCCTTATATATGTGTGTGTACTTTCACTGTAATGGCCAGGATTAGGTCTTTTACTGCTTTAAAATTTTGTCTAGATCTGGCACCATCCTTTCTTATCTTCTTCCACTGTCTCCACCATTTGCACCTGCCAGAGCCCTATGCACACATAAGCCATGGCTGAATGTTCCTCTAAACTGAGGTTTCTCAAGTTATTACTAGCCTTCAGTATGTCCAGAAAAATGTTTACATGCATACATTTATTAATAGTGTTTTCCTTTTTTAACAGTAACATTATCATGTTACCAAAGAGTCCCTGAAGAGAAGATAAATCACTATGTGAATAAATTCTGAACTGATAATTGTGTATCAGTACAAGTGCTGACACACAGGTAATCAGAAGCAAGTCAGACAGTTCTGTCTATGAATCCAGTCTTAATTTCTTGAAGAATCCTGTTTTACATTAAAGCAAAAATCCCTGTGACAGTTAAATGAATACACAAATAAAAAATTCTGTATGTTTGCCTCATGACAACGGAACAGTATGGTGACCTTTTCCTTCCAATAATAATAATAATTTTAATTTTTCACTTAATATAATAATAATAAGTTGTTATTTACAATAGTGCTTACAGTGGTCAATAATTTCTCTTTTTACTCTA
This sequence comes from Chamaea fasciata, assembly GCF_029207755.1. Taxonomy (NCBI): domain Eukaryota; kingdom Metazoa; phylum Chordata; class Aves; order Passeriformes; family Sylviidae; genus Chamaea; species Chamaea fasciata. Next base: position 142,050,728 of record NW_027094086.1, on the reverse strand, counting down.
ACTGTACTTAGAAGTACATGATACTACCACACTACACCCTCCCCCCTCAAGCTATGATACAATAATTTTGTATAAGTCTGTATCCGATCTAATAACCAACCAAAACTGTGTGGATTTGTGGGAAGAGAAAATGAGTTCAAAATTAATTCATTCTCATCAAGGATCAGGATAAAGGCTATCAATGTTTTCCAGAAATTCAGATTTCTGAAGCACCTCGCACTTCTTCTGTACCAACAGGAAGGCCGTGAGACATTAAATTTACAATGTGCAAGAGACAAAGAATAAAGGGCAATTCTTAAAAGTGCAATGTACCCTTGATAAAAAATGACACGCAGCATTAGATCTCATGTCACCTTGTGTTTGTGATCATCACAATGGACTGTTGGCAACAATTTGCTCTGCCAACCTGGGCGAATTAAGAATGGAAGCAGATATTTGCCCCATTTTACAGCTGGAGAAACCAAAGAACAGATAATTGTCAGGGTTGGGTTTTTTTTTTTTAATAATTACCTGAAATAATGATTAAGAAAGTGGCAGAACTTAGAAATGAGAGTGGATTTTATGATCATATTTTTTCTCCCTGCCTTCATTCAGATGTTCTTCTACTTGAAGAACCCAAGAACTGACCTAAGCCTCTGCTTCACCATCATCCACAGCTCCTTTTCACACCATCCCAACGCCCTGATCTTGCTCTGTTACACAGCTCCACCCCCTGCCCTTTCACATTACTCAACGTGTTTTAAACCACATGCCCACATTTGTAGCTTTGAATCATCTTTCCACAGGTACAGAATGGAGGAGTGTGTGAACTCATTAATTTTTAGATTATTAGAAAGTCTTTATATTAATCTTCTCATCTTCTCCTCCCACATTCTCACACATATTCATCCTGGGGAGACATAATCCCAGCAAGAAGCCATAAATATTCCATTTACTTATGGCACATGCTAAAATTAATTTCTGAAGGCCATCAGAACATAGGAAAATCAGATTATTTACCTTCTTTTAGCATTGATAGGAAGACATTATGCATTAAAAGAAGCTTTTCTACAGTGGCCATGTGAATCTGTAAAAAATATTATTTTAATAGCAGATTATTTAATGCTTGACAACAATAGGACTCATAGAATACGAACAATAGTAAATGAGCTCATTAGTTCTCAAAGTTTTTACACAAAGGATAACAAATTGTTTCAGAATGTTGGTAAAAATATACGGTTTTATCAGAAAATTAATCTTTATTGAATATTTGTGTGACTCTACTTAGGTGATAGAAGCTTAAAAATCTGAGTGGAATAGTAAGAGGGAAATCCTCTTCATATTTATTAGAAATTCTGGTTTATGAGCAATAGAAAATTAAAGGATCACTTCATCCAGAACAGACAAAGGATGGAAGAAACAGCACATTGTCCTGTTCCAACCATTTCTTTCTTTCTTGGTTTGGAGAAATCATGCTATAGAAATCTGGTGGACTACAACACAGTTTGTGCTTTATCAGCTGGTTGTTTCAGTTTAAGTAATAATTAGTATGGTGGCTTTATTTTATTATTTTGCCATGCTTGCAGTACAAAATGTCAATACTTCTTTATTTGAAGCATTGACCTGTCATGGCATAACAACAACTTATCAAGACAAGTGGAGACATAAAAAACAAAAGGCTCTACATGTAGTTCCTAAACCCTCTACATAAACCATGTTGAGGGTTTAGGAACCCTCATTAAATATATATATATATATATATATATATGTATATATATACGTTAAACATTCTTTATTCTTAAAGATTTTTTTTAATATTTATTTTTTAAAGGTTGTGGTCTCTGTGCGTATGTGACTTTGAAGAACATTCAGCTAACATTTCTGACTCCTCCTTATTACTGATCTCACTAGTTCATTAGTTGGGGGTCTCACTTAAAGGATGGGAAGAGTACATGACATCTCCTGCTCCTAACAAACAGCTGAATGCAGATTATGTCATTAAGATTTTATCTGTGCAAATAAAAATGCAGATTATGAGCCTTAGCATATTTTCCAACCACTGCAAGTCTAAAATGGTGCATCATTTTATGCCTGTATTGAGTTAAATGCAAGGCAGTAAATTAATAAAAATGTTGACCTTCCTAAACTAATATTCCAGTTTCCCGGCTAAGGACAGCATAAGGGGAATGCAGAAAAGATATTTCGGAATGGTCATTTTGCCATTTCTTTCATCTTTATGAATAAAAAGTTTGCATTTTGTGCTGAAAATAGAAACTTTCAAAAATTTTTAATGGTGGGGTTTTTTTGATTAAAAATATTAGTTGAGAGACATGAAAACCCTTCTCATGAGCAGATCAATTCTAACAGCTTTTAAATTTTAACCATATTTTTATGCCAAATTATAAATCATCTTTATTTCAAATGATCACTTGCTAATCTTAAATGACTATGCAGAGTCTTGTGCTTTAATGAGAGCTTCCATAAATTCTGAGTTAGGCATTGTAGACCTTTGAAAGATGTCCATTAAAAAAAAGACAAGATGAAATGGACTGTACAAACACACTTAGGAAATAAAAATAATATTCTAAAGCACTAAGTAAGTTATTTAGTTCTGAATTTAATTTTCAAGTCTTTCACTTTGTTATAAAGAACAGCTAAATTTTAAGTATGCTTTTATATTAATCCACATGCAGATATGTAAATCTTTGATAACTGTGAATGACAAGTACTATTCTCATGTTCCACTTGTTTTTAAGGAAGTTTCAGTCTTTAACATGGTTGTTAAAACTGATGAAAATCAATCTAGATATTAAAAAAACCCTAAACACACCTCTCATTGGACTGATACTATTTTTAATCAGTGAAGAAAAGTTGCACCAAGAAGAACAAAGATTAAAGTTAAAATGTTCTTGAGTAGTTTGACCTTCTACCCCTTACCACGTGTAATGAATGAGACTCCTCTTAACTGTGCATGATGAATAAGGATTCATTTTCATTAGCAGAGCCTCTCAGAGTTGTCTGAGCTGGTTTGAGAAAAATACTTCCAGACTTCTCCAAATGATTCACTAAATGGTGGTGGAAACCTCCTGTCCTTCATTCTTCTGTGTCACAAAGTGTGTCACTGGTATTTACAGGAGCTGTAAGAAGTCACATTGGAGACTCCAGCCCTTAGTTTCACATTATCAAGATATTATCAACAGTCAGATCTTTTAAAATATCATAAAAAGAGCATGGACATTGTGAACTAAAAATGTTCAGAACAGATTTATGCAATTTATGAACAAAAAAGTTTTTTGTCTCTAACTGGTGCCTCTTCTGTTTGAACAGTGTAAAATTCTCCAAGAAGGAGGGTTATAAATATTCCACACCCCATATTTCTAGCATGCATGATCTGTACTGCTTTTCACCCACATTCATGGCTTGGCTGCATTTGGATAAGGCTTTCCCAGGACCTCTTCAATTCCTGGAACCATAAGGAAGGTTCTGCTGCAGTTACAACAGAAGACAGAGCTGAGCTCAAGCACAGAGGACAGTTGGCATCTGAAATGATGGCATGAGATGCAGCTTTGAAAGTATTAGCAGGGAATGCACAGACATAGACAATGATTACAACACCAGTTAGAGTAAAGAGAACTTAGATGTTAAAAGTCTTAAAAGTCTATTTTACTAAAAAAAGGATTTTTCTTTGTATTTTACAGAGAATAAACTTACATATTAGAAAAATACAAGCAAAGAGGAAATGAACCTACTATAAACATGATCATATTTTTCTGCAATATTCAAGATGCCATTGCTTCTACAGTATGCTGTAATTAATCCTTTCAGGTTCCCCTGTCATGGTTGTACAACATAACTACGGGTTGTCCATCACCTAATGACTTCGGCAGGTGAGCAGTAATTACGATAATTAATACCTAGAAAAATTACCAGGACAACCCTGTACTGTTATTTATAAAGAAAACTTGCTAGTTCTTTTGTAAATTTTGCATTGTCACTCAAAACCCACACTTAAATTACTTCTTTCCATATAAAAATCATTTGCATAGTATCATATCCTGCTAAAAACGACACTATTTATTCCAAGGTTCTTCAAATAAACAAATATCTCAGTGTAAATGATGTCAGAAAGATCATTTGAGGTGTGCCAAAATAGAAAATGCAATACTTTACACAAAACTGCAATAACCAGATTAGCTTGGAGCAACAACTGATGGGAGAATATAAAGTTGTATATCTGAGATACAAGAGAAAAATATTTGCTATTACATTTGTTTATAAATGTTGCATACAGCTGTAATATGTACAGAAGAGTAAATGAGTTTATGTTTTATATTTTGATTTCCACCAACTCATTCAATTACACTTGGAATTTTGCAATAGTTCCTTTGATCCTTTTAAAGGTCTTGTATTTCATAATAGACAGAAAGAAGAGACAACAGAAAGCAAAGCTATTATTCTTGTCTAGCATTCAAGGGCTACTGTTTTAATTGAAAATGAACTAATTCTTTGAGGCACCCACCCCTTCTTTATCCTCCCAGACTGTGGCTTATGTTGAGGTACCAGCTCCACCACAGATATTCACAATTCTCTGAGTAACTTAGTTTTGCCTTCCCTAAAAGAAAGTCATGCTACTGACAAGGACTTAAGTCCTTGAAAACTTAAAACCTCATCCAGCATTTGATTTCCAACGATAAGATAGGAATCTAGGACCATCTGGATTTCCTTCCAATCCAAGGAGATTTTATGAAACAAAACACATTTCTTACACTTTATTTCCTAGTGTCATAGTTTCCTCTCCCTTTTGCCTTTTTAAAGTTATCCCACACTTCTGAAAATGGAACCACAGTCTGAGACAGCTTTCAACAGCAGCTATTGTCTGACTTGTCCCTGACCACAGGGCAATGACAAAAGGGTTTGAGGGTACCCAACGTGATGGGTCAAACACCTGAACACTCTAGGTATGCAGAAGGATAGCACCCCTGAATGCATCTTACCTTCGTGGGCAACCTCTTAAGAATAATAATGGAAACAGAAAAATCTTAAGTGGATCAATGACTTTAGCTGTGACATCTACATATTTATACAGTGGTGGGCAAAATGCAGATGGTCTAAAGATGATCCTCATAAATACTTACCATGCTCAGGGAACACAGTTACAGGTATATAACAGTTGAGCCCTTGTACTTCAGCAGCAGCTGGTAATGCTGCCAAACACAGCATGTGATTTGCATAACATTTTTTTATGAATTATCCCAGCAGCATTTATTATGTTCCCTATGAGACATATCAATATATTCTTGTATTTCTCAAGCTGAATGGATCTCCACGGATTCAGAAGGGGTTCAAACTCTTCCCTACTCATGTGCAGATTGGGGGATTTTTTCACTACACAGAGATTTTTCTAACTGTATCTCTCAGCTGACCCTCAAGCGATAGCACAAAGGAGCAGCAGATATGTGCAAAATCATATAAAATAAAATTAGATTTTGCTTGGAGCTATTTAAGAAATCACACATAAAGCAGCATAGGAAGTGTGAATATTAAAGCATAGCAGTCAGTCCTGTCTATCATGCCCTGCAGAGTAAAGCTGTGTGTTGGATAGATTTTTTTGTCAGAACAAGCCTTCTTTATAACTGGAAGACTAGAACAGCTTTCTGCCCATTTAAAATTGCTTGTTACCCAGTGATTTTAATGGGATTTAATTAAGGGACACAGGAAGTTTCACTGCACTTATTCTAGTTTTGGGGGTTTTTGTCTTCATGGAGGTGGTAGAATTTTAGCAGTTTAGGCTGGGAAGGCTTGTTCTGGGAAGAATCCCCTGTGAAATGAAACTTCTACTTCCCTCTTTCCCAAATTACAGTCCTCTAAGGGTTATTTATTGCAACACAGATAAGGAAAAATGCAGAAAAACACACAAAAAAGCTGGCGTTTGCAACAAAGTGCATTTCTAAGCTAAATCAAACCAAGCATATATTTGAACAGAAGAGTGTGAGAATAGGCTTGTATATTTCTCTCTGACCAATAAGATATATCTATATAGAAGTTTATTAATAATAAGCACCATTTTATGCTTATTCTTATCCAGTGTAACTCACTGATGTACTGTTATTTAACACTGTAATAGAATTCCTTTCTCTCTGAGCTTAAATCATATGAGAAATTAGATTGAATTTGCATTTACACAGCAAATTTTATGATGTAAGTTTCCTAATATACTTCAGCTTGATACTGAAGTAAATTGTATTATCCCTAATGGGTCATCAGTTCTGAGGTTTAGTATTTGATCTTGCTTTATTATCTTCCCTAGCTATATTCCATACCTAATTTTTTCCTGAAATGAGCATTATTGATTTACTCATTAAATACTGTCGGTTTGGTGTGAATTTTTCATCCAAGCAGTATGATGAATCCTTTTTAAAATAATGATTATATGCTGCACAAGACTTGAAATACTGTCTTCCTGAGATGGTTTTCAATGGATTGCTACTAAATATATTGTATACAAAAAAAGTCTTGTACCCTTTCTGCAAAATGACATCCATTGATTATATCTCCTCAAAAATGGAACAATCAATAAATTATTATATTTCTTAAAATTAAGCTCATTTCAGGTTGAAGAATTATGTTCTTGGTTTCATTTGAAGGTGGTGTTTTGTTCCTGTACTACTTCAGCTTAAAAGACAACCTCATACCACAAAAAAGTGTTTAAAAAAATTTAGACATGTTTAAAAATTCGAGTTTCATCGTGCCAAACAAACAGGCTAGCAAAACCAAAACAGAACAACCAGCCAACCAAACAAAAAAAAAAAAAAAACAAAACACACACACACACAAAAAAAAAAAAAAAAAAAAAAAAAAAAAAAAAAAACCCACACACACACACACACAAAAAAAAAAAACAAACCCAAAAAAACCCCCAAAAAACCAAACCCACAAAAAAACCCCAACCCACTCCCCAGAAAACCTCCCAAACAACTAAAGAAAACAGATTGGGTGAAATGAGACTCCAGCTTATTAACACACTATATTTTACAGCTACCAAAATTTTCAAACCCAATGAGTGAGTCTGGAGACATAAAGTTTTTGTTATGAAGTATCTTTCTGATATTATTCCTAAATACTCTAAGAAATTGGGTCAAAAGCAATTGATTCTGCTACAGAAATGTGTACAATTTGTCAATGGTGTCCAAAATTGAAGAAAATATTCCATTCAAATTCAGCAACAGACAAAAGAGAAAGCATTTCCAAAAACCATAAAAATATTGTTAAATAGTGTGTTATTTTATTTAGTTCAATGTATTTTACTTTATTGAAGCACACATAAATATTTTCAGAGTGTTTTAACCTTAAAAATTTTGTGATTTTATACACTGGTATTCATCTAAGGAATCCAAGGTTTTGCAAATGAAATTATGTAGGAATGAAGGAGAAACCCCATCCAAATGTAGATGGTTAGACTGTGGAACAGCTTCTGCTTCCTCCATTCCTGACAGTTTTCCCTGATACAAAGAATAAAATCCTGAGCAATCTCCTTTGAATTATGGGAGAGGTGGAGACCACCTGAGCTCCCTTCCAATCTAAATTATTTTATTATGTGGTGATGTTCAATGCATAACTATCAAATTAACAGGGCTGCTTTAGACTACATTTCACGGCATTTCCTGTCATGAAGCATCAAAGTGTGAGTGACACAGAATTTTACCAAGTCTGTAACTCTTTTTAGCATATTTGTTAGTATGGAGGTGGTAATCCTTCTCAAAGCCAGTTACAGGTGAAAAATGCAAAACTGTTTAGTTAAGCACAGTCTGAACTTCTAGATCACTATATTAAGAAATAAAAACACTGAAGTGTCAGTAGGAAATTTTGCCTTCTCAGTAGTATTTAACAACTCTTCATGTGGCCAAACCAAATGCGTAATCAGCTTGTAATTATCTTGCCACCATGCTATGGAGGTGTGCATTATTCATTTTTGGATACCACTGCCATAAAATAAAGGAAGCAAAATCAGTAGTTCTTGCAATCTAATCCTGTGATATTAATTGCCAAGGATATGTTCCTGACATAGTTTTCATTTGTTTCTCAGTGAGAGTTATCTTACCAGCTGCCAGTGAATACATGTTTACTGGAGACAGCCTCCAGATGTTCTTCTATCTTGTGTTGCTCTATCTTGTGTCACTAGTGGCAAACACAGGAAGCAACTCTTCCCTTACACGGGCTGCATTTTAAAACAAGCTCATACATTTCTATTCTCATCTGTTTCCTTCACGGACCAGTGGAGCCTACTTGCTTAGCACAGCAGAAAGCAAGTTGCATAGGGCATTCAAGTTAAAAATCATTAGCATGGCTTTAAAAGTTATGATTTTTTGAAAAGATAAGTTAGAACATACACATGTGCCAGACAGTACTTTAATCTCTAGAGTACTGTAACATCCTTCTTTGTTTTCTTTTCCCTGAATGATGAGATTCAGAAACAAACTTTCTCTAATATTCACCTCACCAAATGTGCCAAAAGAAGTCTTTTATGCAAAAAGATGTATATTTAGGTGTATTGAAGTTATGAAAAACCAACATGTACAAGCTAGGGGCACCAGCCTGCATTTCACCATTTTATGTCTAGTACTCTTATTAGCAACAAGCCTTGCCACTTTCCACCTTCATTTTCTCTTTCTCCCAGAAAACCTGTAGACAAGCAACACAAAACAAGAAGGCTGAATGGGGCTGAGTGGCGGGTCCTTGAGTTTCTGAGGAAAAGAGCTTGGAAACCCTCTATTGTTGCACAGTGATGTGCACAGTCTGTAGAAAGAGGGGACTTTCTGCAGACTTCAGTAAACACTGCAGCCAGAGAGGAGAAGAATCTCCTTCATTCCTGGTCTCCTGGCCAAAAAAAATGAAATGAAAAACTGATGATACTTTTCACTTCAGCTGCTAAGCACTGAGAAGATGATAGCACCTATGAAGATGTGATGTGTCTTCAAGAAGAAACACACACACACACAAACACACACTTAGATACGTGGTCACTGCAGGTAGAGAGTATGTATGTGTTGTCACTGCAATAAAATAAAAGATCAAAGCATTCCATGTTGTAGAACAAAAGGATTGAGACCGGAAAGAGACAAAACCATACTGGATCAGATTTCATTTTCTAGTGACAAAATTACACAGTGTTACTCCTTATGTGGAAGTCCAATTCAGGCCATCACAGAGAGGAATTGCTCCACTCCTTTAGTTCCTTGATTATGAGAAAAGTTTCAGAAGTCCAAATTAAATTTATTCATAGACAGTTCAGGCACATTTGTTTTTATGTCTTTTAACTCAAAGAGCTCTTTTTGCTATATAGTGCTCACTTTGATGAACCAACTAATATCAAGCTCTAACCCATGTATATTTTTCATTTTGCTAAATTAAAAAAGATATTGCAGTGTCATCTCTATTCTGATCAGCCTCACAGCTCTTCCTCAGAGTCTTAGGTTATAACTCATCCTGCCTGAGTGCCAGCAGTGATGACCAATTTGAAGTCTCCTTGATGCCTTGAACTGTAACTTTGATACCCCTGTATCTCTATACAATGATCTATTGATCAACTCATTTTCTCTATCTGTATTGTTTCCAAAAAAGAACTGACTGTCTTAGAGCAGAAATTTCTATTGGCCCTAAATTCTTTACTTTGTACTCTTTTTTACTGAATTTAATTTTCTCCTTGCCTTGCTTCCCACTTATTTTTCTCCTCCAGGTGCCTTATCAAGAATCTTTTGATATCATTCAGTTTATATCCCTGAGTGCAGTAACTTCTTCTCTAAAAGGAAGTCCTAATGAAGAATGACTTTTAATGGAACAGAAATCAGATGAGCATCCACTAAACTCATATCAAATAGATAACAGAATCTAATAACAGATGAGAGATATTCAGGCCGCAGGAGAAACAGATAAAAGAGAAATCACATAGAAAAATTGTGGGATTCTAAAATAATCTACAATCCCAAACCAGGACAAAATATTCAATACTCTAAAAGTAATGTGAATTAAGAAATCCAAAAGAAATATAAATCAAATTAACTCAAAATTTTTTAAAAAACTTTCAATTTTTTACTTTCAATTTCATATTATTTGTACTGAAGTTATTCTACATTTATCCTATATGACCAGACTTAGATAAAATTGTGATGAAAAGACTGAAGTATTTTCACCAAGCCTAGTAAGTATATTATTCTTCTTGGAATTTTCAGAGTTTTTACACAACTCTTTTCACATTTTAACTGAAGTGCTACCCAAAAGCATTTTGTATTGTCAAGAAAGACAAATATAGTTTCTTCCAAAAAATATAACACAGAGGTAGAAGTTCTGGAAGGAGATTTGTTTTCATTGCCCAACACATCAGGCTATGTCAGCCCTTCCCATCTCTGTCAGTCCAGTGATGGAGTTTTATTAGCTCCCGTGGATGAGTCCTAATGAACACAGAATAAGCTGCTCACACATCTCTTCTCAGTCACAGTAAGAAATTTAGTCCTCCTTTTTAAGCCAAAAAATTAAAATTGCATAGTGGCCAACTGAGGCCCTAAATTAAATCTATATTTAAAAGCAGTTCCATTGCATTACTAGCAGTGGCAGACACAGCAATTTAGTCGGGATCATACCTGTGAGATTCCAGCAGTTTCTGAAAAGTGTTAGAGTAAATTAAAACAAAGATTTTTGTAATACATTTTTTTCCTCATTGTAGAGACTCTCAGGCTGAGCAAATACATTATTGGTCTGGTGTAAGTTTAAGTGGGTACTTAATAAAGCAGCCAAAGCTCCACAAAGATCATGGCAGTCTTATAATTCTAATTTAGTTTAAATTGGAAACCTCCTGCTATTTCCTGAGATATTTCTCTATTACGTCTGTGATATAGCACAGCTAACACTGGACCAAAATCATTAACGCTTTAGGCACAAATGCCATTAAATGCATGTGTCAAAACACAAATATATAATATTGTCTGTATTCGCAGGCTGAAAGTGAGACTACTCCATACCCAGATAATTACTAACATGCTCATTTAGTTAATTATGTACTTAATTCAGAGTTAGAATCTCAAGGGAAGGATGGTGGGCTGCTGTGCCCAGTGCTCTTGGGTGTTGCTGCCTACAGGGATCCCAGGGCAGGCTGGGTGTCACAGCTCTGCCTACAGGCTACTGGTGCCAGCCCCTGGGGTGACTCTCAGTGAGTCAGCCAAAGAGTGGCCTGAGCTCAGAAGCAGGAAAGGACAAAAAGGTCACGTCCCACAAGGAAAAAACGTGCTCAGCTTTGAAGAGAGGTGCTACCTGCAGCCAGGTTTCACAATTATGGATCTTCACAAGCCAAAGGGAAGGGAGGAGTAATTTTTATACATGCTGCTTCATCAATATGTATGTTCAAAGAAAAGGCAAGAAGACATCTAGACTCAAGTCTAACAAAGCAAAATGGATATTTGAACCTACATCTCAGAATTCAGCACAAGTGGATTGAAGGACAATGTCCACTAACCCTAAGCCCAGGGGCTGAACTACCTGTGTCCATGGTCCAGGAAGCGCAGGAGACTGGAGGAAACTGACAATAGCGTTGCCAAGGTGTGAGAAAGCATGTGAGTTGGATCCTCACCAGAGAAGAAAACACACAGACAAAAATGCCTTTATTAAGAGAAAAACAATTGCTGACTGAAGGTTTCAATAGGAAAAATGGGAGTGGAAAGGTAAAAACACTGAGTGAAAAGAGCACTGTAGGGTGGCATTTCAGTGGCACTGGAGATCAACCTTTCAAGTACAAGAAAGCTACAGAATAGTTCAGAGTACAAAGTGCCAGACATATATTTAACAGCATCTCTTGGGATTAACCATCAATATATAGTCACTGAGCAGGATAACTACAGTGTTTTGTGAATGTTTGCAGTGGCTAGAGTCATAAAAGATTTACACAAATGTTAGCTTGAGATAAGTGAAGAAGTAATTTAAGACTCTGAGTTTCCTTTCTTTACAATGTGTGCAAAATATTTATTCCATGTAATGTGTTGGCAATTTTTCTCTCTCCCTTAACAAATCTGGAACTATTGCATTAATTCTGCATGTTTTCCAGTGGAAACCAAATTAAGGGTAAACTTCACTATTTGCAGAAAAGAAATTTTAAAATCCCAAGATCTACCTACTCAGAGCATTGTGCTCTCAATTTCTTGCCTCTAAATTAGAGGTTGGGTTGCCTAATTTTTTTTCTTTTTAAGTCTTACTATAAGCAAAAGGAACAAACTTGATATGCAAAGCCAATAATTTATTATTCGTCCAATTTAGCTAACTAAACAACTTGATCCATTAGCAATGATAAGAATGCTATAGTTCAAAACCCGTGCAGTTAAAGTGAGGTGTGCACAAATCTTGCAATATCTTCTCCTTTCTTTGGCCCTACTTGCACTCCTGTTACAAGCAATGGCACCACTGTATTGACTGGGCTAAAAGACTGGAGTCTGTACTGGCCCTGCAAGGCCTCTGAAAAACATCAGATTTATTCTATTGCCATTTTTCCCAGACCACCCTATTATTGCTTTCATAATCGTGGGTCTTAGGACACCAACAGCTGCACGGGTCTAGAGTGAATAATAGATGAGGGTGAATAAGACTTGTCCAAAACTTGAGAAAAACCTACACTATCACTGATTTAGTATATACCTTTATTTTTCTGAATATCCACACAATTTCAATTACTAAAATATTTTTATTGATGTGTTTATTTTACAGAGCTGCATGTATTCAGCATTAAAACCTTTACCTGCTTACCTTTTTGGCAAACACCTTATCCACAGAGACATACAGGAACATATGTATAAGATATTTGAGAAATTAGCAGCTGTAGAAGAACTTCTCTGGGAAAAAAAAAAAAAAAAAAAAAAAAGAGTGTGGATAAGCTTCACCACAGAACTCAGAAAAATAATTATTTGAAATTTTATTGATCTATGAGACAGATCTTCATCAAGTTATCACTGTTTCAACTCCGGTGAAGCAAATGGAATTACATTTACACCTACTGAAGTTTTACCTCACACAGCTAATTGACTCAGCTAAGAGTATGGTGTCAGTTGAAAAATCTTAAATAGCAATTACAGGTAATGCTTCTAAGATTTTATTTCTTATAGAAGAGAAACTTGGAAAAATAACAAATTAAATCAACCTGTAATAAGCTGCAGAGTGCAATCCATGATGTTGCAATTTAGAAAATCTGTGTTACTGCACAGCATTGTCCTAGAATGCTGTACCAAATATACAATTTAAGTGGTTTTTCATGTGTGATGATGGCCCTTTTCACGTGTTTTCAAAAAGTGGGGAGAGAGGTAGAGAGGAAATTAATATACAAAATTATACCACAGAGGATAAAATGAGACTTTTGTTTCCTTTCCTCTTCCATTTTTCCTCCCCTGTCCTAAAATGTATGGATTTGTAAGATTTATTTAATTCATCCCTGTCCTGAACATAAGAAATGGGAAGGATGCAACTCAACTGAGCAGCAGTTAGCGCTGTCTGAGAAGACAGCAAAGCTCAACAGCTCCAGTACCATGCCAAGATTGCTTTTCCGCTGTGTAATGTCATGAGAGCAGGATTATAGAATAAAATGGTTTCTCTAGGGAGCCCTCTGCACAGCCCTCAAACAGCTTCTGCAGTCCCAGGTGCCTGAAGAATCTCACACTCTGTTTATTAACCAGTTAATAGTTCCATAGTTGCTGTTTTCTTGTATGTAATGCTTGGTGGGGGAAAGTGCTTAGATACAAATCTGGATAAGAAAATTCTGTAGCAATTTCTCTTTAAAAAATAGTCATGAAGAGTTATTTGCAGCTGCTTTTAACCTCTTGTACCTTCAAAAGTTGTTCTGCTGTTCTTAGTACCTCCCAAGCCATCTACATCCCATCATCATTTAAACATTTATGTCTTTGAAAACAGCATGAATTGCAGAATCACAGAAAATCTCACATTGAAAGAGACACATAAGGGTCATGCAGTGCAACTGCCTGCTGTTGCAGGAGTGTCCAACATGAAACTGTATCAGTTAAGAACACGATCCAGACTTTCCTTGAACTCTGACAGGCTTGTGCCTGTGACCATTTCCCCAAGGACCCTGTTCCAGTGTTCCAGTGACCAGCCACTGCATCAGGTAAAAACCTCTTCCTAATGTACAATCTGATGCAGCTTCATTTAATTTCCTGAGGTCATACTGCTGGTCACCAGAGAGATCAGCAGTGCCCCTCTGCTGCCTCCTGTGAGGGAGCTGTAGAGGGTGATGTAGTTAATATCAGCCTGTGTGACTGCCAGTGTGTTGGGCCATATACAAAATTGTGTTCCCAATAGCAGCAGCACTCCCCTATCCCCTTTCTTTGCTTTTCAGACTTGTTTCTTCTGATCTAAGAGATCCGTGGCACGTATTCATAAAATATGCTAAGTTGGAAGGGACCCATGGGCATCATCAAGTCCAACCCCTGGCACTGTGCAGAATACTCCAAGAATTTCTCCATGTGCCTGAACATTTTTCAAATGCTTTTTGAATTCAGACAGGCTTGGCACTGTGATCACTTCCCTGGGTAGCCTGTTCCAGTGCCCAACCACCCCATGGCCAAAGAACCTTTTCCTGATATCTATCCTAAACCTCCCCTGATTTCTTCATGCCATTTTCTTGAGTCCTGTTACTGATCACAGGAACACAGAGATCAGTACCTGCCCCTCCACTCCCTCTCTGAGGATGTTGAAACCACAATGACATCCGCCCTCAGTCCCTTCTTTTCCAGGCTGAACAAACTGAGTGACCTCAGCCACTCCTCTTGTGGCTTCTCCTCAAAGCCCTTCACCATCTTTGCACTCCTTTGGACACTTGTTGATAGTTCAATGTCTTTTTTTCTAATGAGGTGCCCAAACTGCCCCCTGCATTCAAGGTGAGGCCACCCCAGCCTACAGCAGAACAGAACAATCCCCTCCCTTGCTCAGCTGGCCATGCTGGGCCTCATGCCCCCAGGACAGGGTTGGCCCTCCTGGTTGCCAGGGCACTGCTGGCTCACAGTCAACTTTCCACCAACCAGGACCTCCAGGCCCCTTTCTGTGTTGCTCTTTTCCAGCCTCCTGTGCCCTGGTTTATGCACACGGCCAGATGTAGAATCCAGAACTTTCCCATGGTTGGTGATTGTCCATCTCACCTTTGCCGAGGTTTCTCTACCCTCAAGGGACAGCTCTTCCCACTGCAGTGTCACCAGGATGACACTCTGTGTCAAGACTCTACCATGAGATCAGCTCAGTTGATCACAGCATGGTGCCAATAGCACTGAGGCTGTGATTCCTGTGATCCCATTCACTTCAGAGTCGGACTTGATGATCCTTGTGGGTCTCTTCCAAATCAGAATGGTCTGTGATTCTGTAGTTCTGTATGTCCTATCTCTCAAAGTGGATCCAGGCTGCCCTCTCTCCCTGACATTAAACTCAGGTCCACATTGCTTCTATTTCTTAAAAGCATGAGTCTTCCTCAAACAGAAAACCAAACATAATTTTGACTATCTTGAGGGTGAGGCTCTACTTTTGGAAACAACAGCAGTTATTTGAGGTCCCTTTGCCCCTCATCTGCTAATTCTGGATTCTTCTCTTCCTAGAAAAAAGAATACACATTTGTTAGGCCAGTACTCTCCTGCTCTAGTTCTTTGCATACTTGCACAAACATGTTTTTCAATATCTCAATGGGGCTTGGTATCAAGAGGTGGGAAAAGGAGGTGCTACGAAATGGCACTATCACCAAGCCATGAATGTATAAGCTTCTGACTGCTCTTCATTGTTTAGAGCACATCTGTCCTGGGGTGATGTTGTGAGGCTTGTATCCCCAAACATCTGCTGGATCTGGAAGCAGGGGGAAGGGAGAGGGAGCTTGTTTCAGAAACTTTCCTCCGCCAGCTGGCCTTGAGAGTCAGATTTAGCAACACACAGTGAGGGACAGAGAGATCTTCTTTTTTTCCTTCGTGGGTTTTTTTTTCTCTCAGTAGTTAGTTAGTTAGTTAGTGAGTAGCTAACAGAGGGGGAGAAACTTCTTTATTTCCTTCTCCTCCTGGTTTTTTTTTCCCTTTCTTTCTTTCCTGTTTTTTTTTTTTTGTTTGTTTGTTTGGTTGGTTTGGTTTGTTTTTTTGTTGTTTTTTTTTCTCCTTTTTTTTTTCCGCCTTCCCTTGGAACTGTTACAATCTCTCTGGACTGAGGACCCAGGGGAGAGCCATGGGGGCTCGCACCTGGAACCCACCAAGATTCCATCCTGTGCGTCAGCGTTTCCCAGCACCGGAGGGACTGAGACAGAACAACCACCTTCAGGAAGGACTTCTTTTCTAAATCCGTCACCTCTACAGAGCGGCATGAAGTTCTTGTCATCGGGTATTGTCCAATTTATTGTGCTGGGGAGTGCTTTGCCTGTTAATTAAACAGGGTTCTTTCCACTTTTCTCTGAGAAGTTTTTTTTTTCCAGACCGGCTGGGGGAGGGGAGGGAAGGGAGGGCCCCTTTGGAGGTTTCCTCCCAAATCTGCCTTAAACCTTTAACAACATCTTACAATACTGTGGTCATTTTCACGCTGCTTCTTGAAAACCTCTCAAAGTTATCAATATACTGGTTGTTTTGTTTATATTGGAACACTAATATAATAACATTATATTGTACTAAGGTTTTCTCCTATTAAGTAATTTGAATACCATGTCAGTTCTTTGCAGCTACAGTGTTGATCTGGGACCTTTTTCTGTTTAATCATGCCTTTCTGTAGAATCAAAGATATACAAAACTGAAAGCAACCTCAGGAGAGAACCATCTCCAATCCCCAGTAATTAGGCAGAATGATTTACAATTCCTTTCTAAGTTAGTCTTCCCAATATCAAATCTCCCTGTGCCATGGGTACATCTGCATGAGTTTTGTTCTCATTTGCTTACATTTTGTTATGTATTTGTTACATGCTTGTTTATGCAAACTATTTTCATGCTTCCTCCTAAATCATTGATAAAATTTGAACAAAGTGAAAAAAAGTCTCTGAGAATTCACTGCTTATTAACAGTTTCCTATTTACATTTATATTGTTACATGACATTTTTATAATAAACTTCAAAAATCACCACTTAGCAAATTTTCAGTCCATTACATATGCAACACTGATTTTTTTTTATCAATTTATTTTCTTTCTCTTGAAGCTAAATGTCGTGTACAGCATAAGGGAGTAACAATATGGAATAGATTAAAATTGTGCTGCTTCTGATTTAACAATAAAATATGATACTATCTGTTATACCTGTTATCAGTGTCTTTTTGTTATTTTTTTTAAATTAGAAGGGAAGGATTTGCTTATCTCTTCAGATGGCCCGTGACAGTCAGAATACTTCAAGCTGACAAAAGGTAAACAAGTGATCTGATTTGGAAAAATCATTTTAAATGTCAAATTTGTCGTTGCTTCCTCATATTTCAGCCCTGTCTTCTGCAGAGAGTAAGTAACAAGTGGCTGAGTTGATGGTCTAGCGTCAGGACTTGTTAGAATTTTAAGGTAGAATTAAGCTATGAGAAAGTGTGGTGGAGCATATCACACCCTCTTGGAAGGCAGAGGAGTGAGGTTACTCTGTAGTTCAGCTTGCTGCAGAGACAGAAAGAAAACTTCAAAAGAAGAATGCATACATCAAATACTTTTTACTTAAAAAAACCCCAATCCCCCTAAATCTTTCATCTGCAGTCTCACAAATGTGCACTTCTAATCAAAGACACAGTAATGTATATCCCTATAAATAAAAAATTTAAAGACAAAAGGTTCTGCTGTGGATGGAAAGATGCAAAAAAAATCTGGTATCCCTAGCCATGAGCTAGAGACCTGTCCATGAATATCTCATCTTCACGGCAGATGGACCAGCAGCTGAATAGTGTCTGCGGTTCCAGATCTGAAGAATACCTCAGAAGCAACCCTGCATTAATGACAATGTCTGCCTGTCAGATATAAGCTTAAAAATTGTATCCATGATATAAAACCTCAACCCTTTTCTTTGCTAGATAAAATGTGGTTTTATTTCCTACTTTTAACTTGATGCAAATATACCTAAAGGGGAGGGAGACTCTTACTGGTCACAGGTAAAAATACAAAGAACTCAGGGCAGTGACATCCTTCAGAGTACCTAAAACTGGAGACTAGAGTCCTTCTGTGTTGGTCTATACAGGGTCAAGCTGGCTCTGCTAACATTTTCAGGAGTGTCAAAAGCTAGGATTCACAAAAGATTTAATTCTGATGAATTTTTTCTGCATGATCTCTTGGAAACAGTGGGTACACAGCTTCAGGAAACTTGTATTTTCACAGATCCTCTTATCTTGTGTTAAATTTCTGCATGAACACAAAATCATGATAATAATTTTTAATTTAGGCAGTGAATACAGAACATATCTTGTTGCAAGAAAAGAAAAAGGACTCTTAGGCAAATACTGTTAAATATCACAGATATATAGAACCAGTCACAGAATCAGTCATAAAATCACAGGATGGTTTTGTTTGGAAGGGACCTTAAAGACCATGTTGCTCCAACCCCCTGCCATAGGCAGGGACAACTTCCACTAGAACAGGTTGCTCAAACCCCACCCAGCCCAGTCTGGCACACTTCCAGTGTCTCACCATCCTCACAGTAAAGAATTTCTTCTTTGTATTTAAACAAACTCTACCATCTTTCAGTTTAAGGCCATTCCCTGTGGTCCTGTCACTATATACCCCTGCAAAAAGTTCTTTCCCAGACTTCTTGTAGACTCCCTTCAGATACTGGAAGGCTGCAATAAGGTCACCCCACCACCTTCTATTCTCCAGGATAAAAAATCCAAATTCTCTCAACCTTCTCTCATAGGAGAGGGGCTCCACCCCTCTAATCATCTTCATGGCCTCCTCTGGACTCACTCAGGTAGTACAAGGTCCTTCCTGTGCTGAGGACCCCAGAGCTGGACGCAGTATCCCAGGTAGGGTCTCGCCAGGGTAAACAAAGGGAGAATCTCGTCCCTCACCTGCTGGCCACAGCCCAGGGCATGCTTGGCTTTCTGGGCTGCAAGTGCACACTGCCAGATCATGTCAAGCCTCTCATCCATCAGTGCCCCCAGTCCTCTGTAATAATGATCTGTGATAGATCTCCATGAACTGTTCTCAGAATTTAGGAAAACTGTGCTAAAAATTACTACATTATTGCACTAGATATTTGCATGGTCTGTTTATCACAAGTACTCGTGTTTGTATGTCTGTAACACATCTGTTTTATTTTCATTTACCCAAGCACCCAGTATGTCTGGCTGTCTTGCCAGAAATATGAACTCTGTGTGCCTGGAGGAATTAACTACAATCCTTTTCATGAAGAATCCCGTCTCTCTGGCAACACACAAGCTTTAGTTCCATTATCTAAATCTTTTATCTTCTCTTCTTTGACTGAAGGATAGTTTTTCATCTTTATATTTTTCAGTGAATTAAGTGCAGATGAAGTTCTCTTATGTGACAGAAATATTCCACCTTTCCTGTGAAATTGCCCTGAAGGCCTCATCAAAGACAACACCCTCTGACTTATTAGGTGCGTATGTTAAAAATAGTCTTTTGCATTCCATTAAAATAACACAGACCCTACTGCTAAAACTTCCATCCTGTCCTTTGAATTTATGTGCACTGAAAACAACTCTTTTGTAAATATAATCATTATCCTCCTTTCTTAAAAGAATCCTAAGAAAAGATATTACCTCTTCCTGTTTCTTTGATATTTCCTTCTTATGCATAAAGAAACACTATGCCTTTCTGCAAGTCGTCCTTTTAGGATAAAAATTCTTAGGAAAAACTTCCTAAAACCCAAAGAACTGCAGTTATGTTGTGTATTTTTTTGGCCATTCCCTTCCTTTTTATATCAACATAAATCTTTCCCACTCCTGATCTTTTTGTCACATTTGCTGGTTTAGTTATGGCAGATCAGAAGTACTGTTAGTACTAAATTTGAACCTTGTTTGCCACTACAGAGGTGGCAGTCTGTCACTCACGCAATTTTGCCACATGGCTTGGTTGCTGTGTGCAGTGCTGTGAATGCATTTCCTTTACTTTGTTCCCTCAGTTCTTTCCACTTGCTTGTCTTGCAGTCCTGCAGCTCCAGGACCTCATTCCCAGATATACCCTACAGTATCATGCAGTATCATTTTCCTCATGCAGGCTCAGGCTGATGGACATCAGTTTATTTGTCGAAATCCAAACAGGCTGTCCTGGCCGAAGCAAGTCAAGCTTTTGTTGCAGGTCTTTCACGTTGTAATTGCTTGCCTTTCTGGGAATAATATCACATCTTGAATGGCAGATCTTTGCAATCAAAATTCTGGCCTTGCCACTCATGCTTTGTGCTGTGCCTGGCTGCCTTTTCTTGCCCCTGCTACACATCACTGCCTTAACAAGCTACTGAGTTCCTGCAGAGCCATTAAACCTTTGTGCCTCATCTCTCTCTTTCTCCCTTCCAGTCTTGTCATAGCTGAATCACACAGCACGTGCATGGACAGTATTCCAAAATAGGGTTTCATGAAGAGAAGAAAGGCATAGAGTATATTTTCTCTATCTAAAATGCAATAAATGGTTTTCTACTCATGGAGTGTAGGGTTTATAACCTAAACTCAATCTGAGAGAACAAAGCAACCTATCCCCAACTCTGTCTTCAAAATTGTCTAAAGCAGTGGCAGGATGTAATAATAAGCTTACTATAATAACAGAACTCACTTTTCTCCCAGTTACACTTCTTTTCCCATACAGTACTTGATTTTTATATCTGATACCATAATAATTGTTAGTCATTTTCATGGTTCTAATACCATTCACAAGTAAAGCCAGAATATCTACCGTGTGCAGAAAGAGTCTGATATTCTGTGAGGTTTTTTTCTGTTTTAGGATTTTCTTTAAAAAAAGGCTTTTAAGTTTTATGGATAAAATAAATATTGTTGGATTGTTCTATTTTCCCCCTTCTCAAAGATGAAAAGTAGCTTGCATGCGGTTTTTCTGAAAATTTGTTAGTGCCAGACACCAGTCAAAACAGTGAAATGCAAATTCTGAAAAAACTTTGTAAAACTCTGGGGATGCTGGTTAGCACTGTATAATTCATCTTTCTTTTATCCTGTAATCTGGGGTTGAGCTGCCATGCACTGTATGCTCCATCTTTGCCTTTCTCAGCCAGCACTAGTATGCACTTGCTTATCATCCTCCTTGATAAAGTCCATCCATCATTCTAATGTCATTATTTGTCTTATGATAAATTCTTTCAAGATTGGTAGAGTATGATTAGTATTTCAAACTCTAAAATAGAGGCAGAAAGATGTCTTTAAGGAGTGCTGATAGGTAAACCGAAATTCCAGAAATCTCATCTTGTGTATTGAAGGCAAAGAGAGCCCAACTCCCCACAGTAAGATAGCTGGCCACAGAGTAGAAAAGTTGCCAGGGACACTGAACATGAATTTTTCAGCTTTGTCACTCCCTGCATAACGATGTCTGTTGCCTGCTATAAGAGACAACTTAAATAGTTGTCTAAAAATAGAAAATATTCTTGAATAGAAAAAAGTCAAGAATAAGAACATCCTCACAAAGTCATTTTTTCTTTCCCCTCTTTCTCTCACCCTAATTTTCATTGGATCTTCTGCTCCAGAAGATGTGGGAGTCTCCCTCTGCAAGTTCTACTTAGTCAAAGGCACCAGGGTATCTGCCAAAGCCCTGAACCTTTTTACACAGTGCCTTGCAGCAGAAGATGCACACAACTGCTAATCGCCATATCGCATTTTGGCACACCAAGAACAAGATGGTCAGATCACCCCTGCACCTTTGTCCAGACGAGCAAATGAGAACCAGTTCATTTGCTGTGACTGTCAGTCAATTACAACTCTTGCTCTGAGCAAATATCAAACACTGCTCAAGAGATATTGTGCCTAAATGTTCTGGCTCACAATTACCAGCTTTAGTTATTAATTCTACGGTAGGTGAAGCTGAGAGATAAATTTGGTTATAGAAGATTTAACAGAGGTTATATTTATTAACCCTTATTTAATCATCTCAGCCAAGCAAACAGCTTTGATCTACAGCGTAGAGCTGTAGTTCAATATTTACACCTTGCATGAAAATATGGCATTTAATCTAATCAAGTTGGCCAATGTTGAACATGCCACACTAAATGTTTGCTCTTCAAATCTAGAGTTCACTCATTCTGTCATTCCAATTCCCCGACCCAATTTGAAAATAGTTTGCATTACATGCTATCTTGCAGCTTTATGTGTTTGCCTACCAAACACAGGTTAAATGACCTTGTTGTGTGAATATGACATTGTTAAAATCACAGGAGAAATGTAACAGTATTATCTACCAAAAGAAAAACTAATACATTACTAACAGCAAAAAGACAAAATATCTCTCTATCCATAACTGTTCTTTTGCTACCAAAAGTAATCTTGCTTTTTGTACTTCACCAGAACATTAGCATGTTGTGTGATCATTGTAATTTTTTCTCATCCTGCTCTAGTAAAATCCTTTAAACAGTAGGTTGAAAGATAAATGAAGAAATGAGGATACAGGAAAAATAAACAGTGTAAAGTTAAAATCTCTAAAAAAATGACAGTCTAAAACAAAGCAGTGAAACCTCACCCTAATCTCACACAAACCAGTTCCAGCAAAGTAGGAGCTATTCTAATGATCTTGAAGGAGGTACAATGGGAGAATGAGATTACAGTTGAAGCCTTATTTCCTCACTGCTTCTTGTGTTTCTTGTACTGGAACATGGACAGCAAGGAAAAAAAAAGTGCTTAAAAACCAACCAACCAATATCCCTCCATATTCCCCCCCCCCCCCCCAAAAAAAAAAAAGTAACAAACTGGTATCACAAAGACAGAAATAATGTGAAATTTGCACAGAGCTAATTTTAAAACATCTGCATTTTTTACTTGCAGTAGGTTTTTAATGCAGGCTGCCCTCACAAATGAACACCACCTGTGGCTGTGGAAAAACCGAACTTGTATAAAGAGGCAGAATTGTTCTGGACAGCACTAGAGGAATATCTCCATGTTTCAAATGTTTCTTCAAAGGACTGATGACCACAGCAGCTGACAGAAGTTATGGAAAGGGTGGATCAAGACTTGGCCACTCCATCAGGCCATAATGACCCCATGTTGTGCTGTGGGACAAAGCAGTTCCCAGGCCCAGCACAGGTCCCTCCTGCATTCTGTGGAACTCTGCAGCATAGACTCATCCTTTGAAACAGATCTTAAACTTTCAGCCCCACTTTGCTCTATTATGTGCAACAAAACACAAAAAAGATTTCTGCAGTTCTTCTTCTACAGTCAAGCATATCAGTATTAATATAATTTTTTTCTTCCAGTGCACAGTGTGTTACTGTTTCCCTCCCTACTTCTTTTTCTTTTTGCAAATATATATTTATGTAACTACATACATATGGGATATCACAAATGGTTTAGAGAGGAGACTATCAAGGTCATTGACAGAATAATACAAAGATATAATAATAAACCAGATTATACATTTCAGAAGGAAAATTCAGTGAATTTTCCACTCTCACAAAACCAGAGCAAGCAATAGACATCCACACTTCAATTCACCCACCCTAACTTAGATACCTCTAAGTTTCAATCCTGGAATCACAGCTGTTCAGCCTATATCCCTCTTAGGGACAATGGAGATAAAATATCAATTAAAATAGTTTTCATCGCATCCTAAAATAAGTCATGTTCTGGAGGCCTAATTCTCCCCATCCAATATAAAGGTAACGCAGTGTTTCCAGTTCCTCCATAGATGAATCTATATACTTTAAGAGATACAGACCCACCCAGGCCTCCTGAATCCCATGTAATACATTATGTAGCAGTGTATACTGCATAGAGGGAGACCTAGAGAGTTTGGTTCATGTTTCTCAGTATTGTTCCATTGCTTCCATTGGTATTTTATTCTCTCCTTCCTTCCTCTTACAAAATACCTGACTGTTAAACACGATGAACTATTTTATTGTTAAGCATTTAAGAAGAGATAAATGATGGTTTGAATGTTAATGCACCAAGGTAGATCAGAATCTCAGCACTGTTAAATGGTTTCTGAGCCACTAGAGCATGGCATCAGTGCCATAAAGAAACGCTCCCTGATGGATTGTTAGCAATACTCTAACTCTTTTCAGGACAATAATATTGACTTCACATTAGATAAACATGAATCTTCTAAACAAGAGGTGAATACACAGGAATCAGCCTCTTTGTGTCTAGCAGCTAAAAGGTGGTAGGACACACTCTATAGAGTTTAATTTTAACTGTAATTAGCTTTTGCAGTGAAGTGCAGTAAGGTAACAAATGAGGTACAGCGCTGCAACACAAGACTTAGGAGAAAATGGAGGAGGTCATACTCTTTACCTTGACAATTTTTGGTTTTCACAAAACCCACGATTAGTAAAACACAGACATTAAATGATGCTTATGCTTTCAAAGAGGTAGTTGTGTGGGAGAAAAAAGAACATAAAAAACAGTGAGGTATTTAATGTGTACTTGGAAGTTGCTCAAATGTGAATGCTGACACTTTCCTCTTTAGCTGTAGACCACATATTCTGGAAAAGTAATGCAACAGCTCAGTAAATTGCTTAGCATTTACCAATGATTTGTGACCCCAGCAGAAGTCAGATACATCAGTGAATTTTTACATTTACAGGTGCAATTTTCTGACTGCTAATGAGAAACACAGCAACTGAATGCTACTACAGAGTTTATTCAGAACTCAGAATCATGGTTTTCATTCCATTATAATTCTATAAAAAAGCAAAGTCCAAAAATTTAATACTTCTGATAATCCAAAAGTAGTCTTTAAATTGCAGGAATGTAGGAACTAGAAATCCAGAATTTGAGGCAATTATTTACTCTCAATCCTACCATTACTTAATTTAGTATAGAAATTTGAGGGGTTTTGCCAGCCTTCACTAGCCCAAGAAATACAGCAACAGAAAATACAGCTGGCATAGACCTTATGAGGCAGGCTAATCCACACCCATGATCCAACCCCAAATCAGCTCTGTCCAAGCTCTTCTTGATGGATATTTGTCTAAAGCAGTCTGCAAAGTCTTTTATTTCAAAAATTAAATCTCCTTATTAAAAAAAAAAGAAGAAAAATAAAAAATATATGTTGATGAATTCCATTCACGTAGTGAATGTCTAAAAGCTCACTAAAAAATCCTTCTCACAGAAAAACTGTGACATAGTTAAAATATTCACTGGTTGAATATCTTTTCTATATTCCACTTGGGTTTCATTTCAACCTTGCTTGCCAGCACTTTGAAAACTTCTTACAGGTAAATTTGGATGTTATATCCTTCATCTATTCATACCTTGCCTTGCATCTCTCACCCTCAAATGTAGCATAGCAAAATAAGTATAACACTAATAAATAAATTAAACTATGAAAATACAACTACTAGCTTTCTTAGGAAATTTGAAACTGTCTTCACTGTAAGTCTAGTTACTTTCTGAAGAAAGACATGGAGTTGAAAAGGCAAAAGAAAACTGTTTTCAAATGTCTGTCCGCAAAGCTTTGATTTGCATCAAAATTTAAGTGCAGGAAAAGGATGAGTATTGGCCAAAAAAAAGAAAATTTCTGAAAGTTGATTTCAAAATTTGTCAAAAAGATGCCACGTGTCTCATTACACCTTTAGAGGTCAGGTGCTGCTTTGTGTGGCTGCCAATCCAGTCTCCCACTTCTGCATTACACTGTTCATGCAGCCTTGCCATGAGCTGCATGGCTTCCATGGTAAATGATCAAAGGGAATTTCCAAATGCCTGAAGGAAAAAAGTATTTTAAAAAACCAAGACAAAACAGTTGGGTGCACCTGCACAGCACCAGTCACTCAAAGATCTTGAAAATGCTTTAAAAACACTAATTATCTGAAGTTTGTAATGGGTAGGGATTACAGATTAGTACAGCATATAAAAAATAAAGTACATGTACTAGAATCATGTGCCTTTTACTAAATATTGATGCATACATAGAATTGTGCTTTAAAATAAATGTCCCCTGATATTTCTTCATTGCTTTTTCTTCATGCTCAATAATATTACTTCATTGCTACTTTGCTCAGAGATATTTGCTAGAATATTGTTATATAAGGCCATACCCTCAACTGAGATAAATCAGTATCATCCTAGTTTCAAATGAGCTGCACTGTTTAAACCAGTAGAAAATCTAGCCAATTTTCTTCATCCTTTTACAAAAAGCCCCTGCTTGTAGCATAGAACTTGTGTTTGAACACAAAGAAAAATAAGATTTTCAGTGTATGCACAGCAAGGAAAATTACTAGCTTTTGGATATTGCAGATTTAAGGGATATATGAGAAGCTTATGGGCTCTCAGACTGTACTATATTGCTTTGGAAGCTGGACTAGGATAGGCATGATGAAGAGGTTTAGCAGAGTACATATTAGAAATTCGAGTAAGCTGCAACCATGCAATAAAAATTATAGCAGACAGTACAATATAATGATTTTATGAAGCATTGGAAAATCCAAAAGAGCTCATCTCAAGTTTTGCTTCCAAGTAAATTATTAACTTGGTCAGAGAAGTTTTCTGCCTCTCTTTCTCAGTTTTTTTTTCCCTTTCTTCCAGTACATCACTTTTGGCTTAAGATATGATTCATAAAAATACATAAGGAAATTGTTGTATAATTCATTTAATGTTTGGAATAACCTGAACAGTGACATGAAAACTTCAGAAATTTTTTATTTTAATCCACTCCAGATTCAGAACAAATATAACTTTTCTCAGTGGAGAGGGATGACAAAGGAGATTTGGTCTCCAATATGATAGTGAAAAGAGAAGCAGATCTTGAGAATTAGCTAGTTTAAAAAAACAGCTGATTTAGAGCTGATACCAAGTGAAGAGGTCACCTTGCTCTGAATGCAGCACTTCAGCTTGTGCCGCCTTTTTCACAGGTTCAAAAAAAATTTACAGGCACAAGCCTGAAATTTTCTGCAAAATGCAATTATAATATGCAGCTTTTAGAGTCCATGCAATGGACTAGAGTCCTGCTAATTCAAGACATCTCAGAAATGGTGAACGATTGACCTGACCTACCCAATAACTACAACATGTGAAGGAATGGATACGGCCAAAGCAAATGATGAAACAACAGACAAAACCTGAGAGTCTGCTCAGGTATTGCCTTTTCTCAGGAGCAGTGGCAATGGTGAAAACTGGCTTAAGAAGGACATTCCACACGATCCAGTCTCCTCTGAGGTCATATCGGCAGTGACTGATTCCATTTTTTATGATGCTGGCTAAGACAAACTCTGCAGGTGGTTTGGACTGCGGCTCTTTGCTGCCCTAGGTAACATGTAAACACATAAATGTAGGTATCTAAGTACAGGCACTTCCTGCCAGATGTGTATGGCCCTGTGTTTTGGGTTTGTAGGCCAGGTTTAGATATTGTTGGGGCGACAGGGGTGGCATCTTTGAGAAGCTTCTGGCAGAGTCAACCCCAGCCAGGTGCAAGACAGCTGGCCAAGGCTGCGCCAATCCACCTCTATGATAACAGATTTAAGAAGGAAAAAAGTCACAGAAGTAATTGTGACCAGAGAAGAGTGGGGTGAGAATGAGAGGAACAACTCTGCAGACACCAAGGTCAGTGGAGAATGAAGCTGCCCCAGACACCAGAGCTGAGGTACCCCTGCAGCCTGTGGTGCAGCCGTGGTGAGGCAGCTGTGCCCCTGCAGCCTGTGGGGGTCCACAGGGAAGTGGAGTTACACCATCCCATGGAGGAGTGTCACAGTGTGGAGATGGATGGTGGTTGCTTCTACCTCTGCCTGAAAAGCATCTCTTCTGGAGAAGTCACTCGGGTGGGCACACAGGCAAGGCACTCGTGTCCACACAATACACACACCACGGATAGCTCTGCAAAGAAAGGCAGGAAGGGTCTGTAAAAAGTTCCAGCACGGTTTATTTTGCAGATGCACGGCAAAGGGTTCCAGGGACAGAAAGTCCAGGATCAAAGGAGTGCCCAGGGTTAAGTATGGGGTCAGGAGCCAATGGTCTAAGGGCAGGGCAAAGGACATTGATCTACAGGGGACATAAGGGCACAGCATCAGTGAAACCACAACCAGTGGGGGAAAAAGGAAAGGAGAAACTTCGAGAACCAGGGACCTATATGAACAGTAGAGGTGGGCAAGGCACACAGACCAATGGGAAAAGAAAAACCGAGGTAGATTAACATCATGCCGCAGAGCACTCTGTGGGAGAAGCCTTTTGGCTATAAGGCAAAGCTATATAGCTTTCCCGAAGCCTGTGGTAGATTCTTCCAAGGCGTCAGCCTAGAAGTTTCCCTGACAGGCTCAGGGGCCTCCACAGAAGAGACCAAGGCCAGAGTGGGTGGATGCCTGAGAGGAGACTGTGAGGCTGGAGCAGGCTCGTGGCAGTGTATGCACAGCAAGCAAAGGACTTGCAGAGCCATGGAGAGAGGAGTCCATGCTGGAGCAGGTTTCCTGGTAGGACCTGTGACCCTGTGGGGGACCCACGTGGGAGCAGGGGAAGGACCCTTCTCACTCAGCAGCAGCAGAAATAACACGTGGTGAACTGACCATGGCCCCCTCTCCCCATCTTCCTGAGGCACTGGGGGAGGAGGTAGAGCTGGAAATGAGGGGCAGGGAGGAATAGGTGTTTTTAAGGTGTTATTTTACTTTTTCATTATACTGCTCTGATTTTGTTAGTAATAAATTCAATTAATATCCCTAATTCTAGCCATTTTTTCCTGTGACAGTAAATTTTCTATGCATATTTCCTGTTCAAAAGATAGTATAACTCTTTTTACCTTATCATGAAGATGTGTTGTAGTAAAAATATTAAAGACTAGTAGATGCTCAGAATTTTGTGCTAAGACCATTACTTAAAATATCCAAATCTCTCAGTAATGTTTTTTTTTTTCAGAAAATCTTTGTGGATTTACAGTATGACAGTAAGATTGAGACACTAAGAAAAACAGGGAAAATTCAGGAGGTACCCATTTCTGCTGGTGAACAGCTACAACATTTTGCAATGGCAATCACTGACAAGCCAATATTCACTCCAAGGATAATCAAACAGGTAAGCGCTAATGATCACACACAAAGGTAAGGTTTTCCACACAAGTGTGCTGTGGAATGGTGTGTGTATAGAGTACCAGTGGAAAATGTCACTGTCAACTGATATCAATTTTCTGTTTGCTGAGGAAAAATTAAAGTAGACTTGAATGAATGGCTAAACTGGTGAGGCAATGCCTGGCACGAAAATAAGGGAAGTCAGATACAGTGCAGGCATTGAACAATTCCATGACCGTAAACTGACCCAATAGCACTTATGGAAATTTAGCTAATTACTTGTAAGAGGGGAAAAAATGAGAATCCTGAGAGAAGAAGAATTCAAAATGGATTATGCTGCTTCTGCATTCATCAGCTGTAAAATGTCATCTCATAAATTGCAAAATGAGTGATCATTCTATAAACATTCAAATGTGAGATCTACGATACGCATGTGGAAGTTCAAAAAAGCTAAGTTAATAAAAAGGTATCTAAATTCTTTCAAGAGTAAAGGCCTTCTAAAGGATGCAGGGTGCCAAGTGGGCTCATTTTATAACAAATGTTAAAGTATAAGAGCTTCAAAAATGTCTTTAATTCTAAAATAGCCCAGAAAGAAAGACAGAAATTAAGATAAAATGGAAAATTGTTTCATAATCATGTACCGTAGTTCATACAAAAGGATAACTTTTTTGACAAACCATAAAAAGAAACTATCATTGAACGGAACTTGAAACAAGGAAAATAACTATCATTTAATATCAATGAAAATATCTGGGAGAACGTGAAAATAACTAATAGACAGGAAATTTCTTTCCTGAAAGAAGCTCTGATGGCAGATTGCAAAACTCAACTTCTGGAGTTTAACTGTGCTGCTGTACAAGTACTGCACCAAATGTTTGTATGAAATATTCAGTGAGCAGAAATCCTCACCACCAGGTATTTTAATTTAAATTAGGGGGGGAAAAATTACAGCATCTGTGTTTTGTCTTCTTTACCCTTCCTCATGATGGAATGCTTTCCACCAGTTTCCAGAAGTGATCCAGGCTCAAAAACCCCCCAATAAAAATGTTCCACAAAAAGAAGCAAATGTCTTTTGGGTTGCTTTTTTGTTGTTAGTGGTGGTGGTGGGTTTTTTGTTTTGTTTTGTTTGTTTGTGCTTTGTTTTGTTTTGTTTTTAAAAGCACTTTAAAAAGTGTCACTTCTGATAACTTCTCTCTGCTACTTAACAGATTCTTCCTTTTTCTACCCAGAAGGTGCAGCTCAACGTTCCCAGTTGGCCCTGGCCAAGCTCCCGCTCCTTCTGCGGCAGCCGCGGCAGCGCCATCCTCGAGCCCAGAGCACCCGCCAGACACTCACACCACGTCAGCGTGGACTGAAGGCACAGGAAACACTGCTGCCAGAGCCAGATTTCTGTCTGCTTCCACCCTTCCCTGCCAAAACCCTTCTCCTCACCAGTGTGCAGGTTAGTAAAGGCACTAAAGGCATATTGCCCTTTCTACAGCACAGGAAGACTTTAATTGTTGAGGGGAGCATTGCTTTTTCCTTAAGGTGCTTGGCCAGTGTAGTTTTTCTCTTGCCCTTAAAACTGATTTTCTCCTTGAAAAAATGAGACGAACTAATAAAAGCAAGGATAGATGCAGAAACAGGAGCAAAAATCTTTGTTGAGGATTACATTTCTGTCATATGGCACATTATTTTGAAATACTCTAGGGCAGCTTCACAGTTTTAGTCCCCAGTATTTTTAATTCCAAATTATGAAAACACTTAGCTATTGCACACCAGCTTGTCATAATGAAGTTACATTAAATGTACTTCAATATTCACAGAATAAGCTATTTGCTGCCATTCTTTACTTCTTTTATGGCCATTTTAATGTTACAACTGTTCTATCTCAAATATTTGATGATTAGCAAGGCCATCAAAATATCAGAACCTGGATTTCATTTACTGATAATATTTCTACTGTTTGGTTTTTGTGACTACACTTTCAATATAAAATGGAAAAGACAGCCCTTTTCCTGAAGGAAGGAAAAGAAATTAAAAAACAGTAGAAAAATTGATTACATCTCCTTTAGAGACATAGAACTGAATTACCAAGACTGAACAATGTTGCCAGCATTGAGCAGAGATTCAAGGCAGAGGTAGGAAACCAATCCAGACGTCCTATATACTCTTGGTATAGACACATGCTATATATTTTATAGAGTTGAATCTTAGACTACATTTTTTTTCTAACCAGACACAATCTGTTTGAAATTCTCAGAGAAGTGCCTCTAAACTTACAGTTTTCAAGAACATCCTCTCCGATGATGTTTTTGTATCCTCTCCTTTGACTCAAGTAAAATCAAAAGAAATACTTTTAACAAGCCAAGCGCAACTCTGCCTAACCTTATAAATAATTCTGGAGCAGTTCTCTTTGAGTTCCAAGGTAAGGTTAGAGTTGACTATCACTGCATTATATTGCATAAGGATATCACATGGTGTAAATTTTTTCCTTAATAGTCTGTGTGTTCTGGAAGCTAAGTTATAGGTGATTTACTCTCTAGTGAGTGTTGTTAGTGCAGCATATTACACACTTGGCTAGCCCCAGTTCTTATTCATGGCTTTTTATTTTTATTTTCAAGGCTTAGGCTAAACCACGCATTGAGGGTAGGTAAGAATTTTTATTCTTTTTCATACTCCTGTGCTTGGAGATATGCAATGGAGAAACACATTAAAAAAAAGGTTAAATTGCAGAAGCTTCACTTTTTTTAGCATAGATACTCACTACTAAAGAGGAATATACAAGAAGGTTGAACCCTTCAGCTTCTTTGAGTTTACATCTGTGTCATGCTTTATGGATTGGAGAAAATTTTGCAAGTGTGAAGATCAGGAGTGGAGCTGTGAAATTCAATTACTATGCTTTGGGAAATTTGGGAATCTGTGCTGACTATCTAATAAAACAAACCGTAGGACTGTCTCATTTTCTATTTTTTCAAAATACATCTGATTTTTTCTCTTCCTGAAATAATTCCTTTCTATTATTAAAAAAAAAAAAAAAAATCCTTCAGGCTTTTTTATCCTCCAAGAAAAGAAGAACCCTTTATTCAAAACAGATAAGAGATCTAAGAGACTATTTTTTAGAAAATTTGAAAATCTTAAACTTACTTTTTAACTTGCACAGAAAAAACACCCATCATTTCATGATAACTTTTTGGCTGATGTGAGGTAAAACAGGATGTGATTAGAATTGAAAGCTATCCAGTTTTATTTATCCCAGCTTCTCTGATTTAAAATGAAGCCTGGCTGTGTGCAGATGATAACTGTGAGCAAAGGTTGACATCAATTGGAGCTGTAGGATGAGCTGTCTCTGTGGGGGGGGAAAATATCACCTTTTTCAAAAGATGCCGAGTGACACTGACAAAATAGACAAGGCAGTCTAGATCAATGACATAAAAATAGTTGCCATATAATGATTAGTGAACTACTGCTCATAATAATCTCCTTCTATAGATTCCTCTGAGGATAACATTTGATTATTTGAACACATCATAGTGTTAATTATGGCTAGGCTGAATTTTACAGTCTAATTTGTATTTTTACAGTATGTGACATTTGAAAGCTAGAGGTAATTTTCAGTATCTTATTAGGTGTTTGAAATTCAGTTTGTAGCTTTTGCTTCAAACAGCAGACTTCTAATTTAGCAGCTCTCTAGCAGAGTGGGCTTCATATGGAATAGTCATTAAGGTAGTCATCATATCTATAGGGAGTCTCATGGGAAGGTGTCTATCAATTTACCCCTTAAAAGAAAAAAGGTATTTACAGTCATAAATCTAGTTCAGTTCCTTTTTTAGCTGCAAAACAGGGGAGATTTATCTGACAGGAACCTGGCCTATTCTTAAAATCCTCTAAACTATGGATGAATCAAGTAAAATACTAAAACAGTTATATACTGAAGACACATAGCCTTATACATCAAAAGAGCCCAAAGAATTTAACAAAAAATTAATCTCATATATGCATCTCTGTCTTTCTCTTTCAACCCATTCATCTAGGATATTGTCCAGTGAATCATGGTATTTGGATTGCACACATTTAAGCCTTACCTTTCACTCCCAAGATTATCTCCTATCCTATACTAACGACAAGAGAAGTATAGAGAGAAATGGTAGTAAAGATATGCAGATGCAATCAAAATGTGCACCAAAAAGCTGAAAATCGAGTATCCTGCCCTATGTGGTGGGTCAGGGGTTCCATCTCACCTCATTTCAGGTGTCTGCACTAAGTCACCCACTTCTTCCTCTATAAACAGTAAGGAGGAAGAGGCACTGATTCATTTTGGCTGTTCTTTTAGGATCAGCTGGCCTGTGCTTTGGGGGGTTTATTGCTCCCTCCTGACTGCAGTGGTAGCCCAGAGGATCTGATCAAATGGAGGTGTAAGGTAAATCTCTACTGCTGGTTTATTCATGCCAAATAGGCTTCAAAAAGAGTGAATCTTGGTCCATTTTCAAGTTTTCTGCTGAGGAACATTAGTTTATGACATTCATTCTCCAGCCTGTACTAGAACTGTCAGCGCCAAGAGCAAAAAGCCTGCTCTCTGAAAATCTGCATACTCAAGCAATTCACTGTTTTACTTTGAATTATCTTTTTGACATTTCTTGATTCCAAAACTCCCTAGCAGAATTATTCAAAGTCTCTTGAGACAGATCTGAACTGCAAGACTTGGTGACATAATATTTAATGATCCTTTTCTCCTGCTGCAGATACTCCAAGCTCATATGTTTCATGAGATCACAGAATAGATTCAGTAATAATGGGATATGTTAATAATTACAGCTGGTGGTAGCTCATAGTCACTTTGCAGCTATGCACTTAACTCTGAATCATTCCAGTGCTTCCAGCTTTCAAAGCAAAGCTGGTTTAGAACAGCATTATATCAAATGATATAAAATCAAGAAGTGATAAATATCTACTTTGGTTTTTATGAATGAAATAGCTCATCTATTCCCAATTTAACTACTCAGGATAATCTCTAGATTAGCTAGTGAATAGTTGAAATGTGAAAGGAAGTTTGAACTACAAGACTGAGATAAAAAATAAGTGTTTATTCTCTGGACTTTTTCTTTAGATTAACACTGTTGATACAAGTGATGTTTCTAATAAGCTTCAATAATTTTGATTCTATGTAAGTATGAACTATTAAATACACTGGAAAAATTATCAGAGCAACTATGTGAAATGAAAGCTGAATTAATCATAATTCTTCCCTTTCTTTTAGTTAGCATCATGTCTTCTTTGTAGGCCATGTTTCTCTCTCATAAAACAGATTATCTCCTTTTTTAATTGGATTGGGTCTAATGGGCTCAGATTGATTTGCTTCAGTTCTACTTTGAGGAATCACAATCATTCCCATCACCACTGAAATAATGCCCTTTAGTTCTGTTAATTAGAGGTGGGATTGGTTACACTGTTTGTACTCACACTGCCCTCACAATGGGTCATGTCAGGCCACCAGCATGTAAAATTCACTTTGGCCCTCTGATAAAAACCATTTTCAGTGATGTAGAGAATGATACCAAATTTAATTCATTTGCTCAGAATTGTCCGTATTTGCCTTGAAGTGATTTTTCTACAATAGATTACCAGGCCAGAATAGCAGGCACTGTGAATGGATTTGGCAGTCGTAGATGTGTGGTCAAAGGGTACATTTCCACAACTCTGGCCCCATTCAGCACACAGGAACTTGCTCAAAGAGCCAACTTAAATGGACCCATCTAATGAAGAACTCTCCTGTACTTTTAATGTTACAGAATTCGGAAGGCAAGCAAGGGCTGAGCTGAGGATTATGGAAAAAGAAAGGAACTCTTAGCTTTCATGGGTTAAAAAAATTTGTGAAAAAAAGCATGACCAGAATATTTTCATGAATGGTCACTTGGTGTCTGGCCTGAGATTTTTGGTAGCTGGTTTGAATAATTGTTTATCATTTGCAGTTTAATTAGTAGGAAAATTGTAGGACCTGGTAAAACACTTAAAGCATATAGGTTGTGTCAAAACTGAGCATGTAATTTTGAACTTCTTATCTGGGTATTTTAATTCTTCGCTTCTAAAAAATTTTAACATTTCTCCCTATTTTAAATGTGCGGCTGTGAAAATAAATTAATATTTACCTGTGAAACTCTCAGATGTTTCAAAATTGTCTATGGGAAAATTATGGATGCTATACTAACTGTGGGTAAAGAACATATGACAGAGAAAGTCTTGCATTATGATAGAGTTACTCCATCGACCAAAGAGGAAAAAAAAAAGTAGTGAAGAGCATGAAAACTACATCCAATGGATGTGCCAAGCAAGCATTCTCTGGAAAAAAAAAAATCAAGTAAGCATTTAATTACAGCTTGATTATCTTACGGTGTACTAAATGGGCTGAAGTGGGATTGGACATCTGCTTTAATACTTCCTAAAATTTCATAGCTTAACTTACCTGCTGACTAATTTTTTAATTTAGTCTACTTTTTTTTATGGGTTTTGGGGTTTTTTTTAGCATATAACTCTAACATGTGAGTAAATACAAGTTTCAGATGGAAATGAAAGGCATTCAGATTAGTTCTGTATCTTGTAATATTATGGCTTGAATTATATTGATGAAAGACACTGGTGAAGGACATCAGCAGTGTCTGCCTAAAGATAAGGATTGTAAGCCACCATTTATACTGAAAATTCTGTTTCTCCATACATGCTTACAAGTCAGCCATAGGTTTGTCAGACTACACAGTCATGTCTGAGGTTACAGGTTGATACTTTGGAATTCCTTTTGTTTAACTTGCTTTAAATATTCTGTCAAACAATTTTGCTGAAGCTGAAAAAATTATGAGACTAATAAGGAGCATTTAGAGAAGCATGTTTGGGATGGAGAACTACTTAGCAATACAGTTCAGATTCTAAAATTATACACCTTACATAACCAGGGAACAAAAAAACTTCAGTCTGACATCTATTATCATTCAAATGTCTTTAACTTTGAATGCCAAGTGTGCCAATACTCTGCTTAATCAGAAATATCTGTGGAAAAATTCAACATTGTATCTAAAAAAAACCCAAGAGAGTCTTCACAAATATTAGCTCTCAAGGGTTATATTTATGGAAAAAAAGGAGAGTAATATAGAGACAAATGCATGATTTTTTGATAATTAATAAGGTTTCTTTACAATTTAACTCATTACATTTTTCTACAGGTTTTTACCGAGAAAACAAAGCAAAACAAAACAAAAAAAAAAAAAAAAAAAAAAAAAAAAAAAAAAAAAAAAAAAAAAACAACAAAAGAAAAACCAAAACAAAACAAACAAACAAACAAACAAACTGGAAGGTAGTTTAAAGGCCAAAGTCCAGTGTATTCATTAACAATTTATCTAAGTCCCTTCACTAAGAAGTAATATAACACCAATTCCTTTCTAAAAAATCTACAGGATGCTACCTAAAGCACCAGCAAGGTATCCACATGCCAAGCAGAGGGAAGACGCTCAGTGTGTCAGGGTCATGCACAGATACAGGGAAATTTTACTAGGAAATTTTCTTTCCACGAAGTCACAGTGTAGGAAACAGCCACATTTTCTGGCTCTTCTCTGACTGTCCCAGCCTACCATTTGCACACTGGGACCTTGCCTTCCAGCTCGAATTCAGAGCTGGTGTGAAGGTGCCTGACACTGATCTCTTCAGTGATGTGTGACAGAATCCTGGGGGATGGCCTGAAATTGTGTCAGGGAAGGTTTAGTTTGGATATTAGAAAAAGGAGGGTGAAGAAGGTGGTTGGGCACAGGAGCAGGCTCCCCAGGGAAGTGGTCACAACACCAGCCTGACAGAGTTCAAGAAGTGTTTGGACAATGCTCTCAGGCACATGGTGTGACTCCTGGAATGTCCCGTGCAGGGCCAGGAGTTGGACTCGATCCTGGTGAGTGCCTTCCAAACCAGCTGATTTTGTGATTCTGTGATTATGCGACTAGAGCAAGGTGACTCAGCAAGAGAGAAGCAAATGTGTCTCCAAGTCTGTAATCATGAAACTCATGATGATCAGGATATTAAGATGTGGGAATTGTCTTATCCCATTCAGAATAACTTACATCCTTGCCACCACATGTACATGTCTTTTCTCTCTTCAGTGAAAGCTAAAACAGCACTGGGAAAGAAAGAAAGGTGAAAATTGACCTGAATGCCATCCACTGATGGACACAAACAGCAGCTTGGAGGTTTTTGATTACTAGTGAAAGGATTTAGTTAACCTGTTAGTAAAATTGCACTGTCGGTAGTCCTATGGTGATAGGAAAAGGGTGATGCATTGAAAGTTCTGAGAATAGACTCTGGATAGCTAAGAAGAAAACAGTTAGGAGTCTCCCTATTTTAAAAAATATGCTTTCAAAGAAAAGTGTTTTTTTTGTTAAAAGCTCTTAATTAGATTTATGGTTCCAGTGCTAAAGTGAAAAGGTTAATATGATAACATTTAGTGCTGTGGATATTGATAACAAACTGTACATTCTAATTTCAGATTATTCCCCCAAGTAACTTGATTATTGCTGTTAATAAATTGCAGGCTTTATTGAAATTTTTAGCTGTTCTACCCATAAAGTTACAGTAAAAAAAGGTTTTAGAAAACACTGTTGAGTTTTCTTTGTGCCTGTTGCCTCATGTGCTATTGCTGTTTTGTAAAAATGACATGACATAATTTTCTTTGTATTTCCTGTGTTTCCATGATAACAGACTAAACCAGGACATTCTTAATCACAGTCTATGGGAAGCTACAGCCGAATTGTAAGAGCTGTACTTGATATAATCTTTCTGTACAAACTGTTACCTTGAAGTCAATTTTGGGAAATTATTAAACTTGGTTGAATAAGAGCATTAAAATTGAAGTGATCCAGGGGGACAGATCAATGACAGGCAAAGCAGGAACTGGTAGCATTTTTATGCACTGATTCAAAAGCAAATATTTATGTCTTAATCTTCAAAAGATTTTGTTTATCTTTGTAAGAACTAGCCTGAATCTGCCTAACCCTCTAGGGAACTAAATGTATTTCAATTCATGTGGACACAGCCACCTACATACCCCTTCCCATCCCAGCTAACAAACTTTTCACCAATATCAAGCCAAAGACTTGGAGGTTAGGAAATAAAATTATTGAATGTGGTGTTTTTCCATCTTCCACCACGCTTTCATGTCTACAACAACACAGGCAAAGATACAGGAAAACTATGGTTCAACACTTTGAACCATATTGGCAGGTACCAATATCTTCACCCTCGTATAGAGGATTATACCAGCAATATCAGTCTATTGAAGGACCTCATTTTATTTTTTACAGGTGAAATCAATGAAGCAGCACCCACCCTGAGTGAGGAGGAAGCACTGCTGAGTGATTGAGTTTGAAGAAATAGGTGCCGAGATAGTGCTTCAACAGGTGGTTTCCCCATACAGTGCTTAGTTTATTTCCAACTGACGTCTAGAGACCACCTGTACCTCTTACGGGTCAGTGCTACACTGCAGTGTTACACCCACCTGCCACAGCTCAGAGGACTAGTTGATACTTGATTGGTCTGAACAAATAAGAGCTTTCAAAGGAGAAACTGTGAAAGCCTAAAAAACCCTACAGTTTGACATGAAGTCTCAAATTCTTGAGCTTGATAATGAAATTAATGTTTCCTTTCCAGTCATGAGCTACAGGACTTGAATGAGTGCATATTAAAATGGGCAGAAAGATCTCCTAAATGCTTATTGTCCTGTTCTTCCCAGATGGATCTGTGGGAAAATGTTGGCTTGTCCACCATTCTGGTCTAGCCTGACTCTTTAGGGTTGTGAATCATGATGAGAGATAACCTATACTACCAGAAAACAAACTGCTAAAATCCTTCTCCTCTTTGTTTTCCACTGATTACCTTCATTTCACCCACCTCTACATCGGTGCTTCAGCTATTAGGATCTGACACTTGTTTCAGAGATATTAGTTCTACTCCTTGGCAGGGAATATTTGTAATGAGCATTATAAAACCTAAATTCTTTTGGGATTTGTGCAGAGAGAATGGAATATACTCACAGTCAGAGACACCTACTGGAGATTTTCCTTTGCTATCAGGATTCTTTGAGGACAGTGAGAGAGCAGGCCAGAGAAATTACCTAATATGAATACATATTTGATTAAATAGATTAAAAAGGGTTCCAGTCTTTCATTTCATTTGCATTAGGAGAGAGCAACTTTCAATGAATGTTAGGTTATGGCATGGAGCAGGTTAAGCTGTTGGGTATACATGATATAATCAAATACATCTGATTCAGTTCTAGCAGGGGATCAATATTTTTGCTCTCTGAAGGAAAGTCATATGCAGCCTCAAGAAATCTGCTGTTTCCAATGAAGAATGGCTGTGAAAGACAGTTTTAGAAAACACAGAATGTTGATTTCCGGTAGTCAAAGAAACTCTGATTGTGGCTTCCACAGAGCATATTTTATAGCTTGAAAATTCCTGGGTCTTAACCCTCTCAGGTTCAGATGAGAAATCTTATGAGGAAAAGATGGGAATGAGACTTTGAAGGATATACTTTCTGTTTAATACTCCTTTACATCATAGAGCTACAGTTCAATGTTGGTATGATGTATAGCTGTACAAATTGAAGGATGGGCCCCAAAAATACCAAGTTTACTGACAGAAATTTTGCTTTGATTAAAAT
The DNA here is from genome assembly GCF_029207755.1 of Chamaea fasciata. NCBI lineage: Eukaryota > Metazoa > Chordata > Aves > Passeriformes > Sylviidae > Chamaea > Chamaea fasciata. The sequence goes on along the minus strand of NW_027094086.1, from coordinate 142,010,990 downwards.
AGAAATTTAGGTCCTCATCCTGAAAGACAGACCTGTATGGAATTTTCAGTGTCCAGAAACTCTACTATCAGGTTTAGCTCTCCAGCAGAAAAACAAATATAGAGCACAGAAAGTGTATTTAAAATTCACACTGGATGAATTTCAGATAGTTTAATTTTATCAGTTTACATATAATATTCATTTAAAAATTACAAAAACCTTCATTTTTTAAACTTTTCTTTAGTTTAATTTATTTACTAGTCCTAATGCATCACAAGTAATTTTGAAATAGATACTTCATCAGCAGTCATAGGTTCTCACATTTATTGCTAATGTTCATTGTAATTACTAAAATCTTTTAAACATGCTGAATGGGAGAATATCGCTAAGCTTTCCCCCTACAGAGAGACTTGTGTTAGGATATCATTCACTGTATGATAGACTTTTCAGTCTCAAAATCGAAAAATTCACATCCTCTTTCCCTTCCAGGTACTTTCCAAGCAGATTCCATAAAAGATATTTCTCTCTGAAATGTTTTAATACAGTTTTTCATCCTAATTTCTCCTCCAGGTGTCCCAGCCTCTCAAAGAGGATTCTCTGCTACCTCTATCTCTTTTCCTTGAGAAGAGCTTCAGCTGTGTTTGTTATCCTGAATCACTTCCCAGCTGGCTTTATAATTTGCTTAGTCCCGACCAACACCTCTCTCTAAAGGTGCTGCATCTCATAACATATCTTTCTACTAGTCCCTAGGTGGACGCAGGCTGTGCTGTGAAAGATATATTCCAAAGGTTTACTAGAAATTAAATCAGGTGGAGGCAGGGAAATAGGAGGATGGTAATTTGGAACTGTTATGCAACACAAAGACTAAAACAGACTAAAGGCAAATACACAAAAAAAAGCAAAACACCACAAGACATTAATTACTCAAACTGAACTGGACTACAAATAACTTACTAAAACACATTTTAGGGTAATGGAGTAAACATGTTTTATTTAAAATAGGACAGGGAACTAAGGACTATGGCAGGATTACCTCTGGCATTTCCATCCATGAGCAAACATCACTTTCCAGTTGCTGGAATGTACTGCTATATATTGGGGTGGGATCAAGGAAGGGATGAGAGACGTACTTAAAAGAATAAATTGTTCTCATGGTAACATAGGGCAGTAAAAGTGTCTGTTTCTCTCTGTTGACTGTAAAGTCAGACCACAGCAATTAGCTCAGGTGCTGGTATCTGTATCACAAATATGGAAAGTAAGGTGAGCTGAGTGTCTGGGGCTCTTTTCACTGTTTTCAGGACATTTTTCTAAAATCCTTTAAGCTATGTCACATTCAAAAATTCTTTCTTATGTCAAACAGAATTACAAGGGAACAAAAAAGATTAAGTCAGAGAAAACTTGTATTATTGTGTCATTTCTAAACACATATTTTTTATCAATAGTAAGGGGAACTTTCTGAAAGTATTTCCTTGTTTTTATTTTATAGTTTACAATTTTCCCCTAATCATGTGATACTAAAGGTAATCAGAATACTGTTTAATTGAGCCCACTGTATTTTTCCTCCTTGCAAAAGGCACTTGCAATCAGATCTGTGCTGTTCAGAGATCAAGGAAGGACCAAAGACTAGGGAGACAGAAAACAGGTACCAGTCATTTCCAGGCACATCGCTGATAAATAATACATTTAAGGGAAAGGTATATTTATTTTTCTATCATGATGGTGTTCTCATTGTTTTGATACTGCATGCACTTATGCAATTTACAGAGTAATTTTATGGTTGTTAGTAGAGGTGAGATAAACCTGATGGGAAAAAAAAGGGAACACCAAAGCTCTTCCCAAAACTCAGTCTAAATGCTGAATATTATCTAACCATTTATATGGTTCTGATATTATAGATTTCAACTGCATGAAAGTATTACCTTTTAGATCTTAACCCACTGATTCCCCTGTCAGACTGATCAGATTTTCTGACTGATCTGTATAAGAGTAGCTACGGCTCTTGTTTCCAGATCTTGGCCATGCTATAGTTCTTTAAAATATGGATGGTGAATACCTGCAATAACAATGACCCATTTAACGGGAAAAAAAACCAAACCAAACCTAAACAAAACAAAAAAAAAAAAACCAAACCAACAAAACAAAACAAAACAAAAAAAAAACAAAAAAAAAAAACAAACAAACAAACAAACAAAAAAAAAAAAAAAAAAAAAAAAGACTAACATGAGATCTAGAACATGCCTTTGGGGGTGATAAACATCTACCAAATTTTTCTACCTTTACTATCTTGTCGGAAGAAGCCGATACAGATTTGATAAAATTGTTAAAACTATCATATCATCATCCCCAGTCCAACAGCTTCAACCTGCGGCTAGCACATGGTTTGAAGTCTATGACCCACACGAATAATCATTGCTTTGGCCCTTATTATTGTGACACAATGTCAGGAAAGGGAGCGACATCAAAAAAAGCCCTTCCTCCTTTTTTTCCCTTTAGGGTACCTTCATGAGCAAATATGAAATCAAAAAGTAACACAGCAGATTGACTGAACACGGAGTGAAAAGCATCCAGAATCCCACCCATAGAATTCCTCTGCACCTGGGATGAGGCAAACCTGGCTGTGTGTTTAGACTGGGGAATGAGAGGCTGGAGAGCAGCCCTGCGGAAAGGGACCTGGGGTTCTGGTTCATGGAAAATTAAATATGAATCAGCTGTGCCCTGGCAGACAGGAGAGACAACCCTGTCCTGGGGGCATCAAGGACAGTTGGGCAAGGGAGGGGATTGTTCTGTTCTGCTCTGCTCTGGGCTGGGGCTGCTCTGGGCTGGGGCAGCCTCACCTCAGGTGCTGGGGGAAGTTTGGGCACCTCACGATAGAAAAAGACATTACTAAGGAGGGTCCAAAAGAGGCCACAAAGATGGTGACAGGCCTTGAAGAGAAGCTGTGTGAGGAGTGGCTGAGGTCACTTGGTCGGTTCAGCCTGGAGAAGAGAGATCTGAGAGGAGAACTCACTGCAACAACAGATTCCTGTGAGGGGAAGAGGAGGGGCAGGTACCAATATCTTCCCTCTCGTGGCCAGTGACAGGATTTGAGGAAATGGCACAAAGCTGAGTCAGGGTTAGGATATCAGGAAAAGATTCTTCCCCCAGAGGGTGACTGGGCACTGGAACAGGCTTCCCGGGGAAGTGGTCACAGCACCAGCCTAACAGAGTTCAAGAAGCCTTTGGACAATGCTCTCAGGCATCTGGTGTGACTCTTGGGTTGTCCTGCGCAAGGCCAGAAGCTGGACTCAGTGAGCCTGATGCGTCCCTCCCAATTCAGCATATTCTATGATTCAATGATTCACTATGCATCAGGATCTCAGAAGAGAACTTTCTATTTAAAGACTTAAATATCAATATAAAAATATAAATCCCTAACAATAAGTAAAACATGTAAGTAAGGTGTTCATCACTCTATTGCCACAGCTGGAACAGCTGGATAAACACCATTGTCATCTTTCCCCCTCAGCTTGGTGTGATGGTCCAGAAATATTGTACCTACATTACTGAACACTTGCAACATCTGGTTTCACTAGGTCTCACTAACTTTAACAGCACAGTTACGTGCACAATTCCATCAGTAAGCAGCTTTGAACAGTTCCCCTTTCTGTGGGTAACATGTTTTTCCTGAAAGCCAAGTGTCCCGGCACAAACAGATCAGCCGGCTCTGCTACTGGCTACCGTTCCTAGCAATCCTATCTGCTGCAATTGGAAAGCACTCACCTAGAATTATGAACCACATGGAAGATGATTTTAACATGCATTTTCCAGTGGATTTTTATGAAGTGATCTGAAGAGGAAATCATTAATTCAGCCAGAGATTAGAAATAGCAACTGCACTACTGAGGGCAACATCAAGAATCCCTTCCTTCCCAGCAGCCTGGCACAGACAGCCGTGTGGAACTCGAAAGCCTCTTCTGCATCTTTGAAAAGCCTTTCATTTTTCTTTTGTGCATGTGTCCTCAGTGTTTGGTATTATAAATGAGCAGCCTGTGACCACCCCTTCTCTTGGCACAGCTCTGGCGTAGCGCCGCAGAGTTCCGGCACTGCTGGCATCCGCAGAGTGCCTTCTTCCCTGACCTGTACCCACTGAGATTACAGCAGCACATTATTTCCCTGTGCAGCTCTTTCACCTCTCACTGCAACCATTTCCTACACAGACACAGAATTCATATAAAAGGCTTTCCTCAGCTTTCATCAAATCTAGGTTGCAGGCCTATTTCGTAACATTAATTCTCTCCCTCACCAACCGCCACATCAATTCAGTACTTTATAAACTATTTCAGGGATCCGATTTATCAGGCCTGACAGAGCTTCACACTGAAATAAACAGCACTGCCTCTGCTGAGCTCGCTCAGTGGCTCCTATTTATCATTATTTAATTCAAGGGCCTAAAATTCTCTGACATTATTAATAGTAAGATGAATCACTGGAAAACTACAGAATCTGTGACCAACGAGGCTGAAATAATCCATTTTGGTGAAAATGTCTACGTGGAATTGCATTCCCTGATGGGTAGCTGCTCTGTCATTAGCGACTCCATATGCATGGGTGGTAAAGAACTGAAGCATGAAGTCCCCAAAGAGTGGGATACTTCAACTGCCATTCTCTTCCCAACACTTAACACCAAAGCAGAAAATAAGGGAATGCAGCACAGCTCTAATGCCTCTGTCAGTTGAATTTAAATGTACTAATTTAATCCTTTTTGTACTTGATTAACTTTAACTTGTCTGAGGTTGAACTTTTGTGTTAACTGGACCTGCAAATCCATTAGTTCATTATGAGGACTGTATTACTTAGGCACCTTGATGAGAGATAATCAGCTGCCTGGAATGTATATGAGCACTTGCTACCTTAATTTGGCACCTCATTAGTGATATTTTTCAATTTTGTTTAAATGAAAGGGATTGCACTGGGAGTTTGTCCAGGGTCTGTAATTTCCTTTATGAATAGCCAGCCTTATTCAGCAGCTGTACAACACAGTAAGAAGTTAAGAATTGAAGAATTTGTTTGGTTCTCTGTCAGGAACATTCTGGGAACCTAAGGTAGCTGGAGAGGCAGACCCTGAACTCTTTCCTCAAGGCGAGTGCAGTCAGACCACCTTCCTGACAAAGGTGACAAAAGAACCTTGACAAGTAGACATGTTTTGTAAAATTACTTCAAAATTAAGACTATCCAAAATAAATTTAAAAATTATATCTTTAAAAAACATTTAATTCTCTTTATTTCCCCTTCCAGAGAGGAAATTTCTAATTGCTGTTTTGTTATTCACTATCATTCCCTTGAACTTTGACAGTTGACTTCCTTATTAGTGTCTGGACAGAGATTGTAACTTTTGAAAAGAACAGGCAAGGACAAAGAGCCAAGCAGACACAAAATTGCCCTCTGAAGAATTTCAGCAATTGTTCTTGTCCAGGGGATTACTTCCTGAACAATTAATCATTCATCTGAATTAGAACTCCCAGAGCTGAAATGCACACCTTCGTGCTCACCCAGGGTCTGTCTTCAAGCAAAAGTCTGTCTAAATGACATAACCAGTTTGTCTTTCTCTGTTTCACACAATTTCCTGGTGCTATTTTAATAGTGTGACATCCTCAAACACCTGCAGCATCATCCTGCTGTATCCCAGGGTGTACAACCCCTTCAGCACTGTGTTATGGTACCACCATTCTGGAATGTTGCATAACAGCTTCCTGTTGTTTCAGATGCTTTGAACTGAAAATGTGCAAAACCAATATTAGCATCTGAGGACCAATATACAAGGCAGGGGGCAAGCAAAGCCAAGGGACACACAGCACTGGTAAGTCCGTTCAGCTCTAGGGACAATTATCCTCTTAGCAAAACAGTCACTCTGTGCTATTTGGTCTTGTCTCTTGGAAGCAATGATTGCCTCCTGAGCATTTTTATTTTGTAATAAAATAATACCCTGAGAGTCCTCTTTCCCCAACAACTCAAAAAAGAAGTCAAGTCCTGGACTTTCAAATCACACCCCACCAGCATGGAGATCACAGATAGCCACAATTTTATTTTCTGTTTTGCAGATGACTAATCTGTGAAATATACCCTAAGTGTTTCTACCAGGTCAGGATCTTTTGCTAAATCACAAAGATATTTAGTTTAATTATACATCTTCAGATGCGGAAAGTTGAGCAACATCAAGATCTGTGATTTTTTGCTTTCTTTCCAGGAGAAACCTAGGGAGTATTACTGGGGGAAAATAAAAATAGAGGCTTGGGAATTTCATGACTATACCAAGTTAGGCTTTGAGGATGTTTTATGTTCTCATATAAAAAGTATAATTACTTAAACTAACAACAACTTTTAGTATTAAGTCACCTTTGTGAAGTAGAATTAACTGAGCTACTGAGTACTCCTGTGATCTCAAATATCTTCTAAAGGAAAATTTCATGGAATCACAGAATAGTTTGGGTTGGAAAAGCTCCATAGAAATCACCAAATCCAACACCTCCTGCAGCTGACTAGATGAGTTGTCTTAGGGCTCTGTGTTTTCAGGGGTGGGGCATTTACCACCTCTCTGGGCAGTCTCTGCCAATGTTTCAACACACTCTTTGGAAAAAAATTTCTTACTTAGACATCTAAGTCTTACTTTTTTCAGTTTTATCCCTTGTCCTGTGAATTGTTTGCAAAAGTTTTATTCCTAGACTCTACAATTCATAATCATTTATTTGTTTTCTGCTGAATTTGGGGTTGAATCCCACTGATTCAATCCACCATCCATTCCTCCCCACCTTGCTCCAGTCTGGGTGCCTTGAGCAGGAGTGTCAGATGTACAAAGGTGCAAAAAGTTGTAAAAGCAGAGCAAGAAGCACATCCAGGCACAGCTTATCTCCAGGTGTAAATTAATAGGTCACAAAGTCCCAGTTTATGATTTTCAAATCATTTTATTAATAAGATTGGGAGTAAGACCCAATGTCTTTATTAGCTGTGTTTTCACGTGCTGTCACTAACATCAATTCAAAGAAACGCAGATTCCTGATATTAATAAGTTATATATGGGAAACACACCCTTTGTGCAGTATAGTACACTGTTGAGGAAGTCCGTTTTGGTTTCTTATACGTAGGAGAATTATTATGGTGATAATGTTTAAAAGAGGGACTTTGGGCTTCAATTATGAACCACTGAATTCCCAAAAGTAGTTTAGCGTGTATGAAGATCCACATTCTACCTAATTTTAACCACCAGTTCACTAATACTTCTGAGATCTACATGCAAACCACAGAGCCTTCTACAATTTCTCTTATCACCAATTAGGCTAATCCCTCTCCCACTCTGTGGAGCTTTCGGAACATGTACATTAGTGGTAACTGCAGTGCAGTTTAAGGTGAGACAATTACTGTGAGTGCAGAGGCTCAGTGAATGTCTCAGTGAACATAACTGTAACTATGTCTATTTATAAAATTCTCTCACTATTTAATTAGGGGTGGGATTTTTCTTCTCTTTTAATTTCTCTCTTAAGGAACACAAGGTTAACTCCCTAAAACACAAGGAGGGAAGGGATTGTGCAAAGCTCCACAGAGGATAACCACAGCAAGAATTTACAGGGAGCTGTAACTACAGTGCATGAAATTGTCCAGTTTTTGTCACTCCTCTGTCTTGCCATTATTCATAAAATTAGGTAGGGAGGGTTTTATTGCCAAATAATTGCTTACAATGTTCTATGTCCAGGCAATGGCATTTAGTTTGACACATGGCAGAGCAGGCAGATGAGGTGGAAATAAAAGGTTACAACATGGAAAGTATCTTGGGGCTGGTTTTGGTCTGTCAAGGACCTGTTCTTCTGCATGTGAATCCCTGTTAAGTGGTGCTAGTGAAGGAAAATACATTTTCTACTTTTGGTCTTTTTTTGCTGCATGTTCAAGACATATTTGAGTCTTTTTTCCAGTGTCTGGATAATATTACAATAGGTCCATCTTTTCCCTTGTACCAAAACAATTAGTACAGCTGTAATCTCATTTTTAACCAAAGATGGTCGACAACCAGTTCCCACTGCCAGTGCCTAGTTCTGCCTGCTCACCTGACCTGATGGTGAGATGGGGATGTGGCTTGTTTTCCTTGGAGTTGCTGAAGACCCCAGCACAAAATAGTCCTCTGTCACAGCTTGCCCTCAGATCAGGTAGCCCAGTGACTGCTTCTGTAGCATTATATCATTATAAAATAGGTGAGCTTTTTGATTAGTTCCTTAACTGCATCTGCTCTCAGCAATCAGTGATTTGAAGGAAGTTTGAAGCCACTAAGTCCACGTAAGTGACTCTTGAACTCCACTCCATTGATTTCAGTAGGGCATTTGTGAACTGGATTCCATTGTTTAGTTTCTTCTTCTTCTTTCTACATGAGATGATTAAAAATTACTTTCCTTTCCTGCTTGGACAACAGTAGAAGGAAGCCTATTCGTTTCACTAGATCCAAGTCTATTGCTGTGGGGTATTATTGTAATGCCATTACTCACAAAAAATTTGATACCACATTTCAAGTGAAATGATTATAATCAATGATAATAATGCTGATCCTAAATTATAGGACAAAAGGCAGCCTACTGGCAAGACAGTGCTTTGGACAAGTTTCATCAATCCATACTGGTATGCCATATTCATTCCACATTTTTTGTGCAAGTATCAGCAGCATCAAGAAGCATCCAGCATCATCTTAGCAGCAGAATCCCTCAGCGCAGCAAGAAAATGACATGAATTATAGATAATACAGGTTTTTTTGGTTAAGATTACATGAATATTCCCTGTCCCTTCTGTCTGCACAGCAGGTGTTGTCTGACACTTCTCCTTCTCTCCAGTTCCTGGTTGTTGGAGAGCACCTCAGCTTGCTCTGTCTTTGGCTAATGATATGGTCATACACCACCAGGACAATTTTCCAACATCATTCCAGCCAGGCACAGAATCCTTCTCAGGATCATCCTAGTTCTGCACACCACAGAGTCAAACACCTCTGTTCACATTATCCCACACCAGCACACCAGGGACCATTTTCCCATCCAGAGTTATTCTACGCAAAGGTGAAAATTGGCCCCCATCACTGTGGAAGGTGGGGAATAAATGGTTGTGTGGGGTTGCTTTGCAGGGTTGACCCACAAAATTGTTTTTTACTGAGAAAATCTTAGAAGAATTACCTTGTAGTATGTTTAAAATAATGGTTTAAATCACTCTGATGAATGGACAAATATATGAGAGTAAAATATTAGAATAAAGTGTTGGAAAGTGAGCTGAATATAATTTAACTTTTCAACATTGTTTCCATTTCTTTAAATAATTCAGTCAGTAGCAGACACTTGCAAAATTCCCCTGTAGGACTAAGGCTGGTTGTCCCTGTCAGATTTAAAGGATCTGGGAAAGAAGCTGCAGGCAAAGAGGGAAAAGAATTTCAATGAAAGTCACAAACTATCAAGAGCTACTTTGGTTGTAATTTGGAGTGAAAAAAGGAGAATTCTGTAGAAAAAAATGTAGACTTCATGTAAGTCTTGAGATTTCATGAGAAGTTTGAGACAAGCCAAAGTGTTAAGATAAAGTTAAAATTGGTGATAAAATAACATTAACCGAAAATCTAACAATAACTTTATGGTTAATTAAATTGTTTTGACTTCAAACACCCATTTTAACCAAATTTTCTCCTTGTAGCCAAAATAAGTATGAAATTTGTGTTGGAAAGTAATTTGGGCAAACACCGAAATTCACAGAGTGGTTTGCATTTGGACTCCATGATCTCAAGAGTCTTTTCCAAACTAAAGGAGTCTATGATTCTATTCTGTAAAATAGTTCAAGTCACCAGGGAATTCTGGAGGTCACCTGGCCTGGCCTCCTGCTCCACTCAGGACCAGCTTGGGCAGGTTATTTATGTCCAGCTGGGTTTTGAGTCACTTTGAGCAAAGATACTCTTCTACATGTGAACGCATACAAACATACACATACACAAATGTTTATTCCATTAATTCTGAAAAGACTTATAATGATTAAAAAGAGTGGTGAAAATCCCAGTCTGCCTGGAAAATAAGACTTGAGACATTAACAACTTGTTATTATTATTTATTGGCTAGCTATTAGTCAAAGGGCTGAGGAAGATCAGAAAATAGATACTCAAAATAAAATATTCAATTTCACTAAAAGTTGGAAAAGACTGAGACTTTTAGAGGAATCCTACCTAGGCAGGTGACCGGGTAACATAATGGCAGATAAAATGCCTGTTGAGAAATGCACAGCAATGCTCACTGGATAAAATAATTTGAACATATTATTGCTGAATAACAGCTGAACTTAGAATTACAGATGAACTTAAAAACTTAGAGAGAAGAAATAAAGATTATGGGAACAGGATACAAAATAGTAAGACATCTATTATTTTCCTAGCAGAGAAAAGAATGATGAACTCTCACTTGGAATTCCACGCTCAGCTGAAGTCATCCTATCATGAAAATAGCCCGTGACCATTAAAATTACCCAGACCTGAAAAAGGAAAATGATAAGTGACATGAAGAGATCTCTGTATAAGGCTAGACAGAAACCACTCCAATTTTAGTTACACTGAGAAAACAAAGACACTACAATGAAATAAAATTTAACTTCTCTTAATGTGCTATTATTTACCCAATTAACTTATGAAACATCTTCCTAAGTGTATGGAATTAAGAAATTGAATAGAATTGTAAAAGGATTTAAGGCAGGTCTTCCAGTACAACTATGAGCTAGCTTTTGAAACTGCTGAACTCTCTAATGCAGCTGCTTCTGGACATCTACTAGATATTATCTTGGATTAAAAACCAACCAACAAAACAAACAAGCAAAAACTTTCCCAGGAATTTTTTGTATTTTGTGGAAACAGGAAAAAGAACAGAAAAAAATCATAAAAATTTAAAAACATAAAAAAATTTGCTAGAAAGTAAGCTTGTTTAATCACCAGAGTAGGTGTCAGACCTCAAGCTACATGTAAGTACACTTTCTGTCTGAGACTTGATGTTGACATTCACCCATTCTTTGCTGAAACTTGAGGGGCTCCCCCATGGCGTAAAATTCACAGCATCCATTCTGTTCAGGTTCTCTCATTACTCTAAAGATAACAGGATTGCAATCAGCTTGAATAAATATATTTACACACAGCTGAATTCTTAGGAATTATAACTAATGACAGAAAAATGAAAGAAGGCAGATTGGGGCACTAAGGCTTTTCCTCAGACAAGTCCTCTCCTATGCCATATCATTCTTGTTCAGAACACAGACAGGAATGTCTGTTGTAGCCCTGGCTTTTTCACTCTCTGGACATCTGGCTCAAACCTAGGACAATGCCATGCAAAAAAAAAATAGCAGAGACTGTATATGAGGGATGCATCTCCTCTGACCATGCAGGCAAAGAGCTCGCCTAGATCTCCCCAAAGGAAGTTCCCATTGTGCATTATGCAGAACAAGCTCTTATGAAATCATTCATCTCACTTCACTGAGATTATTTCCCCTTTCCCATGTGCCTATTGTTTTGGTATTTTTATTTTTCAAGCCCTTACCACTTCCATCTCTGATTCTTTCCTGTTATTTTGATTTCCTCCACCCACTCACCCGACCTTCAATCTCCATAGCATCCTTTGTTTCTTATCTATGCTGTCTTCCCATATACCTCCAGCTCTCCAAATTCCTTGACCTAATCTGTGGTCCACACTTTCTTGCAAAACCTCACAAATCACTACCTCTACATACCTGCCAGCAAAACAATGTCAGCAGAGCAGAAGCCAGTAAACCGAAAAAGGAAGATGTACAAAATTATGGAAGAAACCCCAAAGTTTGAATAGGCAATATTATGCAGCCATTTTGCCTCTCCTCCATCGTGCCTGATCCCAAAATAGCTTTCTTCACTGTTCCTGTGCACTCCTTTTTATATCAGGAAAAAAATTTTTTTTAAAAAAAAATCAGAGCATCAGATTCTTCAAATACTCTCCAGCTGCTTTTCTTTCCAGTGTAGCATATTAATAAATCAGTGGGTACTTCATAATGCTGATGATTTTTTACAAAATGATGTTTTAATGAACACAACTCTTATTTCCTCATGGTTCCCTATAAGGAGTCCTAGGATGCTTAGCAATGCAGGAACAATTTTCAGGTTATGTTTTCTGATCAGTCTGAAACCATAAATTGCTCTGCTCTGAGCTGGTTCTGCATATAGTAGGATTAAGGCAAAGCAATTCATACTGCTCTGCCTTTAATCTATATCAACAGGAGGGCCAATTTAGTTTGTCTAGGGCTTGTACTTAAAAAGCCTGATAGATGTAACCTGTGAGAGGCAAGCAAAATAAGAGCAAAGAGGGTATTAAAAATAAAAGGGAAAAAGGAAAGAATATGTGAGAGAATTTCCAGGTTTGGGGAAGGGATACATTTGAGTGATGTGATGATGCTTTATTTTGTTTCCAGACTTCAAATGACTTATATTTTTACAGTAATAGACCAATGACCAAGAAGTGCTTCTGCTTGTAAATCAAAAAAAGTCTTATAATTTTCATTTATTATTTTAAACCATTTTCCTACTTGTCAGTGTAAAAACATCACTTTTGCATTACAGAGACAAACTATTTAAAAAAAAAAAATTTACAGCTTAATTTATTAGAGTACTTCCATCATTTTATTATGTTTTATTATGGATCTTTGCATATCTAGTTATCTTTAAATCCTATGCTTCAATTAAACCTTTGAAATTTTAAAAAATTACATCCATTTTATATCCATATCTGTTAAATTTAATCTGGTTGCCATTTTAGCAGATGGTTCTATGAAACATTTTTATAATCCTTCAACAAGGTGTTACTTTGTTTTGTTATTCTTGTACAAACCAGCAGAAATTTGCTAGCAACTCCACTAAATGGCACAGAGAGTTTGCTGCTTCATCTCTTCTTGCTGAGGCAGCTCTGAGTGATATATTCCTACCAGCTAGATAATGACGACTTATTAGACCTGTGAAAATTAATGCTATTTGTCTGGAAGCAATAGAAAGACAAGCCCATGATTAAGTGCTCCACCTCCAAAATGCATCCTGTTGCATGGGAGAAGTACCTCCTTGCAGCTACTTGGCAAATATTGTTAAATATGGAGGGTTTGCCAGAACACTGGAGCTTGCTTCTGTGGTTAAAGTGTACAGCATAGGCAATCATATAGCAGTGCTCAGACCTTCCAGATTATCAGTAGCCACAGCCCAGGTAGGTAAGGTATAAATTGCTTTTGTCCTACTTTTTCAGAGTCAAAATCCTAACTCCTAACTTATTTTATAGGGGTTTTTTTTGAGGGGGTTGCATCTTCATCTATTTTGTATAACTGTGATGAGTACTTAAGCCCACTTCTTGGAGTGTCAAAACTGTCAACTATAGAGACAGTCCATCTCTGTAGCTCCTCCAGCATGGCCAACTGAGCCTGAGATCACACAGGTGATCCACAGGGTATACACCACAATTTTAGCTCCAAAAATAATACATTTCTGGCATGCCATGGAAGCACAGAGATAGTTTTGATTAGAAAGGACCTCTTGTTGTCATGTAATCTAACCACCTCCTCAAAGAAGATTTAATCCAACCAAGTTTCTTTGTCACAATCAAGTCTTGAATGTTTGCATAGAAACAGATTTACAGTTTCTCTGGGCAACCTCTTCAAGTGTTTGGCCAGCATCACAATAGATGAAAATGTCTTTAATGCAAAACTGGAAACCGTGCTCTATTAGCTACTCAGAAACTGGAGTGATTCCATTGTAAGTTCCCTTATGAAGAACATAAGGATTTATTTCAGACATCTGAGAGATGGAATGCAGTTTATAAGTCATGTTTATAAAATGCCACAGATGTTTTCTCTACTCAACCTTTCTTTGGGTGAGTGGGAGTTGGATCCTAGTGGTGAAAACAGTGTTTTCTCCTAAGAAGCAATATTTATCAAATCATGCAATGCAGAAAGAGATTGGGTTTTTTTCTTTGCTGCTGATCTCATATTTAATGTTCTAATTTTCTGTGGTGGGAATAACTGGAAGTCCCGCAAGTAAGCCTTTGTCCATAAACTATGAAATAAATTTAAACTTTGACAGAAAAAAAATGGACACCTGTATCACAATCCTTCCATCTTCCTTTTCCAATTTACTCAGTCTCTTTTCATGTGCAACATGAGCTGTTTTAAGGGTGAGCATTTTGTTCACTGTGAGCAGGTCTGGGAAGTAACCACGCCTCACTGCTCTTGATGCTCTTCAGAGGCTGTAATTGCCTGCCTGGGTGCTTAGACATTTGGAGCAGAGAGTTCTATCCCACACTTCCCCAGCACTGAACGAGCTAAGTTGGTCTGACCCAAATTGCCACTCAGCAATTTATCTTTTTAGCACCTTCATAAGGGATCTCTAATCTCTGACAGGAGATTGAATTAATTTACTGAAGTATGTGACCATACTTAACAACCTTTCTAAGTCACCCAGTCTCTGGTTTGGAGCCAAGATTTACATAATTATTTCTATTTTTGAGCAGTCAGGATTGACACATTTCCCAAATGCCTACGTTTAGCCATTTTTAGCTTACACTTGCCCTAGCTGAAGTATAGTCCTTCATCTCTAGCTTTTTAAGTACTTGATGGACTTTTGTTCTTCAGGGATTGCAAAATATAATTCTATCTAGATAGGTTAGCAGTCCACTGAGACCTTTAAATAACTCTGCTCTGATTATATCAAACACATCTAGGGATCTTTCATACTCTTTTTGATGTAAGGCAATTTCAAGAATTACAAAAAATAACAGGTAACAATTTAGAACTATTTTTTTTTCTCTAATCAAATTTGTCATAAATAATAAAAAACTTCTCAGTTTGAAAAGAAGACAGGGGATACTGCCTTTTTCCCTTCCTGTTTTTCCACCATATCTTTAACTTTTTTTTCACATGGTACCTGAAGGGTGCAAGGAGATAGAAAGGAGATTGTCTTTCAAAAAGTGTGCACACAGACACACTTTCTCTAAATGCTGTATCAGAATGCTGTTATTCATAGAATGACTATAAGTGCAAAGGGTTTACATATCAAGGGGGTACTTTTACAATTTAATACACTATGTATAAAAAACCCAACATAAATAAGACAGTCCTTCTCGGCAAGCCATTAATGTTTCATATGGAAGCATGCAGAAAACTGGTGACTGTCACTGTCATCTGCTGCAGATCCTGTAGTCACATTGGGCAGTACCTGCAGCACTTCACATACTGGCAGACCACAGCAGACCTTGTGGATTTAATGCAGTTGAAGAGCATGCAGGATTATGTAGTATTTTGCATTTTTCAGCACTTGTCTACTATTGCTGTACCAAAGAAAAAAATACAGAAAAAGCTTGGCTTTTTTTTTTTTTTTTTTTTTTTTTTTTTTTTTTTTGGGGGGGGGGTTTGGATGTAATTTCTACCTAAAGCAGCTTCAGCAGTTCCACTCTTCATGTAAGAAGGGTTTTAACAAGTGAATTTTACTTGAGCAAGTGAAAAAGGAGTAATATTCAATCTATAAGATGTCCTTCATTCTCCAATCCAAAAAGGCGTCACATTTTTCAAGAAATCCTGTTACCATTTTTCCAGTTTCCTGCAGGACTGAATTGTAACTGTTACACACAAGAAGGCTGAATTGAGGTCCTAAAGATAACTGCAGATCAAATTTCTTACTTTCTGGTTAAATTTGGGAATGAATACTATTTAGATATACTTGCCTCTATGAAATAAATTTACATCTATCTATTGTTATATTTATATACATCAGTATATTGAGCCAGATATTATGTACATTTATTTTCCTTTCACATTTCACGAACAAAAATTCTAATGAGACAAATTACTCTGTAAAGCTCCTTTGCATGGGGGAATAGAACCAGATGCCAGAAAGCACTGGGGGGGAAATTAACATTATGATGGTATGAGAGCACTTTAAATTGCTCTACTCTCCCAGGGCAGAAAAAGGAATTTAACACTCTTTCTTCTCACTTCCATTTTTTCCCAGTCTGAAACCCTGGCTGCTTAACTCCGTGGTAAATAATACTGTATGTTAAATTAAAAAAAAAAAAATCAGGAAAAAATTACCATCAAGAAACAAAAACCTGTGAACTGGGAGATAAATACAGTCTTCAGCCTTAGTGTTGGCTCTGCCTCTGCCATTGGCAGACAACGTGTGGATAATGTGAAAGGCAAGTAATGGAGAAGTCCATAATACAAAACTAAACCATGTAATTATATAGGACATTGGCAGATCATGGTTACACAATAAATTGGCAGTGATCTTTCAGTTTGAATAAAGAATGAACACTTGTGCACTGTATTATGAAATTGATAAGTGCCTTTGAGCAAATAACTTCTTTACAGATCTATTCTGCCATCTGTGATGTTATGTAATTACCTCTAAGTGTTGGGGTTTTTTACTAAGGTTTATGTTGCTAACATTCATAGAGTATTTGAGGTCCTTATCTGCTTCAAAACTTGGGGTTTTGTTGAATGAAAAACTAAAGAAGGGAGAGAGAGAGTATCCAACAACTCTCAAAAAAATAGGTTCTAAGTGACATGAGGTATTTGTCATTGAGTCACATTTCTGAATTTACAAGGTAAACACAAAGCCATGATCTAATATTTTAATGTAATGGAAAGCTTGTCAATCTATTCTGTTTACCTCAATGCTAGTTCAAAGCCTATTGATGCACAATATGGAAATATTTCAGATGTAGAGAGGATTTGGTTCATTTGCATGTATCATAGCACTAGAGTTAATTTTTGAAGTGCATTTACTTTTTTTTTTAATGTTACAGAAAATGTCACAATAAAGTTTTAATTTTATTTAAAATACCTTTCCAGGAAGAATTGTTCCCACCCCTCTGTAGTGATGCTAACCTTCTTCAGCTTCCTCCAGTGCCTGCAGAAAAAGATCTGTGCTGATGCTGGCCCTGCTGTGCCTTTACCACTGGCCAGAAGACATCCCTGATGGAAACCAGCATGCCACTGGTGTGTCGCTTCTGCAATGGTGGCAAACAGTTATCAGGCAGGACAGGAAAAGACATTGCCATGAAGCACTGGGAGAGATATCACTGCTGTAAATGTGAACATGGATGTCTCAAAGCACAGGTTTTTAAATGAGCCCAGACTTTGATTGCAAGAGTGGTCCTATTAAAATTATGCCCCTGGTGACCTGAGCAGAGTGAATCACTGCTCTTCCACGTTCTGTCATCAGGCCAGGCTCTGCAAAGACCCCTTCATCCATCATCATGTAACAAAGGTCTCTGATGCTGCTTGGCAGATCTGATGACTCCACAGGATTGCAGAACGTTTGCTCTGAGCCACAGGGAATCCTGGTCTTGGACAGTAACACTGAATACTTCCGGTTAAGATATCCAGTCTCTGTAAATTACACCCGGAATCTGATTCCCAGTTTGACAGAAGTTAAGGCCTACCTGGAATTCTCATCTCCTGCATCATTAATCCCTTTCCCCCAAAAAAATCTCATCTTAAAACAAGTTTTAATAAGAACACAGTACATTCTTGCTACTTGATCAGAATCCCTGACTCAGCTTCTACTGTAGCATCTCTGCAGTTTTTTCTATTCTCCAGAGAACAGGGGAACTAGTTCAGGCTTTAATTAGAGAAATTACCTATATTTTGAATGAAAGATTTTAAACATTAAATTTTCAAGAACTGTTTTTCTTAATCATTTTTGAAGAAATGGGGGAAGAGAATAGTGAATGACAAGAATTTAGTCAGAGAACAAAGTGTACATGATGTGTGCAGTGCTAGAAAAACCATTTAACCACACATGTTGCAAGTTTCCTGGAATTTACTACAAAGAGCTCATCTCTGCTCTGCTGTATGATCCAGGGATGAAAAGACCAATTTACTACACGGCTTTTTAGTGGTAGGACCAAAAGCTGTCTTGAAACCCACATGCTCGTCCCATTAGAACATGATACGACAATGTTTGGCCTACTTGGCACCTTTATCTTTCATTATATGTGCAGAACACCTGCCCAAGTAAAAATGCCAACAGTTGAGACAGTACGGCAGGAAAAGGCAGACTGGGGTCATGGGAGAAGGGCCACAGTATCAATCAAGCTGTATAGAAGCCATGCTGAGAAAAATGACAAAGGGCAAGTGATGAATACATGTTTTTGGTTGGGTTCATGAAGGAAGCTGAGGCTGTTTCAAGGAAGAGAAAAAAAACTTCAGCAACCATGAAATATGTTGGGAGAGTGTAAAACTGAAAAACTATAGTGAACCATTCATGGATTTAATCTGGGCATGTGCTCCCTATTGCCTTATACTGGAACAGAAATTTATCCATGGGCTGGACAAACATTGACAACTGCTGAGACATCTTCTGGGTCTTTTCTGGCACAATGGCCAATGGGAAAAGAACTGCTTGGAGCAGCTTCACCAGGTATTTCTTTCTCTTATCTAACTTTATGGTGTACATTCTGCAACACTGGGTTTAAAAACCCCAATCTGGCTTTGCTGGGTAGTCTTGATGGCTCTCTTTGACCTTTTTTCCTTGATTTTTACTTTTCCCTCTCCTGGAGCTTTTCTTCAAAATCAGCAGGAGGTATGTTGTCCTGGCTTCCATGGATGTTACACTTTGGTTCCCAGAAATTCTATTTGCCTTTTATTAAACCCACAAGACATTCAATGATGCCAAGGTTTTATTACCTAATGAGAGGAAGCCCCTTTATTCCTGGGCATATCTTCTACTGAAATACCAGTGTGTTTCAACTTTGCATATTCTAAAAGACAGATTTTATTACCGACAATCTCCTAATTTTCAGCATAGACAGAGATTTAAGTAGAATTAGAGTTGTTGCCTTTTTAAAAAATTAACACAAATGTTATTTATTTTTTTCTGTGAATAGAAAATGGGAAAGATCTCACAGCCCATTAAACAAGCAGTTCAAATCTTAAAGCACTGCACTGAAGCACTCAGTCCAGAGAGCAGTGGGTTTAATTTTCACTGACATGCTAACAAACCTAAGGATCTGGCAAAGCTTTTATTTAGGACTTTTTGTGAAATCTCTGATAGGTAGCTCATCACACTTGTGTTGTTTTTGTGCATTTTTTTAGGTACTTGTAAAATAACTTCAGGGACGAGGTGCTGACTATTGTGCTTTTCTTGATGCAGTTTTGCTTTTGTTAACCTGTAGTCAATCTGGGAATTAGCTTATTGCAAACTCTGCAACTCATAAGCAAGTTCTTTGGGCTGTAAAGTGCTCTGACAATAAAAGAGAGGTAACCTCAGATCACTGCTTTGGTCTTACCTCCCAGCTAGACGTCAACAGCCATAAGGGAAGACTGCTGAACTCAATGTCAAAAAAAGAATTACAGTAGCTAAGGACTTACTTCAGAATTTTACAATTATTTATTTTCAATTAGTTTGTATGGATTTAAAAATTTGCTGACAAACTTCTTTGAATCAAGGATTATGGCATTTCATTATGTATTATACACATATGTTTGGTTTGGTTGGAACTATCCAAAAGATTTCAGAAGGTTTTTTCCTGGAAATTCCTATTCTCAGTTAACAGACTATGATGTCTCTAATTCTTAGAATATCTGGGAAAACCAACTAAATGGAGGCATGGCCAGAATCTTTTTAGACAAATGTTAAACATCCGTAATACATAAAAATCTTTCAGGGCAAGCATTTCATTCCAGAAAGGTAAGGCAGTGACAAAAACATCCACCACCCACACATAGAAAAGACCTCAGAATGTTAGGATCTGAGTTAGGATTTGTAAGCTTAAATAGAAGTGGCCTGGCTATGTTGGGCAATTTGTACAGAAATCAAAAGGAGAGACATTGGCTGCCAACTGGCTCTTCTGTCTTCAGCTGTAGGCAGAATGATCTCATGTTAGTTGTTACCAAACACAGAAATAAGACTTTCCTGCACTGAATATACAAGTCCCCATTGCTTGAGCTCAAGAGATAAAATCAAGAGTCAAGTGACAATGTCCAAGCTCCTTAGTTTGGACACGTGAAAACATACACCAGACTTTGGCCAGTGAGAGATGCAGACAGCTGGGGAGGGATTCCCTTGAATAAATTTACCAGGTACTCACTCCAGGGTGAGCTGGCACATTATTCAGGCTCCACTGACTGCAGACTCTCCTTTGACTGTAATAACTTCGACATATAGTTCAAAGTTTGACACATGTTTAGGGAACTTTACCTGAATCTAAGTCCTAATTTTGAATTCAAACAACCAATGGCAGGCTCAGAACAGAACTAAAGAAAGCAAAGTTTCTGCACTGCAACTGAAGACATTTTAGAAAATCAAGGTTATGGGGAAAGCAGATGAACAATCTCAACATCCTGCTCTTTAATTAAAATAAAAAGCAAAATGCAACAGCCAACTCTCCATCTTTCCCAAATCAGGGAGTTTTGACATCCACAGGCCACAGTTCAGTCACAGTATAAAAAGTTACAACTATGCATTCAGCAAAAAAAGAGGAGCATTCCATATGGTAGAGAAAAAAATTGACCTTAGTCATGTCTCAAAGATATTATAAAACTTGTAATAATCTTACAGCAACTAGAAAATGAAAAGTGTACTCTAGGAAAAAAAGGAAAACCTGGGGTCCTAGGGATAAACCAAAAGGATTAGTCAGTTCTGCTGCCTCTGAATATAGAAAATCAGGATGGTTTTCCTTTCTTTTCAGTGTAATACTTTACATAAAAGGCAACATAATAATAATATTCTGTAAGGTTGCTATTAAGTAGGCTTTAAAACATTGTATACAAGTTTATAGATATAAAAATGACAAAAAATTAAAATTATTACTTTTTTTGGAGGGTTTTGGTTTTTAGTTGGGTTTTTTTAGGGGTTTTTTGGATTTTTTTTATAGCATGGCATGCTGCTGAGATCCTGTCTGTATCCCAGATAATTTTAACTTGGCTATGTGACAACTTCAGTACACAATATGCTCATGCTTTGCACAAATGACTATATAATGTTTCATTATGGACTGTAAATACCCATCAACCTAATCACAGAAATGCTGTTTCAGTGATTTTAGGGCCATTTAATCTGGGCTGTGATGGCAGGGATGAATAGCTTTATTTCATTAACAGTTGCCATTGCAATTACACTGAGGTAAATATTTTTGTGGAAAAATTATGCAGTCTTTCCTTTTGCCCTGACACATTTGAGCAATATGAGTATCCTTGTATGAAGATTCTTTGCAATTAATAGGAGTGTTTTCCTTCAGAGACCTTTCTACATCGGCTTTCTGCTCTGCTCAAGACATCAAGATAAGCTCCAACCATGTCACACTAATTTTTGACCTCGTTTGCATCTCAGCTTGAATTTTTTGTGATGACCAAATTCCCTTTCCAAAAACATTCTCTGCCATGGG
Source organism: Chamaea fasciata (assembly GCF_029207755.1). NCBI lineage: Eukaryota > Metazoa > Chordata > Aves > Passeriformes > Sylviidae > Chamaea > Chamaea fasciata. The sequence goes on along the minus strand of NW_027094086.1, from coordinate 141,989,610 downwards.
ATTTTTTCATTACTAGTCAAAAACAAACTTGTCTGGTTCTCACTCTTTGCTTAAGAATGGACTTAACTGAGGCTGCATATGGGTTAATTATTTTGACACTTGAGATTTCTTGTGTTTGCTGACTCAATCTACTCTATCACTCATATGAAGCCACTGTACACCATAAAAATACTTCTAGGAAACACACTGAAGCAGGAAAAATAAGATTTTGCTTTAAAAAAAAAATCAGACAAGGAGTGACTTCAAGATTAGAATATGTGCATCATTAGAATATGTGCATGGACAACAGAAAGGTTGCTGAAGAAGGAAGCATTCTTAATGGTGGTCATTTATCCCTGGACATCTTTGGTCATGCTTTCTGCATGCATAGTCTTCACTTTGGCTTTTAAGGAGTTTTAAATAATTTCCAGAAAAAAATATATTTAAATATGAATTTCAATCCTATAACAATTTGGAAAATGGCCACAAACCATGATTTCAGATGATTAGTTTGAAAATTAGGAGAAAGGAATCACTAACAGGGTACTGTATTACTGGAACAGGCTTTGTAGGGAGTTGCAAAATTTCTGTCCTTGGAAGTTCTCCCGGTTTGCTAAGACAAACCTGTGACTGACCAATCTGGTGTTGGCACTGTCCTACTTGAAAAGGCAGGCTGCACTAGGTGATATCTGGAAGTTCTCTGTAATCTGTATTTCTTTGATTCCATGCCCATTTTTTTTAATTTTATCTATCTATCTATCTATCTATCTATCTATCTATCTATCTATCTATCTCTATCTATCTATCTATCTATCTATCTGTATTACAAAAAGTAGGACATATTCAAGTTTTATAACTCTGATGTAGCTCTTCTATTTTAACAGAACTGAAACAGTGAACTTGATAATAAAGTTTTGGATTTTAAATAATTTCAATAATAATCATAGTTATTAAAAAGTAGAGTTGGAAGAAACTTTCCCTTGTAACCATTCAATTATGATTTACGGATCCACTACAGATGGTGTATACCTACAGCACTCATGAACTATGTTTTTCCTAACTTTATCTCCTATAATTTCTCTTAAATCTCAAGTTCTCCTTTAAAATGAAAAGAGCTTGGTGTTTCATGTTCTCTGTTTGCAGAAGAGAGAATAAGATGTCTAATGAAGGGTTTAAGCCAATGATAGGACCATGTGCATGAAACTCCTTCAGCATCATTAAAAAAAAAAAAAAGAAAAAATCGCCTTGATTTGATATTCACCAAATTCATAGGGAGTTTTTATGTAGATTTCAATAGATAATGGTTGTGGTTATGAGTGCCTTGAGCATACGCACAGCTAAAGTTACCCTAAGGCTTAGTATTAGATTGTCCTGGTTTAGGGGAAATTTGGGAGGAAACCAAGGACATAGATATATGTTGGGTTAGAAATTCAAAGTGCTTTTTAAATAATTACTTTATAAAACTGCAATAATTATACCATACAGATAGGAAGATTTTGATGTCTCCACAGAATGCTAACAGTGAACTGCATAGTGGCTAGGCATAGGGGGAAAAGAAAGTTTTTGAAAATAAAACGGGTCTTAAGAATTTGCTATTGGGACTTCATCCTTTAAAGAATCCACATTTAAAGATTTGTGACCATGAGAGGTACTACTGATGACTTTGGCTGCATTTTTAATAAAGATAAATCTGTATATGGTAGTGTAATCAAAGCAGAGGGATACAGCATATTGATCTTACTTCGGAAAAGCTAATGGAGACAAGTAAAGGCAAGACTGAAAATGTCTGAGGGAGTAGTGGGGTAACTCTGTATCATATTAATAAGAAAACCCATCCACACCTAGGGTATGCCAGGGAAGTGTTCCTACACATTGAGTGAAGTCTCATGGGAGGGTAATAAATCCTACACAACAAATTATATACTAACAGGTTCTTAGGGGAATTGAAATAAATCCTCAGCACCGCTTAGTGCGTAATCTTCAGATCAGATTCCCATTCTTCTTTAGAGGAAAATAATATATTGCTTCTTATACTCTCTTCCAGCCAAATGCTATATATCAAAGTTATGAATGTAGTTGAAATATTGATCCTGAGCCAAAGTGAAACTAAAGGAAAGTTTAATATATTCCCTATACTGGGAAAAACAAGTAAAAAAAATACTAAAAATATAATTTCTGGTCAAAGGAAATCTAGATAAAAATGGAAATTAAAATAGGAAACAAAATACACCCCCTGACACTTGTTTTTATTCCTGAAAGCTGAAGAGATTGAAAGCTAAGAATTTATTGTTTTACATAGATAACAGTAACAAGAACTAAAGCATGGAGAAAAGATTGTTGCAGGGATTAAAAAAAAAAAAATAAGTGTTGTACACAAATGTGTTTAACAAAGAATTTCTTGAAAAATTAGATAGAAGATTCCCATTAAATGTCCGGCATAAACTGGCATAAACAGGCAAAAAAAACCCCACAAAACTGTAGAGGAGGGCAGTGTTAACTCTTGAAGACAAGCTCAGAAAGTGAGCAGATATATGCAAGAATGATTTTTGACTGCAAAAAGGTTCATTCAGAGGGAAAGGTTTCCCTGTCAGAGGAATTGCAGCAGTTATCAAACAAAATCTACATCTTCTTGCTCACTCTGCTGTGCTGTTTTTGGCTGGGATAGAGTTAATCTTCTTCACAGTAGCTGGTTTGGGGCTACACTCGGGTTTTGTGAGGAAGAGTGCTGATAACACAGGGATGTTTTGATTATTGCTGAGCAGGGTTGACACAGAGTCAAGGCCTTTTCTGCCTCCCAGCCCAGCCCACCAGCGAGGACACCAGGGGCACAAGAGGCTGGCAGTGGGCACACTGGGACAGCTGACCCCAAGTGACCCAAGGGTGTCTCACACCATAGGACACCATGCTCAGCAGTGACAGCCGAGGGAAGAAGAAAGAAGGGAGGGAACATTTAGAGGGATGGGGTTTGTCTTCCCCTGTCCCCATTATTTGTGACATCCCTGCTGTCCTGGGGATTGCTGAACCCCCGTCTGTCCATGGGAAGTGGTGAATGAATTCCTAGCTTTGCTTTGCTTCTGTACGTGGCTTTTGCTTTACCTGCTGAACTGTCTTTATCCCTACCCACAAGTTTCCTCACACTTACTCTTCCAAGTCTCTCCCCATTACATCGAGACAAGTTCCCGACAAGACTTGACTATTTGGCTCTTTTGGCATACTGGCTCAGAGATTTAGGTCAGGCTCTTGCCAGAGTTGTTCCCTGGATAAGGATAACAAGAGCAAACACGGTGATGAGTTATGCTCATGCTTTCCATGTAGGTTTGTCCTTAATTTATTTCAAGTTTTTTCTTATGGCTTCCCTGCATGGCCTGCAAGTTTCTGTAAAATGGATGTTCTTGTCCTCTTTGGTGCTAGCCCTGAGCTAATGGGCGAGAGCAGAGGCATTGTGACCCTTACAGTGTTACACATGGGGTATTTTCTGAGGGACAATTAAGCCCATTCTTAGATTTCAGGATGGAATAAAAAGTCTTAGCACTACTGACAAATCAGTTAATAATATTCAGGGGGGGAAGAAAAAAAAAAAAAAAAGGCATCTTGCCAGAAGAATTAAGACTACAGGATAAAAATGCATGTTTTAAAGTTAAGCATCAACAGCTTTGGAAAGCAAACAACAATTTCTCCATCCCCCAGCAAAACCACTGTCAGATGGTCTCCTCTGTGGGGTTAACTGGAAACAAAAAGTTGTTGCAGTAACAGAGATGGTGCTTGGCTAAGGAGGAGCATTTTTTCACCCATTGCTGCACAAAGTTTTTCACTTTAGAGAAAACAGCTGATCTGTTCTCATGCAAAGAATTATGCTGGAAATAAAGGACTTGCCTACAGCAGAAGAGAATTAAGAAATGGATTTCAAAGGGAATAAATAAAATTCAGCATGAATGAGGGAACCCTCTGTGGTCTCTCTTAGCACTTTGCTTACTAACAAGGAAGGAAGTTTCTAAATATGCTGAAGGGTAAAATAAAAGTAGGATAATCCCTTCATTGAATTATAGAGGGAGGGAGGGAGGGAGGGAGGGAGGGAGGGAGGGAGGGAGGGAAGGAAGGAAGGAAGGAAGGAAGGAAGGAAGGAAGGAAGGAAGGAAGGAAGGAAGGAAGGAAGGAAGGAAGGAAGGAAGGAAGGAAGGAAGGAAGGAAGGAAGGAAGGAAGGAAAGAAGGAAGGAAGGATACTGCTCAAATGGTGTGGTGCGTCCTTCAGGCCTTCAAGACAGGAAGTGAGCAGAGCCACACAATTCCCAAACTTCTGTGTATGAATAAGACTTTGGGCTTTGGATTTAGTCTGGCTAACACAAACAGGATCTACAGATCAGAGAGGGGCAGCAATTACCCCCAGACTCTGGGAGTTTTGGTATCACCTGTCTAATTCTTCTGTGCTCTTCAGGATGATGATCTAAGATCATGCATGGGGAGAAAGAAAGCTTTGTGGAAATATTAGGAGGCTAAATATCGCAACATTTCTTGTCAATTAAGAATTTGCTAAGAAAATACAGTAACTACAATGAAAGGATTTTTAGATGCTAGAACATCCACTTCTATAATGTGAAAATAAACAGAAATAATTTTGTTACCAGCACCCTTTAGAGGGCCAGAAATTTCAGACAGAAGAAAATTTTCTAATTTCAGTATTTAATGGAAAGATTAAATTAAACCTTGATAATGGTACAGGCTTCCTTTAGGGCATTTCAGTCCAGTTAACATGATTCCTAGCGTCAAGCTAACTAAAAGATGCCAGGGCTACTGGTGGTGCCCAGGTGTTCACTTAGCAAGACCTGCTGTCTCAGCTGTTACACATTACCTTAACTTCACTAGTCCCAAAAATTGCTGTGAGGGAATCTGGTAGAGACAGACTTGGCTTTCTACAGTGGTGGAGACATAATTGTCTTCATAGTGACTTACAGAAGTCCAGTTGAAGATTAATTACTCTTGTCTGCAGCTACTGTTTCCAGTGGGCAGGAAAATGGTGACAGGGTAACCTCTTAAAGTACCTTGCTCAGCCATTATAGTTCTACTGACCTTTGGCAGACCAACTATAAAAATAATTCAAAAATACTTTTCAATTGATTATAACACTTGAAACTCTGGGTGGCTCTGTGTACTGAAATTTCTCTACTGTATTCATTCCCTACTGTCTAGCTTTTTCAAAAGTTTATTGATATCAACCTTCAAACCAGACTTGTGGAAAATTATTGCAGGATTATCTCAGCTGAGAGGACTCAAAGTACTCCTCTGTTGGCCTTAACTCCAAAGACCTCAAGATCTCAGAGATTAATACATTTTCGAAAACCAAATTGTCCCTTTTTTACTTCTCTCCTTACATAACCCTAAGAAATAAATGAGAATAATTTTCACTAGTTTTATTTTATTTTAATCTGGGTAAAGCTGAAGGTTTTGAATCATTCAGTTATTGAAAATATGTAGTCTTAAGCCACATTTGTGTTTATTATAAAGTTTCATGTTATTCTTTAAAATGTTCTAGCATAATTCCAGGGTCTAAAACCCAGGCTTTTCAATCAAGGAACTTGGAGGTGCAAGAGAAAGCTGTTGGATTTTAGTAGAGCAAATGTGTATATAAGGGGGCCATTGTGCTCATTTGTGCTGTGTGTTATTTACACCAGTAGGTAAGAAAATTGTGCTGCTGTTCACTTATTCATCTATCCTCCTGCCTCTTTAATTTCTGTTCCTTAGAGTCATTAATGAATCATGTTCAAAACACATTCAGTGTCTCACCCAGCCATTTTTCCAAACAAAAAGAGAGAGAAATGACAGATGATCTGAATGCACATTAACCCTTTGTCATAGCTTAACTCTGGCCAGCACTGCCCAGACCTTTACTTGGGGGCATGGGATGGGAGAGAGAACCAGAAGGATTAAAGTGAGAAAACTTGTGAGTGAAGATGGTTTAACAGGTAAAGCAAAACCTGTGCACACAAGCAAAGCAAACCAAGGAATTCATTCACCACTTCAGCAAGGAAAACAGGGCTCCTTCACAGGTAATGGTGACAAATACCATCATTCCAAACATCCTGCTCGCCCTCCTTCTCCCTGCAGCTGTTATTGATGAGCAGGATGCAATAGGGGGTAGGACATCCTCTGGGCAGGTGGGGTCAGCTGGCCTGGCTGTGTCCCCTCCCAAATCCTTGTGCACCTCCAGCCTCCTGGCAGTGGTGTGGGGTGGGAAGCAGAAAGGACTTGTCTCTGTGTAAGCCCTGTTAAACACCCCTGTGTTATCAGCACTGTTTTCCCCACAAATCCAGAACACAGACCCAAACCAATGCAGTGAATAAAATCAATTATATCCTGAACAAAAATGTACATCTTTCCAAAGAGGTCCCTGATACAACAGAGCTCGGTTGTTATAACAGTAGCACAATGTAAGTGAAAATTTTATACTTTTAACAAATGGGGCTCCATCACGACTTACAGAAGCACTAAAAAGAAGAAGTAGGAAAAAAAAAGTTCCTGGAGATGTAATCTCTACCATCAGAATTAGATGAGACTAGCAAAAAAAAAAAAAAAAAAAAAAAAAAAAAAACAAACAAAAAAACACAACTAAAATATTTGCCTCACCGGTCTTTGCATTGCTGCTATGACTTATTCACTTCAGAACAGAGCTGAAAATGAGTCTCTTAAGACTTCTAATTGGAAAAATAACGCTGGTGAGACTAAATTCATTCGTCAACAATTTGTTATGGTCTGCCCTCTAATGGTTGCAAGCCTGAAATGGGCAGTAGGCAGTGAAATCGTGACTGTAACCTGCTAAAGCTGTGGGACTAAAGTTGTGGAAGTACTTTTTTGGTTTCCAGTTCAAGTACAACAACTGCAGCAGTCGTAGAAGAACTGGGCTCCACAAAGAGAAAAAATGCTAAATTAGGAGCAGATGACTGTCAGCCTAAAGGTATTGGCCATGGCAGTTCAAAGCAGTGTATCTTTGTTAAGTAAAACACTTCCATAATCTCAGTTCCATAATATCCTTGTTCTCGTGCAGAATTTTCTGCCTTTTTGCAAACTTCATGTTCTTTGACCCAGTCCTAGATTTCAATAGTCTAGTTGAATGAGTGAAAACCTTTTAAGATTTTTGGGTGCCTCTGACTGCAGTTTGTAGGACCTTCTTGTCAGATATAAAGTTCTGAGTTCTGAAAGGAACTGAAACAGCCTCAGGCTGCCCCTAAACTGGAATGTGTGCGTAAAAAAGCTGTTGAATCATCACCTTTCGCCCTCCTTGACTCATCCCCTGAAGAAAGGAATGTTTAACCACAGAAAGGATCTAACCTAATGCAAGGTCCTTTTTGATGTATCTTATAAACCTAGAGGGAATGCTAAAACAAAAGCTTATGCTATCCTAGTCAGAAAGAAACCTATAAAAAATATCTATTGTCATGTGATAATGGCTTTAAATTATTCTTTCATCATTTAGGAAAGAAAAGGCAGAAAATGTTCATGAACGTGTGTATCAGTGAACTGATACATTTCCTATAGGTGGCCTTATCAGAAAAACATAGTGAATTTCCTTAGGAGCTATATAATAAATATGGGCTATGTCTTTTACACTGGCTTACTTAAGCTGAAATTGTGTAATTTTGGCTATGAAAATTCCATGCTCTTGGATTTTTAATGCATACTTGTTCATCTGAAAATGACACACGGTAAAAACTCATCTCCACATGCATGTTTGCAAAGAGGATCTAGACATTTGCTGCTACCTCTGAATCCTTTTATTCTCAGTCACCCATTTAACTGAAAATTACTTAGAAATCTTGGTGTTCACGTAGGAGGTAGACAGTCATGTAATATAGTAACACTCTCACAGCTACGGGCTCTATTATGCATTGGCAGTAGGAAGACACACTTTTACAGCCATGTCTCCTTTACACAAAAAAAAAAAAAAAAGGGTGCTGGAATACTTATGGCATTAGATAGGTCTAAACTGGATTGTATGTCCCTGACAATTGTGTTTTGCTCTGTTCACCATCTATAAAAGAGAGGTAAAATAAAATATAAATCAGCCTAGCACATTTTGTGGATAAATTAATATTAATTGTGATATTACTATGCAAACCAGCATCACAGAAATTTTATAGCCAAAATGGACTACAGTGTTTATAGTCTGAGCTTGACAGAGGTTATTGGACTTTTATTATTTAATTCCTCCTTTCAATTCTGTGATTCTGTTTGAATCGGAGAAAACACTTTAGACAAATATTCAGATTTTATTTCTAAGTCCTCAGTGAGGCTCTCCCACCATCCATGATGAGTTGCTTCCATCAGTAGCTAACTAATCTGTTGCACAGTTTGTAGTTTCTTTCTTGCATTAGTGCAAAGTACTTACAAACTGGGCTTTTGTTGCCCTTGCAATTCTCTGTCATTTACTGAACAAAGAGGACAGCTTCAGGATCTTGCCATAAGGGGATTTCTGTTCCTCTGGCCATTCTCAAGGCTCTTCTGTGCAACATCAGAAGAACACAAACACAGTTCTCTACTCCTGCTCTGGGTTTCTTTTCTAAGGACCACACCTCTACCACCTCTACCTCAGACCAGCAATTTACATTACATTTGCTAAGTCCCACAGTCCCTAAATCCTTTTTTAGAGTCACAGATTGTCAAGAATGAGTAAACCATTCAGAGATTATGAACTCTATTTACTGCTTTAATACAACATTATATTTGCATATAATGAAATTCATATAGTTTGTTTGTGCTCTCAAACAAGTGAATAAACATCTCTCTCATTTTCCATTTAACCTATTTTTGTGCCAGTTACTTTTGCTTCTGATGATAACTTTATGTTTTTTTTACATGTCAGAGTTTAACAAATATTTGCTTAATGACAAAAAAGAAGTAGGTCAAAAAACAATTAAACTACAAATTGAAAAACCACGCCATCACGATAACTCTCTCTTGTGTGACTGATTAATCCATGTGGTTTAGAAATAGCCTATGTTGATTTGTACTGTCCAGGTTTCTTTGTACAGCACAATATCCAAAGCCATGTGGAAGCCTGACAATATCCTGTCAACTAAACTTGGATCTTTCCAAAAGCTTTTTTTTAGCAAGATCTACCTTCCATAGACAGGAGTTGATTGGCTGCAGTTGCATTGAAGTACTGCAAAGATGACTGCAAAGTGTTATTAGAAGATCCTCTATTCAAGATTTCTGGTTGATGGTAGCAGTGGTGGTTTTTCACTATTGATATATAAAACCACTATCAATATCTAATTTTGTAAATGTGAAAATGTGGTTTCTATTCATGACCTTACATGAAGCTATGAAATGTACTTTTTTTCATACCAGCATAGACACAATGTAAAGCTGGAAAGTGACAGTGAATAACATATTAATGCAGCAAAAATTAAGTGATTTTCAGAAGCCTCTGAAATATTTGCATCTGCAATGCAAGACCTAACATGGTGAGACAAGCCCTCTGCAAAACTACTGTCACTCCACGTTCCCAATTCCAAATAGAAATGTTGAATCAGATTTTCAGATGCTGAAACTTGGTGCAATGCCGCTAAAGCCATCCAATTTAAGACAAAAGTGCTAACTCAAACTCAATAAAGAACTTCTTCTGCTTGTAATGCAGACTTTATGACGGTCATAAACAGATCTGAGATTATGGAGTTGGGAAAGAACAGCAACCTTCCTGATGCAGAAAAGTAAATACTGTCCTCATGTTCTGTAGTCAAGGATACAGAATAATATAGGATAAAAAAAAATTAGGATGAATTCTTGTAGAATAGCTAAAATAGATAAAGTAGATAAAGTTGAATAGTTCTTAAGTCGTTTGGAAGCAAAACAGGTTAAAAAAATGAAGAGGTTAGATGTAGATAAGGAGACAGCCAAGTTTTTGTGGTTTTTTTTAATTTTTATTAAAGGTGAGCAACAATAAATTCCAAATAAAATAACATGGTTTTCAAATAATTAAAAATTTTCTTTTCCTTGGTGTAACAAGAGTTCCTGCTCCTCAGCATGAACACTGAACTGCAGAGACTTGTCCTTGCTTTTTTGTTTGCCTTTGGCCCTTGGTGATCGATCTTAATAAGAGAGTTTGAGTGTATTGCTCCCTTTGCACCTTTTCCTTCCTTCTCCACACCTACTTTATGATCTGGTAGTGAGGGTATTCTTTTATAAATTGGTAAACAGAAGTCTGATCCATCTCAGTATGAAAAGGAAATTGAGCTGAGGTCTAAAATAGCCCAGGCAAGTACGAAAGCTATTAAGCCAGAGACAGGCAGCAAAAACTTCTCCAGCAAACTTTTTCCTTCTTTTTGTAAAACAGGATGAGCTCAATCTTGGCAGGCTTCCTGGCATGGATCAGGAGTGATAGGAATGAAAAGATGTACCAAATATGCAGTCTTGAACCAAGTATCTCTGCTTTAAAGGAGGCTGAAGCTTGACACACATTTCCCATGGATAACTTTAAGAAATCTTTGCTCACTCTCTAAGTTTTCCAGCTTGTTTTTGATTGTACTTATTCCTTTCCTCTGCCTCTGAAGGGATGGGTAAGTATCTCAGATGTTCTGAGTCAACTTGCCAGGGCTGAATTTTTGGGTGTTGAGATTACTAAATTTTAGGGTACTAAAGCACAGTTTGTGATGATGTTCCTTTCAGCTGAATTAACTTCTGCATCTGACAGTTAGGTGTTTAATCCATTTGAACTCATATTTATGAACTAAACTCTCTGCGTTTAAAGAGATTCCTAAAAAAAATAAAAATCTATGAATAAATTGCTTTCTAACATGTTGTCTTCTAAAGTAATTTTTCCTTTATAGAGTTCAAAGTTTTTAGAGCAGCAAAATGAGCAATATTCTCCCATTGCATGAGATCTGGCTCACTGGCCCTGCAACTAGCAGGCCTGATGGAATCAACTTCTGCCACATGCTGTTGCTTTATCAATACAGGATAAAGGAAATCATTTCTGCAGAGCCTCAGATGTTCTTAAAGTATTTGTTTTACAGCCAATGTCAAAATAATTATTTTCTTAAAAGTCTTTAGTGACATCATTCATGTATGGAGAAAGTGATTACAGTTGAGAGTCCTTTGGAAAAATATCAAGGAGCATTTCTTCCAGTATAATGCACTGCCCAATATGTCAGCTACTCAAATTTCATTAAAGCTGGTTCTGTCTCCTGCAGAGGTTTATACAGAACTATGGCATGGCCAATGGTTACAAGAAAAGCAGCTGACAAAACTATTTAACTACAATATACTGTGCAGCTACTGGAACTGCCATTAAATGTTCACAATATTTCTTTGTCAACATCACAGTGGTTTTTTTTTTGTTTTGTTTTGTTTTGTTTTGTTTTGTTTTGGTTTTGCCTGTGACTTTCTTCCTGCCTGATGAACTTACTGAATTGCAGAACTTCCATATTTCCTCACATATTTAAATTGGCCAGTCTGGGTTTTTTGAGTATAAATATTCCGTAGTTCAGAGGAAGTTCTGGCGAGCTGAATTTTTTTGAATTGCTGCAAAAGCAATAGTCAACACATTTCTGTGTATATATTATGTAGGGGCAAAAAATAAAAAAACTATCAATTCCTTTTTGTTTAATTTCTTCTTTCTAGTTGACTCATAGGCCTTTAAAAAGCAATAGTAATATTTCAACACAGTTAACTTTGGGCTACTCTTAAAAGCCATAGAAAATTTACATATGGAAAAATGATACTAAAAATAATTAGAAAATAATTTTAAAATAAACAAAAAAATCCATCTCCTTCTTTTAATAATGAGAAGCAATAGTGGGTACTCTCACCTTTCATGCAAGTGTAGCCTTCCTGCATTTAATCTAGTAACTCTTAGGAGATCCTTGTAAGCCTGCATGAATCTGGACTTCTCTGTGGGGGACATTTTCCCTGGAAACTTGAGGAGAATATCAAAGAACAGCAGAAAATTAAAATTTCTGAGAGAGAAACATTATACAACCACCCCTTGTATACATGTAAGGGATTTTTTTCCTGAAAATAGGTGTAGAGGACAAGGATAGAGCTGAATGGGGACTTGCGGGCCTCTCTATGAACCACATAGTCCCAAAGCTTAGTAAAGCATTTGTCTCCCTGGGAATGTTTGATAACTATTTCAAGGACAGATATCCAAATTGTACAGTATCACTATTCATGTGAAACTGTTGCTACTTTTACCTCAGAGTAGAATGGACACATTACAGAACATTCTTTTTCATAAAGTGAGAGGGAATTCAACAGACAAATCTGGACAAGAAGTGGGTTATTACTTATTTTCTTCACATTCTTTAGGGTTTTTTTTTTTTTTTTTTCAAAGTGTCCTGGTTCTGTCCGGGACAGGGTCAATTTTTGCAGCATCCAGGACCCAGAGGTTATTCCACACCACCTCATGCCATGAGCAGGGATGGGGTAAGGGATCCCTTCCAGGCAGGCAGTGGGAAAGAAGCAGTCAGGGGTAATGTTGTGTCCCACGTGGTGGGTGTGAATTGTTTGCCTCTCTTGTACACTCTGTTATCAATATTGCTGCTGTTACTGTTCCTTTCTTATCTCATGGCTGTTCCCAGTAAATTGTTCTTATCTCAACCTGTGCCTCTGCCTCCAGTTCTCCTCTCCAACCTGCCACAGGGGAAGGGGGGAGTGAGCACGTGGTTTGGAGTGTTTCAGTGGGAACATTAAATTGGGGAATACCATTCCTAAACCATGACACATTTCTCATTAAGAAGGATTTTTAAATAGTTATAAACTTCATGAGAATTTGGGAACTTTTGCAGGAGTGTTTAATTCTCCAACGGTCGTGGACTGGACTTTAAACTACCCAGAACTAGTTGAGAGGCACTAACTAAACTGTAGAGAGCTTGTCTGTCAACCATATTAATATCCAAGGCCATGGACATCAGATTGAGGTTGACTTTAACACATGCATGGTACACGTCTAGAAAAAGCACTTTTTACTCCCTTGGGATTTTTATATGAGATTGTACATGAATTTTACTGGAAAGGACAAAGATTTTTAAATGAAAACGTAATTTATGTGTATCACAGATGCACCCAAGGCATCTGTAATACTCCTTCTTTGCCACTGTAAAACACTATTTTGGTTTCATCACAAGATTTTTCACCTTTAGTCTGGAATAGGCTGAAGGTCTATTGACGGCCTTCCTTGACCTTACAGAAAACAAATTTTCCTTTCCTTATTTAATGCCATTATTTCTTCAAATTTTTGTGTTCACAATTCAGGGCATTTTAATATCATAATACATGGTAATATTGAAAAGAAGATGCCAATTCAAATCTAATTAATTAGTAAGTATATAACATAGACATATTGCAATACAGAATTCATAGAAGCTTGAAGTAGAGCAAAAGGCAGAATATTATCTATTTCATTCCCAAGAAGAGAACAATTTAATTTTTGCGTGAATAAAGACCTAAAGACGTGAGAAATACTTTACAAAAAAATAATAAATTAATTGATTTTTTTTTTCCCCGAACACTAGAAGTTTGATGTACTTCCAGTTCTCCTTAACCTGTGGTGGGTTTTGGCCCTCATTGTTGGTCACTGCTTTTACCTAGATTTACAACTGGCCCCTGAGAATTCTTTGACTAGGCTTCATTATCTGCACTTCAGTAATTAACTACCTTGAACTCTAGATATTGTTGCCACAAAGTACTGGTGTAATTACCCATGCACCAGCTATTGAAGAAGATGAACTTGAAATCAACAACTTGGTGGCTTGGTTGTTTCAACAGTGTCACATGGAACAAGATTTTATCATTCAGCAAACTCCTCTCTCACTTTGGAATATTCCCAAAGTCTATTTTAAGGCTGCTCCACCTCATGCTTCCATCAATAAACTGCACTGAATATAGCAGACAACCAGGCTTAAAAGGGAGCCTCAGAGGATATCACTACTCACTACCAGCATCAGGAACACTATTTTTGGACTGTCAGTCACAATGACAAATCATATCTCCCCAGTCTCTCTTCTCTACTGCATTTTTATATCACTTCTCTTTCCATGTAATTCATAAATCCTTACTTTCTGGTAAGTCTTTTATGTGACACTTTATCAAGTGCCATTTTATGAGTCTGATAATATAACACATATCTTTGACTCCCTTTTATTACGTATTTCTGTGACAGGAGAAGATTATTTTACTTATTTATTTATTTATTTTCAAAAATAAGCTAAACAGTCTGGGAAACAATTGGAAAGGGGGAAGGAGAAGGATAAGAAAGAAATTTCTTGTAAAGGAAATCCTGTAAGGAGGTGCTAGTTTGAAAAGGCAAATGTCTAACTGAGGAAAGTGTGAAGGAGGAGAGACATACAGTTCTAAAAAACAAAAAGGCTATAGAGATTATCTGGAAGGAAAAAAGAAACCACTAACTGAAACAATCTGAGAAAGCTTCTGTCTTACTAATACTGAGCTAATTTAAGATATTTTTACTGCTTCATCTGACCTCTTCCCTTTGTGGGAGGAAAGATTAGAAATAAAGTTTTAGGATCATTCCATTTGATCATAATAAACAGGGTTGCTTGAAAGAGGAAGGCAATTAAACAGACATACTTGTTTATTTTCATACAACTGTCCTCCTTGTCAAATAATCTTAGTTAAATCAGCTAAATGATTTCACAGCTGAGTACTGGCCCTTTGATAAAGAATGATTCCTAATATTAATGCATCTAACAATCAATATCTTTGGCTGAAGCCAGGCAAATTGCCAGCAGGCACTGCACACACTTCTCTGCCTTCTCCCAGGAATGTCTCCGGCCTGTAACATGCCAGGTTTGCAGGTGGTGACCTCTGGAGGCTGCTGACCTGCCCTCGCTGCCCCGCGGGCAAACAGATCCATCCCCAGGCTGGCTGCAGGACCAGCTGCCCTGGCTTTAGGGAGCAGTAGGCTCGGTGTGGCTGCAAAGGCACCCGGGAGGAATTTGCTGCTGCTGCTGTGCAGAGTTGCACCAAGATAAGGGAAGGAAAAGCTGAGTGGCAGGTAAGAAATGTGCAGGTGAAGTGATGGCAGATGCCACTGAAGAGTACCATGTTCACTTTTCCTGCGCCATTGCACTCACACCATAACAGAGACAAGGCACTCCCCCCACCTTTGGAGAAGGAGAGGTTGTGCCAAGGAGCAGGAGTCCACACCTTCATCCCCCATTCTGGATCCTGAGTCCTTGCATACAAAAGTTCCTGACATTTAGGTCCTTCTATGTGCCTGCCTGGCTTAATTCTAATTCCAGTCAGCAGCTCAGTAGCATACAGCTGCAGGCTCACACTCTGTGATCCGTGGGATGGGGAGGAGAATCAGACAAGGAAAAAACCCTCATGGGTTGAGATAAGAACAGTTTAACAATTGAAATCAAATAGAATATAATAATACTAATTATACTATTATTATTATTATTACTATTATACTAATAGTGGTGATGATAATAACAATAATTGCAATTTTAAAAATAAACACCAATAAAAAAAAAAAACAAGTACTGCACAATGTAATTCCTCCCCACCTGCTGACTGATGCCCAGCCTGTCCTGAGCAGCGCTTGGTGGCTCACAGCCAACTCCCTCCAGTTCATTTACTGAGCTGGTTGCTTTGAGGTATGGAATATTCCTTTGGCCAGGTCAGGCCAGCTGTTGTGGCTGTCCTTCCTCCAGGATTTTTGTGCACCTCCTCACTGGCAGGGCATGGGAAACTGAGCAGTTCTTGATTTAGAGTAAGCCCTTCTTAGCAACAACTAAACCATCACTGTGTCATCAACATTATCCTCGAGCTGAATCCAAAACACAGCACTGTGCCATCCACTGGAAAGAAGATTAACTCTATCCCAGCTGAAAGCAAGACATTGGTCCAAGGCAGAGGTGTATCTTGGTCTCTAGAAAAAATAACTTGTCCTGGAGTTGTCAACATAAATAGACTTTGAACAAAACAGGAGAGGCTCTCTGACCCCTTGTCTGGGTAATACTGCACTTGGCAATGTTGAGATAAATTAAAAACCCTTTCATATGCAAAAAAACCCAAGCTTTATTTTTTTATTTTAGCAGAGTTTCAGCATATTTAAAACTAACTTGATCAGTACTTTGTAAGGTAACGAGTTAATAACTAATTCATCTTTATATGATAGATAATGAAGGACCACAAGGCTATTTCTAGAATAAATAGTATTTCAGAATAAATATTGTTTTAATCAAATTGCTGAATTGCTGGGTTCCAATATTTTTTATTAAAATATCTTTATATTATTTCTAAGTGGAACCTTAATATATAATTCAATCACAAGATCAATGTGAAAGGATAGAAACTGTTCTTTAATACTGAGTTTTAATAATCTGATATTATCTAGTGAAGCACAACTATGAAGATGGGTCAGGGAAATAAAGAAAGGAAGAGAGAAAAAGTAACATGAAATAAATAAAGGGAGAAAGGGAGGAGTGGTTCATCTAGATTTATTTATTGAGCTCTGCCTCTATTTATTCATATATAGAAAATAATTTATAAGAAAATGTTTTCCTCTGCTCTGCAAAAAAAAGGCCCAACACTAAATGGAATTAGATAATGTGCCAGACATAAATAGTATGTAAAATCTTCAGTACTTACAGAAGAAAAGAAAAAAAAGCTTTCAATATGCAAGAACAACTACAGGAAAACCAACTTGAATGTATCTGATAAATTTCAATTTTTTTCTAGAAGAATCTACTACAGTCACATTTCTCTTAGATTACTATACTAACAAAGCCAAATTATTTCAATGGAATAACAGCTGCAATACGGTATTAGGAAGAGTGAGTCAATGCAGAACAAGTGGGTCTATGTCATTTGCAACCAACATCAAAGAAATGCCAAAGGCATATCAGCTATAAACTCATCCTGAAAGGTCTGCCAGACTATGGACCTGAACATGACAGAAGCCTCAAGGTGTTCTTAAGAAATTTCTTTGGTAAGAAAGAATAAAAACACCTTTTGGTGAGTGTTAGTCTAGAAGCAGTGTTGGAAAAAAAAATTAACTTCCCTGAAAATCCCCAACTTATCCGAACTTTAAGTATTAGATTTTGGGGAGAAGGATTTTCACTTTTCTTCTTGTTAAAAGGAAAAGACTAAAAAATAATGAAAAAGCAGGAAAAGAGAATAAGCACTTTGAAAAATACGCAAAAATAGCCAAGTGGATGTGCTTCCAGGTTTGTGCATGTTCCCTCAGTTAAGAATGATTTTACAGCCAGATGACAAAGACTCTGACAATAGGGCTTAATGACAAAGCACATGAAACCCTATGCAAGGCAGTTTGACTGGCATTTCAGCATTATTGTATGCAATGAGGACTTTCCAATCAGCCAGAACAGTGGGATCCACCAAGGAATCATGATCAAGTAGCTATTAGGCCAAATGGTATTGTCAGAATTCCACAATTTATGCGGCTTCTTTCAGAGAACTGAGTCCTGAAACTTCTGAATATCAAAAGGGTTCAATATCGAATAGAACATGTATTTAAGGAAAATTGGCCCCCAAATTGCTAAGCTATTGTCATTTGTTCTTTTCCAGTTCACTCAGAGGGTAAAGTGGAGACTATTTTTAAAATTCAATATGAAAAAAATTACAACTGAAGTTTCTTTAGAAAAAAAAGTTCATTTAACCAGCTGCATCTTTCTTTTGTACTCTCCTCAGATGTTAACTTGGATTATAGCTTCAATGTTTTTCATGCTTTTTTGTTTGTCATTTAGGTTTTGGAAAATTTAGCACAATTTTAGGTTTGAACTGATTTGTAGTCCTTTGGCCAAGCTTGAGCCCCTCCAAACTCTTCTGGAAAAGCACCACATCCACAATCACTCTGGCAAAGGTCTGCCTGGATCCCTTTCAACTCACACAAAAGCTGTGCAGCATGTTATTTAACGCCTTTTCCTTTTCTCATTGGAGTCTGCCTGCAGAGTTCCAACTGACTTTGCTGGGAGCTAAAAAGAACCCCAGATGCCAAAATGATTTGACTACTGCTTTAATAAGAAGATTTTGCAGTATGCAGCCTAATCCATCTTTACACAAGCACGCACTCTGATATTCTGCCTGTCCCCTGTTCAGCTGGACCCCTCTCACTGGCCACTGCATCCAGGGGATGCTGAAACTCAATTTCTCTCTCTGCAGCACTGTAAGAGTGTCAAACCACAGCCAGGAACAGGCTCTTGGATTGGAGAGAGACAACAATGTCTCACATGAGGGTAAATGAGCATCTCACACAAGGTTTTTTCTGGGCATTCATGTAGAAGCTTGTTACAAACTGCTGCGCGAATATTCAGCAAAAGGAACTGAACAGTTTTACAACCCAAATTAAAAATTGTGTTGTACAAGTTGGAGCTTTATTCGGTGTAAGAGACTTATAAGCTGTTCCTGATGCCATTTATATCTTGCCTCATAAGTGACTATGTATCTACAAGAATAGTAAGGGTAAAGAACCACATTTAGGGACAGTCCAAGGCACATTTCTCACATTTAAATGCCTTGCCTGGGAATTCACTTATCCTACCAGGAAATAGACCCATTAAAAGACAAAAGCAGTTCCCTCCTTGCATGGATCCATTTATGTCTCAATCAACATGGCTGCTAGAGAAGGTAGAAAGCCTGAGAGTGAAGCAAATGGAAAGGAGTGCCTCAAGATGGACTTTTTGTGCCCCCATCTGCAAGCTTGCACCTTTCTCATAGGGAATCTGGAGGAAGAGAGATGAGTAGGGAGTATGGAGTCAGAGGGAAGGAACTCCCATACTTGAGAGCCCCACTGTTTCTGCATGAGCCTCCTGCAATTAAGCTCCAGTGTGATGAAAGTCTTTTCAGTTACCAGTCAACAAAAAGGAAGAAGGAAATAAGTTTCATCTTTGACTTCTTGTAATGAAAAGCAAAATTTTTGCATGAAAATAAGCAACAATACTGAAAAAATTACCAATTTGAGCAGGCTATCTTTATAGATTATTTCAATCATTTATGGAACTCAGCAGCTTTGAAATTCAAACCTCGAATGCTGGGACATTCCATCACTGGATCCTTGCTTCCCATAAAGCCACATGTGTTATCACAATTTAATAAAGAGAAAAAACTCTAGTAATAGACTCTTACAGAGATTCTCACTCTTGTTAATGAAACAACTTTCATTTCCCTAAGAGAATTAAAATTACGCAATTCCCTTCCAGACAGTTTTAACTATTGATTTGAAGAATCCTTCCCTCCACAAATACCTTATGCTTTTTTTGCAAAGAACTAGTTATTGTAAATGATACAGGTTTACTGAATGTGGTTAAGATCCCCAAATGCTGTACAAATGTTTCACTACCTAAGCATGTTAATTAATAATTGTATTTTTCAAATACTATTCCTCCAAAATGAATGATTTTTAGAGTGCTCTAAGGCACATTTCTAAACCAGACTTTAAAATCCACCAGATTACTTCTGCAAGAAAAGATCAGTGGCATGTTCCCCTCTTTCTACCCCAGGGAATGTTCACTTTGCACTCTGGAGCTACCAGAATTTTCACTTTTGAAAGTAAAAGACAATATAAGCCAATTATTAATGAATGCAGAAAAACATAAAGAAGATTCTTGCACCTTTTAGCAAATAGAAGCCCAGAGAAGAATTCTGATTAAAAAAAAAATTCCGAGTGGAATCATCCCTTTTTTTATTGGCCATTACTTATATAGATGTGTACAAAGCAGCTTCACGTTAATTCTCCCAAAACCATCACAAAAGAGGCAAGTCTCCTTGCAGTGGTAAGTTAATGCATTGCAGCACTGTGGCCATGAAGGTTGTGCCATCAGTTACAGAAATGTTGTCTGTAGAGGGTATTATATCAACTGTCTTGTTTTCTTTATTAGCCTCATGCAAATATGAAATCAGAGACTGCTGATCCAGAGCTACAAAGGCCCATCACTTACCCAAATGTGCAATAAAACCTACTTTAATTAATTTTATTGTCTGTCTCCTAGAGACAGAATGAAAGGGTTAGAAAAATGTGAGCACCTCCAGCTAAAGAGGCATTTGCATGTATACTAGGATTAACACAGCCTGATAACAACTGTCTGGGCGAGCTGGAACCAGCCACAAGTGGTGCTGGGCTTGTTCCTGAGGTAGTGACTGGTGGCAGAGGGGAGGATTGGCAGCCAGAGGTAATTCTCGCTGGGAAAGAGCGAAAGTAGGCAGTGGATTTGAGATCTGCTCACTACATTTTAAAGTAATTATTTTTCAGTGAAGACATCATCTTCGAAATAATCTTCCCTTAACTGGGATTCACTTTTCCTCTCCTCCAGTGCAGACAGCAGTGGGTGGCAACATTTTTGGAAAATGTTTTGGTCTGTTAAAGAAAAGTATGAAATGGAAATACCATAAGTGAGGAAGTTAATTTTGCACAGGCTGTGCTGCTGGTCACAAGTTCCTTGTGAGAGGCACGATGTTATTGACATTCATGCAGAGACACTAAAAGGAGAGCTTGCCAAATGATGTGATTAATGAGCATAAAACAGGTGAGTAGCCAATACTTTTGTCAGTAATCATTGGTGTAAACAGCAGAAAGAAAGGACAATGCTTATAATGGGAAAATACATAAAAGGGGACTCATGTAAAGAAATGAAATAATTGACTTTTTTCCATATATTTATTAATAAGTCAGTTTTGCTGGACAAAACTCTTAGTTGCAAATTCAGGTGGGGCACTGATTGATATTTGTGTATACACAAAGTATCCCTGTCAATAAGGTAAGCGGATGTTTCCCAAACTCAGTAGCAAAAGTTCCATCACATATGTCATTTTAATACAGGAAACGTATTATCAAAAGAATAATTTTGTATTTCAAGGGAGATTAAAGTAATTTTTCGTTTATTCTCATAGGTGTAGTGTTGCAGTCTCCTCTTGCAACTTCCTACAAGTCTTCATCTCCAAGCAGAAGAGCCTGATGTGTGACTGAGGTGGCAATACTACAGCGTAAAACTAAATTATCTATCTCATAGATGAGCTTGAATAAATATCAACTTGATGAAGAGAGCAAAAGGAGGAGCAGAGATTGACAGTAACAGCACTGTTGGTTGGAATATCATACTGTTCACTAGCCAGCAGTTTAAAAGAAATTAAGCAGATGAAGAAACAAAAAACTATTTGGCCTAGTGGTTTTCATACTTCCCCATGGAGAAAAAAAAGACCAGCTAAATTCCCTAACTCAATAAGAATAATCTTTTCTTGTATGAAAGAGATTTATTTATTAAAAAACAACAAAACACAAACAAACAAAAAAAAAAACAAAACAAAACAAACAAAACAAAACAAAACAACCATGAAGCTAAAGGAGATGTAGTGTTGTGCTGATCTCAAGAAAATTTATGGATAAGGACCTGAGTCCTTTTCTGTCTCCACCCTAATGAATACAATGCTATTCAATATTTCTTTTTGGCTTTCAATAGCCCCTTCCAAAAATATTGGCTACATGTAAATAAAAGTTATCACATAGCTGAAACATTAGAGAATGTGAAGATTAAAGTGGGATATTCAAACAAGGGTCACAACAAGGTCATTGTGTGCTGTGCTATACCACAACCTCTGCTGCTGTATTGGCTCACTCTTATTCTTGCTATTTTTCCTAGTACTTTCCATGAAAATACATGTGAAGCAAGGAACATTTCTGCATATCTATAAGAATTGCAAAGAATGTCATGCAGTGTTTAGAAACAATCTTTTCTATCTCCAATTAGCCAGATACAACACTTTAGCATATTCTGAACAGGAATATATTTGACAATGTGCAAACTCTGTTTGAAATGTCTCAACAAGTCTGCAATATAGAGTCTGAGAGACGATAGAAATCTCCCACAAAATTATTTATCTGTACTGCACAGACTGAAGCAAGCTTTGTCTTTTTTATTTGGGACAGTTTAATCAGATGTCTTTGAATATGCTGGGTAGAATAAAGCAAGCCTAATAAACATGCACTGGTTGAAAATGTCTTTGTAAGAGCTCAATATTTGTTTCCCTTTCTTAATGCCTTTGAAAGAAACCATTTGAAGCTCTGTGGTGTCTGAACTTCTCCTGCACTGAAGTGCATACAGAGATGAGAAGAAAAGCCAAGCTGACTATTGTGATCATGCTTTTCTTTTTGGCTTGAGAGATAAGGCTCCACAGAAATCTGCCACGTGGTACTGAATTTAAGAAGATGAGCAAAGCAATGGAGTGAAGCTTCAGGCTTTCAATAACATTGCTATATTTATATGATGATACAATAATAGTAAGGAAAAAGCCTCTGCCCCAGTTAAAAAAAAAAAAAAAAAAAAAAAAAAAAGGGACTAATCCTGTACCACTGAGAACAATGGGAGTTTTCTTATTTACATATACAGAATGTACAGCACAGAGAATTCCATACTCTGGAAGTTCAGTACACTCAGATATGAAGGTTAAAAAGACATTCAATGTCAATACCTCTAATTTCACGTATCAAGATTTTGGCAGCTTTTATACCACTTTTTTTCTTTCTCTCTACAATTTAAAAATATAAACTGAGAAAATATAGTCAGACCTTGTTTTGGTTTGTTTTATTTTATCAAATGAACCAGATTCTGACTTTACTAACATTTGGTCCTTCCCAAAAATGGCTTCAATATAGTAAATGGTTCTACCTACATTTAAAAAAAAAGCATAATATTGCATATATTTACATTTACTAAATTGCATATATACACACATATAATTTTATTTGTATATATATAATTTGATACACATGTAGATTACATATTAAAAGTAAAATATTTTTAGATATTTTGCTCGCCTTTTAGGGTTTTTAACCTGTCATACTACCATATTTTAGGATTTAACATATTTTGCTATAGAAAGATGTTAGCTTTTGAGATTTGAATTAATATTTTAACAGTTTCATAATTCATAAAATATACTAAAGCAGTCAATGAGTCAGCAGCAATTTCTTTCCCACATTGTTTGAATTATTATGGTCAAATCCAGTGAGTGAAAACATATTATAAAGGGTTAAAGTACTATAGAGATCAGTTTGAACTTAAAGCATTTCTTAGTCCTGCATGTGTATCATTTAAAAAAAAATATCAACCTAAGGAATTAAAAAATAAACTATTACAAAAATACGCATAATTTAAAATTCTTCTAGTAAGCAATCTATGCAATTCCGGCTACCACTGAATGACTAATTTGTTGTTTTAATGCAAATTGATATTGCATATCAATTAAAACACTGGCTTTCATGTTGCTTCACAAAATTTTGAGAGAAGCATATAGAATAAAGTAGCAATAGAAAGGGGTAGTGCTGTTTTTCCAGTTAGTAAACCACTCTTGTTTTGTTCAGCTACTCCTTAAGATTTCTACCTCTAAACGTATTTTCTGAAAGGCAGGAAATTACATTTAAACAGAAGAAAAATACTTTTTTACTCCAAGAGTGATCGAGCTCTGAAGCTGGATTCTCAGAAAGGTTCTGGAGTCTTCTGCATACCGAGGATATAGGGTTAGTCTTACTTCAGAGCCCCTCTCCCAATTTCATAGTAGCTGTATTTGTAGGAAAATTGGTTCTAAAATAAACTTTCCCTTTATCACCTGTAGAGATGTAATGGTTTAGCTTTGCTTAAAGCAGGTATCAGAACTATTTTGGGGTGGTTGTACATAAACTACATGCAGTGTATGTGAACTTAATGCAAACAAGAACTGAATGTATGATTTTAAACAAGAATAAGACTCAAGCACTACTTTCTGCTGATTTATTTCTTATCTGATAAAATTTCTTTTCCATAACCTATCCAAGAAGTGCTTGTTTTTCATGAACCATGCAAATACAGTTTGATTTCTATGTGCCAGTTTCACTTTCCATAAGCCAAATAGCATCTTACCCTATAAATGGTCCCACTGCAGTGGTGTAGCTCTTGGGGTGTCCTACACAGGGCCTGGAGTTGGACTCAGTGATTCTGAACGGTCCCTTCCAACTCAGTATATTTTATGAACCTATGATTCTATGCTTCTACTAGGAGAGCACAGTGTTATCAGAGTATTTATGTTGCAACCTGAAGGTTTGACATGCAGTCAACGTTTTTTAATCCTGGGGGGGTTTTGGAAGCAGAATCACATCTGGGTGGAGATTTTATTTCAGCCAAGCACGGTCAGAAGACTGTTTCTGTTCAACTTGTCAGGCCACATAAACCCAGAGTTTATGCTCATTTTCTGTTCATCATGAAACAACAAATAAGACCTGTGGAAAAACAGAGAGTACCTGTTTTGTCACAAAATTATAAAGACATGGATGGACTACTACACCCAGGTTCTTCTGATGAAAAGTAAACATTTTCTTATTGACAGCTTTAAAAAACCAAACTGAATGCTTACCATGTGAATACACATGTAGCTATTTGTTCTAATCTTGAGCTTTAAAATTGTATTTAATTTACTACTGAACATCTGCCTGACTACAAGCTGCCAACAGAACCCAGCCAGAGTGGACAGTGCTGCCCAAGGAGAAAAGCATGAAGGCTGGAGATGAGCTTGTGGCTGCATTGACCATCCCAAATGCACTTCCTCAAGGGCCTCCCCCATCCTGTCATGGCCCACAACCCATTCCAGCCCCGCAGGGTTCAGTCCTCCCCACAGCCTTCCCCTGCCTGGACACTGAGCCTGCCAAGCTCAGCCCACCTGCAGGATGATGTCGCAGCTGGGGCTGGCCTGGCCCTGTCCCAAAGGAGATGCCCAATGCCTGGCGCTGCCCTCACTCCCTGTCCTGCTTCTGGCTGGGCTGGGACACACCCTACCAACACACTTCACATGAGCTGCTCACTTTTCCTGGCTTCTTACTTGTGGCTATTTTTGGCACCACTGCTCCCTTATGCCTAGGTGACAACGTGTATACAGAACCAAGTTTTTCATGGAAGAAGGAAATTCTAAATATGTCCTTGTTGCACACTAATTTTGCCTTTGGTGTACAAATAGCCATGTGGAGAACTACCTGGCCTCAAAGAATGGCAAGAATTGGAAAAACAATATGAAAATAAGAACAAATATGAAAATAAGAACGAAGATGAGCAGCCCAGGTGATTGACCCCCAAAGCATGGGAAGCGACCAGAGCCCCTACTCCATGGATGAGCGTGCTGCTGGCACAGGGGCAGCAGCCAGTGGCTAGTGGCTCGTGTCCCAGAGAGTGTCAGCCTCTCACTGCTGCTGTGCTGTAAAACCTCTTTGCACAGGACACATCGAGCACACTGTTCCAGGTTCTCAAGCTCTGTCTCTGTTGACAGGATTGCCTTCTGTGCCCACTAAGAAAGAAAGTATATTTTGACTGCCAAGATGTGCAAGATGTTTCTGACACAAGGAATGTTTTTTATGTTCTTCCACATTGACATTTTATATACAGAAGTTTTAGAACACAACTCCTCCCTAAAAGGGAATATTCAGCGAATGTTTACGAGGAAAACAGAACGTTAGTTAAACTTGTTTTCAAATGTTTTTAATGAGACTCTATAAACCTCTCATGTTTTCAGCAAGGCAAATATATGTAATGGTACACAGAATTTATAAACATTGTAAATCATCCGGAAATTGCACACAGAAAGAAACATCCACTTCTTTGCAGGTGAAGACAAAAAAAGTAAGTTTTAGGCATGTTTACAGTACCCTCTGATGGAAATAGGAAGTATTACAACTCCTCCATAACATTTATTCACCTAACTATAAAGATAAAAAAGATTTATTTGGCAACCTTTTGTAACTTGTTATAAATAAAATAGATAAATAAAGTTATTCCTTAAAAGATTAGGAGTTTTATACACACAGACATCTTGATAGAATAACATCTTATTTAGGTTTGACTTCCTCAATAAAACAAACAAAATACAATATGAGTTCTACCAGTTAATCAGGGAGAAACCTTCCCAAAGAGAATTTTACTCTTTCCATTTTTTAATACACCTATCTTTATTTCTGTCTCATAAGAATTAGAAGAAAAGTGGTATTTTAAACAAAATGTTAAAAATATTACCATTGTATATATATAAACTAACAGAATATTATTGTATATATAATAAAAATATATATTGTAATAATATAATTATTATACTATTCCGTAATTACATAATTATTATACATTATATTAGATAGTATGTAATAATTATTATAATGTAAGCTATTGTATATAGCTAACAGAATGTTAAAAACATTACTTATCAGTGTTCATCCCATTTGTTTGTTCAGATGAAATCACTAACATGCCTCAGAAACACTGGTCATAATTGCAAAATGTCAAGCAATTTTTAGTAAAATGCTAACTGAAATCATCAGAGAATTAGCTTTAACAGTTAGTACTCCTTTTAAGATTTAAAATATCAGAGAAAACTTGCCCTCATTTCTTTTTCTTCTCACTGACTCATAAACGACTTCAGCTTTCATTACTAATTGGCAGGTCACTGCAAAGGTATTTTACACAGCAAGATAAGAAGGGTGAATATTTTTGAACTCTCACGAAAACTCCATTTCAGTTTCTAAGAAAGATTTTTTTTTTTAAGATGAACAGTCAGTGCATTACTTTTATTTGACTGTGGTGGACAGACCCTATTTCTATAAAGCATTCAAGCTGGTGCCTAACTTGATTTTCTCTTGGAAAACATCACAAACAGATAACTAAATATCACTACACTCTTATGCGCGACAGAAACTTTAAACACATTGCTAAACGTATTGTTAGAGTGAAGATGTTAGAGTGAATAATTTCCTTTTATTTGAGCTCATGTCTGATCCAAATTAACTGTTAAATTTATTACATTGATAAACGTAAATCTCTTTATCCACAAGATACTGAGAGAAAGTTAAAAAACCAGGTATTTTACTTACATTTACATATTCCATCTTGATAGGGGACAATCACTTTAATTGAAAGAATGAATTTAATACCATCAATTGTAAGCCTTTAGGGTGAGGCTTCAAGTAAATGGAAGACAACACTTTAAGTGTTGCAGACATAACTCCATACTGTGGGCCTGGATGTCCCTCCTAATTCCTGCCTGAAAAATAATGAAGAAAATCTAGGTCAGGATTTTCTAAAGACATTCACTGTATAATTGATGCAATCTAATAGCTCACTCTTTAGTACAATAATTTGTCTGCTTTCTCAGTAAACAAATATCCCAAAGCTTTTATTTTTGAGTTTCCATGTGTTGGTTTTCTGCTGGCTTAGTGAGCAGACTCAGCTCCTCCGGGAACTTGACAAGAACCAGGAATGGTGCAAAGGAAGAAGGGGAAGCCAGTGCCTGTATGGAGGAGAAGGCAGTTGTCAGGCTCTAGCAAAGGAGTAAGCTGTGAGAACAGACAAAACACATTGCTAAATTCACCCTAACAGAGAATTACCTATCATCGCACATTCCCCTCCATGTTTATACTGTAAAAATTACACTGCAAGATCTATGAGAGGAAAGATCAATCATGATATACATTCTACATGCTCACCTAATCCATTTGCAGGTCAGCAGAAAAAGAAAAAGGCACTAAAGGTTTTACTTTAAGTTATCAAGCACGGTTCCATGAAAAATACTGTGTCAGAAAATAAAGACATAGGTGAGTGATCAAGTTCTTTTGGAAGTGGTCAGCAAAACTGGATTAACAGGCACTGCTTATATATTAGAATTAATGAAAACTGAGCATACAGAAATCCTGGGAGCTCTGGAGCTCCTAGAGAAGGTAGAACTGTGACTTTATTCAGTAAAGCTCAAGTCATTTAATCTTGGTTATGAGTTCATCACCATAGAATATACATGTCTGGAAAATTAAATGAAGGAGATATATTGTCTGTGGAAGGACTTGCAAAGACCTTAGCAGAGTTAACCTACTGAAAGCTATAAGTATTTGGAAAGGCTCATCATTTTCAGTTATATGATAGGCATGTATGAAAAGGAGTTACTCTACTGAAATGCCATCTAGGCTACAGAACAGGCCTGTTCCTTCTCTTATATATTTCAATTATGAAAGTGTGTCAAAGCCACAGTTACCAGAAAAACATCCTTTGCCCTAGGACCTCTACAGACACATCATGGATTTGAAGAATGTGAAGCATTGATAAACAAGACGTTATAAATTTGGGACGAAGGAAACACTTCCTCCATTTTATAGACAGGGACATAAAGACAGGTGACACCTCAGAAATTGTGCTAAAGAGTAGCCAAAGGAATATATATATGCTTTCCTTTATGTTTGGTTTATGATTTGTTTGGTTGGGTTTTTAAATAAGTAGTGAGTTTCTACCTCTCTGAGAATTAAGCATTCACCTTTCCTTGGCTCATGTTTGTTATATAACTGTGTCTATACAATAAATCCAGTGACAGGTAACGTTTTGTCAGCTTCTTGTTTTTCTTCTCTAAGGAAGAGGAAAAGGGTGCAAAAACAATCTATGAATATATTTTCTTAACCTGAAATTAGGACTGGAACCTTAATAGCAGGAAGGCGCATTAATTGAATGCCATAAAAGTTTTGATTTGATTCTATTTTGATTTTGATTTTTGGCAGTAGGAATGATTCGTTCAAGGTCTGAAAAGATATCTGTGGCAAGGCTAGAATTTTTTATCATAAAATCATGAGAATCATTGAAATTAATCTTGCAGTTTATGAAAAACAAGTTATGCAGATAATTCTAATTACTTCTCTAATAATACATTCTTTCATGTTGAAGTTCTACCCTGAGTAAGAATAAAGGAAGTATTCCTAATGAGCTCAACAGGATTTGAATCAGTCTCCTGACAAGTCCACTGGGAAAAAGACACTCTTAATTTCACAGATTGCTAGAGAACATTTTTATTGCCGTGTATTGGAATTGCAATCTAAATAATTGATAAGGGCACATGTAGTTTTAAGACTGCTTGTTAAAAGAAAACTGTTCATAGGCATTTACAGAAGAGAACTGAGTTTTATGAAATTGATTAACAGGTGTGACAGTTCTAAAATAAGTGCCACATTTTATAATATATCCCTTAAAAACTTAATTTAGTGCACAGAGCATAAAAATCAAAATTAATATATACCATTATGGAGTATTCCTCTGGCTCTTGGTATTGCTGCTATAACTGACACCGTCAAATCCTACAATAAATGCCAATTAAAACTGTCTTGGGGAAACAGTAGCATAACACTTCAACTTTTACAGCTCAGAAAAAAAAAGATGATTAATTCTCTATGTGAAGAAAAGGGTCAGCTTTAGCTATCCAGCTAACAAGTGAATTTTTTATCACCTGAGAAAATTCTCAGTCAAGACTTTTAGACTGGATGCATGCACAAGTCACCTCTGTCATAATGAAACACAGAATGCCATTTGGCACAGCTAGGAGATGCAAGGAAAAATTCTTTTAAAAAGGCATATTTTTAAAACCTAGTTGTCTAGAATTTGGAAGTGAAGGTACCCTCCATAAGGGATCTCTTATTTTTTTTATCCACATTTGAAAATTCAGGCTAAATTGCAGCACATTATTATCTCTGTCTTACTAAAAATGTACATGGAAACCAAGAGAAGTCTTGGGAAATAAACTAAGGCACTGTCACTGGAAAAAGGAAGAGGGAAGAAATTATTACTTATGGATAACAGTGAAATCTCATTGAAATAATAGGTACAAAATTGTATCACAAAAAGTTCTCAGAATGTCAGTGTTGCCCAAAATCAGTGGTAGAAGACAAGAATCAGCCTTTCACAGGTTTATAATCTACTACACAGAAACTAAACCAAGTCATATTGTTTTTCTTCCCTAAGAGTGCTGATAAACTCTCTGTTAGGATTGCAAGCCCCTCTAGGCTCTGTCAGTCTTGTTATTTAATCCTAAATGAAGTATGTCTTATCAATTCATTCTACACCATGACCCTGGTCAAGGTTAGATGAGGGTCTAGCTATAAAAGTGCAGGAGGCAACAAAAAGCATTATTTTTCTGTGACAGACTAAGAAAACAGTGATGTGCACAGAGGAAAAAATTCTTCCCTGCAAATATATTTTCCCAAATATGTTCCATTTACTCACTAAGAGAATATTTTCATTCTTCAATAACAGTATAAAATGCTAGAACATCATAGCAGGCTTTTTCTTTCCTGTAGTTTTTAAAGATGAGATAAAAGCAAGGATTTTATATTTTTGGGTAAATCCTGTTTATGGGAAATCTATTTAAATTAATGCCACTCTTTTTTCAAATGTCTTTTAGAGTCAAAGAAGAAAGTGAGTCACATGGCAAAATTATCCTGCATGCTATTATCAGTGGAGATGAGTCAGCCCTCCTACTGTTTGTTGATGTATCTGTCTAGTGAAGAGGGGGAAAAAAAAGAAGAAAAAAAATCCCTTCTCTGTGGAATTTATCAGATCACAATAGTTTGTAAAAAAAAAAAAAAACAAACCAAGAACTGGATAAAAATGTCTTCTTGTGACGAGTGTCAAAGTGCTGCAACCCCACTATCTACTTTCCCTCATTGCAATGAAAGCCTAAGCAAATCTCCTCTACTCACATTTTGTTTCCTGATTGTTTTGCCATTGGGTGAAAAATGTTTATTTTTAGGTAGCACCTAGTGGATGCACACCCAAAAATACACTAAGGTGGCACCACCAGGAACCATAATAAGACCAGTAAACTGCTAAACCACTGCAACTTTTAAGAACATTGTCACTTTCTGTCAGGGGGAAACTACAACACCTTTTACTGCATAGACCCTGGGGCTAAATTGCCACTTGAAAGATGTGAGATTATGATGAAATTTGTCACAGAAATTTCACCAGGAGTACCTACTTTGTGTTAAACTATCTAGTGAAACTTTGTTGAACATGTAGCCAAACAGAAAACACCATAAAAGTTGCTTTGTTCAAGAGACGTCCAGCATTACTAGGATCAGGGTTACTAGTTTTAAATTCTCTTAATTTGAAATTATATTATCCTGTCCTTAGTAACAATGAGGTAGGCTTGACAGGTGGTTCTCTTCACACCTCCTATAAGCTTCAATTTATTGGTTGAAAATTAATGAACAATTTAATTTATTCCATGCTCCTAGGTCACAAAGCTCTGCCAACAAGGAAAACTAAGAGAAATGAGAGATGGGCATAGCTAAAAAAAAAATTCTAAAATTAGTATTTTTCAAAAGATTTTACTCTGTTTAAACCACTACACAGATTAGAATCTTTATCTTAGCTGTCCTGACCATGTCTTTCTATCATGAACAAATGGAAAGTAGTATCAGAATCTGAGACCTGTGAACCAACCAGGCTTGTGAGTAAAGCAAACCTTTCTAAAATCTGATATTTCAGTACCAAATAGTTCAGTAAATGAACTGTTCTGGGAAAAAAAAAATGTCTTGAGGGAAAACAAACATTTAAAAGCACCAGCAGTCATGGTAACTGGTTCCTTGAACTTACAAAAAAACAACTATCCAGACCAAACCTCCTTCACTTTTATTGGGCCTGTGACTGACAGAGGACTATGACCATCCTCTTAGAGAGATTAGATTAAACTAATCCTTCAGTAATCCTTATTTCTCAAACTACCCAGATTTTGCCTCCAGATTCACTCTTTGATTGCCTGTTTTATGAAGAGGGTTTGGAAAATCTATTGAATTCTGTTTCAGTGGTAGATTCCCACCTGTGCACCTCTAATACTTGTCTCTTTGTGGATAAATACTATGGAATCACAGTTTTGCAATGGAATTTTGGGCACCAGAATGGTATTCACCAAGGAAATATCTGTGCCATGGAATTAAGCACTTGGAGAGAGGTGGATTATGATCACATAGCAAAACAGAGCACCACAGAGACTCAACCATTCCAAGTGAGGAAAACCTACAAGAGGCATTCGCAGTTTTACTTTTCCAGGGTCAAAAACCAGTTCATTAAA
This sequence comes from Chamaea fasciata, assembly GCF_029207755.1. Taxonomy (NCBI): domain Eukaryota; kingdom Metazoa; phylum Chordata; class Aves; order Passeriformes; family Sylviidae; genus Chamaea; species Chamaea fasciata. The sequence continues at coordinate 141,957,779 of NW_027094086.1, read as the reverse complement.
TGGGAATGTCAGGAAGGACATACTGGAAAAAGAACTTACTCTTTGTGTGCCACTACTGTAAAAAAAAAATCTTCACGTACCAACCAGTTGCTTTCTAGAGAAGCTTATTTAGGGAAAATAACTAACTATAACCACACACCACTGTACAGGGCAGCCTCAGAGTTCAGAAATCCTATAAAGCCTTTACTTGTGGATATATCATAACACAGCATTGAAACCTGAAATAAGAATTGGCACTATAATAACCAAATGCATATGAATACTTTATCTGTATACTGATTTGTTACAGAAGACCCCTCCAAGCAATCAGAAATGGTCAGGAAGGGTTGATCAGGACTGGCAGAGCCAGTCGTGAGGATTTGAAGGGTGGAACAGAACCAGAACAACACTGTCGAGACTCAGTAGTAGTCTTGCAGCAGTTTTATCAGCCTCTCATTTCCTCAAAGAATTTTTTAAAATATATATATATATAAACTATTCAAATTTTAAAAATTTGAGAAAACTAAATGACTCATTATTGAAAAGCAAGGGTTCAATCAATAAGTGCTTTTGATGTTGTGTAATATCATATTGTGATGAAACTTTTTAAAGAATAAAAAATATAAATTGTTCTATTTCAGCTCTTCAAATAGACAAAAGTGATAAGAAAGCGGTACAGTAATGTCTGTGCTAGGTAGATTATAGCAATTAAATAACAAATCTGCTACTATAATATTTTTAATTATTTGGTACAATTCTTATTGAACCAGAAAAAAAAGAAAATCTCTTTCCCTTGAGAAAGAAAGAAATTATATATTTTACAAGAAAATATCTTATTGATAAAGCATTTACTTATTTTTCATGACATTGAAGACATACTATTCCTTTGAAAATTATGCTGTATGGATAATAGCATAAAACTATTTTACTAGCATAATTAAATTAACTCAATTGTTCTGAAAATAATTGCTTTGAAGAAAGAATAAAACAGATAAAGGCACCAGCAGGTCATAGTAATATTCTTTCTAGATGCCGCTTGTATCATCAAAAATTTAGACTTTTTTCCATTAAAAGCATGCATACTAATATAAGGCATGCATAGAGTAACAAGTATTGTTATACACAATATTTAGCCATAGGTGGACACATTTTTTTGAGCTATCTGCCTGAACTATTCACAGAAGTTTTATATAAAAGTGTGTATATATATATTGCATATATAATTGGGATGACATCAAAGTCTCAATTCTTTCATGGAAATAGATATATAAATGAAAATTTAAAAACATGCAATAATAAAAATATTTGATTCTATTAAAACACAAAAAATATCCGTCCAAGGATGAAGATGTTGATTTACCAGAAACAGAAAACCAACACTGTATCTTGATCTTTTAAACATAGAGCATTACACAAGGGATGAATTAACCCTGTGTAAATATCTCTGTGTGTATATGTATATAATTAATATTTAATACCATGGAAGATGAACTCTAGTGACTCTCGTTGCAACAGTTTAAGAAAGCTCTGCCTGTGACTGTTCTAAAGCTCTCCTGGAGGACACTGCCCTAATTGCAGTCGTCAGAAGAAAAAAAAATGAGTCTGAGCTGCCGCAGCTCCAGCTGCTACGAAGTCAGATGCCTTTGTTCAGTCCCACCTTGGCCAAGGCTCCATGGACAATGCCAGACAGGGAAGGTCCTGGGGGCACAGACATCCTCCTCCTTCTCCAGCCCTTACAGAGACACAACCTGCAGCAGGTTTGTGAGCACAGACAGCTGAGCTGAAAGACAGAAACGAAATTCTTTAGAGGTCTTTTACCACAGCCCTTAAAGCAGGTTTCAAAATATCTCTATCCCTTAAAGGTTAACTCCAGCTACCCACATAGCAAGGCATATAATAGTATTTTGAGGGAAAAATATGATTTATTTTTAAGAAAGGAAGTCCCTCTCCTTTCACAGATTGGACCCAGAGAAGGTGTCTCTGCTGTACTCTGAGTTTTCTGCACAGTTGATTAGGTATTTATGCACAGCTCAGAGAGGCAGTTTGTATACATACAGCAGAAATTGCCATTGGTTAAAAACACATAATTATATCCAAACATAAGCCTAAAGCGAGAGGCTGAATATGGACATCAAATAAGCATTGCTCTGGATTTAGTTTCAAAATTGTTAGGTAAAGCATATGACCCAATTTAAAACCAACATTAGAAATCCATACAATTAAATATAAAGGCTGTAAGATGGCTAAATTTGAAGTAGAGGAGGACCAAATGAAATACAGATCAGTATAGGATAATAAGAAAATGAGGAAAGAGAGAGATACACAGCCAATGTTTGAGACTTTGTGTTGTTCATTGACAAAAATATTTGGATTCTGTTTGTTTGCTTGGGTTTTCTAAGCCTTTGTCAGTCTGTAGAACATCCAGTCTGCAACTCCAGCACTCAGACTGTAACATGCTGTTTCCAAATGCTGCAGTGTATTTCATTGCTCAGACACTGCTCAGAATAGTGTAAAGCACAGACAGATTTGTGATGTCCTGCCCACAAATCAAAGGGAACCCTTCTTTGCAAATACCTCCCTCTAACTTTCACTCATCACACTCAGGAGCTGCACTAGCTTGAGGGAAATAAGTATATGACCTACTTTATTTTAGAAAAAGATGTATGGGCAATGCATAATATTAATTCCTTGACAAAACAAAGCTAATATTCTCTTGCTTCATGTCATATTAGTAAAACCATAATAAGATGGTAGAACAATTTCTCTTATTCCAGCTGAAGGCAAATGTAAAAAAATAAAATATTTTCCTATATAACCTTAGGTTTTTGTCTTTCTTAAAGATTTTTTAATTAGTTTTTGTTTATTTGTTTATTTGTTTTTTCTTTCCACATATAGAATCAATATGTTCTTTTAAAAAAATCTGCTATTTTCTGTTTATGGAATTTCATCTCACTTCTAGAAGGAGTAGACTAATTTTGGAGAAATATTTTAACACTGGCAAAAAAAATTCTGAAAAATCTAAATATTTCAACCTTAAAATGCAGAATATAGAATTTTCACACATAGCACTCATATTGGGATTACTGCATCTCAGCTGGGTGCAGCTGTTCAGAAATGCATTTCTACAAAGCTGTTTTATACTAACAAGGCTCTGACATGGATTTGCAACACTACTGAAGTTGCCTCAAGCAAGCAATTAGAATTTTCTTCATTTTTTAATTTATTTTCCTTAATATCTTTCATTTTTCCTTCTTCTATTTTTTTTTAATTGTGGTGTACCTGCTGTCATATTTTAGTACTTTTTTGTCTCTTTTTCCAATAATAATATTATTTGAAATCAGAAACAAGTACTCTCTGTTAAAAGCTTGTAGTGAAGAGAATCAGCAAAATTGACTGTTGATCACAAGCATATTGTGATGAATCAGCATCTTCTGACCCAATTAAATACATCACACTACTATTTTGCCCTGTTCAAAAGAAGAACTAAAAAGGGAAACTGTGGGCTGCAGCTGTTACATGGTATTTCTTTCATGCCACTGTGGCAAATTTCAGAGTTTCCAAGGCGGAAAGACCTACTATCGTCAAGGGATGACAGAGGAAAGAGCCACTGATGTGTTTATTATTCATGTATTTTATAGTGTCCACCTAAACCTCCAAGTCATTTAAGTGGGTCAAGGCAAAACGAGGAAGAATTCTGCATGGGAAAAAGATCTAGATTATCTAAAATTTTAAAGCATACACAAGACTCAAAGAAGAGCAGCAGGTCTGATGATAATCAACATCATCAACCAGTCCAACGATCTCCAGACAAGTCCTATGGGATGAGGAAGGTCTACAGCCGAGACAAGGCAAGCCAGCAAAGCAAGATCAGGATCAGCAATTAGGCACAGGTATAACCCAGGCAAGGACCAAGCCTGAGCTTAAGTGCTGCTCCTGATCCAAGAGCATGTGAAAATGGGTGAAGATCCCAGGTGAGGCTCCTCACGGATCTTCCTCACAGAGCTCATTTTGTGACAGCCTGATGTCACCATGCACTCCTAGTCCAGGGCCACGAGCAAGGGGGCCGAGACGCCTCCCTCAGGGTTTCTGAGTGTCCTCTGCACCCACCAGACGATCAGGGAAGGAAAGAACGAGACAGGCCCCACTTGCCACTCCCAGGATTGAATTTATTAACAGAAACACAAAGCGAACCTAACTCAAAGGAAGGACAGAGGCAGAGACCCCAAAAACAAACTTACAGTGACTTATAAACCAAGGAGGTCTCAGGGAAGGGTACAAACCCTCAGCCAGTTCGGTACACTTAGATCATAAGGTGGGGTTTACAGTACAGTGACCAATGGGGAACACAAAGGGTGGGGAACAATTTGAATCAGCCGCTGGGGTGTCAAAGATTAGGGGATTTCCAGAGTGGGAGGGACTGGCACAGGGTAGGATTGGCAGGTGGGTAGGAGGAGTGACTTTGAACAATCAGGAACAAAGGGTGGATCCAAGGGGAGAGTGACAACTGTATAAAGGGATATAGTAAGGACTAAACCAACTATACAAGGAAGGAGGAAAGGTAAAGAATAAATCATTTGAGGGACTAGAATCAGGAAAAAATGCATCACCACCTGACCCAAGCATACGAGAAGACTTTAAAGGAGTATCTTGTCAGCTAAACTGTGGGGAGTGGGGCCTGCCGGTGCACACAGGGCTATGGCATAAATCCTGAAACTCCTGCTGCTGGAGATCATTCTCCAATTTCGACAAGCCTCACTATCTAAGACCCACTTGGTTTCTAAGGTGCTCTTTGGGGTCAACTAAAAGTGACTCCCCAGGGATTGCTATGACACTAAGTGATGCTCTTTGAAGAGCTGCAGTGAGTTCACGAGCATCAGAGCTGCTAGGGTTAGAGGCAAAGCTTGGTGAAGCATCCTGTGGTGTTACACCATGTGTCTGAAGACATTATTCTGCTACACAGGCCCATAGGGAATCACAGCATTTCTGAAGGTAAGATTAAATTTCTAAATGTGTATCTCTAAATTCCCCCTGAAGGAATGTTAAGAAAAGTTCATCTCTTGGTAATAGTATGTATCTAGAGACAGACCCTTGCAAAGGGATGGTGCAACTTTATGAATCAACAGAGAGGAGAAAGGGAAAATTAGAGATGGGAACTTAATACTTGATGTTACACGTTCACATCTGAGAAATTATTCTCTAATCTCAATTTCCACCTGTAGGCTTGTTTTAAGAAATAAATTACAGGAACATAAAGATTCTAGCTAGTGATAGGTTTAATTGAACATGTTTATTGCCTGGTGAGAAGAGCAAAATCAACATCTGCAGTCTTAGCTGGAAACACCTGAACATATCCAGAGTTCCAGAGTTCCATTAGGAGCAGAGGAGGAGGCTTGGCACATGGCCCTCAACACTGTTACTATCAACATATGTTTTTATTATAATGAACATAAAGCTTATTTAGAGGGAAAATCACATTTATCAGAATTGAACAGACAGCTGAATGTTTCCTTGAACACGGCTTTTGGGATAGGTTTCGGCTATTTAAATGCTACCAGTAAAGTATACACATATGTTGCATAAATTGAGAGGTCCCTCTTAAGTCTGTTTCTGTCAGCAGTTATCCTATTCCCTCCCTTACTGAAGACCAGAATTGGAAAAGGAAATATAAGCCTGGGAACAGCACCGGGCTTTTGAAGCTATGCTACTTTTGGCTAACAGCAGGAGACATAATAGAGATATTTTATGTGGCACTGCGCAGCATCAACAAGGCCAAAGCAGGGATTCTGCACTGGGGATTGTATATGAGGATCACTCCCCAGACACTAGTGAAGCTCTCCAAAATCTTTTATCCTTCTGCTCATCTTCTTTGTGCTCCTTATTCCAACAAATAAAACGTCAATGCTTGCTACCAGAACAGTTTAATAGATGTCAATACTCGTATCTAATATTTAAGCAGATGTTTTTCTGAATTGGATCAGAAAACTTTCTCCAGGGCAGAGGAGCTGCTTTTCTGCATGCTCAACAACTCCCCTCTCCTCCTCGCTTTTGTCAGTAGGAGTCAAAATTCAGGCAACACCCAGCCTATTGTCTTTGTTAAGAACAATTCCATTCCAGGCTGGATGGAGCCCTGGGCAACCCAATCTAGGCAGTACCCTATCTGCCCATGGCAGGGGTGTTGGAAGTACATGATCTTTAAGATCTCTTCCAAACCGAGCCGTTCTGGGATTCTGTGACTATAAAACAAAATGTAAAATTATAGAGATCACCTATTTCAGGTATGGCTTTTAAAAACTGAGTCAATAACTGTCCTTAAATTGGAAGAGATGATCTGACTTTTCTACATTGATATACTTGGCTTGTAGCACATGCACTGTATAAACAGAATTTTGGAGTGGCTGCGTATAAAGACATCTTTGGATAACCAAAACTTGAGAGGCTTTATTTGTAGAGCACAGACTGGAATCAAATCACAAGAATGTGGAATGGAATTCATATCTTCATCAGACAGACGTCTTAATTTGGTCCAATATATTTGATCTATATAAACGTGGGATTTGCATCTGGAAAAAAAATCTACAACTTCCTCTCATGAAAAATTCCTCTACATTATTTTACCACAGCTGAACACAGTTTTCAGCAGTGTTAGAAACAGTAATGACAGCAAAGTCCCTACTGAACTTCTGGAAGACTCCAGAATATCTTTCATGGGGCCATAACTCTACTTGGGGGACATAGCTTTTGTGCTACAGCATGTGTGTGAATAGTAAAATGGGATTTCCAACTACAGAATATAGTATTTTTGGTTTAAGCTTTATCTGATCTCCTGTTTTCAGTAGATCTTGGGTCCAGTTCTCTTTCATTCTGTAGAAAAAGCAGTTAATTAAAAGAACTCTGAACACAAATAGGTTCAAAGTGTTCCATCAGAAATCAATGACTACAGCTTCTGCCTTATGATCCTTCATCATCTGCATTTCCTGCTGAATGAAATAGGACACAGAGTGAATTCCAAAATAGCCAAAGACTAATTTTTTGCAGTTCTGGAAATGAGTGTTTTCAATTATTGAGCAAAGACATAACAATTTACATATTTCTGATTTTTTTTATTTTGATATGCATATCTCAAATGATTTTTCATCTAGATAAGTTATTCACAAATGAAAAATGAGTGCCACTCAGTCACACTCAGTTCTTTGAAAGAGAGTTTAGTCATGCATATTAGCATCTATGTATTCCTTGTCATCCACAGGCATTAAAGATAAATCCACTCCTACTTAATATTCAAGGCTGGAAACCCCCTGCCCATGCAGAACCTGCAGTTTCCAATCAGTAACCATGATGAGGAGTTACACCTTTCCTCCACACCTTGCTTTTGGCATGCACACACACCCATGGTCACTCACTGCTCAGGTCAGAGATCTGGCATGACAATTGTCGTCCTTTTCAGATACCCATACAGAGAGTCTAGCTTTCCATATCTACAGTAAACTACATAAGGATGTAGACTGTGGTAAAGGAGTAATTTTCCTGAAAATTGATGTTTAGAAGAGTCATTTAAGATCCTTGTTTATTTTAGAAATTAGAAAAATGCCTTCTTTTGGATTGAACTCTTCGAAAAAAATGAGTTGATTGGGCCAGTGGTCAAAGAAGGAAAAGAGGAATGTTAGGATAAAGAATAAAAAATTGTCATTTCTCTTCAGTAAAACACCTAATCCATAAACGGTAAAACCCACTATTCTCATAGCATTTCTTCTCAAAAGGTCAACTGCAAGCAGGATGCTAACTGAGTAATCAGCACGCCCTGGCATTTAAAAGAAGTAGCAGAAAAAGGCCTCATTGTTATACTCTTCATAAGGAAATCATGGAAAGGCATCAGTCCAAAAATGATTACAAATAAGCTTTGCTGAACCGCGATAGGTGCAGGTTTTACCGTGTGGAGAGATTAAACTGTGTGCAATCACTGCCTGGAGGCTGCACGTCATTTCACATCAATTGGCATGATGAATCTTTTACATAATGTGAATCACAGTCTAATTGTGAGTTTGATTGCATCTACTGTTCTGATCACACAACCTCAGCACATAGAGGCAAGCAGGGAAATACTGAGCTATTGTACGGAGTTAAAGGAAGAAAGAAAAGCTGTGTAGCATGAAATGAAAGTGACATCTCACAGGATATATATTACCAAAAGTTGCTGAGCAATTTAACAACTACACGTAATATATATCTTGACAAAATCAAAAAAAGGCAATTAGAGGAGCATGTCTTCCTCCAATAGAAATACATCATTTCTGAAATCAGCAGGCTGCTGCTAGGAAACTCAGTCTGGAAGCCTTTTTGCCAGAGAAGATGCATTTAGGACAATAAACTCTCCATTAACTGCAGTGCAGGCAGAATGTAACTAACCCAGGATTCTTACAAGAGCTGGCACAAAAACGGGTACTATATGCTTCAAAGATATTTCTAAATATCAGGTTCAGTCATGGATTTGTTGTAAATCATCTTGCAAAATAAAGCAAAAATCGATCCTCTATGGAAATTATATTGCTTCTATTACCATAGGAGCTGAGGCATACAAAATCCGGAATGTATTTATTTCCCAATACCATTACGACTATTGTCTTCACTTTATAGAAGTGAAATGGAATATCAATTAATTAAGGAACTTGTTCTAGGCACTACAGAAAATGTACAAAACAGCAAGTGGTGTTATCCAGATGGTCAGGTAGCAATTCTATATGTTAGTTACTGGAAAGGTGCTGGACTGTAGCCCTGACCTGATTGTCAGGGAGCCATCTGGGGGCTACAAGGCACTGTGATATTCACTATAGAACTATCATATTTCTCAGTTTGGCATGAAGAGAATCACAGAATCATAGAAATATTTAGGTTGAAAAAGACTCCTAATATTGTTCATCTATCCTAAATTTGCCTGCAACCCTCTCATCTTTTAAATCCATTATATGTTTAGGGCCACAGCACTTTTTTTTTTTCCTTTTTTTAAATTTCATACAGTTTTTCTACAAGGCAACCCACTTTTTGTCTGAAATTCATTACAGGTAAATACCAGGGAATCATTTCAAACTTGGATGATGTGTAAGTGGTTGGCTAGGGGCTTATGCTGTTTCAGTTTAATTTTAGATGATTGTGTAAAGCATTTGGAATGTTTCCAAAACAATAGATATCAATAGAAATAAATATGAGCCAACTGTTGGCATATCAGTTGACATAAATCACAGCTCCAGTTGCGGAATGATGACATTTTACCTCTGCTAGACAGCTGTTCCAAGGATCCTGGAAATAAACTATCACTCAGTGCAGAAGTCTGCTGTGTCAGCAATTTTTTATCTTAAAAGTTGATAGCTTAAGTCTAGGATGGGATAGCTCTAGTAAAAGCTCTAAATGTTTATGGGGACAATAAAGGTATTTTCATTAAATTTGCATATTTTTTAAAAAATGAAACTCTGATATTGGATCTCTCTGCTAGATACCCCTGCTGGGGATATCTCTGGCCTACGTTTCAAAGCTTCAGATGTGCTGACAGTCAGTCAGCACCTACTTTAACATTTTTTGACCCTCTACAGAGTATAATTTAATATAATTAAGTTGTGCAAATCTGAGTATGGAACTATCATTGCTCCTTGGGGATTTGGAGTCTACTCGTTAGCAAGAAATTAAAACTAGCACATCTCAGTTGACACTACAGTGCACAGTGATGTTTACCTGGGAACTGCTTCACAAGAAAACTGAACTATATTTCACCATTTAAAATACAAATATTTAGTACATGGGACATACGAAATCTGGCAAATAAGATGTTTCTGGACTCTTTTTTTTTTTTTTCTTCTGAGATACCTCAAAAGAAGTCAGAAACAAAGTCCATTACAGTGATGTCCTTTTTGACAGTTAGGGTGCTATGAGGATGACTTAAAATCCAGGAAAATGCACATAATAAAAAAATCACAGGACAGGGCAAATGCAAAAAGCAGAATTTTGTCGTGCCTCAGACAGAGAGAAAAAAAAAATCTGGAACTGTGTAATTAGACTGCTGTATGAATTTACCCTCATTTGATATCAGAAATGTCAACCACCAGCTTGAGTACTGAAGTTTAGAGATAGAAGAAACATGTTTAAAGTAGAAAACATTGTTGCTACTGTGGATTTCATCAGGACAATAACACTTTTCCTCAATGATTTCATTTTTGCTATCTTGCAAGGATACGGTATCACTATAAGAACTGAAAGCAGCTGCCTTTAGCAGGAACAGAACATGGAACAGGCTAATATGTAGCATAAAAATACAGGTCTGCCCAACTTCTGGACTTTAACAAAGCTCAGATTTCCCTGAAACATTCTCCATTTTCCTCATGTTAAAAAAACTGCTACAAAACACTCAGGAAATGATAGAAGTGTACCCCTATCATACAGAAAGATCATTTCTGCAAAAGGTATAGTTGTAAATGCCATCTGACTTGTTAGGTATTGAAGGAAGATTCATGGCTCCAGATGTAAACAAAGGGCACTCATTAATTAGTTTTCAAACCCAAAAATAGAATGAGATACAAAGAGGAGTCAGTGGCCCATGCCAGATGGCTAGGTAACAAATCACAGAACTGGACCCATCTTGAACCATTCTTGCTGGCATAAAAGCCATGGAGTTTCTGAGCAGTAGCCAGTCAACCCAGACAGGCTCATTACTGCAAGTAGCATTAAATTAAACAGTGACAGAAAGAGTCACACAATATCTCAGACTCTAACACACTGATTAGCTGATTACTTAAGCAAAATACTGCAGAGAGCTGTGTGTGCCACTGTGCATGCATTTAAAGTACTACACATGCACAGGTCACTCACATACCACATTAAAGTCAATAAATTAAACATGAATCGTTGGGCACGTTAAATGAATTGCAACCCATAATCATCTAAGTAGCAACAAGGCATTCATTTAACCTGACCTAGATGGATTATATAAAGAGTTATTAAATATAGCAGGAATACAAATTGCAAGTTAGAATCCTTGGAACTCTTTTCTGGTTGAAGGGATTTTTATAAGTCAGTAACTGAAACTATGCATATGTCTGATATTTTTGGACCTACTTCACTAGACACTGGTTTATTGGGGTAGTTTATATGCAAATCAGATAACATAAGACTATAAATTACACAGCCATGTGTTGGTCCACTCTAAAATTTTGTGCCTTGTCTGAGATAACAGGGTGGTAGAATACAGTCAGTTCTGTCAGGCATCTCCAGAATAGCAAAGCAGGCGTATTTGGCTTAACTAAGTGAAGAGGAAAAGGTTTATTTGAACTTATTCTGGAATGCACAACAGTTACTTAGATTTGTTTTATCTTCTCATTCAGAATGATTTCATGGTTCAGAGGGGAAACTTTAGCTCCTTCAGTCGAAAGATTTAGGGTGGAATTCATCTGATTAAATGCAGAGGCCTGCTCCTTATCTGAGTCACGCCAGTCTCCAGAAATAATCAGTAAAAATCTAGTCACTATAGATTACAAAGTCTAAGACAGAATTTCTCTAACTCTAAAATAGACATTTTAAATACATTCGGTGGATTGAATCCTAAAAAGGTCTGTTTCTCTACAATGAATATAAAAGGAGGTTCAGAAATAGCTGTTACATGTGTTTAAGGAACATGAGGTGACTCCTATTCCAAGAATCAGCTCTTGGTTTTCCTCTAACCTGCTGTATGGCTCCGGAAGTCTAAATGCTATAAAAAAACCCCAAGAATGTTATTTCAGATGTCATTACTCTATTGATGACATCTATTAGGCAATATCTCTCAGGCATCTATATTTAATCACAATGACTTTGAATTTTCATCTTTTTGTGCTTGTGCTCTGACATCCGTTCTGTGTGTTGTGCATGGATATTTACATATACAAATACAATACTTATACACACATATATATATTTATATATTTTTATGGTCTTTAAACAATGATGTCATACAGAATGTAACAAGACAGAACCTCAGGATCAAATGTGACTCTTTGTGTAACACCCCACAGGTAGTCAACAATGAAATTTTTAACTGTTGGCATTGTCTGAGGTTGGAAAATTTTCCTTACCAGCAAATATTAATAGGCCATGGGCTTTAAAAACAAAAACCACCAAATTATTCTTCACAGTGTTATAAAAGAAAAATTGAATGCCTCACTGTATATCCAAGTAGACCTCCCAGCTGTACTTGGGAGGTGACAGTGAATATAAATTTCATGGGAAAGTTACCTGAGGATAACAGCAAAAGGAATAATAAAGAATCTTTGCCTAAATTTGCACTTTAAAAAGTGCATTGTGAAGTGGATTGCTAAATTCATTTCAAAAAAACAGCCAACCAACTAACCAACAAAAAACAAAACAAACAAAAACAGACAAATGAAAAAAACCACCAACGCCCAACCCCCCCCCCCCCCCCAAAACTCCCAAACAAACAAGCAAGGAAAAGAAAACCAAAAACCCCCAAAACATCACAAAAACACACACTCACAAAAAAACCCATCAAACGAACACAGAGTCATTTTAGACTTACAGGTTGAGAATGGTCATGTCAAAACAGGGACATAAACAAGGCAGAGGTGTTTAGCTCATTCTTTGTCTTTATTTTCAACATGTGTAATGGACAAAGGGGATCTCAGTGCCCTAAGCTGAAGGGCTATGACTGCAAAAATTATCATCTTCCAGTTTACCCTGCTCCAACTGGGTCCCTACAAATCTCTGGGGCCTGATGGGATTCACCTGAGAATCCTCAAAGAGCTGGCTGATGTCATTGCAAAAACCTCTGTCAATGATTTTTGAGCAGTCTTGGGAACCCAGAGAGGTCTCAGCTGACTGGAAGCTGGAAAACATTGTCCTGATTTTCAAGGAGGGCAAGAAGGAGGACCTCAGAAACTGCAGGCCTGTCAATCTCACTCCAGTGTCTGGTAAAATCATGGAAGTTATTATTATGGGAAGTGTCCAAAACCCCTGGACTACAACACAGTCGTCAGTCACAGCCAGCACACAACTTTATGAGGGGGAAGTACTGCTTGTCAAACCTAATTTCCATCTATGTCAGGGTAACTCACCTAGTTGTTCTAAGAAAGCCAACAGATGTAACCTTTTTTGACCTCAGCAAAGCTCCTCCAGCCTCTTTTGTTTTCCCAGTGTTTGAATTCTGTAGGGATTTTGAACAGCCATCTACTAACAGTGGCCACGTGTGGTCCCTCTGAAATCTAGGAGCATGGTGTGATCCTATCACCAGAAACAGAACAAATAAGAACCTGCTGAAAGTTAAATCTGGACAATTCCAAGTCAGTCTTAATGATATACTAGACAGCAAAAAAAAAAAAAAAGCTTCATCAAATATTGTATCTTAAGAAGTGTATATTTTTAATTCATTTGCAAAAAAGGAAAGAAAATATTAAGTTTAGAAGAGTTGCCTGAAATTGGTTGTTACAAATAGAGAATACAAAAGGATTGACTGAGGATCATTGGAAGAGCATGTCTGTAAATTGGTTACTTTTTAATTCCTGTGACACTTTACAAGAAGACTTTTACTTATGTAAGTCCAGTGAAAGGCCAAATTAATCTCCAAAGAAAAATCCCAGAATGAAAGAGAAGGGTGTTGTGTTACAGAGAAAAAAAATGAATGGGATATCCAGTCAATTTTCCAAACTGAAAAACTGTAGTTTTGCATCAGTAATACAACTTATATTATTAATGACTTAGAACTCAAATATATGCATATTTTTAGGATCTTAGATTATGGGCAGGGACACCTTTCACTAGACCAGATTGCTCAAACCCCATCTAACCTGGACCTGAACAATTTCAGCGATGGGATATCCACAACTTCTTTGGGTCACCTGTTCCAGCCCCTCACTACTCTCACAGTAAAGAATTTCTCCTTAAGACCAAATCTAAACCTGCCATCTGTCGGTTTTAAACCATTCCCCCTTGTCTTGTCATTACAGATCCTGGTAAATTTCTCTCTCCATCTTTCTTATAATTCCCTTTAATAACAGGTTGCAATAAGGTCTCCCTGGAGCCCCTTCATACTTATTACTAGAGAAGACAATAAAAAAAGGCGAATCAGAAAAGTATTCAGAAAGGTGACAGAATATATACTGTGGAAGCAACTTAATGCTGCACATTTAGGGGAAGTGTAACTTTGACTATCTGAATGAACTGCAAATTATTATTTAACAGAAGCCAGCCACAGTAATCAGCTATGTGCCACTGCATGACCTCATCCAAGTTCAATGTCCGTGCAAGCAAATTAAGCAATATTACACAATTAAAAATGAAATAAAGTTTATTATAATGTCATTATAGTATGTCATTCTTTCCCAAAGTGTCCAGGATTTTACCAGGTGAATTCATTCTATATCCCTAGCACTAATGCACAAGGAATAAATACTTTTTGCATTAAGGTTGCAGAGCACAGCTCGTCAAATAGCACAGTTTCCAAATAATATTCCATTTAAGTTAATGCTAAAATTTTTATTACCCAAAGTAAATTACTGCAAGTCTCTAAAATAGCCTATACTGTAGTCACCCTTCATGCCAGGATATTATTCTGAGCTAAAATCTATGTTGCTGTGAAATTAGACTGGACTTGTCCAAGCCATATGGTTTAAAGCTATCTTGAGCGTCTTTTTATTACAATATAGTCATCCTGAGTACAGCTCACAGATTTAGACATTTAAATTTAGATGTTTACAAGCAAGCTAAGATCTCATTACAATCAAGAGAGATCTAATCAGATAAATTTACTGAAACCTAGAGATATATTCAACTCTAAAATAGACAGTTACTTTTGAGTAATCATTTTAGGCTATCCATAGAATTTTTCTCAGCATAATACAAGCATAGTGCTGCCTTGCACTTTGTAGTCTCAGGATCTTTAGTTGTGTGATCCCTAATGTAACTCCAGTAATATCACTCTGTTATCTAGGCTTTGAAATTTCTGTTATCTAGATTATCTGTGTTATCTAGAAATTTCTTTGAAATTTCAGTCTTTATGGATTGAAACACTGCTCTCTTAATTCCCTTTTTTTTTGATTGTCATACAGAGCAATAATAGACAATAGTTATTCATTTCCATCTCAGTTCAAAACCCCAGACTTGAAGCTCGGTTTATATACAGGATACCCAGAAAAAGACAAACAATGAGTGGGGAAATACAACACTGGATAAAGTTAAGTATCCACTAGGGGAGAAATAGTCCCCTATAATGTTTGGTGCATAAAGCAAAGCCTGACATTTCATAGTCCTTTACTCTCCTGGTTGTAGAAATTCTCTCTTAGCTTTTCACAGCAGGCCAGGCTGCCCAGGACTTACCTTCAAGCTGCCATTCTGGCCACAGCAAACAGTAACACAGCTGTTTGTGCATAGTTGACCAAGTTCTTGTTGTACAAAAGGAAACTAAAAAGTTCCTTTTTAGAAAACCAGTATGATGGAATTAGAAGCTAAGTTGATAGGAAAGGAAATGAAGCCATAATCCTAAATAAAGAATTATGGGCTTTCTCAGAACAAAAAATAGTCTCTAAGGATGGAGACTCCACAACTTTCCCGGGCACCCTGAGCTAGCACTGTCACACTCACAGTGAGAAAGTTTCCTGATGTTCAGCGGGAGTCTCCTGAGTTTCTGTTGGTGCCTCTGGTCCTGACACTGGGCCTGGTTTCATCTTCTCAACCCTCTCTCTTGGGGTGTTTATATACATTGGTAAGATCTCCCCTGAGCCCTCTTTACTTATTGGAGTTCTACTTAACATTAACTACTAAAAGCTATAATTCTAGTCAAAACAAGCCATCTCAATCCCAAGTGCTTAGGTATATCCTCATCAGGGCAAAAGCTAAAGAGCAATAATGGGAAGCTAAACAGGACATAGTGATTTCTTTATACAGGCCTGGAGCATTTAGGAATGGTAAATGCATGTCAATATCGATTTTGGAAGAAAATAATTTCAGTCCTATAAATGCAATGACTCTATAATAAGATCACTTTAAGTGAAAACCAATTTTAATAGCAGCTGTGAAGGCTACTATAACCAACCAACAAAATCTATTTTCAATGTATAAGCATGGAGATTAAAAAAAAAAATTCTTATTTTACTAGAATTTTTTTCTATATATTATAAGAACATCAATTAGAGAAGTGACAAGTTATCAGGTGGTTATAAATCAGCAGGTGATTATCAGCTGAAGAGTTTTACCTAGTTAAGTCAAATGCACTCTATTTCTCTGATTGCATTTAGAGCAGCATATTGGGCATATGATTGCCTGCCAATGATCTGCTGGCAGAGGGATAAAGTCCTAATTTGCTTCAGAGGGCTGCCAACAGCATGACAATCCAGCCTTGTATCTTAGCATTGACTAGAAGATTACGCTGACACCAGGGAAGGGTATTTCACCAGTTATGTGCAAATCATTTGCAATGCATTTTAAGCCACATTTATATATACATTATATATTATACATTTTATCTTTGTGATTCATTCCTCCACTTTCTCCTTCTTAGAAATCGTGGCAGCATTTTGTCTCCATCAGGGAGAGCAGGTGAACAGCTCCAGCCATTCTATGAACCTGCATTAATGCTAAATCAGCTCTCATGAATTGTGCATGAGATCCAATACGTTATAGTCATTAACTCTGGCACAAAGTAAAAAAAGCTTCTTTAGACAAGACTTTACTTTACCATGTCAAGCCAAAAATAAACACTACAGAAGGCAGTGAATCAGACTCTAAAGATTTTTTCCTTTTACTTCTACTAAAGGATGAACATATTAAATTGGGAAACATCAGGTGCAGGAGAAAGGAAGAAAAGATGAAAACGTGATATGTAAGGACTACCTGTGGTTAGTTTAATATATAAATTTCTTGGTTGTCCATGATCCATAACAGTAACTAAAATTTTAAAGTTCATTTCTATCCATTATAGGAAGAATAATCCTAATAACCTACATTTATTCCCTTAGTCCACTAATTGTGTTTTCTCCCTGAAAAATTTTAATGTTGCCATTAAATGAGTCTGTGATTACAGGGCTGTACTATTTTCTCTTCAGCACCATAAACTGCTGTAGCTCAGTGATGTGCTTCCCTCTAGTGTCCACAATATCACATGAAATTTGTAATATTCTGGGATATGGACTGAGCTACGTTAAATTCCAGTGGTGATTACACACTCATTTTACTTAATATCTCAGACTGACACTCCAGGTGAAGATAACACAGGATCAGTTCCACAGATTAAATTCTTCACTCACCAAATTGCAATGTAACATTTTCCCTTTCTCATATCTCAGTTATTACATGAAAATATAACTGCTACTCTTTTCTTTTTTTTTTCTTGGTCTTTTTCTTCTTTGCTTCTTCTTTCTTTTTTCCCATTGTATTTTATTTTAGTGATGCCAGCCACACAGGTGACATTTCATCTTATACTAGGTTTGTGGAGATCATCTAGAGTGCATATATATATAGACAATTAATACCATAGGCAATTTTCCATGACACAGTTAAATAGTCAGATTATTAAACAACCATGTCAACCAAAGACGTGGACTGATTATTATTTATCCTGATTTCATATCTCCCCAGGCAAATCTATATTACTGCATTTCAGAAAACAGAAAGAAAAAAAGAAAAAAAAGAAAAAAGAAAAAAAAAAAAACAACTTTTTTTTTTGTTGTTATTGGATCAACTTGGAATTTTGAGTCAATTACACAACAAAACTACTTGCTCCATATTGGCACTTTGTTTTTTTCTGAAGTTTAGTTGAAAGTTCCTCGTCCAGATTTTCCCATGCTTACTTACATTCTTTATTGAGCATTGGGCAGCCGTGCAGATGAGAGTGATATTTGTGTGCATCTTTTCAGCTCTCATTCTCCAGAAAGCTCTACCAGCAGAGCCAGTCCAGAGGCAGGGTTGACAGCATCTCACAGGCCATTTGCTGACAGAGCAATGTAACTGACTCATGTATTTTATTATCCTTTTTTTAAAAATTGACTCATAATTAAATGCATTGTCTCAGTTCAACAAGAACAAAAATTCTCTGAATCAGATCAACAAAGTCAAAGCATATTACTACATTAATGTTTTCCCTTTAGAAAATAAAATTAATCTGGAAATGAGTAATTTCTTCTCTAGCAGAAAATTTCAAATACATAAAATTATGATTTTCAGTTGCAAAATTTGCTTGGCCACAATACATTTTTACACTTGAATACAACAATCCTCTCAGTAGCCGTATATACTATGATCTCATTTCCAATAATGATTATTTAGCCTCTCAGGAGTTTTCTGGCAGCATACTGGGATCCTTTAGATCACAGTGCTCCTTCATACTCATAGTGTAGAGATACGAAGTTTGTGATGAAAGTATGTGTGTGTGAGAAAGGGAGAGAAAACATCTTTGAAATGTAGACTTGCCTTTAGGTATCACATTTCTGTCTTATTGGCCTTTCCTGTTTCTTTGTGTACTAGTCTGGGAATTTTATGAAGTCAGTATTTTCCTGTACTTGCTGAAATAGCAAAGTTTCAGAGCTTCATAAAACACAAATGCCATTGCACTGAAAAATGGTAAAAATGAATATAGGAGGCAAGGAATTTCAAGTCCCAGATCAAGAACCTGAGTTTTATCAACTCAAGGGTATGATGCTGTGAGAGATGGAGAGAATAAGGGGAAAAGAGAGTTTACAGCTTTAGGAGAGATTTTACTTCTTAATGATTCAACTGAGTTTTAGAAATACTACTGCAGGCTTAAGATGATTCAGAACAGAATTTTTGCAGGACTAGTTCCAGTTATCTTTATAAACATTGTCTTTCTCTCTAGAGCATAGTGCAAGGTGTGCTAGAGGAAGAGCTGTAGAAAAACTACTGTTCTTTTCTAATGTATGTTCTTTTTTGGAGAGGTTTTTGTTTGTTTGGGTTTTTTGGGCATCACTTGTTTCTTCCTCACTTCAGAAAATAAGGGTTATTGGACTTTGCTGTGTGTCAGTTCGTCTGTCCATGTGGCAGTCCTCTGATAATCACTTCAAGCCAATTTCAGCTAGTAAGGGAGAAGAGGCCCTAAGAGATGTGAAGAACTTGTAAGCTTTGCAAAAAAATCAGTGACTTGAGAAAAGAGAAAAATTGAATATCCTTGTGGAAAGAAGGACAGCCATGAGCTCAAGATATGTTTCCAAACAATCCACACATGCAAGCAGAGCTAAGCACAGCATGTCTGCCCAGGCAGGGGCTGCACAGTAGCTAGGTGGGCAACCACAGGTATAGCAGAAACTGGCAGTGCTACAGAGCATTGCAAGACAGTGATATGTGTCATGGAGAAACTATGAAAAAGAAAGTGCAAAATTCTGCAAAAGATTGTGTTTCCTTAAGTCTGCTGCTCATGGAAAAACTCATTAACAGTTTTCTACTTCCAGAGGAAGGCTGAGTGGAGGATCCAGCTTCAAGTGTCATTCATACTGCTTTCTTAACTGCATGAGGCTTCTTTTTTCCTATTTTTGTGGAAAAAAATTAGGAATGTATGAAACCAAGACTCCTGAACTCTGCAGTACAAATATAGACTCAACAGACACTTTAATTTTCCTTTGTATGGGGCTGTGAAATTTCCTTCCCCCAGCAGTGCCAATGAAGTCAAGGACAGTAGAAAGCCCAAGAAGTACAGCTGCTCTGAAAATAAAACGAGAACAGAGAACATAAACAGAGAACTCTGGGGGTGAGAAGAAGAGGTTTAGGTCTTAAAATGGGATATAAAGTGTGCTCAGCTTCCATGACTTTGAACAGGTCCTAAGTCTCTGGAAACCTATTTGCTTAAGAATGGCTGCTAGTTACACCCCTGCAGTATCTTTGAGAAGCCATGATTAAGATACCCATCCCTACAATCAGAACAATAGCATTTCTCTATAGGAATTATGTGCAAAGAAAAAGGTATGTTGATGATGATGATGAAGCAATCAGACGCTGTTGTAATCAGTACCTTAAATTGTATTTGGGATGGCTGATGCAGCAGGTCTAGAAGCAAGCAGCAAAGACCTGTGAAAGACATTCTCTGCAAAACCTTACTTCTAAAACTCCTGTTGGTGTCCTCAGGCAGGAGGTTATCTGAGTCTCAGTCTCACACAACACATGCTTGCAAAGAGAGCCACCATAGCCCAGTGTTCTGTTGATAAGTGTCTGATTTTCTGTGAGCCCTTTTTGTTTCAGGAGTTCAAATAGCCTAACTCCAGCTCTGCTGAGCCGAACTGCCACTGTGCTCTCACCTCCACAAAGCACCAGCCTCTTTTTGTGTCCCACTGGTGGCTCTGCAGCTGTGAGATGAGCACACGGAGTGCCTGGCAAGCACCTGGGGCTGAGGGTCACCTGCAGGCTAAGGAGGATACAGACTTTTGTGCCTCCCATATGACCTGCTTCTCACTGAATATCATTAATACTCTCTTGTCGTGTTTCTGGATTTCTAACCTTCAAGCTGAAAGGTAGTAACGGAAGGTCCCTGTAGCTCAGCTGCCCCAAAAATATATCACTGCCACTGCCATTAACAGGCTACAGGCTTGAGCTGGCTTTTCAAAGTCTTGGGACTGAGGCTTGGTAGGTTTGGTTTGAACTTGGTCTGCCCGGACTTTTCTACCAGCTTATTTGGATATAACGCCAATTATTCTATGTGGAAGGGTTGCTATGCCTAATTAGTTTTATCTTTGCTTATCTTTCAATGGTAAACCGTAGCTTTTCTACAGAGTAAAAAATAATTCCTCTATGTAGAGGGAAATATTTCCCTTTTCAACGTGATACTGTAGTTGTAGGGCACAGGGATGGTATGACAGTGCTGAGAGCACGGGATGCAATACAGAGAACAGGCTTGGGGGTGGTAAGAAAGGTCACAGGGTCACACTGGAGGTGTCAGGGATACAGGTAATTCTTCAGAAGTTAGTTAACAAATGGACACATGGAGCTGGACAAAACTGGTTTTCAGGGTCACAAAAAAGCCAAAGTAAAAGCTTTTAATATTTGTAAAACAGTCTACATACAAAATTTGAGTGCAGTATGATGTTGCAGACATTCACAAGGCATCAATCTGTGTCAAAAAACATAAAGACAGCTTAAAATGAAGAAGAAACCATCAGTGTGATACTTGCCTGACAAAGGGGAAGAAACCAAATCATCACCATCATTCCTCCCAGGACATAACGTGAGGGCAATGAACTTTTATGCAACATATTGCTCCCTGCTTTCTTTGTGAGAAAAATTGGACCCTTTCCTTTTTTTCCCCCCTCATTAATTAGATATAGCAATTCCTTTGATCATCCTGTTGAGATTTAAATTGTAACAACAATAAATTCTTGGCATTACTCAAAAGGTGTGCTTCTTTTTTTGCATTACAAAATTTTGAATTTAGCAGACAGACAAACAATTGCAATGATGACATAAACTCTCTTTCTTTGGATGCCAGCCTTAGAATTGAGATCCAATTGCAACAACAAAGTAGAATCGCTCTCTTCTATCTTCTTTTTTTTTCTTTTTTTTTTTTTTGGTCGTGACACAACTCTGCTACAAAAGTCTTTTGTCAAAAGCTACAAGAGCTAAGCCTTCCTTTCACAGCATCAGTGAGGATACTTTCACATCAATAATCTAAATAGCAGCACTAATTCAGCACCAGACTAAGAGACTGCTGGGTTATTCTAATTTATTTAAAACTGAATTAAGGGAGATTTACTTCAGAACATAAGAGAAACCTTTATACAAAAAAGAATAGTTGAGATTGGAACAAATTAGATGTGGAGGTTGTAGAAAAGCTTTGTAATTTGAGCTTTTTAATTACCAGTTAGCCAGGCTGCCATGAATTAATAGCTCAAATGTAGTCAGGCCTGAGCTGGGGCAGCAGGGTGGAACAGATGGCCTCTTCAGTCCTCTTCCTGCTGTATTTCCTAAGATAATTTTATACTTACTGCATTAGTATTTCCTAGTTCACTCATTTTCCTTTGTTCTTGTGCCTTGGACTAAGGCAAGAAGTTTGGTGGTTTTTTTCATTTTGTGGCACAGCATCCAAAAGAACATGCAAAACCACAGTGATGTACAGAGAAATCATCTCACCGAGAGAAAAGCAGCAGCTAATGCTAATACCTAAATCAGCCAGCTAGTCCTGGATGTATAATTTCTTCATTTCATTTCATAGGACCTGATGGACTGTAGAATTTTTATGATTTCTTTGAGACTCTGAGCATCCTTTCCTGCATGATGAGACAGAGGAAGAATTTAGTTAGGAAGTTTCTTCTGCAGTGCGTGTATAGCTGACACTAACAGGGCAAGGTTATCTGGGTTGCAAGGACAGCTGGTTCAGAAAGGTGTTTAGTTAATTCAATGAAGGAGACTCAGAGAAGGAACAGAAAATGTTATCAATTGAAAACAGGACACAAACTGTGACCAACAAGGGTCAGAATTCCCAGTGCCCAATGTGCCACCTGTTCAGCCTACAAAAGGGTCAGCCAGCACTTTGCAATTCACGTGTAAGTTAACACCATGATCAGGGTCTCATAGGAGAGACCAAATATCTTACACAATATTTGAAGAGGCTTGTGGCACTGCATGAGACTTATTATAGGGTATTTTGAGGGAATTGTAGGAATGTGAAGGCCTGACTGTGGGATTCTTAGGGGAAAGGTAGTGGCAGGGATCAAGATGGATTGGGAAGAGTAGGCATGGAAAATTGAAAAGGACAGACTCATTGAGGGCAAGTCACAGGTATGCAGGTGGCAGGCCAGGATAGTTTTCCTGTACTTGACATTTCCATTAAACTCTATTTCTACTTATTTTCTGTGCAAGCAGGCTCTCATGCTCTCTGCTCTGTATGTGCATGATTGTGTGTGCAGGGGCACATGCTCTGCTGCTGAACTTCAGGACCACCCACCAAATGCAAGTCTAGCTTCCAGACAGACCCAAGGACTGAGCATTTGACAGCATGAATGGAAGAATTGTAGAGATAGATCAGCTACATTTAGGATTTAACTCTTCTGGTGAAACTGCAAAAAACAGTCACAAAATGTCTGTGCATCCAGTAGGCCTCACATTAGTCTTTTTTTGCACTGGATATAAGCACAAATGTAGTCAAAATACAGTATACAAAGCAGCTTGTAGAATATTATTAAAATTACACATAAATCAATAGAAAAATCTTAGATACTTCAGGTATATGGTAATACCTTCAGTGTCTCCAAAGTCTCCATATTGATCTGATTTAAAAAGATTTGAATCATATGAGAAAATACTTTAAATAAACTCAGTGAAGGCAGCAGATTGTTACCTAGACAACTTGACTCATCTGCGGTGCTAAAACCAAACATCACAGCTGGGAGAGGTGTGACCAGCATAAATTCTTAGGGCCTTCTTTTAAAATTGACAGTTAAAATGTACGTTCTAGATTTCAAACATGAAAACTTGAAAGAAAAGAAGGGTCTAACCAATGGATAAACAAAGAAGTACTTCTTCCATTTTATTACTGTTGAATTCATATTAAGCATTTTTTTATTCTATAAATTATATTTCACTAGTACAACACCCTTGTTTCCTGTTATTTACAAATTTTCCTAGGACAAGGAGAAACCCTAAGCATCTTTTTTACAAGTTAATATGCTATTTTGAAATCTAGTGTGTTGAAGTTTAATTTTCATGTAGATTAAAAAAGCCAAAAAAATTGTGTGAGAAAAAAATACTCATACAGGAACAAAAGACTCTTGCAAACGCAGCATGTGCATTTTAAGGCATGAGGGGTCCCTCTGCTGGGTTTTTTGCGTTATTCCAGTCCTGAGATACAACGCACACAAAAGCTCACACTGCACAGCTCAAACTAGTTTTGAAGGAAGTGGCAAAGGAATGAACACTCATGATAGTTCAATTGTAAGATTTCTTAAACTGGGCACTGATAGGCAAGACAGTAAACATGGTCACATCGACAGTCACAGGCATTTCTGAAGAAAATGTATCAACCAGAGTCATGTACATCTAAACTGTTGAGAAGGCACCTAGATTTCCACTGCAGGAAAAGTTGTGCAAGTTGTAATACTCCTAAGCTATCATTTTCAAGAAATCCATCCTAGTTGAGCACTGAAGATACCAGTTGGAGATTTAGCATTTATTTCTTCAGAATGATATAAAAACCTATACAGAAAAAAACCAGACATGTTGCAACGTCTCCTTTCAAGCTACTCAACATCTTAATCCAGGTGGAATTCTCTGCATTACAACATGTAAGAATATGTAACTTTCAGAATAAAATAAATATAAAATAATCAAAGTAAGATAACATGGGTGTAGCAGGCTGCTCAGCCACATGGAGGTAAAATAGCTTCAAAAATACCCTCTTTGCAAATGTTACCAGGGATGGATGGAGAATGGGGGGGTAACACTGGTGTTGGTGGTAAAGAATGCTGAGCCCAGCCTAGCTCCTTAATCCCAAAGTTAGACACCCTTAGAAGAACAAGGTTTCCTGACAGAAGCTGGCAGTGGGCAGGATGTGGCAGACAAAGTTCCTTTTAAAGAACCACTTGTGATAGCATTGATTACTTATTTAAAGCCCCTAAGCTGACACAGCTAGCCCAGTGATTTATGACAGATAAATAAATCATTTTATCCTATAAAAGCCCAGTCCCACTTTTCCATAGCAGGATCTTCTAACATATCCTCCCTTTCTTGGAGTGTGTGTGGAATTTACCCCCTTGAGTGAGGATGTCTCTCAAGGCTTGTCCTTGAGTCTGAGTGACAGAGATTTGCCTGCAGTCATTGGTATGGGTTACATGGGTGTGAGTGACATAAAACTCTACTTATTAATTATTTTTGTATATTTAACATCACTACTTCAATACTACTTCAACACTTAGTACATTATAGTTAGTTTTAACTACCTATACTGTGTAGTAAATTGTGCTGATTAAGATCTTCTAGTTTGATCATTATCACCACCAATTTAAATCAATAATTTATTTGATATAAATATGTTTGGTTTGCCATCCATAATCCTGTGAGATTAAACAATATAAAGGCTCGGTTACACCCATACATTACTTTATATCTAAACCTTTGATTAAGAATGTGGCTAAGTTTGGATTCAGCTGCACCCAGACTCCTGTTTGCAAAGGAATTCAGAAAACAAGGAGGTCATTTCTCCACCCTGTAAATCAGTGGGAGAACTTCCCTAACAAACTCTGTTTGAAGCTCCTGTTCTGGCCATGACAATAGGTAAAGGCAATCTGCACCAAAATTATTGTCTAAGTAGAGTTGTAAAGGATTCTCCTGGCATAGTGCTACTCACAGGCTTGAAAATAGAAACAGAGCTAATAGTCCGCAATGCTATCAAATAGCCCATAATGGTGTCAAACAGGGCCATTCTGCTGGGAATTCTGTCATAATGGCAGGCAGGGAAACATAATAGAAAGAATAAATAAAAGCAGTCAAGTACATAAGATTATTTGTAAACAATAATTCAAGGAATTAGGCAAGCTAAGGACTCCAGAGGCCTGGGGATGGAAGTGTCTTGTTTTAGTTAATGTTAATGCTGTGTGATGTCTTAGAGACACAAGTGCAGCACAGAAACAACTGCCTCCCTGCAGTGAGGGTCCACTGCTGGCACTCACAGTACCCAAAAGAACAATGGACATGAAAATGAAAAACTATGCATTTCAAACAAAGAACCCAGAAGAAATTTCTTCTGTGTATATCCGAGTTTTTCTAGAGTGTGACAGTTCCTGAAGTGCTCCTCCACAAAACCTGCCTGATCTAGGGCAGGTTGTGTATTCCCAGTGACCTTTCCCTGCAGTGGTAACACCAGATTTTATCTGCATGTTTCAAAATACTAGGCTGAGGTTTTCCCTTTGTACAACAGCTTGAATTTAATTTTTTTCTTTTTATCGTATCATTTCAGGGATAATGTGTACACTTTTAGAAACAAAAGGTGGTTTTCTTTGTGCTGCAACAAACATGATGAAATATCTTACAAGGTCTCATTTCCTGTTGGATGTTGAATGTTTTATTCATTTCAACTTGCAAAATTTTTTGCAAGAGGGACAAACTGGAAAGAAGAGATGAACAGAAAGCCTGGTGGATGGAAATGAAAAGCCCTCACATAAGATCTGGACTTCAGATTTTAATGCCTTTTTATGGGTTTAATATGGCATGGTTCATGTGGGGATTAGGGTGATGAAGTCCTTCAGAAAATGTAATTTCTGTTGTTTAAAATGAACATTTTTCCTGGTTTATACTGAGAAAAAAAAAAAAAAAGGTCCCTATTCTGTTTTTCCTTTTCAGTCTAGGGCAGCTAGAGAAAATATTTGTATTTAATTTGGATTCTTTGTAGCAAAAGAGTAGCTTGGAGAAGTCTTTAGGCCAGTACATATTACACTCAGGGTGTGCAGTATAGAACTAGTTTAGAGAATATGACACCTTATTTCCTGAAGCATTTCCCAAAAATGCCAAAGGGAACATCCTGAAGAAACTGTCTTGGCTGTTTGCGGAGCAGTTCTCATCTGGACTATTATCAGCATACCTGCTGAGGTTTACTGTGAGTTACTTCTTTTCCCACACATGTATAATCTGAGTTTTTCAATATTCAGAAAGACTATTTCATATCTGCTCAAATTTATTAGTCTTATATATTCTTCATTATACCCATCCATAAATATTCCTTTATTTATTAAAAAAAAAAAAAACCAACAACAAAAAAAACCCACAAAAAACTCCCAAAAACAACCCAACAATTGAACAACCAAAATCCCCAAATCAATCCCTATCAGCGAGAAAAATAAGCTTTAAATACTTCTTTAGGAAAAAAATATATTTGATAATTCTTGTAGGTTATTTGGTATATATGGAATTAACAGCTATGTAGAACAGGGTGTTCATATATCTTGCTAGACAGAGAAATGAAATGTTCAGATCTTTCCCTTTTAGGGTTAAAAAATGTCCAGTAACAGCAGGAGACTCTCTGCCATAATAAACCATCCCCTCACTTGCTTAATATAACTGCACCAACATGGCAAACAAAACAAAACATGCCAAACAAATGCAGTTTTGAGGTAGGTTGGGTCCTCAGCAGGCTTGTAGCACCATTCTGGCCTCTGTGAATACATTTTCTTCAAATAGGAACAGGAGTACAGAAACAGGAAGGGAAAGAGTGTTGCATCATCCCAACACAGATTCACTTCTTGCCCCAACATGGTCAGGCCACACACTAAGAGGTAATAACACATAATTACCGTGAGGTGACTGAACCCAGCCTAAGAGAAACAAGAGCAGAAGTTCCATGGAAAATGTATTCACTTGAAGTATAGAATAGGCTTTTTAAATATTAAAGCATTGATTTATTTGTGTAAATTCAGTCCTGTAGTTCTAGTTAATCTGAGGACATTTACTGAAATACATGGGACATTAAAATCTTTTAAATTAAATATAGGAATACCCCAGCATGGTGAGATTCAAACCCTAATTCCCTAGATCCAAATATAAAAGAAAATTATTTCCTGACTGGAATTATTGTGCACTCACCTGGAATGCATATTCCACATTTACCATATTCAGAGAAGGGAAAACAGCTGTTATACAAAAGGATATAACACTCAGAGTAAATATTGGGAGCTGCAAGATGAAACAAGTATGAAGATGAATCATCAGGAATGTTTTGCTGAGCCTTTGAAGTTGTATTCCCTTTTATCTAGAGCACTCAAATGGCAAAAAGCACAATGACCATGTGATAGTTTCAGACTGGCAAGTTGCATTCAAAGTTAAAATGTTTGATCTTATATTTTGTAGCTCTCTCTGGTTACACTGTTGGGTTTGTAGATTTCCAGATCTTTGACTAAAATCTCTCATTGTAACTCATTCAATTAATTTCAATACCTTAGCAAGGGTTTTGACATGGTCTTCTAATGTAGCCTTTAATCAAACCAGTGAAATACAGTTTCAATTCATGGCCTATGAGTGGAAAATTGACTGGGCAGGGAACAGGTTGCAATCAACAGCATGGAGTGCAGTGAATTCCCAACACTGATCCTCAGGAGTCATGGGATCATGGAATTGTAAAATCACTTAGTTTGGAAAAGACACGTACAACCAGTCACTGATCCAGCACATTACCTGCTCCCTCAGCCCGGGTCTGGTGGCTGTGGGGCAGCAGCCTTTGCTGGGGTCAGTGCTTCCAGTGTCGTTTTTACTGACCCAAACAATGAAAGTGAATATACTCACAGCAGGATTGTAGAGAATATCAAAGTGGAGGGAAGAGGCCAGTATAGTGGAAGGTGTAAGAATTCTATTCAGAGAAATTCCAAAGGACTAAAGGTATGGACTGATATCAAGCTCAAAAAAGGCAAATGGAAAGTCCTTGTAGTTGGGATGGAATAATCACACTCAGCCCATGATGAGTGCCACCAGCTAGAAAGGAGCTGTGCAAAACACACCTGTGGTCCTGGGGGGCATGAAAATTAGTCAAAATTACACCCTTCCAGTGGAAAAAATCCTGGCCTCTATTAGCAAGGGTTGGCAAGCAGGGCCAATGATAATTATTCTCTTCCATCCGGCACTTGTGAAACTTCCCCTGGAGTTCTGTGTCCAGCGCAATGAAGGATACTGTCATACTGGAGCATGTTCAGCACAAGGGTCACCAAGAGGATTAGGGGGCTGAAGCACAAGATGAGTACTGAAAGAACTGGCTTGTAAGCCTGAAAGAATGAAATCTAAAGGGAGGCCTAGAGCTGCTTTAAGAGAGGATACAGAGAAGAGAGACCCAGACCCCTCTTGGAGGTGCAAGAGATGAAACAACTCCCTATGGATACATCCAGCAATAAAGAAAACTCTGACTAGTATGGAAAAAACATTCACAATGAGGGTAATCAAAATAATATCCAGAGAGACTCAATCTCTTCATACTGGAGATCTTCAAATCTCAGCTGGACACACCCCAGTGAAACCTGCCCAAAATCTGGCCCAACTTTGAGCAGGGAGTTGGACCAGAAAACCTCTAGAGGTCATTTCTCATCTATTTAATTAAGAATTACGACAGATTCCTCAATATGTGAATTTATTCCATCCATTCTCGAATGAAGTGACTTACCCTAAGTCCCTCTTTCTTCATTGCCTACCATTATAGAAAATATGTAATCGTATAACTGCTATCTTGTAGATGACAAGTATTATACAAAATAAATTCAACCTTTACTATTTTTCATCTAGGAAATTTCTCATTTGAAAGAACACAATTAGTGTGCTGGTTATCTAACACCCAGAACAATCATGAATTTAAACCAGAAATTCTTGAGAAAAACAAACTAAACCTTATATGAGAAAATTGAGGATTAAGAAAATGAAGTGGAAATAATTCTAGAAGAATATATTGTCTTGTATACAAACTTCATTTTTGATATTCAAATACATAGGCCAATAAAAATGATAAAGCTACACTCCTTACTTCCCATATCAGAAATTATAAATATATTGCAGAACCACTCGATTTCTTTAAACAGCTAAGCTTTTGAATGCATCCATTAGGAATTGGCTTTGGCTAAAAACCTCAAAGATTTGTCAGCTGAGATAGATCAAAGAAAATTATGCTGATCAATTTGAGAATAATAGATTTATTTTAAGTGTACAGGTGATTTGTTTTTTAGCAACTACATAAGATACTTTAAGCAGTCTGATAGAATTTATACATTAGTGAGGTTGGATCCTAGCCCAAATCTAAAATTTGAGCTGTTAGATATCTAAGCCTGAGGTACTCGTTGTAGATTCCTTTCATATTGATAAACAACTAGACATTTCTAGACAATTACCCTGAGAGAGTGTGTAAGTGCCAACAAATCACATCCTGGAGTTGCCTATTTACCTTCATTGATTGTTAAAACCCCCCAGATGACTAACTCACAGTAAGGGCATAATGGTGTTTTGGGTCAGGAGTGTGTTTCTAAGGCAAATCTCAGATCCTGAGTGGAGGCACTGCTTTCATCTGCAACCAGAAGGTGCACTCCCTGATCACAACTGAATACTTCTACTGAGACTAGAGTTAATCACAAATAACCACTACAAAACTTGGATAGTTTATTAGAACTCCACTCCTCCAAATCAACTGTTTGGGTTCTACAGATTCATTCCTATTGCTTGCATCAATTTCTAATGATGACATAGCCCAGAACTTATATTGAGACCTATATGTTTAACAAAGATTAATCTCAGTTTAGATATCCAGTAACTAAAAACTCATTCATATTAAAGACTACTCATTTATGCCACCATGAGGTTACAGCTTATCTTCCAGTTTTCAGAATGAGATGTCACTGAAGCTCTTAGTTGATTTTGTGATTTAGAATTTTTCTTCATTTATTGGCTTCTTTTATTTACTTAAAAAAAGAACGATGACATAAAGTTTCATCTGTAAATATTTAAATCTTCACAGTGGCCTTTTACTGACATTTGGAAGGTCCCCATGAATGTTGAAGGTCCCCATGTTAAAGCGAGGTTTAAGAGGCAGTTGGTTCCCTGCGAGCCCTTGGGATAGAAGCACTTAATTTTTTTTTCCTTTTAACAATTCTTAGTTGTCTCATCACCTGCTTTGCAATGAATTTGAAAACTAACCCTCCTACACTAGACAATGGAGAAGTCTATGATCTTTAGCTGTCCATGTTCTTCAGTGACATCTTGTCTTTTAGGCAGGATAAAAAATTTAATGAACAATCTGATGGGTAATTAAGCTTCACTTCAGGGAGAACCAGTCAATCAGGTCTACCAGACTTGAAACAGTTTCAAAAGTCACAGACTCCTGCTATACAATTCAGATGAAATTGAATGGTGAATAAAATGATGAAATAAAAAAAAATAAAATCTCCTGGAAATCTCACTGATAGATCCCTAGGAGCAGATGCAGCATACCTCACTGGTAATGGACTTAATAATTTGTTTCCATATTATTTTATTGTATGTTTTTAATTTAATTATTTCCTATATTTTTTGTTGTTGTTTGCTTCATTTTTTCAAGGTTTGTTTCAT
This sequence comes from Chamaea fasciata, assembly GCF_029207755.1. Classification (NCBI taxonomy): domain Eukaryota; kingdom Metazoa; phylum Chordata; class Aves; order Passeriformes; family Sylviidae; genus Chamaea; species Chamaea fasciata. The sequence goes on along the minus strand of NW_027094086.1, from coordinate 141,926,789 downwards.
TTTTGGTGTTCCTTTTACAATCACTGTATCAAATTGGTAAAATAAAGCAAAATAACTCCACTTAATAAAGATGTACCAAGTTTTGCCAGGCAACATTATCATTTTAACATGGCATGACGTAATTTAAAAATGTACTTCTTGCTACTTTTAGTAACCAGTGGCAAGTACAGGCAGCAATGGTACTAGACATTGCAAGAGTTTTTCTGTCAAACTACACAGGCCAGTGAGACGGCCGTGCAAAATTCTGTGCCCTACAGTGAAGTAAACCTCAAATGACTTCCATTTTCAACTCAGTTATATACCAGGAATATGAAGAATAGCCATCAATTCCAACTGGCCAGATGTCCCAAGATCCACAAGGGACAAACACATCAGTCCTACATGAACAATGGCATTTTGGAAGGCAGCCTTGAAATCAAGTTTGAGATGATCAATAGAAGTTATGAGTACTCTGTAAAGTCACTCCTTGATACTATTCAAAATATATTCTCTGGGGTCTTGAATCCCTCACAGACAAAATTACCCAGCTGGCCTAAGGGTTACAAGGTTTTTTTCCCAGGATACAAAGCCCAGAGCTACTGGAGCTTAGCATATAGCAAGGAAATTGGAAATTAGTAGGAATTTTAGACATTAGAAGGAATTTCATCACAGAAAAGGTAACTAGACATTGGAATGAGCTGCCCAGGGAGGTGGTGGAGTCACCATCACTGGAAGTACTTAAGGAAAGATTGGACATGGCACTCAGTGCCATGGTCTGGTTGATACTTTGTTCTTGCATCATAGGTTGGACTCCATGAAATCAAAGGTCTTTCCCAGCCTAGTTGATTCTGTGAAATGGTCAGGGGCACGCTAGAAGAAAAGGAAAGTAAATGTGTCAGACTTTTTCTCAGTGTAGAGTCATGAAATGTGGAGAACCGTGAAATTCCCCAAGTGTCACTGTTACATCATCATCAGAGATGTTCCATTTATTGCCAGGAAACCCATTAATGAAATGCCATGAATTAAAAAACAAAACAAAACCCAAAAAAAACCCCAAAACAAAAACAAAAACAAAAAAACCCAAAAAAACGAAAAACAAAACAAAACAAAAAAAACCACAACAACAACAACTCAACTTGGAACTGGCAGGAATGCACTGTACAAACAATTGTCCATTTCATCAAATGGAACTATAAAACAAAACAAAAACTGAGTTGGCCATTAAAAAGATTTCGCAAATTATTGTAAAGTGAGGTGTTTAACTTGTGGGAAGGGAGAAGAGTGTTTTCCAGCTGCTGGTCAAAGTAAAGTGAAACCATTCAGTGCTACTCTGACCAAGAAAAGTGAAAGCAAGGAATTAAACAATCCGATTTTGCACAATAAAAAGTTAGGCTCATTAGGCAAATGGAACAATCTAAACCATAAGAAATCAGATTTTTTTTAATATAAAATTTCTTAGGTATGTACATATACGAACATTATATATAACTATCCATGTCACACTACTGGCATTGCTTTCCAAGTCCACAGTAAAGAGAACTAAGTATTTATTATACAGATATAAGTTTTTCTACTCAGAAATAAGTGTTTAAAAATGGTAACATTTCAAGTTAATTTACTGGTTTTCTTTTATCAACAATCAACAATTTTTAAGGTCTCATTTACCTCTGGAGTTAAAAAAAACCAGTCAGTATAAAAATTTGGTTCAAAAAATTCCAAAAACCTCTGTTTTCAGATCTTCTGGCAAATTATTTAATTTTTTTATAGTATAATAAATCAACATTGCAAATAATATTTTTATGTATGGATAAATATCTTTATATATACACATCAGTTTAGAATGTCTTGCAATTATATGTTCAACATTTAAAATATCTTTCTGAGTTCTGATAACAGCAAGAATGAAAATAAATATATAATGTTTTATCTTGGATTATGAGATGGATAAATCTGTAACTTTATGCTATGAAATATTCTAGGATTTTGGGAAAATTGTTTCTGTTGCTAACTACAAAAATCACAAAGCTTTGAAAATACCTAATTGTTAAATGTTATTTCAAATATCTCGTCTAAAAAACACAGAAAAGAATTGTGCTAGAAATTTAAACTCATTGAAAGCACAATTCAGAAATACACATTTCATACTTTCCAGTTTTTAGGCTGTATGAAAATCTAGATATAGCTTTCTAAGACTAGACTTTATAAAATGCCTATGCCATGATGATGCATTTTCCTATAATACCCTGTTTAAAAAAAAAAAAGGAAAAAAAAAGAAAAAAAAAAAAAAAGAGAGAGTAAGACTGCAATTGTTACTGCAAGTCGGGGCAGAGCTTCTTATGACTGACAAATCTAAAAGATTGAGTGCTTGTAAAAGTCTTCTAAATGTCCATTTCTGGGAAATGAAAATAAACTGGCTTCATTCTCTCCACATGTATTACCTCCTCTTCCCATTCATTTTGAACTGAAGTTAAGCTTTCCTAAAATAAATTGCAGAGTGCTTACCATATGTAGCAATTAAAAAATTATCTTCTATAATTTTGCCATCTAAAAATGATTTAAAAAATAATGCTTATGAAAATCCTCATTAATTTAATTCAGTCTTTTTATTATATCAGTGGATGGAGGTAGTCCAAAACCCTGTATCAACAATTCCAAAACTACCGTGATTCTCTTAGCACAGTGTGAAAAATCTGTTTTATTATAGAAATGTATCTGCCTTGTGCACATCACTCCTCAATTTACACATACCTGCACAAGTGCCATAAGCCTAAAATATTTTCTTTCAAATAACTTGGCAGCACCTGGATTATGAGATTGCCCTTTATTAAGCAGAGGACAGATTCGACATTAGGTCTCCTACATCAGGTTGCAGGTTTATTTGCCAGGCTTCACATAATTATGGGTGACTTGCTATGAATTTTTAAAGGTATGAGTAATCCTAAATTTTCCCAAAAACCAAAATTAAGGTGCTTAGTCTCTGGAGACATCCAATTACACTATACAGCAGCATCTGTTTTTTACCACCCACTCAGCTACTTTATCAAAGCTAGAGATAAGAATGGAGAATTGAAGCCAAAGTCACTGTAGCAGAAACCACCTCACATGGTTCCATGGTCATCTGTTATGTTTTTATGGATTTAAAAATTCTCATTTCTGGCGTAGTACTTCAGAAACAAGGACATTAAATAGTCACTGGAAAAAAACTTCACATTTTAGCTTGTATTATCCATTCTTCATTGTTTCCCCCCTTTCTTTTTTAATCCTGAAACTTTTCCATGCAGTAATTAATAATAAACAACTAGCTGTTGAAAGCTGAAAATGTCTTGCATATTTCTAATTTCATTGACTTATTAAACATCATATATTTTTTCATGACATTTTCTTGCAGGTGGTTGGTGGAATCAGGTGAATTTCTGGAGTTTTTTCAAGTTATGAGTTAATGTATACTGGCCAGTTATTACAGTGTGCATTACATACATATTTGGAAGGGGAAAAAGAAGTAGCTCTACCATTAGACAGTAATGTCTGCTCTATAAAAAGGATTACTCTGGAACTATTCCAAAAAAGATTGAATTAATATTGAAGTCCTACATCACACACTTTTGTTCAAGACTTCAGTTCTGGAAGCCCTAAAGATGCCTGAATTTATCAGAACTTCAGCTCTTTGAATTCGTTTATTCAAGCCATGTAATATTCTTCCCCTGTACACTATGGAGCCTGACCAACATCTATCTCACATTTAAGCACAGCACAGATCCAGTGTCTGAAACTCCCAAGGGAGACAGTCTAGTATTCTGAGAACACAAAATGTCACAGCTCTTCTTCAGTGAGAAAAAAAGAGAAGGATCAACTCAAGACAGAAGTCAATGAAATTTAGTTTTAAAGTGTATCTGGGGAAGAACAGCAGTGCCTCTTCCTCTCTCTGTAACAAATGAAACACAAATTGGACTGGAAGGCTGTACAGCTCTCACATTGCCTATTCTGCCTTACCAGGCAGTCTGGGCAGGCACAAGATTTAACTAAAACGTTAACACAAGTAGCATGGCTATTATGTTCACCCCTGGTTGGTACACCCTTCCTTAAATCTCCAGGTTATAATTTATCCTAAACTGAGGGATGATAGCTATGTTTCTGGCTTTTTTAACCTACACTGAAAAATAATGGGGTTTTTTTTTCCAAAAATATTGCCCTTGTATTCAATCGAAGATCAATAGAACAGTTGAGATTGGAAGAGAATGTCTGGAGATCACCCAGTAACTAAGCAGCAGACACTACCCATGGCAAGGAACAACGAGCAAATTCCCTTTTTAGCTCAGTCTCTTGCTGTATCTGGTGTACCAGATCTGTTTTATAGCAGTTGACTTTTCCAAGTTCAGTTTCCGGAGCCTTTGTGCCTAGCTCAGGAGCCCAGAGTCCACAACAGGAAATGCGTAAAGATAAAAATATGATGAGGCTTGAGAAGTTTCTGGAGAGTTGAAAACTGGTAGAGTTTTGCTACAATTACGTTTCCTTTTTTGTTGTACTCTTTTTTCTGTTATTGGCCTTTCTACTGCTTCATTAATTCTTCCCCAAAACAGGAATTTCATCTGCCAGTCAAAAAGCTAAGGTATTCTGATGAGAATTTAGTGAGTTTCCATCATTTTATACTCTGTTATGTCACTACAGGTTTTTGTTCATCTTTTAATAAATATACTTCTGTGTTAAAAGCATAAATGACTGTTTTTAATTTATAATTTCAACACAGAAGTACATTTTTTTAAATTGCATTGACCTTTAAATAAGTGAGAAATCGTATGGAATTTAATGGGAATTAAACAGTGATTTTTGAGGTTTTTAATTTTAAATTTTGAGTGATAAGTTGTCACACTTTAGGGAACTGCTGACTATGTAGCTAATTAGTAGACTTTCCAGAAGCATTTTTGAATTATTTTCTGACAGAATTGAGTTAATTAAAAAAATTAAATGCTAGCAAGGTTTACATTCATGCAAACAGAAACAGGATAAATTTAGAGAAAGCTTTACAAAAGATAATCTTTAAAAGGTTCATGCAAAGTTAAAAGATGTGTGGCCATGATTTTAAAAATAATTGATGATCTTTTATTCAAGTTATTAAAAGTATGATTTTCAGGGACTGGATGATCAGCATTTCCAGGAAGCCAGTCCTTTTGGCAGTGTCTTGGTCTGGATGCCAAGAAAATGACATCTATAATGCTTCATACTACAATATTGGTGAAAGAGTTTATATAAACCACAAAATACATCCAAACATGAGCTCAGGAATATCTGGCACATAATGCTGAGTCATTTACTGAAAAATTATACACAGAAAGTAATGAATGACAATTTTAAAACAGATGCATAAACTTCAGGAATAGAAAGCAGGGATTATTAAATCCTATGGAAGGAAATGATACCAAAAGTGGTAAGGATTAATCGTTTCCAAATGAGTTCAGGCATCACCACAATGTTCAAACAATCTGACCATTTGTACAATTATTGTAATTAGGCAGTGATGTGGTTCTGAGAGCTTCTGAAAATGAAGCAGCTCCTTTTTACTGTAATATTCTGGCTTTCAAATCAGAATTCAATCTGGCTAAACTTTCTGAAGAATATTTACTCTAGCTCACAGAAGCGTGGAAAAAAATATGCAGGGACTTCTAAAATAACCAAATCCAGCTTCCAGCTCTGGCACACACTGGATTTCATTATACTTTTCATCAATTTTTAAAGGTCCTATGGTAAAGCAAAATATAGTTTATCACTACTTCAATTAGAAAATTGTTCCTGAATACAAGAGGTTATAAAATAACAATTAAATATTGATATGTTTAAAATGGTTCTTGTACAGTAGTGTCTCTCAAAACAAAACCCTAACCCTAACCCTAGAACCTTAGCTGTGCTGAGTGCTCTGGAGGGCCTGGCCCTAGTGAGATCAGGAAGCCATCAGTCTCTGCACAAGTTCTTGAGATGCAGAGAAGTTCCTTCAGCTTCTTACAAATACAAGGGCACAAGATGTCTGGAGTGATGTGTTGTCATGGCTGTCACTCTCTACAACCTACTCCTGCCACCCAGTTATGCCACACACTCAGAGCTTCAGGATTCAAATACCTTCCTTTCAAAGCAGTTGAACATTGGTATACAATCAAAATTTAGTCACAGTTGCCTTTCTTCTAAAACGTAGTATGCTGAAACAAGACAATACTGACCGTGAAATAAAATATTCCTAAAATTCCATAATTGTAATGTCAGGCTATTAAATCACCACTGGTCTTCTACATTCACCCTTTGGACCCCCACATGCCTCATATCCTAATACTCAGAAATATTATAAAACTGATAACTTCACTTTCACCGAAGTTAAAAAGTGACACAATTTAATAGGGTTGTTTTGGGTTTTTTTTAAGCAATCTGAATTTCTTATCCATGAAGCTCTAGTACCTATAGCCGTGAAAAAATACTAGTATTCTCTCCCCTTCCTGGTAAATATTTTAGTTTTAGGATTTGTCATTCTAAGCTATGATGAATTTGCAAGAGAACTGCCTTGTGAAAACCATGAATGGAAATTAATATTGTGTAAACATGGTTTAGATCATGCTGCAGCCTTCTCCACTAGGAACGGTAGGAATCATTACAGGTCGATATGATTATGGCAGGAAATATATGATTGTCATAGGAAAGAATCTGTCCTTGCTCACATTGTTGAGTCTCCAGAGACTTTGCTGTTCCTCGCTCTGCTACTAACACAAGCTCTCACTTAGACTTTTCTGTTTCTCTAACAATATTTAGGTTGCTTTCTGCAGACGGAAAGGTTTCTGTTAAATTTCCCAATGGACACATGGTTCTAGAGATAAGAATCAAAGTAATAAAGAAAAAGTAATTGCACGAAGGTCACCAAAATACAAAGTCTGACTGTCCGGATCTTCCAAGTTCCATTTTGGTGCCTTAAAGAAAATTTATAGTCTATATCTTTATGAGGCCTAACAAAGGTTAATAATTTCCTTGTTATCCATCTTCTTGAACTAGTGAAAGCATTTTTTTTTTCTTGACAGCTATGATGCTATCATTTCAGCTACAGGTCTTTGAAATTCCATGTGGTAAAGTCAGATGCTTAATTTCCAAGCTTGGGTTCCTTTTTCTGAAGAGCAGGAAATGCCTTTCTTTCAGATGTCACTTTCACTTTCTGCAGTCATGTTTCACATAGCAAGGTGTGTCTTTTCAAAAAAAGCTAAAAAAAGAAGAGGTGGGGCAGAGTAGGAACACGTCTCCCACACACATTAATCCCAAACAGAATGGGATCTCCTAGCATAAGGAATTTCTACAGTTCCATAGTGACACTGACAATATTCCATTACCTCATTTTTAGAAAATGAGAAAATATTTCCTCTGTCAAACCAGCAGAAAGTGGCCAAAACACAATAAAGACTTTGGTTCTCATGATCAATAATTTTTCTGTGAAATATTTTGCATTATTTAATTATTTTACAAGTCTTTTGTTTGTTTGCAAATGCTTTAAAGAGAAACACAGCAGAGGAAAATTTTACCACATCAGTGCTGAGAACCTTGTAAAAGGAAAACCATAATACAGGAACAAAATATTAAAGTAAAAAAGCTAAAAGTATTTCAGGTGACACCCCCAGACACTAATGGACTTCCAGTGCACGAAAGGAAATGATATTATCCTGAAATGTGAAGCCTAATGTTGAAAGCCAAGTTGGATGGAAAAAATGAAGTAGCAAATTTACACAGACATTTGTCAGACATCTATCAGACCAAGTAAAGTCTATCATTTTAACAACACACAAGTAGCATTTATGCCGTTAAGACAGTCTAATTTTAAAAGTAAATACATTTTAAAAAAACCCTGTCACTGAAATATTTGTAGGTTCTAACAAGGTTATTTACATCAGTACAAAAATGTATTGCTTCCTCTCTTCATTTTTTGTGTTTTTTTCTTCAAGAGAACATATTTGAATCTCAACATTAACAGATTACAGACACTCACAGAGGTGAACTGGAGGCTCACAATATGATTATTTCATCAGTTGTCTGAGAAAGAACCTCTGCTACCACACACAACATAAAGAAAAACCTTTTGAAAGCTGATGTGTTTTAGCTGCAACCTCTCACCACGCTCCTTCCCTGAATACACTCTCCAAAGTGATTGAACCAAATTTCATTGGAGGTGCAGTAAAATTCTAGAAAGAATAGTTATGATTTTTTCACAAGTCAGTAATCCTGACTATAAGTGAATCCCTAAGATTTAGGTCCATATCTGCATCATCATGTTAGGTAGTCAGAGGGCTCACACTGAAAGGTGTGATCACACTGATTGGCCATCAAGTGTGAAAATGTTCCAGGCTCCACCACTGATGCTCACTTTGCCCTGTTAGCACTGCCCTCTATTCAATCCTGACATGGCACTATGCTAAGACAGACAATTTTACCCTTCCCTGGTGGCTGCAGGTATCTTATGGTAAATATTCAAGTCCTGTATCCAAAATCTACTTCTGAAAAGATGTTCACGAGACATCTCCAAGACAAGATGAAATGGGGCCTGTTTTACCACACACAAATCTAGCTACTTATTCTCAGACAAGTGGCAGAAGTTGCCCCTTATTTCCAGCTGTTAGGTTCATTACAGTTCCTGATGATTTATGAATGACACATAGAGAATTGACAACTGACAAAATATTACAGATGAAAGTTACAAATATGATCTTTATGTGATTTCCAGAAGCTGGAAGTTAGGTGTCTAAGGACTTCTAAAATTACAAGCAAATCCATCCAGAAAGAACTTCAAAAAAGCTGGTGCAATCCCCTTTCTGTCAGCAAGTGATGCAGTTCTTAACATTTGGCCAAAACATCACAGAGAAACTTCAGGAATTAAGATGAAGGAGCTCAGACAGGTATGAAATAACAAGAACAGAACAGTTGGATGCTAGACTTGCTTTGAGTGTTAATGGGATTTAAAACCCCCAGGGAGAAAATGTAATGAAACTTTACTGTTCTATTATTCATATTATTAGTACTATTACTCCATTTTCTGATTTTGTAGGGATTAGCTCTCTTGGAAGTTAATTCTCTTCAGTACCTCCAATCTACAGTAAAATAAAAACTTCTTCAGATTACTTCATAGTACTTGGTGCAGCTTCTGGAATGAACACGTCTATATATACATATATGTGACACGTAATATGTGTGTGCATATGACTTTGTACTTTATATTCAAAAGTAAATATAATAGTTACAGAACTATAAGAAGTTCACACAAAAAGAGCAGAGCTAAACCTTTTTACTTTCAATTACTCCAAGTAATTTATACAAAATTCTACATCCATACTGTAAATACAGAAGACAATACTATTCGTATAAAAGAACAGTGAGCTGTGTATTTTATCACCTGAATGTGAGTATTTAAAAACTGTCAACAATAAACTTGTTGTAAAATCACGTAAGATAAAAATCTACATTTTGTTCTACAGACTTTAGGGTTTTTTCTGTTTAAATAAAACCTTCAGAACATGCCACCCACATACAGCCTCTCTGTTGCCTGGAAATCAACACACCTGAAAGGATGGAATATTGAAAGAAGATAGTTTCACTCTGCATCATCTAGTAAGAGTAGGTGGTGAGAAAATAATAGAAGTGGAAGACTATTTAAAAGGGACTCAACTGACAGAATGGTACCCCAGGAACCCCACAGAAGTGCACAATCAGGAGCTGAGTATTATCCACAAGGTAGGCTTCTTTGATTTTATTTCTGCTTTTTCTAGATGAGATTTATTTATTAATTTCATTTTTTCCTTTTTACTTTACTGCTGTAATGCAAAATGAGTTTAATTAAAAATTCTGATTAAAATACAATGTTATATTTTTAAAAAAACTGCTCTAAATCATGTTATGAGTTACAGGTAGCAAAGTTACAGGTTAATATGAATTACAGCAAATGCTGGAAAACTGGAAAAACTCATTTTTAATTAATTGATTAGCAGCAAATACTACAGCAAATAATGCCAGTTTTCTAGATACTATATGTATTTATGAAAATATGTATTTCAGAAAAACAGAAATGGGTTTAAAAAAAACCACACACATGCAACACTTTACATATTATATAAATATAATTATATATATAATATATATAATTATAAATAAACATATATAATTATATATATATAGTATTTTAAAAGGGGGGGTTCTTCAAACAATTTTTTCTTATTTATTCATTGGATAAACGTATTTAACTTTCAAATGTCCCACCACAAGATCTAAACTTGTTAGGTTTATCACAGAACATCTATAAATACAGAGCACAGTGAACAAGCAGGAGCTAATAATCACCTACACTTATGACTTAAAACTGTAAAACCTTCCTGATTTTATTAACCTTCCTGTCTTCTTCTAGTTCCAGAACTTGGCAATGTATTGCCTTGGGAGCTGCTTCTTCCTGTTAACTGCCTGTCTCATTGCCACATGCCTTGGCAACCCCCAACGCAAGAGCCACCAGTGCTTCCAAAATGTGCCTTGGACTGAGCTTTTACAGGAGCTTGAGCAACTGGTAAGTCAAAGTGTGAGACACTGCCACAATCTATAGGTGTCGTTTTCCATCTTTCTTCAGTTTTGGTGTAAGGAATTCTCACATGTGTAACTGCCAGATTATGATTTTTTTCCTCCCATAATTAAAAAGTTATGAGTCAGATGTTCCTTCTCTACAAAACCAAAAATCTTAAGTTTAGATTTTTTAGTGCACACTCATTCTGTTGAATATATGACATTTGTGTGCCTTCCCAAGAAGATTACGGAGTTGTCTGGGAGTCCTTCTAATTGGCATCAGCTGAAACTGTAACACCATAATGTACTTTACCATGACATAATCCCACTGAAAGGAAAATATGCGCAGTCACAAAGTTTTTGGTACAAATACTCTCTGGAGCTGTTTTTGAAAACAGCTATATGGAAAGTTTCCTTTCCCACTTTGGCTTCTTTTGTGGCCTGCCCTTTCCTCAACTCTGTACACATTGCCATCCTTGGAAAATCTGAAAAACGTTGAAACAAGCAGCTATTCTTCCCATTTCAGACAGGCTTTGGAAGCAAATGAATCTTCTTCAAACTCATGAGATATAATGTTAGTGTCGTCACTTTTATACTTTATTGACCAAACCAACTTCAAACCAACTGAGGAGTGACTTTCATAAATTTTTTACACAATAAACCTGGGTCATGATATGCTTATAATTTCTACGTTATGGTTTTTTTAAGAACAAAAGAGGCTTTTCCTTGGACTGTGAGGAAGTGAGCGATGAAGATTGGTGTTTCCCTGAGCAGATGCTGAAAGCAGTAAGTAGAAAAATACATGTACTTGACATCTCGCCGTAGCAGCTCTACCTCACACAGCCTATGCATCTTGTCATGAGACTTCTACATTAGAATTGTGCCACGTTGTATTACAGGCTTAAGTGGTAACTCTGACCGTTGACTTTTCAGTCTGAATTATTTCCTGGAGAGGTTATTTATGGAAATCACTGTTTTCTTCCTTCTCCTACTATTTAAGTCACTATGCCACTCTTCAAAGAAAAGGGTTAGATTTTTCTTGTTAGTCCTGCTGTTTAAAGGGGAAAAATTAGTTGGAATCAGTCTGGTAGGCTGGAAACCACCAGAACAGCATGCTGGCCTCAGTTTCAGTCAGAAGCAGATCCCACAAAGGCAGAGCAGGAATAATTCCATGTACTACTTGGCACATACATCACTTCATGTGCACTTCAGCTCACTTTCTGTCCAGATCTGCAATGCCCCACAAAAAAAGGTACTGGTTGAGAATGTGGTACTGCACCCCAGCAATTCATTCTGCCTGTTTCCAGCTCATCTCTTCAATGGACCCAGGGAACAAAAGGGATGCATGGCAACATTGGCCTCTCCTGTATTTCATCTCCCCCGAGGTGGAGGGAGCTGGCCTTCATCAGACAGGGACAGTTTGAGCTTGGAGGAAAGCTCTGCACAGTCTGGTGTCTTGGGCCTGAATTCAAAAGATCTGCATTTGCCTCTTGGCCTTTTATTGACTATTGCCTGTGCATTGTAAATATCTAAGCATATAAATGCAGCCCAAAAATGCAAGATATACTAATTAGGTGTCCTCCTGATGAAAGCAACTTGAATTGAAGCAATGTATGAATTGCAATTGGAAGTTGAACATACAATTCCAAATTTTCAAATAAATGCCATTTTTGCAATGAATACGACTAGATAGAATTTATGTACTAAAAAATTTAGAAAAGCACAAGAAAGTGGTGAAAATTGTTTAACAACTTATGATAACTGGACTCGGGTAGTTGAAAAATTAACTGATGTTGAAGTGCAGACTTCAGAAACTGAATTTGTCTAAACATTTTTTTTGGTCATCACAGGTTAAATATGATAATGCAGCCATTGCTCATATAGTGCATGAAATCGCTGAGTTTTTCAAGAGAGCAGACACCCCTCTTCAAAATAAGAATGCTTTTCTAAGAGAAATGTATGAGGCTCATGCTCAGCTCAAGACATGTGTAAGTACAATTTATTCATTTATATGGCAGGATATTCAAGTCAGGTATTCATGGTGAATAAAACTGATAATGTGTATGCTGAAAATGCAATAGAAAACTTAAAAGACTAAATTTTCAAATGATGATACCTAAATCATATGTCTGTAAGTAAAGACAGGCATTTTTCAACTCTTTTACTGACCTGTATGATACAGGCAATTTGAAATTCACACATTTTATTTATGGGCTTATTTAAAGAGGTGACACCTAAAAACCAGTATTTCACTTTCTTCTCCTTAAAGACTGCAGTAATTCTAAACAGAAGTAGTTACTATTTTAACTAAATATCAATTTCATGTGTTTTTTTTCAAGTACTGATGACTTCTGTCAAGACAAGCTAACATAAAGTTACATGCAAGTTCTGGACAAAAAAAATCTTAGGTCTGCATTCAGCCTATTTTAGCTGAGCAAACTACTTAAACATATGTGCAAATAGTTAACTCAGTTGGGGTCAGCTTAAGAACTATTTACAGAGGACAAAGCCTCAGATTTGCTGTAGCTTCCCTTGCAACTAATGCCTATGCCAGGCACCAGATTTGGCAACAAACCTGCAGGAGAGCAAACCTGGGCATAGAAATGTCTACCCTACCCCTCTGTGCTGCAGCAGGGAGCCCACTGCACAGCCCTACAGGGCAGAGAGCTTCACTGGACACTGGCCTGAGCAGGAGCACAAAGCACTGACCTCCAAACCCACACTGCTGCTGCTCCTGACCAGGGCAGAGAACTTCACTGGACACTGGCCTGAGCGGGAGCACAAAGCACTGACCTCCAAACCCACACTGCTGCTGCTCCTGACCAGGCCAGGCCCCAGCACTGTGTGTGTTCAGCTATGGACAATTACTACTGCTTAATACGTGTACATACACACATACACATCAAAAATACTTAGATAATTACTTTGTGCTACTGATTGAACATAATCACATCTGTACATCTGCAACACTGAATGTCAATGATCACCAGTTCCTCTGTAATCTGTTTCCTTCAGACAGCACCCACTGGCAAGACCAGTATTGTCACAAAACAAAAAGTTCCATAGATCCTTGCCTTGCCCTGAACACTGATATATTCATTTCCTGATCTCTCTGCAAACACTGTGTGCTGCACTACCTTCAGCATTAACCCGCTCAGCAAGCTGGCAAATGGCAGCAGAATTACAGTGCTCTCAGTCGATGACTATGTCCATCAGAGGGCACTGTTCGAACTTTTATTTCCTAGTCATTGTTCAAACTAACAGTTTCTTTTCTTTTCCTTTAAAATAACAGCTGAAGCCCAGACGTAACATTAGCCATGAGTCTATAGTGAAAGGCTGCTTCAAAAAAATGGATGAATTTGTGGCCAAGGTAAGTAGGCTGTTTCTTTCCAGCTTAATTTAAGGAAGTCTAAAGATAAAAAGCGGCTTCTTATGCAAGAAGTCCCACCGCTGATCAAAGCTGCACATACCTGTGAAACTGTGCCCCACTTCCATGCACTGTGGATTTTCACTCACTTAAAATCTTTTGGTCCACACTCATGTCAAGGCCCGTGTGTCATCATGGGCTTTTAAAATCATTTAGTTTTAATTCAGCACCAAAACCCATGGCAGTCTGTGCCTTTTTAGAAAACCTTTACATCTCATGGGTCAGGATTAGCCATGTGTCTGTTGGTGGAAAAGAAATTATCATCACGCATACCAAAGAATATTTGTACTTTAGGTAGACTTCCTAAAATTAGTATTATTTTTTTCTTAAATTTCTTTTGAATGATTGTATGCTGTTCTCAACTCACATTTTGCTTGCCATAATACTGGATGTAATTTTTCACAAACCAGTTAATAGAAACTTCTTAATAACCTTTTTTTTTTTTCACAGGCAAATGACCACTGCATTTGGCAAGAGATTCATGCACATTTCAGAGAGATACTCCAAAGAATTGAAAATTACTCTTTCAAGAGAAGAGCAACACATTAGCAAAGTCAGTTTGTATCACATACTTCAAGGATCTACTATCATGTCAAAATGTAAAAAGTAAAGGAAGAAGCAAACACAGTTTGAATGTAAGACTATGAACAGATTAATTTATTTTTGTCAAGATAGTTTTCTAAACTACTATAAAATTTACACCTTAATAAAAAGGATGCAAAAAACCCCCTACGTAAATACATTTGTATTTATTTGTTTTACAAAAACAAAGGTGATATTTTTCATAAAATAGGTATCCTATATAAGGCCCTCCAAAACTTGTTTTCAAGCTAAAAAGTGAGCATTTCAGTTACACTGCTTGATTTCACAGTACATCCATCACGCTGTGGAAATACGAGCCTCTGACAGCCTAATGCTTTTCCAATGCACATCTCACATTTGCACTCTTGCACTTTTACCACTGCAGTCACAAGGCTCCCTAACCATTCATGTGTGAAAAGATCAGCCTCTTTCCACAGCACTGTGCTGCCAGGCTTCCATTGCCATTCAGGAATTCTGAGATTGCAGTTTGATCACCCAGATGTAAATTTTATATACGTATAGATATTTTAAAAAAACACAAGAAAACAAACAAAGAATCTCTACATTCTGTTGTAAAGACTAGGCCCCTCAACAGCAAAACACCTTTAAATGCTCTCCTGGTATCTAATAGGCACTGGCAGCACTGCATACTGGCACATTTTTCCAAACAGATCACTGATTATTTGAGAGCCTGCAGAAGATAACATCTATGAAACTGGCAGTTTTGAAGGAGAGAAAGGGGGCTACAGTGACTGAACATCATAACAACATTCATAACATCTTTTAGCAGTGAGATACGCCTCATTCCTTTAGTTCCTGATTTCTAGGCACTGGTTTTCAAGCTGCCTCTTCATACAAAGATGTTAAAACAAATCAGAAGGATTCTAATATTTACATCTAATTTAGATTGCACAAAGATAAAAAGAGTAAAAATATTTGCAATACCCTATGTGTGTCATTTTCTTACCATTCTTGGACATTGGTTTTGTTGTTTTGTTGGTTGGTCTTAAATCTGGTTTGAGTCTACAGGCAGCCTAGCACCTCACTTCAGTGTGACTTTTCCAAATTCACAAGATCCCTTCATCTTTCCTTTCAAAAAATGGCTTCAGAAAAAAGCCCAAAAACCCAAGCTTTTATGTTTTACAAATAAATATAAGAGTAACCGGTTAATCAATATTAACCCTTTTGGTCCATCACTTTGTCACCAAGTTTAACAACAAACACAGTTGTGCTTTTTCATAACATATTCATTATACTGCCCTGTCCATGCATCATCTGAATTGGAAAGTGTTCACTCACCTGAGACTTGATCAGTGTGCAGACACTGTTCCAGCCGAAAAAAATAACCCCCTGAAGTCACACAGAAATCAGTACAAGAATCAAAATTCTTCAATGAATAAATTCCACTAAGCCAAATAATACATTAAAATAATGAACAGAATTTCCACATCTTTGAACTGAGGGAGTGATTTGCATTCATTGCCTTCTAAGGCAGATATTGATACATATTAGTGTAGTTTTGATATGAATCTGGCCTTTCCATCCATACATGGTACAGTGCCAGTGTAAGTATATTATATATACTGATAGCATTAAAGACTTAAAAAGAAAATTAGAGCAATAATAATAATGAAAAAGTCTTACTGTCACTTTCCAATGTGTTCCCTTAATTATAGTTCAATTTAAAACATACACATATTTATTACTTAACGTGTAGACATTTGTAAACTGAGTTTGGGTATGATTATTATTCTAATGCACGTCTGATTATTTCTTTTAATATTGGTCCTACTGTGTTTTAAACAGATTGGATACAAGGAGACAAAAACAACTTTGGAAAAATAAAGGAAGAAGAGGTGCACTGGGCTTTCAAGTTTCAGCTAATGAATCATTTGCTGAATGCATCATTTTTACAGTATCTATCCCAATCTTCTGCCACAGAGGAAGAGTAACTAGTAATAGGAAATTTTTAGGCATCTAGCAGTGACACGGTGCATTTCAAATAGCCAAGGACAGGAACTTCAGTTTCTAATGCAAAAGCTGGCAATTTCTAACTTTCTTTGGTCTCCAATGAATAAACCAACCTGTGCTCTCTTCATAGGAACATATTTCTCTGTGTATTCACAGATTTTCAGGCAAGTTAGAGTAATACATGAAACTAAAACATCTGTTATCTTCTGCCATCAATCACAAGTCATGGCCACAAGCCACTCTGTATGCCAGACAGTGACAGAAAGTTTGGACCAGCAGGTGTAAGGCCTCCATTAGGGACCATTCTGACGAAAACTCTCTACAGCACAGGGTAGTTCAAAAATACCTGAGCTAACTTTAAAACACTTGGCCATAGCATGATTAAAACATAGGCTAAAGCTCATAGCATCTGGACTTCACTTAGACTGTGAAGAGCAGAATAACAGCAATTTCGGTTTTATCCTACAAAAATTTATCAGGACTCAAAAAATATCAGTGCATAACTCACTATTCAAGAGTGGGTTATTTAAATTTTTATTTTTCTTGAAAAACAGCATTAGAATGGCTAAAGGTTTCTATGCTTTGGGGGGAAAAAATACAGAAGCTATTTAGCATCTTCTAAAACATTAATTTTGTAGTGAGAGAGAAAATGGAAGGCTGGAAGAAAAAGATTTTTAAAAGGAAGATAAATAAAAACATGAAAAAATTACCATGTTAAACAGCCTACATTTTTACTTGAAAAGTTGTAGACACAGGATAAAGATATATATTATCTTATTTAGCATATGTTTACGAAGTATTTCAACATGAAAGTATTTCACAATATAAATAAAGCAAGCAGACTGTACAAGCTATGAGACATCATCTTTGGAATAAACTAGCTTTATTTTTTTTCTCCCATTACAAGTCACTAAAATACACAAATTTTAAAGTACTCTTTTCTATGACAACTACTTATGTCCAGCAAATATGATTTTATCTGCCTAGAGGAATTTTTAATATCAAATTTTAAGCATAGTTTCTTTTCCCAGTTGAGTATTCACACTGAAAATTTCATCTTAAAAGCATCTTTGTAAAATCTTATTCCTCAGTAGCAGCCTTGATAATTGCAAGAAGTAAAAGTGATGAGAATGGGCACTCTTTTCAACACACACACATAGATCCATGATGACTTTGAGGGTTTTCACACCTGCATCCTTATTTCCATAGGCTTTTCCCAATTTCATGCAATGTAATTTGATTTTAAACTCTTCCCTAGTCTGTATCGAACAACCAATATCATTATAAGTCTAATGGTACCCTTCTTACAGTCTGAACTAATTAATTTAATGAAGCCCATAACACAGTTTGGTTTGTCACTCAGATTCAGTGTGAATGTTCTAGTGTGCCCAATATGGTAAGAGTTTGTAGCTGTCCTTGACGCAGCTATTGCTCAGGAGAAATGAACCTGGTGCCATACAGGAATGGCAAGAATAGCAAGAACAAGCAAAAATGGACATATTTATGCTATTAGTATATGACAACCCAAATATACACTAGTTATTTGATGTTTAAAGTTTTAATCCACTCTATTTGCACAGAGGCATTTCAAGAGGGATGGGGAAGAGCAGCATGAGGCAAAGACACAAATTGGAAAATTCTGCTTACTGGTGATTTACTCATCTATAGCAACTGAGCTATTTAGGAGACAACAGTGGTGTATCAGCTTTTTAACATGAACTCACAGCTGAAAACAAGAAGAAATGAGTGCCATAAACCAGCTTCTAGACCTTAGTAAGAATACATGGCTTTCAGTTTAATTTGAGTTTACCACAACATTGGAAGAAAGCAGCCCCACATTGCCTTTTTATGTGATCTTCACTCAGACATATCAGAGGAAAAAACCTTGCTATAGCAAGGCCTGTCACAGGCTGGGGAAGCTATCTGTTGCTAATAAGAAAAAAAAAGCTGCTCTGAATTATACTCCAGAGGACTCTCCTTCATCCCTGATCATAACAGAGAGCTTCTATTTAGCTTAAGTTCATATGAGTCAGAGTCCACACTGAAAATCAAAACACTTAATAGTTTATGGTGCTTGCATGAAG
The DNA here is from genome assembly GCF_029207755.1 of Chamaea fasciata. Classification (NCBI taxonomy): domain Eukaryota; kingdom Metazoa; phylum Chordata; class Aves; order Passeriformes; family Sylviidae; genus Chamaea; species Chamaea fasciata. The sequence continues at coordinate 141,908,195 of NW_027094086.1, read as the reverse complement.
GGATAATTTTATAATGTTTTATTGGACTTTGTTAACAACACACTCTTCACGTGATAACCTTATTGCTGTAATCATCCTAAGTCTAATTTGCTTTAGATAATTCTGAAATACTTGAAGAAAAAGATGTTAAGGATTTTATAACAACCCTGTAGTTCTTTCCAATTTACTTTTACTACTTCATCCACTGTGATACAGCAACATTACTAATTTCCAATTCTTGAAATCACTCAGGTCCAATACAAGTTAATAGTCCCATTGTCTCTAGCTAGCTTGGAATACCAAACTGATTTTTTCTAATGAAAACTGTTCACAGACAATGCTCTTTCTGACAAAGGGAACAGCAGTTCTGCAATAAAGAAGTCATACTTTATGGCTCAAGCTCTTTCCTTTCCATGTTTTTATATTCCCACCTCATCTTTTTTACTGCTTCACTTGCATTTTTCCCAAAGATACCACAGCTGCACATCTGAAAAGCCAAGCAAAGTCTAGCTGAGATACCAAGTTGTTTTCCAAGTAAAAGTAAGGTTTGCAGTACAGAGTCCTGAAAATAATTCTATCATCAACAATCTGAGTTCATAAAACAGTCTCACCAGAAATACAGAGTTTACATGGCTACCGTAAACATTTGCTCCTATTGACGAGAATGAACATTGTGCTTCTGCTGTTTAACCACCGTCCATCTTTTTGCTTTGTGGATAACTTCTACCTCTTAAGAAATACAGACAATATAGGTAAATTTGTTAGTGAATATTAAACATTACAGGTAACATAATGAAAATACTAATTATCCTATGGTACTCTCTTACATCTGAATCCTTTATTTCTGGCCAAATAATTTTTCTTATTAAACTCTCATGTCCTGAAAGATATAACTGGATGCAATCTTCATTTACAATATCTACGTGGCAAAATTATTTAAAGTTAATTTGGAAATTACTTCAAGATTTTTATCTCATGTTATCTCATGAGGTTCAGCTTTGAAAGCTTAACCCAGAGCAGAGCAGAAACTGCTGCAAACCTGATGATGTGAACTCATTACAAGGCTGAAAAGGTTGTAAAACTGAATATGCTCCATGATAAAGGAACAGAGTACAAATCTCCCATTTGCCCTCCTCATGTGATCCGTGTGCTGGACCTGTGCTCAGCAACCTCTCCCTCAAACACCCACACCACACCTTTCCTCTTAAGGGTGGTTATCATTCTTTGTCCAGGTGTTTGCTGACTGACATTGCTCAAGGGTGCCATGGAAGGGATTGCTGCTCCAGACTTGGCTGCGTGCTGCCAGACCTATTCCACAAGTTATATTCACTTTCATTTTCAGTACTGAACTAACACTGTAGCAAAATCCCATCCTTTAATGACATCATCTATAGCAGCAATGCACGGTGGCCTCCTGACAGGGTGCATGGCTTTTGGGACATTGTGGCCCTAACACCTGCAAAGAAAATGCCTCTAATCTCAGTAATTATAGCTCCTTCATGCTTCTAACAATTCTTTTCCCTGGACAAGGAGGTACCCCTTGGGTCTGAATCTTCCAGCTATAAAATGCTTCCTCTTTTCTCATTAATCACAATCCTGCACTGACTCATGCTGTTCACCCTGGCAGCTGCACAGTAAGAATTTCCTCACAGGAGCCCAAGTTTCTAAAACTACATTGGTTCTTTCTTAAAACAAAATTTATTTTCAGGCCAGCTGCAACTCGATTGGCAGTGGAACGACATGTGTAAGCCCCACATGATGTTTTTAGCCTGTAACCAACATTCCTCCCTTCCATGGAAGATGCTATACCATACTTCAAAGTACATCCTACACTGGGACACGGGAGGAGATAAGTCACATGGACCTTCTGATTCCCTGGATGAAAAAGTCGAAGACAGCTACACCATAACACTTGTAAATGCAATGGGTCACCTGTGCCAGCCTACCTACAACACCGAGATTCTACAGACAGGATCCCTTGTGAGGCATTTGGCCTCAGCAGCAAATGGAGACACTCAACATCAAAAAAACACTGCCTTCCTGGAAGAGAAATGATCAGCCTAAGAAAACTGACTGCAAACATTAAACATTAATCATGCTCCATCTATGCCTGATCCAAACAATCACCAAACAATCACCAAACAAATTTACTCCCAATATGCTGTCCATTTTCACATAATGACCGCAATGGTATTACCCAAATGTATTTTAAAAGGATTTTGGTCACTTGCAAAAACAATCAAATTAATCAAATTTTCTTCATTAAAATTCTAAGAGGATTCAAGGAACTATTATGCAAGTAAAGAAAAAAGAAAAACAAAAAAGCAAGAAACGAGACATTTATTATGTTTGCATGTGGATATTTAATATGTTTGAGCACTGGCTCAAATTCTTAAATTCATCAATTCTCCACTCCACAGAAGTTCACAACACTATTAATTCTGTAAATAAAAGCAAAACCAATCTGGTTCGAGCTTTTTACTCAGCTCTGTTCCATAGTTTAAATATGCCACCTAAATTCTCAGCCATGCCTGTCAAACTATTTCTAAACTGTAGGTTCTGACATCAGCAATATGTTTTTGTTGACTTTTTTTTCAGGGTGGAGGGTGGGCCTTGTGCTACAGAATGTGAGATTAGATTTTTTCTGGTGTTGCTCTGTGCAACAAAGGATGCATACAAATGCATTTTCCAAGGAATTCAATATTAAATACATCTTTGCTAACTTACTAAAATTCACAGACAAGGAGAAATGAGATGTTATTAATTCCCCTCACAGGAAGAAAACAGATCACATTGCATAAGGCATCCAGACTGACTTCTTGCAAATGAAAATGGCTCTGCCAGTTATAAAAGGCTATTTTTAAAATTCTGTAAGGGCACATTACATATTTTTCATCATTTGTTATGATACTGAGTCATAAAAATATTTAGAAGCATGAGTATTAAAATTGTAGCAGTTAACTACTATACTGAAACCAACAATGGGAGTGAAAAAACTCCTGTCATTCTTATCTTCAATTTAAGAAGAAAGGAGGAAAGAGGTGGGAAGAAAGTTGAAAGTAGTGAAAGCAAGGAGAAAAGGAAAATGGATGATAAGAAAATACATAAAAGGAAGGAAAGGAAGGCAAAGACTGCTCCTGAAGTGCTAATTATTTGGATGGCATGCCTTACCTGATTGAGTTCTCCAGGTACTTGTAATCTCTCTAACAACCTACTGGCTGCTAACATACATGCAATGATGATCCCACTATCAGCTCTAGTACCAAAACTGCTTTTCTCGTCTCCTCAGTCCTGCAAACACAACTCTGTGGCACTGTACTCTCTCCCCACATAGTTTTTGAAAGAGACAAAAATGTCCTGTACACTCAGGAACACATTCCATTTAGAGCAGTTATGCTCTCTCTCCACCCCGCTGCCCCCCAAATCAATGTCCCCATTAGGCTTACACAATTTTTAATCCTCTTTCAATCCGAAGACACCACACTGAACAAGAGCCTTTGAAGGACGGGGGTCACAGCATGTACAAGAAAATCTGCAGTCATGTATCATTCTGTCCATCTGAGCAGCCTATCACTAATGGCTGCCCGAGGTCTCCACAACCACTTAAGCTATTTTAAGCATTTCTGGAGCTGCCATTTTCAGGCACAAATCTGCAAAGGAAACATGCACAATCTCTATTGGAAAGAGTGAAATCTATCCTCAAAGGTAAAATGATCCCATGAGAAGTATATATATCAAATCCATTGCCTAACAGTACATATAAAGGCAATATAAATTCTTAAACTTCAGCAAAACCATTTGGTAAGTAGGAAGTTGAGTATTTACACTGCAATAGACAACAAGGTCATCTATTTAACCCTCATGTATTACAAAACAATGAGATTGAAAATTATAAACCACAATCAGTTTAATTTTAATTAAACTAAAATTCTTCAGTATCACAAGAACTGTTGAATATCTGGGGGAACTGCTGCACAAACAAGTAGTTGGGAGGACCGTATTCTCAATTCATCACATCAGTAACCATGTAACTACATTTACATTACTTCAACTATACTGCCATGTAAACTCTGTAAAATTATATTCTTTGTGGAAAGGACCAACCATTGAACTGTTTATAAAACATTAGAGCTTACATTTAGGAATGAAGCTACACTAACCAATCAAATTAATTAGATCAGATCATTACTAATGGTAGTATTTTTTGAAATATAGTTAAGAGTACATAATTTTAAGTAGAAAAACATTCCTGTAATTTTTTGTTGTTTTTCTTTTACACATAAAAATGATCCCCAAGGTAATAAAATAGGGGAAGAGACTACTGTCTTCTTGGGCAGCCCTAAGTTGCACAAATCATCTATACTTTTTATCTCTCCTTGTTCTTTCAGACTTTTCCCCTTGCAATTGTTTCCATCAATTCTGCTACGGGAAGAAACAGAGAAAGCTTCAAGCCAAATAATCCATTTGGCCCCAATCCACATAAGCACTTAGTTGATGTGTTCTGTATTTGCATCTTTTTGGAAACAAGTGCCTGAACAAACATTATTCTAACCAAACTCTGTCAAGGAATATGGTATAACAAATCTTTAGAGAATTCCTTAATATCATTCACTCTTCAACAGAAGTGACCTCCATGCAGAATTCCACAATGCATACCTTTTATATATGTACATACATATACATACAAATAGATACATATAGATATATAGATATATAGATATATAGCCTAACAACTCAGCACATGAATGACTAGGAAGTGATGCTCAGTAAGTCTTGCCCAAGGACATTGAAGCCTTCCTCCACAACCTGCCCACCAATTTTCTGGATGGGGACACTCCAACAGTCCTGGTGAAGCTGTTCCAAGGATTCACTAATTCAGAAGTACTGTACAAAAGGATAACAGCGCCTATCCTATAATCAATTAGGGCATTCATCTAAAAGGAAGTTCTGCATTTTAGACAATGTTCTAAGGTTATTGTTCACATTTTTACACTGCTCATCGAAGTAAACAAACATAATTTGAGAATATCCCACTGTCACCCTGATTTTTCAGCCTTCTGATGTTTTTGTATTTTCTAATGGAGTTTTCTCACACATCGTAATATAAACAAAGAGTGATGTTTGGTAAATAATGCATTTCTTTCCAGGGGGAAGGACAAATTGATGAACTTCTAAGTTGACCAATGGGGTTAGAGAGGTGTTAACCTCGTCCCATAATCCCTGATCAAATTCCAAAGACTATATAAGTCGAGATTCCAAAATAAACTTCCTTCTTTCTTGTTTCTCAACCTGACGGGTGAGTGTAGTTTATTCGTGTCCGTCTAGCAACATCCCACAAATAGTAAGAATTCGTCTTGATATCTCAAATTATTTTGTGCTTAAGAGAAAGCTGCAGAACTACCACATTCTGAGAATGCATGAGTAGCCTATATCCTTTTAATGCAGACTACGAACACGTGTACATGGCTCCACCCATTTCCCAATGAGACATACACCTTCCGTGGTTCATAGTGCAGGAAGTTTGTAAATTATCCTGTGGTGCCAAATGATGGCTCAGCACGGAAGTTTTCTAGGTGAGAAAGGCTTTCATATTCTTCTCCCCCAAACCTGGAGAAATAGCTTAGTCAATTGTATGATTGATTGTCTAATTAGAGCAATGTTTCCTTTTATTGAAGTGTTAGGCAGGTTTTTTTCCTGTTTCTGAGGATTTTTTAAACCTCTGAGCAGTTATGATACATGTATGACTAGCATGGCTCAATTTTTCCAAAAACAGTATCTCTTACACAATGGATCTTTCACAGTAACACAGATCCTCTTTGGTCTGCAATAATTTTGGATGGTATTTAGATCAGCTGTGAATTTTCCTACCCAATAAAACACAAAGAACAGTGCACTTTTCAATTAAGAAGTGGACTCCAAGTCACATCAAACCACAGAAAGATGAGTTCTTAGGGATTTAGAACTTGGTTGGGTTTTTTTTTTTTTTTTCAATAATCAAAGTATGAGAGCTAAATAACCTAGACATACATGGCATGTTGTCTGATGGTAGCACTAAGCAGCAAATTTAGGAGCTGACAGCAAGAGGAAGGAAAAACAGTGACACATAATGAATCTGTTGAGCACAGATTAAAAGTTTCTATGTGCCATTTAAGAAATCATACATTAATTTACCAGAGAAGAAATATTATCAAGCCTAAAGATCACACTGACATATTTTCCATATAACTACTTATAGAACATTTTCCATAAAGCCCTGGAGGCTTCAAAACTACTATAAGCTGAACAATAGTTTTTGGTTTTAAAGCTATGTAACAACATTCCCATTCAAAATGTTTTGGCTAGGAATTAATTTGCTACTGATTTACCATGTTTCACATTTAGATTCCAAGATAAAAACACAGTAGAAGAAATGACTTCAACAAAATACTGTTCAATCATTGTCTTTTTTATTTTAATTAAGAAGAGTTATAATTAAGCAAACATAGGAATTAAATTTGTGCTTTTCATTTACAGAAGGCCAGATTCAAGCACCATTAAAAACTCTTGTACTTTAATTTCAGTGGGACTCAATGCCTTAAATTTATACCTAATCTTTCAACCGAAGTTACAGCAAATTCAAATCAACAGCCATTTGACATTCAAGAAAAGGTTGTAGCTCATGTTCATTGCATGACTTTCCTTCATGATGAATATATGGTGATGTTTTACCATTTCTCAACAAAAACAATAAAAAATCCTCTATAGCTGATGTGTAGAACCAGGAAATATTGTAGTATGGCAAGTAGGGGAGTATTATGAAAGAAAGCAGTCAGTTCTCTTGAAGAAATCACTATCACCATCTGCTCAGAAATGATACCTAAATGACTTATTAGTTCCTTCTTTTCATGCTTATCTGTGCATTCCATGACTAGCCTGCATAATTTTAAAATACCAGAATTTCTGTAAATCCTTCCATCTCATTTTCTGTTCTCTGTCTGGTTTTTAATAATACTAAAAGGTTGAATATGCAGAATTTTTTTGTCTTTATGATTCATAAGCCTCCTAAAAAAGACAGCTGAGCAGAAGAGACAATTCCTCCAAGTACCTCAGACAAACTTGGAACTGTGGGCTCATGTATCATAGATGCCAGAGAATCCACACCCAAGAAAGGTCTAGCTGTAGAAAACTGTTTCAGTTGGCTGCAAATCCATTCATTCAGTTCTGGTATTCATGCTGCAATCTTGTTCTTTTTAGGGCATAACTTGTTCTTCTTAGTTGAATCTGATTTCAATGGAAAATGCTGTGCCAAATGTAGTACTGGATGCATCTGAGGTATTACACCCAGAAGATGAACTGTTGTATAGTTTAAAGCAGCACCTGTGATGATGCTGGTGCAGTAAGAGGAGGTGGGTAGCAATCCAAAGTATGTTAAAGGGTCAACCAAGATTTTTTAGGTAGTGATAAGATTCAAAGATGGGGCAGATCGGCTTGACCTCTATGGCACAGGGAACAAATAGGCAATGTGAAAAGGATGCACCAAACCACCTGCAACTCTGGTCAGTACCAAAAAACAGTCAAACCCACCTGTTCTCTGCCTATTCCATGTAAATTGGTTCCATTTATTATTACAATAACAAGACAATTATAGCACTTAATGTAGTGTGCAAATGACCTGCTGAAGCTTTATTCAGATAGGCAGTTTCTGTTTATCAGTTTGTTTATTTCTCAAGAGCCTATTCTCTTAGTGTCGGTATGATTTATACATGTGTACCTAGGTGCATTAACAATATCCCACAAGGTTAACACTGCTTTCCCCAACAATGTCAACACTTAAGCCAGGCAGTCACTCACTCCTTTTAAGATTATAGGCAATTGTAACGCTGGAAGATATTTAAGTATATCAAGACAGCTTCAGGAACAAACAGTTCCACATCCTTTCCTCTCCTCCCACCTCCAAAAACCCGACACAGCCAAAACACAATTCTTCCCTGACAGCTCTGCTGAAGACAAGGAATAGCTATACTAAATGATGAAAACAGTGAAATCATTGGCAGATTCCTAGTTACATGAAGGGGAAAAATTAATCACTCATAAGTTTATAGTGTATAATAGAGCAATTGAAGAAAAAAAAATACTTTCAGAAAATAGGAGCTCCTTAGCATTGAGATTGTATCAGGAAGCAAGAGGGACAAGAATACTTCCAGACAAAGTGTGAATGCTTTAGCTACAATGAATAGCCATTTTTTAGAAATGGCTCCACCAAACCAAATACAAGCAACAAGGAGTTGTTGTCTTTCTCAAAGTGATCCTGAGATGCCAATGGCCCTTGGTCCATGATGCTGAAATAGTCACAATTGTTTCTACTAGGAAAAGATTTTCCCGGTTTTACAGGTTCCCAATTAAGCCCCGAATCACGCAAAGACCTTAATTTAGCTTTTGCAGAGCTATTCTCAAATAAACTAATGTGTTTTCAAAAAAAACCAGAACCTCTTGAACACAGTGTGACTTTATGGATGTTTACATACTTCTATAACAGAAGTTCACCTTCATTGTGATCTGTGATTGAAGACTTCTCCTCTGACTCAGGAAAGAATATAGTAAATTCCCTGCAGAGTCATTAATGTTCATGGTATGCCATCTATTTGTCAATGGATTTCTGTTTCTGTTGTCAAATCACACTCATTTTAGTCTCAGTGTAGATTTGCAAATGTGAGCTGCCCACACACTAGGTATAAATATCCATTTTCAGGTATGGCTTCACTTATCTATGAGTAATTCTGACTGAAGTATTCAAATGACTGTACTTCCACATGTGTCTGTGTGAAAGCTGACACGATGAGCACGTGTATTTTTACAATGTGAGTTGTCTGTGATGTGATGAAGATGTTGAATAAAACCAGTAATTAATACAGCAATTAAAATATAAAACTGGAGTCAGCATTTTGATGCTGTTCCTGACTCTCCTGACTTGCTCTATTTTGTGCAAGTAAGTTGGCCCAATCCCACAAATACTTTCACTTACCCAAAGTACCACAAACAGCTGCATACAGTATTATAATAGAGCTTTATTTGCTTAAATTACCAAAACCCGGCGCTTTTACTGTTTCTGTGACTACACACGCTGTATGACCAACAGGATTATTCTGCCAGCGTGGTATTACAGGGAGTTTAAGAGTGCACTTAAGCAGTAGTACTTAGTACTAATCACTCCCCAAGCAAAAGCATCAGTGAGAACGAAAAGGCAGGCAGAAAGACTGCGATTCCTACCCAGAGCAATTCCTCCCAACTGCTTTCCCTCTGTTGGTCTCTTTGACTCAAACTCTGTCTCTCAGTCGCGAATCCTCACAGAACAACCTCCTGTTCCTACCGGCGCCTGACCACCCACTGCGGTGCTGAGAGGCCTCAGCGCGAAGACACACCTGAGGAAGGATGAGAGGCAAGAAGAGAAAGAGCAGAGCTCGGGGCCTCTGGGTGTCCCTGCCCGTGACACGGACCCTGCCGGCAGGAGCCGCGGTCCGTCTGTTCTGCATTCCAAGCGGGAGCCGCGCTCTCCGCTCCCTGCCGGAGCCTTCCGAGCAGCCGCCGGGCGGGCCAGCGAGCCCGAGCCGCCCCGGAGGCATCGGGCTGCGAAGAACCCACACGCTGGAGCGGGATTCCCCCCTCGAGCTCCGGCAAAGCCGTGAGGGCGCCGGGAAGCCGCCGGAGAGCCCGCGCTGAAGGGGCTGCCCAGGGGAGCCGCAGGCGCGACGGAGACACGCGGCGTTCCTCAGCCGCTACTGCGGGGAGGATGAGCCAGCTCTAGTCAACACAACTCCCTCCCCCGCACTGCCGCCGTGCCAAGGCGCCAGCCATGTTCCCGCATCGCCCCCACCTCAGGCGCCAGAGCAGGAGGGGGGAAGGGGAAGGAAGGCAGGGAGGCGGCGCCGGGACTCCCGCCCCGCTGGGGCCACGCCGCCGCCCCCTCCCACCTGCCCTCGCCCCGCCAGCACCCCCGCCCCGCCCGCCGCGCTGGCGGCGTCAGCTCGGCCTCTGATTGGCCGCGCCGCCCGCCCGTCAGCGCCTCTCCCGCGGGGCTGAGGGGGCGGGGCCGCGCCGCGCTGTCAGCGGCGCGCGGGGAGGCGGGGAGGGCGTGCGGCGGGGCAGAGCGGGGGGCGGCGGGGTGAGCGGAGTGTAGGAGGTGCTGTTCTTCTCGCTCAGTTTTTTTTTCCCGGGCTTTTGCACACAGTCGCCCCTTTCCCTCAGGCTTTCTGCCGAGATTTACCTGCCGGTAACCACACACCTGCATCGGGCTGCTCGGGCTCTTTTCCCGCAGAGGCCGAACGCTCAGTCCAGCGGAGCGGGGGCAGACCCCGGCGGCCAGGGGCTCCCTCAGCGACCGCGCTCCGCCTCGCCCGCCGGTGCCGCTCCCGCAGCGCCATGGATCACCAGCCCAAGTTCTTCGAGAATCTCTCGGGCGCCGGGAAGGCCATCGCGGTGCTGACCAGCGGCGGCGATGCCCAAGGTAGCGGCTCACGCCGTTTACTCCGGGAGCACGGGGAGGACGGGGGAAGGAGAACGCGGGGGAGCTGCGGGCACGGTGGGGAGTGGGGCAGCACCGGGAGAGGGCGAGGAGCCCCTCGAGGGCGGTGTAAGGGGCAGGGAGGAAGGGCCGCCCCGGCTGGCAGGGCGCCCATGCGGGAGGCCGGGGGAACAGCGTGGGCTGCTACAGGGCTGGTGTCGGGAAGCCACGGTGCGGCACATGGAGGGAGTGGAGAGAGGGCTCTGGGAGCGGTTCACAGGGCATTGCAGTGGTGCTCGGGTTCCTCTTTCCGTGCTGGCCTTCGACCCGGCTTTCCTACCAAGAGCATTTAAAAGATAATTTTTGCGCGGCCTGGGCGCTTGAGGTTCGAACATCCCCTCAACCCCTTCCTTCCCCTCTCCCTTCCTCGCCACATTTCCTCTGCCCCAGGCTGGGCAAGGGGGAGGGTAGAAACGCTGCAGTAACTTTTACTACCAAGATGTCTCGTTCCCTCGAGTGATGGTGGGGAGAGGAGGGTGAGGAGGGATGGCTGATGCGAGCGGGGGAGGAGGAGGTCGTGCCGCCCTGCACGGCGGGCGGGAGGCTTGGCTGCGCTGCTGGGGCTCTGCCAGCCCTCGCCTCATCTGCTTTTCACTTCGATTTGGCATCAGCAACACGTTTATGTTCCTACCCGAGGTTTAGAACGCTCAGATGGTGGTTTACTCTCCCCCTGTAGGAGTATCTTAGAAACGTGTGTCGCCTTCTTAAATCTCTTCAGTGTAGAGGAAGTCGTAGCTACTACAGGGCAGGGCGAACAAAAGACCTACAGACATTAAGAGGGATGGGAGAGAAAAGAGGCTTGATCACAATATACCTAGTCAATAATCCATTTTCTTTCTCCACTTTATTTTCCCTTTTCCTACCAAAAAATCATGATGGGTCCTTTCCAACTCGGTGTATTCTGTGATTCTGTGGTAATAGTTTGAAGTTCCAGTTAATTAAGGTTTCAAACGTGGAATGCTCCGTGAACTTCAAGAGGACTCTTGCTCCGCTTATACGAAGAGAGTTGTTCAATGATAATTGCTTTTAGGTCCTTCTCTTAATTTACTGTTATTTACTTCTTTTTTTTTTTTTTTTTTTTTTTTTTCCCCCGGGAGAGTCTCGAGAGTATTTTCACTTAAAGAAGCAGCGGCATTCGTTCGCGTTTGTGAAGAGAATGGTGGGTGGGAGCCTCTCCTTCCTTTCTGCGTGTGCTCGGTGGTCCAGGGTCCAGTCTCTCCCCAGGTTTTGCACGGGGACGTGCCGGGACCAGCCCGCGGCCGGGGCAGCCTCCCCTCTCCTCTTGCCGGGTTTCCCGGCGCGTCCATGCGGTGGTGGCTTGCATGGACCAGTGTCTCCGCTCTCCCTCCCTCCCTCCCCTCCCTCCGCCGGTGTGTACGTGATCCGCTGCGAGTCGCTGCAGATTCCGCCTCTTTGCGTCATCTGGGCTGGGAGAAGCATCCTCCCTCCCCCTGCCCGCAGGAATAACGGGGAGCCCCCGGGTTTACCTAGGATTATCCGAAACTCTAATCGGGATGAAAGGGATTTGTTGCCATCGAGGAGGAAAATGTGGCAGTTCTGGAGAAAAAAACCAAATCGATGCGTTTAAATGCCTACTATTTTACCCCTCGGTGAGGCTACACTTGTTCAAATTTTATCCAGCTCGCCCTCAGTGACATCAGTTCCACTACTCAATGATTCTAGGAGGAACTGAGAATCAGAGCATCTCTGTCTTAATGGTCTGGTGGCCAAATCGCCATTTTAATTTAAAAGTGTGGCGGGGCACTGCCTGAAGCAGCAGTATCCTGCTCAGCAAGAGGCTGAGCCCTGCAACTTGTTTCTGCGTGGCTGGAGATTATATAATGCAGCAGCAGATGCATCTCCTTTTATAAAGTATTAATCTGCACTTGCTTCTGTGTGAGTTAAGGCATTTGAAGGACTTGCAGAATCCACGGGTAACATCTAGACTTCGCATCTGGCAGATTGCCACAGAAGCATCCAGGGTTCCAGAGAAACAGCCTGTGAAAGTTGCTGTCTAAGGAGTGGGGTTGTCACCAAGACCAAAAAAAGTAAACTGGATGCCTTCCAAGCTGTTTCATTGGCAGCATTGTTGTCCTGACTTTGAAGAACAAGGAAATAAACCCGCCAGCGTTTTAGAACTTAATCATTTCACCTGAATCACACAACACAGTGTGTGACCATAACCCCTTACTATCTTGGTAACAGCAGAGATGTGTAAAATAAGCAGCCTCAAGTCAGTTTGAAGGTTAGGAGTTGAACAAGGGACAGAATGAGTCATGCCCTGTCAAGGTTATTTGCCCTTTGGAGGACAGAGTGCAAATATGTGAGAGGTGAAGTCCTGAAGTACATGCAGAAGGAAATACACTGCTGTTACTGCTATTTGAAAATAAACTGTTCAAGCAAAGTGTAGGTGAGGCAAAGCTACTGATTATGAAGTAGGCAAAAAAAGTTCTAGTATTAGGAAAAAAATTGCAGTCTTCTGTTTTGTTTTGTGTTAGATTTCTCATTGAAAGTCTTCAAAGTATCTGTTTCCAAACTACACTCACAAACAATTGAGTAGAAAAAAACACCTGTTAAACACAGAATCTTAATAGGTGCCTGTATTTAGATTGGACTATAAGTCTGAGCATAGAATAAAATGCACATGCACTTATTCTAAGGTGAAATTACTCTCTTTGCTGCTATCTGTACTTCCAATAACTTAAAAGTAGCATTATGTAAATTACACAAGGCTTTCTATTTATAGGCCATGATAAGTTTTCAGTTATTTCCCTGAATTGGTGTTAGTTACTTGAAAGTTTCATTTTTCTTTTTCGTTTTCCTACCTGTAGAATTTGAAAGACTATAGAATGTATATATGTCATACTGGACTTTTTTTTTTCTGGAGTTAAAGAATTTATCCGTGATCTGTTTCACAGGAAAAAAAGATCTCTATTTAGTACACAGTATGTATAAATACTAAACTTCACAGTCTGTCACTTCAGCTAGCCAGCTGTTAAAGTGTGATCTAAAAATGTACTTTCCACCGTAATCACAAGTACCTCGAGAGGCAAAAGAAGTTTTGACAATCAGTTTTCAATATTTATGTGTTGGTTCAGTTTCTGGACTATTTCTAAATTGTACTGTTTGCAGCTCAGGAAGGTGGTTTACTAAATGGGGTTTAATATGTCACACTTCTCTTTGTGGAATTCTGTGGCCATTCTGCTTCAGGTCATGAAGTACACGGGTTGAATTTTCTGTGGGTTGCCGGTGGCTGCCACAGACAGTTTTGGCCACCATAGGTCACTGGCGTTCACACAGCCTATTCCGGGACCGTGGTGGGCACGGCTGGGCACAGGAGGAGTCACTGGTGACAGCAGTGACAGTGCACTCCTGGGGAAGGATGTGTTTGTGGCTGCAGAGCTGTGCCCAGCCCACTGACTCAGGATCATTATCTTGGAATAGGACGGTGTTGTTTTTCAGATCAACTCAAAGATTCACTGTTGAGGAAGACAGCATAAACAAGGGATGTAATGGTCTGGAATATTCTGGGTTGGGGTCTGCAGCCCATCCTGCTGAAGAAAGGAGCTACGTGTCTCTGTGTTCAAAGCATTCCAGGCTTCCCAGAGTTCCAAGGCTTAGTTAGTAGTGTACATACCCGACTCTTGTCCTGGTGACATAGGCTGGGAGAAGAAATCTTGGCACTCAGCAAATGGAAAAGCTCAACTCCTTCAGCAGATCTGGGTTTAAAACCAGTTTCAAAAGAACCCTAAAGAAGCCTTTTGGATTCTAGAGTTTTGGAATACCACAGACCATGACAGTGGAAGCAAAGATTTATGTATTTCTGCTCTTGAAGCATTACAGTCTGAGGAACATCATAGGACATATTTAATATAGTAGTATAAATGTACTGCTCTTGTCCTGGTGGCAAAATTTCTTTTTTTTTGCCATAAGCTTCTCAACTGATAACAGTAAAATAAATGAATATTTTTTTTAAAAAAAGTCACAAACTAAACCAACCCAAACTCTTCTTATGTCATCCAAATTAGAGTTTACTTGTTAATACTTATGTAATTTGAAATACAAGGAATTTTTGGATTCTAGCCCCCCCCCCCCCCCCCCAAGGCACCTTTTCCAGCTAAGAATAGTACATGCAAATAGACATGTATATGAAATACATATATTTTTGTGTATAGATACAGTAAGTACTATTTGTATGTAAAATTAAGGAATGTAGTTATTAATGGAAAAGTGTAACTATTTCAATGATTTTAATATTTTTGAGAAGCTGCTTCTGTAGTGGATTCAATGATTGAAACTGGTCTCTTAAGAGTTTTACTCTAATTTTTAAGAAGGAGGTACATTTGCCATCTAGATATTCTGCTATTGTGTATACCTGTGCAGTAGAATGTTCTGTTCAAATACAGTTAGTATCAGGAAAATTGTGTAATGCTTTCTTCAGGTATCTAGAATACTGTGATTATATGCAATAAAATCTGTAATGCAATTAAAAGAAAATGGAACAAATTTGTGTTTTTAATTATTTGTTAAGTTCTTGTATTTCACTATTTCTTTTTTTTTATGATTATAGACTCTTACTGACATAACCACTTACATATTTGAATAAAGTCTTCCTGTTTGGTAATATTTAGACATTTTCCTTAGTGATTTCTGCTATGTAGTCTTTAAAGTCTGGATCTTTATTCAGGGTAGCACTGAAACATATGTGGTAAGTCATTAAGCCTGTGTTAAAGCCAATGTTTATCTTTAAAATTGGTGGTACTTAAGTTTATTTCTTGATGCTTGTCCAAGATGCATAGTTTTGATTTTGCTTTTGAATGGTTTATGTTACAGTTATTTATTTAAAGGCATGTCTAGCTGACTAAAGCAAGGCAAACTTGGCTTAAACACAAAACTTACGTAGAACCTCCTCAGTTGTAGTGGTACTTGTGTACATGGACCAGGATGCAGGCACAAAAGAGGGATATTCTTTTGGAGGCAGAGAGAGCCTTTGAAATAATTTAAAGATTTCTGCAGTATTGTTTGTAACCCTGTTATGAAAACCAAGTACTCCTTTTAAGGACAATTGAATAAAAAAGATCAAGGACAATAAATGATCAACTTCTAAATTAATTTGGATGTTATGTAAAGCCCTGAAAGTAGTTGCATTCCACTTAATCTTTGCTGACTCCAAAAGAGCAAAATAAATATTTCCCTCTTTCCAAGGCTTTAATGCATAAGCAAGTGGTAACTCAGAAACATTTTAAATAATTCCTATATTATTAAAAAAATAAAAATACTGGTTTTACTTGTGACTTTCTTTTGAAGCTGCTATTCTAATCCTGTATGTTTATCAAACTGCATTTATTATTCAGAACTAAATCCACGGTTAACATGATAAATCTCTTTTAAAGTAATAAGCCTGAGTAATAACATTTCATGGTAATTCACAAATACCTTTGTAAGACTCCATAAATAATGAAATTTTATTAGACAGTCCTACAGAGGCTTTATGAAATTTTTGTGTTTTTTTTTCTTGAATTACGGCAATTTAGACAGTCAAACTGTAGAAGTTTAAAGCTGCAACACGTTAACTGTATTTTGTAGGTATCAAATTCTAACATCCTTCAGTCCTCATCCAGGAGCCTGCCAGTAGACAACCAAGTCCTTTTTCTGTATAAGGAGATAAAATACACACCAGGAAATAACAATAAAATATCGGTTACATTAACTTACAAAGCTGCAGTGGTAGTACTGGGAGGATGCTGTCTGTCTGTATTCTGTGGGACTTTTTTTCCTGGATTTTTCCCTTTTGAGGGAGCAGGCAAATAGTGAATTTTACCTATTATTCATGCAAGAAACATGGAAACTGGAAGGTATTCACTATGAAAGAGTATGGCTGTATTAAGAATTTGTATAAACCTTCCACAAACAAACCAAACCAAACAACAGCAACCACCCTCCAAAAAAAAACCTCAAGAGCCAAAACAGAACTGCCAAAAAACCTCGTACTAAGTGACAACAACAAAAAAGCCTCCCGCACAACATGTGCTTTAATAGAAGCAAGCTGTGGACTTTGGTGAAAGGAGTACCTTGTGCTGAGTGTTCCTGTTTGTGGAAAATGGCAGTGCTGTAATGAACTGTCAGTTTGGTAAAATTAAAAGTTTTTGTCTCTGAGGAGTGTTAATTTTGTTATGAAAACTGTTTCACTGGGGAGGTAACTGCTCTGTTGAATCTGAGATTTATCATGTTAACTTTCTTTTCATTACAGACTGTCAGATGAGATTCTGTTTTTCTTTGGCATCCTCCAGTTCTTTGTCTAAAGCTGTGCTTTTAGCTGTCTTGGCATTTGAAAACTTTTTCCAGCTATGCCACAAGGCCAACTCTGGCTGAGAAAATTCTTGCTAGAATTTCCTAAAACAGAACTTATGTAAAAGCACTGTTACTTGTGATTTTTGTCTTAAGTGTTAATGACATCCACACAAACAGCAAAAGCAACTTTTAAATTTTAGCAAACTTACTTTTTTTGTTTCACATTGAGCAACTTGGAGGAACTTTCTGGTGTGTTCATAAGTAACGAATCTTT
Source organism: Chamaea fasciata (assembly GCF_029207755.1). Classification (NCBI taxonomy): domain Eukaryota; kingdom Metazoa; phylum Chordata; class Aves; order Passeriformes; family Sylviidae; genus Chamaea; species Chamaea fasciata. Next base: position 141,891,114 of record NW_027094086.1, on the reverse strand, counting down.
GAGAAAACCTTAGTCTGATTATAGACAGGTTGACCTTTACAGCTCATTATTTTTTGCAGTGAAGGTAGACACTGTACGATTAGATCTTTGTGACTTGCTGTGCTGTTTATGTATTCTAGTTACCAGCTTTTTATATCTGCAGAGAGGTGAACACTTAACACCCAGGTTGAGCAGCAGAGCTTATCTGCCACTTGGCTCTTTTAATATTAAATGCACCAGATTTGAAGAAACGGTGACTGGTACTTTGGGTTGTCATCCTTCTGGCATCCCTTTTTTGCTGATGTGGCAAGACTATCAGTGTAGCCTAACAACTTTTCTCCTCATGCTTTGTGTGATCTCTTATGTCTGTTTTAGTGGTGTGGAAGCAATTAGTTGATTAGTTTCAGAAAGTTCCCGAATAATGGGCGAGGTAATGCAGTATCTGAAGGGATGAGTTATAACAGAAATTTATTTGGCCTGTGCAGAGGGACCAGTGGGATTTCCACTATTGCTCAGGAGGTTAAGTGTTTGACCATGGGACTTTAGTGGAAGATTTTTCAGGAGTATAATTTGTCAGATGTCTGTGAGCAAGGAATTCCAGACAGACCTTGCATTTTCGGGACCAAAGTGGTGTTCAGCGGCTTTTCTGTCAAATGAGTCAATGTAACATTATTTATGTTAATTTACTTCTACTCTTTTCTTTTTAAGTGAGCATCTGTCCACGTGAACTTTGGCTCTGCTCCCCACAAAATGCTGTATTTACATCTGTGTTATTTTGGAAATCTCAGAAAAACTGTTCAAATATAATTTCTCATTTGAAGAAGCTGAATTTTAACTCGCTGAATGTTTTGCATTTCAGACTGAAACTAACCATTATTGCAAAATTAATTTACTTTGTTGTTCAGTAGCTGTAACTTTTACAATGCTATTTTACAGTCAGCAGCAATTTAATCTCTTGATTAACACACACACTGGCATTCACATAATTATTGTAACAAAGAATAGTTCTGAACCCTTCATGCTCATGGACTGCTTGCACTGTCATTAAGCAAATTTCAGTTTTAATGGATGCTGGTCATTGTCTTTCTTTAGGAGTGAATTAATGTTCCTTTTATTTTGCAGACACTGAATATTTTTGGTGCGCAGAAAATGCTGGATGACTATAACAGTGTGATTTTGCTTTTTCTTCCCAGGTATGAATGCTGCTGTGCGCGCAGTAGTACGCATGGGAATCTATGTAAATGCCAAAGTCTATTTTATTTATGAGGTTAGTTTTTGTTTCATTCATTCTGTATTTTGTCTTCTGACTAAACTTGAGTTTTTGTAGAAACAACATGGAGAGTAAATAATAGAAATTATAAGAGGTGCCATTCCTTTTCATTGTGTCTTTTATTTAGTACTTCTTATTTTTATGGAAATTTATGTCTCACAAGGTATATTCTAAAACTATGTAATTTAAAAGTAATTTCTTAAACATAGGGAATTCATTATGTGCCACCGAAGACTTGAAGGCAAAGAAAACCAAAGGTAGTTGTCACCCTGCAGTGAGTTACATATCTGTGAACTTGTTAGACGTTTGGCCCCACTTATTGTATTTCATAAATATTTTCCTAAACATGGTTAAACTACTGATTCTTAATCATTTGAGTCCATTTTCCTAGAGTATGACAAGGATGTATCCTCACCCTCGTTTCACAGGTTGCACAGCTTGGTTTTGATCAAGAATACTGTGGCACTGGTGCCATCTTGGCCCTGGCTTATAGGTAGAAAGTTGCAACTGAAGAAACTCAACCAACAAACAAAAAAACACATCAGAAACTTGACCATCATTGGTCTGTCCTGACATCACAATTTTGTGGTTGAAATTTGTAACTTTATGTGCAGAAAGATCGTAAATTTATGTGCAAAAAGCAAAAAAGATGGGACAAGTTTAATGTCAATGCAAGGTGATGCTCCTATTTGTCTTTCTGGAAGACTGTTTAAGTTAGACTTCCTTATAAAGGACACTTTCAGTTTTTATACAAGTTTTGTAGGTTAAACAATACAGTAAATATATTGATTCTGTTCCCACTGGAATTCCTGTACAGCTCATGAGTGGCTCAAGATTATTACAAATCATAATAAAAGACTGATACAGGGGGAAGCTCGGTCTGTCCCCAGTTAAGTCTAACTTTAATATGGAGTACTAGAATTCATAGAAGTGCTCAGAAAATACTTTGGTTTTCGTTTTGTGCATGGCAAATACAGAATTTATCTTTAAAAAGTAGCTGTTTATCATTTTTCCCTGTCTGCTTGTTTCTATAGCTCATTTACTAATGAGATGCAAAGTATATTGAAATGCAAATAAGCAGAGGACTGTGCTCCAAAATTCTTTCCTACTACTGTGCTGCAACAAGTTGCTCTGAATACTTAGTTTGTGCTAATTACATTAGCCAATTCCAATCTCTGGAATTCCTTCAGTGTTCAGCTGTTTTGCCGCCTCACTGAAATGGGTCAGATACTTCTCTGGAAGTAAGGAGGGAGTTTTGGACATCTTTAAGGCCAGAACTTGGATTTGAATTTATTTTTTAATTAGGCTTAAGTCAAGAATTGCCATATTTTTTCACCTTTTAAACGTATTTGGTATCACAGAGTGATAAGTTTCGAGAGAATTTTGAATATTTTTTTTTTCTGAACTTATCAAAATAGCACTATTTAAGTTAGGGTGTTCCTATGTTTGGTAGAGTTGGCCAGTCTTAAGTCAGAGATAATTTTGAATGAAAAGTGATTGTAAAAAATAAGTTAATGTTGAGAATTTTGAGTTTCCCATAAATACTGTCCTTCGGTTTTCAATGTAACAGTAGGGTCTCCCAGGAAATGCACATTTCACTGCAAGCATGGGCTCTGAAAAATGTCTTTGCTTCTAGGTTAGTCCATTCAGTTCTGTGTTTCGTAAAATACTGAATGCTGAGCTTTGTTCATCTCTGACTGGTGGTAATTGAAACATGAAGTCAGTTTTCTTTCACAATGCCTACAAGTACTTCAGAGAAACAGGGTTGCAAGCACTAAAATGAAACAGCTGTTTTATTTTACCCCTTTGAAATGTCAAACAAATGAAGGTGACAAGTGTAATGAAGGTAAAAATCCTCTTTGGAGACTGGTCACTAATGTTCCCTGTTATAAGTCTTCGCGTGGTGTATGAAGAGGAGATGTATTTTTGGGTATAGTTTGAGTTATTTAATGCTTTTAATAAGGTGTTCCTTCTGAGTTACAGTTTGAGTGTGACTTGAGTGTGTTAAACAAAGAGAATAGTGTATCTTAAGCCTACCCTTTGAGCATTGTAACACATGGGTCAGGGTAAAGCGTTACTCGTATTAAAGCTGCTCTGAAAAAGTGATGGAAAGACCTGAAGTGACAATATTCAAAAGAAGAAAAAAGGTATTTTTATTCAGACCAGAAATTGAGTTAAAGGTCTCAGCCTTTTCAGGCTTATGTTGCTGTAGTCATCATACGCTCTATTTCTCTTGTAGCTATGTCTGTCATATGAACTTTTTTTGCACTGCAAAACCATCTGTCTTCTACAGCTGTGGCCGGCACTAGTTCTATGTTCTAAGTAAAAAAGTAACTCTGTTTTCCTAACTCTATTTTTCTTCATCTTGTGATAAAAGATTACTGAGATAAATGAATTAAAATTGGTAACAAATTAGATCTAATTTTCTAGCATTTTTAAAATAGGTTTTACAAAAGCCCAGAGAAAAAACCAGTTACATATTGGAATTCATGGCCTATTTGGACTTCAAGTCCCAAAAGGAAAAAAAGAGTAAGCTCATGTGAGAATGAAAACTAGAAGATAATTTATATAAAAGCTCTAATTTCTTATATATCTTTTTTATCATTTATATAAAACCTGTAAATTTATGGCTATAAAATTAAAAAACCTTGTGTATCTTAATTCACTGAAGTTAGCGTGTTTCAAAATTTTGCTGTTAATTGCAAATGTATAAAGTTGTGCTAGCTTCACAGTTTTGTATTTTATAATATTTTATTTTAGTCTGTAGTTACCCTTCTTGACTATCATCTCATTTTCCCTGAAATCTACTCCAGTCTGAATTAAAGTTTGAATATCCATGGATTACTTTCACTCCTGGTATGAAAATGTAGGAGCTGGAGGTATGTGTAGAGTATCAGGCTGCTCTAGGGGGCTAGTTGAATTTTTTTCACTAATCAGAAGCTGTAAAAGTCAGGTTGATTTTTTGTTTTGTCTTGTTTCTCCTTTTTAATTGAGAATGGCAAGAAAAAGTGATGCCTCTCATTTATGGCAACTCATTTGAGAAACTTGAGGTCTTGAATATTTGTACAAATAACCTGCCCTTTTTCCAGGATTGAAGCACATAGTTCCCAGTGGATGCGTGCTCTTGCTACTAAGCTATGGAGCTTTTAGATTCTTCATCTTGATTAAGAGTCTTTTTCTCAAGAGGCCAGCATTGGGAGTGCAATGGTACGGCAGTCATGGATTTCTGTGAGGAAAACTTCATGTCTTTTCTGTGGTGGTTTGTGCACTCAGTGGCAATAGTATTTGATGTTGTTGAGCAATGGCTAAGAATTCTCAGTAAGTCAATTGACATAACTGTTAAAGCCCCAAATGTAGCACATCAGAAAATGGCTCATTCTTTTTCAAAAGCTTTTGTCTTTAGAGTTCAGGCTGGAAGCCCTGTTTGCTCCTGGCACGCTCTCCTGGAGGTGCAGTGTCTGTGAATGTACCCTGTGGACATTGGACCCACAGAGATTTCTTCTTGTTCTTTGAATATTTAGATTTTGGGTACCTGAAGTACTAAACATAAAATGGAGCTGATCTTCACAAACTGTGCTGGCTGTATTTTTGACAGTTCATTTTTTCCATTCTTGCCCTACAGTTTTAATATCTCAGTACCCAAGCTCCTTTATTTTTAGGATCTAAGTAAGAATTTACTTTGTTAATGTAAAGTGTCAGATTCCTACCCTTATATTAAGGTCTGTAGTCACATCTACCAGTGATTTTTGGTAACCATACTATTGGAACAGTGGTGAACCTTCAAACATACATTGTCCAGTACTCATCAGTGTTTACATAACTAAAACAATAAATGGAAATCATCAACATTAATGCTTCAATTGTAATTAGTAATTAATTTTTTTCCCGAATAGCTTTTCTAGAAAACTCTTCTAATTCTATAGCTTGTATCTTTTAATGGTGTGGAAAACAATGTGACAGTTCTGTCTACCTTATTCAGAGGTAGTGTACACATACTTGGCAAACAGCTGAATTAGGAAAATTTAATATAAAAGTTCAAACAGATCACAATTCCAAAGGTTCCGTGCCCTTGCCTTGTAGTGGGAGGAATTATTAATGCATCCCCAGTTCTCACTTGCCTGCACAGATACAGACTCCTGACCAAAATGCACAAATTCTTTCTACTTCAAAGAAATACGGTGCAGGATTGGGTCATAGCTCATTCTTAGCCTAGCTATGAGGTGTTTCATGTCTTACAGACAACTTAGGCTACTATTTTATCTCTTTGCTTTTTTCTGTTTTAGATTCGGTAATCTGAAAATTTGGAATTTTATTCCATCTACCTTATTTATTTATGTGTTTCCTATACGTAATACTTCTTTGGATGCGCTTTTGTTTTTCCTCTCAAGTTAAAATGGAAGGTGAATGACTTGAGCACACACAAATTGTGTACTTTTTTGTCAGCTCTCAGTGCTGTTTACTGTAGTCAGTGTTACAAACTGAATTAAGATGCAACATTACACTACACTTTCAGGATTTATTGCCAGTGGATCTCTTGGGATATTGTAGTTACCAATAGAAATACTTATAGGAAAAGCTTTCACTCCATTACTGTATGATATAAGGAACATAGAATTCTGTGTTTAAAAGAAAAGCAAACCAGTAAAGCTGGTGATGAATGAATTTAGTAATTTATTAGCCATCATCAAGCTTACTTTTCTTTCTGAGGATCTTTGCACTTTATCTGAGGGGGATTTTTTTAAAAAGTTGATATGTAGATTAAGCATTATTCCCTTTCCACTTTGCTCTGATTTTGAACAAATTGTACAAATAATGGCTTAGCTCTTCAAGTCACTCTGTGTATGCATTAGCATACAAATAGTATGTCCTGTATGTAGGTACCCACAAGGGAAGTGGGAAGATAGTTCACCAGGAACTGTAGTGATGGGACAAGGAGTAATGGGGTCAAACTGAAAAAGTGGAAATGTAGGTTAGATGTATGGAGGAAATTCTTTGCTGTGAGAGTGGTGAGTCACTGGATCAGGTTTCCCAGAGAAGATGTGGATGCCCCAACCTTGGCAGTGTTCCAGGCCAGGTGGGGATTGAGCAGCCTGTGGGAGATGTCCCTGCTCATGGCTGGGGAATCGGAAGTTGATGATCTTTCGTTCAACACATTCAACCCACGCCATTCTATGTGTATGCATTACATTCATGTCAGAGTTATCTGGAGAATGTACAGAATATTGAAAAGGTCTGTTGGATGGCACAAATTAGAGACATAGGTAGTTTTCCATCTGGATTTTTTTGCTATTGCTTGATCATATTATCACTAAATTAATCAGTTGAGTCTCACTGAGCAGAAACTTTCATGCTTTCCCCTTGGAATCCTAAAACGACTAATTGAGTAACTTATACTTTGCTGTATCCAGGTTATCTTTACATTCTTATTTTCTCATGCTGGTGAGGACTCAAAAGTTTGACACAGAAAACCATAAACATTGTATGAATACTAAGACACTTTAGGCTTGGTATGTTTCCAAGTTACTGTTTATTGAGTAATCCTGCACATACTCTGAATTGTGCCAAATTAAATTTCTCCAGTTTATAATGTCAGTTTTGCTGTTTTCTGAATGCCCTTCTTCTTCTAATTCCTGACTTATAATTGAAAAAACGGCACAGAGAAAAAATATTAACTAATTATTCCTTGGTGTGGGGAATAGGTACACATAATCTAAAAATGGAGACGTAAACATTGTCATGGTTATTTTTCTTTAGTAGTTCTTTTGTTTATTTTCTTTAACATGTTACGATTTTCCCTGTGGATTTAAATAAATGTCAAAAAGTTAAATGGTAATTCCAGTTTTATTCTGATGTCAGTCAGTTAAGGTTTTCCAGACTTAGAACTTGACTGCTCCTTTTCCTTTTCCTTTTCCTTTTCCTTTTCCTTTTCCTTTTCCTTTTCCTTTTCCTTTTCCTTTTCCTTTTCCTTTTCCTTTTCCTTTTCCTTTTCCTTTTCCTTTTCCTTTTCCTTTTCCTTTTCCTTTTCCTTTTCCTTTTCCTTTTCCTTTTCCTTTTCCTTTTCCTTTTCCTTCTCCTTCTCCTTCTCCTTCTCCTTTTCCTTCTCCTTCTCCTTCTCCTTCTCCTTCTCCTTCTCCTTCTCCTTCTCCTTCTCCTTCTCCTTCTCCTTCTCCTCCTCCTCCTCCTCCTCCTTCTCCTTCTCCTTCTCCTTCTCCTTCTCCTTCTCCTTCTCCTTCTCCTTCTCCTTCTCCTTCTCCTTCTCCTTCTCCTTCTCCTTCTCCTTCTCCTTCTCCTTCTCCTTCTCCTTCTCCTTCTCCTTCTCCTTCTCCTTCTCCTTCCCCTCCTCTTCCTCCTCCTCCTTCCTCCATATATCTAACCTACAATTTCACTTCCCTTCCCTTCCCTTCCCTTCCCTTCCCTTCCCTTCCCTTCCCTTCCCTTCCCTTCCCTTCCCTTCCCTTCCCTTCCCTTCCCTTCCCTTCCCTTCCCTTCCCTTCCCTTCCCTTCCCTTCCCTTCCCTTCCCTTCCCTTCCCTTCCCTTCCCTTCCCTTCCCTTCCCTTCCCTTCCCTTCCCTTCCCTTCCCTTCCCTTCCCTTCCCTTCCCTTCCTTCCCCTTAGCTGCTTGCTGGATAGTTTTCTTTCTTTCACATGAGTACAGATCTTCTCACAGTATGCAGTAGTTTTAGAAGACCATTTAAGTTAAGGTATTAGAAAATTCTTGAATGCATCACAAAAATTTGTATTTTTCTTATTAAATGTCTTTTATTTATTGTGTGACTGCCTCAAAAAAAAAAAAAAAAAAAAAAAAAGAAACCAAGGTTGTGTCACCTGATTTCTTGTTCTTTCATGAAAAACATTTGGTTATTGCTCTTTATCTTGTTTTGCTTATTACCAGCACTGGGGGGGAAAAATGTACAATGTGTTATTAAGATTTTCTAAGTTCATGGCCCCAGGCTGAGGTTATGTTTTTAACGAATGTATTTTATAATGCATTTCAAAGTTTGTTGTAGTTTTTTTAAAAAAACTTGAATATTTATTCATAAAGAAGAAACACAGTACCATTCTAATTCAATAGCTGTGTAATCTGTTTTAAGTATTACCTTATCTTGAAGTTGTTTTTGGAAATGATCCTTTAGGAAGAGGGTTTGTTTTGCCTTTTCCCCCCTTAAAAGAAGCAGTGATACCTGCTTGAATATTATTTTATTTAAATCGAGTATTTTTTTTATTCAGTGTTTTTAATTAAAGTTATATTAAAGTGCACAAGTTGACTATTACTGTAAGGGAAATTCGATGTAGTTTTTTAAATCAGACTTATGAAATACCTTCCCTTTTACAGGGTTACCAGGGAATGGTTGATGGAGGTGATAATATTGTGGAAGTTTCATGGGAAAGTGTTTCAAGTATCCTGCAAGTGGTAAGTGCTAAGGGGTGAGACTGGGACCCAAAACCTCTTTATTTAAACAAAAGAATTAAAATTCTTCATGCAGGCAACTGCTGTAATTATGTATTTGAACTGTGTGATGACTCAGTGTCCAGCATGTACCACTTCCAGCAGACACTGACTTCTACAATGTGGATGACTGACACTTGCTAAAGATCTTGGTGTGGTCTTGGAGTCCAGAAATAATCTTGAAAACCTTTGTTCTAGATTTGCAACATCACATGTCATTACCCTCCTAAAGCCATACTGACATGTCTGTATTTAATAAAAGACATTATAGGCCCAAAACATGAAACAGCTGTGTTTTGTAAGGCAAATACTTTCTTATGAAACCCTGTTGGCTTTCTCTGTAAGTGGATTGAGAATTATAGTAACGGATGTAATTACAGTGCAGTTCTACAGAGCTCAGATACTGCCAATGACTTTGTACATTTTTATTACAACATTCTGCAGTGTGGCCATTTGGAACTCCTCAGCTTTTGCTCAGCATGGTAATGTTGTTACCTCTTCCAGAGCAGGTGCTATGTTTGGCGAAGAGGCCTCACTGCTTGCCAGGCTTTCTGAAAACTACCTCCAGGTGAAGCATGGGTTTCTTTGGAGTTTTTTGTAAAGTTAATGAACTTAGTAGAGCTAATTTTTTTTAAAAAACCAATGCCCTGGAGTCCTGTGAGGTATTTTGTCCCATGTTTGCTTGTTTTTCTTTTCTTCTTTTTTCCCCCACGTCTATCTTGCAGAATCTGTAAATAGAATCATAGAATGTATCAATTGACAGGGACCCATAAGGATAATTGAATCCTAAAACTAAAAAATATGACTAAGAGCATCATCCAGATGCCTCTTACGATGACAGGAAAATTGAGTTCTCTTGCCCAAGCCGCACAAGTGCATAGTTAGGAGAAGGATGTAGGCTCCTGTACATATGCAGTATTAAAGAAACACATCTTTCTGTGCTTTATAGCTGGTAATTCCACAGACCAACAATGAACCTCAGCATGTATCTTACGGAATGTGTTTAGTTGTTTTGATGAGAAAGGTTTTTCAGCCCATTGTATATTTCTGTTTATTCAGAGCAAGTAGCACTTTGTTTCAAGTACAGTTTCTTCTCCTCCTACAGCTGTTTTTTCTAAGTATGAAAATACTTCGTTTTAGAGACCTTTTTTAGTCCTAGTTTTTTTTTTAGCTTCTGTGTATGTACCTATCTGCCTTCTTGTCTGGAGACAGCTGAATTCTGTTCCACTTTCTTTTTTCTTTCCACTAGCAGCCATGCAGTACAGATGGCAAACTGGCCTGAGAGATGAAACATCTATTGATTGGGTAAATCGTGTCAGTACAGCCATCGCAGATTTGAAGTTCAAATTTAGATAGATGTGACAGATTTACTACCAGTTACAGTGAAGGGAATGTTTCTGCAAAAGTGATGTAATCATCTCCAGATTTGTTTGCAGGAAAAAAAAAAATAGTTTTTTCAGTCTTAACTGATAATACTTTTTACTGTGAATAAGGCAATAATTAAACTTCTTGAGTGACTGAACAACATAAACAGAAGATGTGTAAATAATGTGTGTCCAGCAAGACACCCAGCAGTTTTCATTGACAGGGCAGTTCAGTTATTTTTAAGAATGACCACCACCATTTCCAAAAGAAACCTCTTAATTCATATTAATAAATGAAACAGATAATAAAACAGTAAATGTAGCATTAGTCTAATCTACAAGGAATTGAAGGCAGTTATTTCCATAATTCTGTGAAATGGCAATGAATGCTAATTACGAATTTCAGGGATCCATTTTTTTATCTTACTGTTTTTGTATCTCGTGATACTAGGGGGAAAAATACCACCCTGAGGCAAATTATTCCAAATGCTTAACTAGTTAATTTATCACTTTTACTCTTGCCAGTTAATGTAAGTAGCAACCTATTTATTATAATGCTGTTAAAATTAATCACATGTAATTTAACATTTTCCTTCCAGAGTTGCTCTATCAGTCATTTTTGAGTGTTCTTTTTGTTTTTCCCTTGTGTGTGTATCTGCTCTTGAACATAAATTCCCACAGGTTTGATAACATTTTCTTTATCATTACTTTACCTCACTGTAAAATTAAAAGACGGAGGTTACGCTGCAAAAAACTCATCATTAATCCATCTGAGAAATGCATAGTAATACACTGGATCATAAGCTAAAAGTGCTGCTCTTCCCTGTCCTAGGGAGGCACCGTGATCGGCAGCGCGCGCTGCAAACCCTTCCGCACGCGCGAGGGCCGCCTGCAGGCCGCCCTCAACCTGGTGCAGAGAGGGATCACCAACCTCTGCGTCATCGGCGGCGACGGCAGCTTGACCGGCGCCAACCTCTTCAGGGAGGAGTGGAGTGGGCTGCTGGAAGAGCTGGCACAGAAAGGTGAGGGTGCCTTCATGCCCCCTAGACTTCCCCTCCAGTCTGCAGGGAAGTTATGAACCCCAGCTGTAGGTGTGCAGATTGTATCCAGAGGGTATTTCTAAAGTTTAAAAATCAAAATGCATTGATTCTAGGACATTGTGTGGTTCTGCATAGGGTAATAGCTTTTGGTTTCTGTGCATCCACTCATGAGTATCATAAAGGTCCAAAAAAGGCCAAATAAATTACTGGGCAACAGTCTATGTGGCTTTCTTCTATGAATCATTTTCAGGATCTGAACTTCTTACCTTTGCTTGAAAAGCCCTGTGCCCTCATATCCAGTCTGAGGTGGTAATTCCTTTCCTACAGCAAGCTACACATTTGTATGCTATCAAATTGTGTTGCTTTCCTGCCTGTATGTCACTGTTTGTTTAAGATCAGAACATCAAGTGGCTGTTGATAGAAGTACAGTCAGCCCAGTAGTTGTGTTTGATAGAATCCAGGAGAATGTATAGGGAAGAGTAAAATAATGCTGTATTGATGCCATGTGTTACTCATGGTACATAAATACCCTGATAGGTTCCATCCATTTCTGTCTTCGGGGCTTCCTGAACCAGATGCTGTTAGCAGTCCTTAATGAATTTCTCTTCCATGAATATATACAGTCTATTTGAAAGCATACAGAGTTTTGCTGAAAACATTGTGTAGCAAGGAGTTCTGCAGCTTCGCTGAATAATGAAGATGGTGAAGAATCTTCTTCTGTTTATTTTGATTCTGTTGGCTTCTAGATCATTTGATGTCCGTAGTTTCTGTGTTAGAGTAAACCATGAACGATCAATCCTGCTTCCTGCATGCCACTTAAGATTTTACAGCTGTCTTATTTTCCCTTCATCATCTCTTTTTCTAGATGGAAGAGTCCTAGTTTGCTTAGTTGTTCCTTATATGTAAGTTCTATATCTTTGATCATCTCTGTTGCCCTTCTCTGAACCTTTTCCAGTTCTATCCTGTTTTGAGGTGGGGAGGACCACAACTGCACCCAGTATTCAAGATGAGGGCAAACCATGGATCTACACAGTAGTATAATGATCTTTGTTTTGTTCTCTATTCTTTTCCTAATATTTTCTAATATTTTGATTTTTTTTTTACTGCTGTTGAGCATTGAAGCTGATTTATTAATGAAAACAGCATTATTATGTTATGCTGGGAATAGTGTTATTTTGTTTGTGATGTTAGGGTACATTTTTTTCATGTGTCTTAGTTTACATTTATCTGCAATGAATTCCATCTGATACTTTACTGCTCACTGTGTCTTGCTAGTCTTCTTCATTTCTTCTCAAACACTCCATACGTTTAGATCCAAAATAATTCCGTTTGATCAGTAAACTTTGGCACTTTGCTGCTCATTCCCTTTTCTAGGTTATTGCTGAGTGTGTTGAACAGCGCAGATCCCTGTAGAACTCCATTGGTTACCTTCCTAAGATACAAGAATTTGCATTTACTGCTGCCCTCTGCCTCATATTTTTTACCCTCTGTTTCACATCATTTACTCTATGAAAAGCCTTCTGTCTTACACAGTGACTGCTTAGTTTCCTCAAAATCCTTTGGCAAAAGACTTTGTCAATGGCTTTTTAGAAATCTAAGTAGAATATGTCAATCAGATATCAAGTCACATTTGGAGCTCTAGAAGAGGTTTGTAATGCATGGTATACATTCATAGAAAACATTTTGATTCTTCTTCACGATGTTATATTGATCTTCATGGACATCAGTTATATTTTTCATTATGGTTTCTGCTGTTTTTCTGTAATGTAGACATTAAACACACTGATACATAGTTCTTGAATCTCATATTAAAATTTTGGCATTATATTTACTACCATCCCATCCACAGATACTAAGGTAGTTTTATGTGCTTAAGCAGCTAAGGTGTTTCATCCTTGAGATCCTTTAGAACTCTTGGATGATGCAGCATTTTTATTGCTCTCTTGGGAGACACTGCTAAGATGTAGAATAGGAGCTTTTTTGTTCTGTTTGCTTATTAATCATGAAATCAGAGCCTTTCAGTGTTGCAAAAGAGAAGTCTTCAAAAGTTGGATTATGGTTTCTAACTGTTTACATATGCCCATAACCACATCCAGTTTGCATTGTTTTGCTTCTTCATTGCATGTTACACACTGAGACTGTAATTTGAATGGTACTGTTTTAACTTGAAACCATCATTTTTAAGGTTGGTTACAAAACTTGGGAATTATTTGACACTTTGAGATGGACTGAAAAGCTCTTATTTCCTTCCTTATTGTAAGGAGTTCTGTGCAGGATTCTTTTGTTTGGATGTGTGATTGGCTTTTGTTTGTAGTTTCGACTAACCTTGTTACCCAAAATATCTAAACATAATTTAATGTTTGGATATGTTTAATTTTTAAAAGTAGAGCACCCAAACAATATGTGTAATTTTTTTTTTTAATAGTCTTACAGTTCTTCCTCTGAATACTTCTTTACAGGAAAGATTGATGCAGAGGCTGTTAAGAAATATGCTTACCTTAACATTGTGGGAATGGTTGGATCCATAGACAATGACTTCTGTGGCACTGATATGACCATAGGTACTGACTCAGCTCTGCACAGAATAATTGAAGTTGTGGATGCCATCATGACCACTGCTCAGAGGTAAATTGAGCATAATATAGAGACTGATAACAAATACACAGATGTTTATGCTTTTGTTTAAGTTCATTTTAAATAGTGGGTAGGTAGCTGGGGAAATGAAAGTTCTTTTTGATTGCATCTTTTAAGTGTCTTGGTTTCTTTTTTTACTTAGCAACTGCTTTTTCATCATTCCTGTCATGGCAGCACTTGAAGTATGTCATCACAGAGACTGCATCAGCCTTAGGGGCAGACTTGGTTTTTAATGTTTTTAGACTTTTTGAGACATACTCTGTAAGAGAAGATCCAGACACACCGTGAATAGTACAAAAATAGCATCTGTCTTATATAAGCTTTATTTCAGTAAGAATTAAGCAATTTTTTTAAAATATAGCTATATCAGTACAGTTCTTAACTATGGGTCTACATTATTTACATTTCCAGTAAAGGGTCACATCTTCTCTTATAGCTGCCCATACATGTTTTGCAAGAAAGTAGAGAAAATGAATTATGCATTGGAAGTACTTAATTTTAAATATATTGTTTAATGTGACAACAATTTTGTTTTCTTAATGTTTTTCTGTTTTGCTAAGGAATTCTGAGTGCATGAGGTACATGGTTTACCATGGTAAACACAAGCTGTTTCATGATACTGTGTTCAGTTAATTTGTTTTCTTATTTTTACAGCCATCAGAGGACATTTGTTCTGGAGGTTATGGGGCGACACTGTGGGTATGTATTGTCTTCAGCATTTTGTGTCTTGTATAGGTACAATCATGAAAGAAATCTGAACCATAAAAGTCTAATCATTTGTTCTGCTTATTAGGTATCTAGCTCTGGTTAGTGCCTTAGCCTGTGGTGCAGATTGGGTGTTTATTCCTGAATACCCACCAGAAGAAGGCTGGGAAGATTCAATGTGTGTTAAGCTTTCAGAGGTAATTTCTAATATGTTTGAGATTCCCGATGTCTTTGCGGATGTTTATTTGAAAGCAGTGATTGAAAAGTGTGATCAGGACTTAAGGCAAGTCGTTGGTTTCATTGTCACATAGAGTTCTCTCTGATCTTGAAGATTTCTTTTCTTGCACTCTGTGATTGTTTTGAGCAATCATATGACCCACTCTGGGAATTGCATAAAATTATACCTATATAAGGAGTATGTGCACATTTCCTCAGTAATTTGGTGTTAGACATTTTACTTCATCAGTGAAAAACCGTGTATGAAAAGAAAAGGTGTGAGAACACATCACGTATGAGTGATCAAGTACAAGAGATGTTTCTTCAAATCCTAGCAGCTTAATGTAGAGCAATTGATGATAAAATTATGCTGTAAGTTCCTCTTTTCTTTTTTTTTTAACTACACGAATGTGCTTTTATTTTTATTACAGAACCGTGCACGAAAGAAAAGGCTGAATATTATTATTGTAGCTGAAGGAGCTATTGATTGTCACAACAAACCTATAACATCAGAGAAGGTTAAGGATGTAAGTGTCAACATCCCAATGACACAAGATTTCTGTTCCTAAGATGGGACTTACTGTTAACAACAACATTTCTGTAGAGAAAATCTGTTCCTGTAAGATAGCCTATCACACAGTTGTATTTTATGCTTGTGCTTTATTATCTAAAATTCCATAGTCAAATTAAAGGGCAGTGTTTTCAGTGGCAATTAATTAGAACCTTTTCTCCTTGTAATACAGCGCAGCAGTTCAAAAGCATCTGCTTCATGGGTGCCTTAATTGATAGTTTGAAATGAGCTCAAATCTCTATTTATAATCCTATTTTACTTTGCATGTCTTATAAAATTTTTAATATTGGTCTGTCTCACAGTGAGTAATACTGTGTGCTTTGGACAAAGTCTCGTCCAAATGGTTGCTTTGCTAAAAGTTTCATTGGTGTCTAAGATTAGGAAAACTTTTAAGCTGAATTCTTCAGCTTTTTTTTTTTTATTTTTAAAGGGGTCATTAAGAAAAAAAAAAAAATTGGGAAATAGTCATTGGTAGAAAGGAGGTATAATTCTTTGGCTTTACCTGGGGTTTATCTGTCCTGTGACTGTGAAGTTCTGTTTTCCATAGCTGTCAGTTTTAGAGAAACCTTTGCCTTCAGAATAGCAGTTTTATGAAGTAATATTTAGCACTAAGTGGTGTTAAGTTACATGATGCTAACATATATATAAAATAATGATAATGATAAACCCACTGTATTTTGCAATTCTGTGCAGCTTGTGGTTCAGCGGCTTGGTTTTGACACCCGAGTAACCATCCTGGGTCATGTGCAAAGAGGTGGAACCCCTTCGGCTTTTGACAGAATTCTTGTGAGTATTCCCAATGTAACTGCTCATGGCACCACACAGGACAGCTACATTTTGATTGTTTATTTGGGGGCGAGATGGTTCTCTACCTGATTAACTTGACAAATCAAATTGTTATCACACATTGACCATCTGAATAGCTCCAGCTCAGAGTAGTGAAGCACTTTGTGTGAAGAAATCTATGTTTAGGTTCAAAATGTGAAGCTTAATAGTCCGTAATATGGGTATTTAACAGCCCACAACTTTTTCACCTTACCAAGGAGTGGTTTGTGTCAGCTTGAGTTATGGAGAAATCAGGACCATTTCTGTGATAGGAAGCCTTGCGCATTTCAGTGCTTGCTTGGGCACTCACACATTCTGTGTTTGCAGGCCAGTCGTATGGGTGTGGAAGCCGTGCTCGCCCTTTTAGAAGCTACTCCAGATACCCCTGCCTGTGTTGTGTCCCTGTCTGGAAACCAGGCTGTCCGTCTGCCTCTGATGGAGTGTGTGCAGATGGTGAGGCTCTGGCAAAAAACCAATTTATGTTACTTATCTACTACAACAGACTACTATGTACAATAATTGCCTGTTCTCATTAGGACATTGATGGAATGTGTACAGCAGTTGTCCGTATTTTAGAATGAGTAATGAAGTTCACGTGTGTTCTCTATGTGTTACTATTCATTTGCAAACTATCAAGGAATAGGAAATACATATCTTCTTAATATGTTCTAAAATTTCATCTCAGATCTTCTGTTTTTACTGTTACAACAAATTCTTCAGATGCTTGCATCCATTTATATGTCATACACAAGTCAGGTTTCTGCATGCAAACTGCTCAGTTTAAACTGAAAAAAGAAAAGGCATAATGATACATTGATTTCTTTGTCCCATGAAAGCTTTAGGTATTTGTTTCTACTTTCTTCTCTTGTACCCTGTAATTTATGCTGTGAGAGGAGGTAGCTCATAAAGTGAGGAAATTGTCAGTGTTTCTTTTTTCACTGTGGAAATACATTAATATGTGGAATATATGAGATAATCTACCTCCTGCATTTTTTAAACATATTGAGTAATCAACTTCTTTTTTCAAGACTCAAGAAGTCCAGAAAGCCATGGATGAGGGAAGATTTCTTGAGGCTGTGAGGCTTCGTGGAAGGTATGACCTATAGCTTCTATCAGTTTATTTGCTGTAGAAAAGCTGAGTTGCCTTGCTGTTATGCTGTCATGTGACATTTTATTTAAAATATTTTACTAACTGTATGGTTTTATGGGTTTGAGAAGGAGAGGAGACAGAAGAGTTGCCTAAATAGAATATTTGAAATTCTTACCTTCAATAAAACATGCAAATCAAAGCAAACTGTAACTCACTGCTGTGTCAGACTAGTGACTATTCCTAGGCTAACTGGTCACAGAGCAAAAAGCTGCTGTGCTGTATGACCTGACTGGTAGCAACCATAAGTTTGTTTATTCATGAATTTGAGGCCAGTCCTGTGAGCCTGTTTGTAAGTAGCTGGTAGTTTTCCAGCAGTAATGTTGGAGGAGGTATACTTCAGTCCCGTCAGGAGAGTGGTTTCTGTTTCGAGTCATTTGATAATAAAATGCTTTCTCCCCAGTCTAGAAAACTAATTTGTTAACCATGTAGTTGTTTTATATTTTATGACTCTTATCTTAAAGAGTTGAATATTTTTCATTGTTCAGTCATTTACAGTTTTGGCCATGTTTTGCATTTGCAGTAACAGTGGTATTAATATTTCATGCCAGTTTGTTAAAGTTTCTGAAAAATTGAGATGTTCCTTTAACTATGAGTTTAAAGTTTTACTATTTTAGTTGCTTATCTTACTTACTCATTTGTTTAGGAGCTTCGAAAACAACCTTAACACATACAAATTACTGTCGCACAAAAAGCCGGATGCTGAGCTTCCAAAGGTGAGTGTGCAATACATGTCTGCTTTTGGGATCTATTAATAACTCCCTTCAAACCTCTACTATAGCATAGTTTATAAATTAAATATTATGAAGATGCTTGAAGCACTCTAGTTTATTCTAATAATAAGTAACATTTTTAAAGTGAAATGCCATTGTAACTAGAAAATTGCTGTAGGCAGTTCCTTTCTGTCTTGGATTTACATCTCATCCCAGTTGTTGCAATGTCTGGTTCTAATAGTTACTGTTTTGCCCTCTGTTTCTTACCATGTAGAGAGAGAGGGTGATATTTAAGATCATGATTAAGACTCTGAAAATCTTGAGATAAAGGAAGATTCTATATTAAAAGAATTCTAAGTCTTCCTTTTGGAGGGTAAAACCACTGAAGAACAAGGGCAAATTCAGGAGTTCGTGGGAAGCAATACTGAGGACAGGTGCATCACCTTTATGTGAAATAATAAGTCACTGTGCATAATATAATAAGGAAATTTGGATTTGTGTATAGAAAGCAGACACTAAATTTTGTGCGCAAACACATCTTAGATGGGATTTTTTTTTGTTTTTATTAAAAGTTTACTGAATAGTTCTGTGTTTGATCGTAGTTGGTGACTGTGATATCACTTGTTAATTCCTTTTTTAATTGTAGTTTGTGACCATTTGCTACCTTATTTGCATAATTATGTTGCTGTTACACTTTCTAGAAATCTTTTTCCCAAATAAATATTTGAGTAATGATTACTGGTGGCAGCTTCTCAATATTATTAGGGAGCAAAATTGCACTGATAATACAGTAAGGAGCTAAGACTAGCCTTCAAGAGATCAAGTAATTCAGGATTTTTTAGGTGGATATTTAAGATTTTCTTTGGTGGATCAGGTGTTTGGGTGATGAGGTTTTTTTTACAGCAATGCAAATTCAGGATTGTTAGCACTGGGCTTTTGCATTTTTTTAAAATACTTTTGTCATACCTTCTGTCATAAATGGCATTAGAAGGAAATGTAGGCCACATGTAATTACTAACTACTTGGATTTGACCATACTAACAAAATCTGTGTGCCTTCACTAAAAGAGGTTGAATAGGAATTAAAAAGTGGGTGAAATGAGCATGTCACAGGAACTGAGGAAAGAGCTAAGCTGATCAGATCAGGAGAGCCAGCTGAATGCTCTTCTTCAGCAGTGCTTCTGCACACATTTTATTTTGCTGTTTGTGATTGCAATGCATTTTTCTACAATCCTTCAATTGTACCAAAACCAAAAAACATAAAAACTATGTATACTCTGGCTCATGTCTCTTTTGTTGTGTTTTTTTGGGGGGGTTGTTGTTGGATTAGGTTTTGTTTGGTTGGTTGTTTTTTTTTTTTGTTTGCTTTTGTTTGCTTGTTTGTTTTTTAATCAGATGAGATTCCATGATCATTACTTAACAACTGTTCTATTTTTTGTTTTGTTTTTTTTGTTCTCATCTTCCAGAATAAAGCTAAATAACTTCTATGGCTTCTGCAGGGCCAAATTGTTACAATTGTCGTTCAGAAATGTTTTAAAAACTTCCATAATCTGAAAATATGTGGTTTTGGAAAAGATGCTGAGTGCTTCTGTTTGCTGAAGTATTGTCAGTTGCTTGAAAAACCTGGCCAATAGCTTAATTTTAAAACTTGTCTGTTCCACTCTGCATTGTACTGACAATACACACATAAATGCTGTGGTACTAGAATCAGTTCCTACTTTTTTCTTTTGCTACTGTTGGTGTGTTTGCAAAAAAAAAAAATTCTGCTTTAGTAACATGAAGGTGGTTGAATAACAATGCCCAGGTTGGGTGGAGCTCTGAGCAGCCTGGTCTAGTGAAAGTTGTCCCTGGCCATGTTAGGGGCTTGAAACAAAATGATCTTTATGGTCCTTCCAACCCAAACCGTTCTGTGATTCTATTTTATGTTTCTCAAACCTGGACTAGAATATAAAAACCTAAAGAATTTAACTTGTAAGCCAAATGAAACTATGATAAAGTCTTATTTAAGAAAAACATTCTTTTCTAAAAAATTGTTTGTCTGTTTGATATTCTGCAAGTGAGGAAATATGTCTGCACCTTCCAGTTAACTTTAAATTTTCAACATATTTAGGGGCTTTGAAATTTCCTTTCCTGCATTCTAGTATTTAGCAACTGCATATGTTGTATAAATTAACTATGGTGTAGAAGTCCAAGTCCTTACTAAATATTATTTTTGTCTTGCAGACTAATTTTAATGTGGCAGTTTTAAATGTGGGTGCCCCTGCAGCTGGAATGAACGCCGCAGTGAGGGCTGCAGTGAGAGTTGGCATGACTGAAGGTCACAAAATCTTTGCTGTCATTGATGGTTTCGAAGGGTTCGCTAGAGGGAAGGTCAGTGTCATGTGTGTGCATTATAAAGTGCTGTGTACCCCATCCCACACTACCACCTTTGTTCATGTTCTTGGAATGTATGTTCTGTCATAACTGCTGAGGGAGCTGCTTCTGTTAGGTGCTTTTATTTCATACAGATCTTTAAAACCTAGATTATAATTGTATTTCTCAAGTATTCAAGTCTGTAGAGTCATTTATGCTGAGTGTTACTCATCATATGCTGCACAGCTACAGAATCAGTTCAGATGAATCCTACCTTTGAATTTTGGTCAATTGGTTTAGCATATTGTAGTTTCTTCACAGAGCAGCAGAAAAATCCCTGATTCTGAACAATGAGATTGCCCATGTATTCCTTTTCTGTAAGAAACTTTGTAATGGTGCTTATTGAGGGAGGAAGCTTTTTTTCTTAGTTAAGTTAGGTTATTCTTTTCGCCTGTTTTTAAACATTATGCATTGGTTGGTGTACTGAAGAGAAACCGAATACAAGACTAATGATTTCTGTGCCTGACTGGAACCACAGATCCCAAAACATACATCAAAGACCTGGCATTAGATTTTTTTGCTTCACATTCAGTAGGAGAGGATGTGAAAATGGGATCGAAATATGAAACACAGAGACAGGGTTCATCCTTGTCTGGAAGAAGAAAGAAAAATGGAACAGAAAGGGATTGTAGTAATTTGAGAGAAATGGAGTTAAGCTCTTGATGCTGTTTTCTTTCTCTGCCTCATTTAGTTTTAGTGATGTCAGTGCCCAACAGCTTGTTCCAACAGCTTTTCATGAAGTAGTACCTGATGTTGCTCAGGAGAAGTAATTGGATAATCACTTAACAAAATCTCCTTTTTTACTTTTATTCAAAGATAAAGGAAATTTCCTGGGGAGATGTTGGAGGCTGGACTGGTCAAGGAGGATCAATTCTTGGTACAAAACGGTAACATCAATATTTTTGTCAATTGGTATGATGAACTGTAGGATTTTATATAACCTCTGTATGCTTCCATGCACTTTTCTTTCCACAGAGTGTTTTTAAGTGCTCAATTTTTGTACATTGGGGTGTTGTTTTTTGTTTTTTTGTTCAAATCCTTGTTCTCCAACTTTGGTATCTTTATAGTACTGAACCAGCTCTGAAGAGTGTGAGTTGGGGTCTCAACTTAAAAATTTCCTGGCGTCTTTACACTTTCAAGGATGGCAAACCTACAGTTTCTTTACACTTGACATGATTGCTAGTTGTTTTTCTGGAAGAGTTACTTGTATGGATAAATATGTAAAACAAAAACCATTGTGTTGCCTGCTCACTTTATGGTTTCAGCTTAGTAATGAGTTCTTAGTGCTTTGCAGTCTGTAAATTGTTTTTTTCTTCTGGTTTAATGATTTTAGTACTCTTCCTGCAAAATATTTGGAGAAGATTGCTGAGCAGATGCGCACTAACAACATTAACGCCCTTATGGTTATTGGTGGATTTGAGGTACACTGAAATGTCTAATTATGTCTAAGTAGAGTAGAATTCTGAACAAAATTAATAGCCTCTTTCAATTTTTACCCAATCTTCATGTAAGGTGCATTTGACTGTATCTCTGTATGATGCATGACATAGATAGCGTTTAGAATCGTAAGTGTGGAATCAGTCAGTGGTTCTCTGGCAAGCTGGCATTCAAGACCGTGACTAAAACTGCCAAACAGATGTGCTAAATGGATAAATGAGAGAGTGTTATAGTTTTTTGTATTAAAATAAATTAATAACTTCTGCAGTGAATCCTTGCAGAAGTTCTTGACTCTAGTAGAAATTGTACTATGGTTCCTTATTTAAGCCACTCTTCTCACATAGTGCATGTCCAAATCCGTAATGGATCTAGAGAAATATTTTTTTGTTTCAAAAAACCAATTAATTTTTGAAATTTTTATTCAGGAAAGTATTTTGCCTACTCTTTGCAGAGAAGAATGTGCTCTTTGCTTCTGGATAAAGGATGTACCTTCCTTTTTTTGCCCAAGCTGTTAGCTATGACCCTAATTCAGGAATATTAAGATTTTTAAATCAGGAGTAACAGTACCTGAAGATTGGGGAACTTAGTTTGTTTTGTTTGAAAACCAACATTTTGTGTCTAAATTATTTATTTTCAAGAGAACGTAAGTTCTATTTATTGTTTTTAAATGTATGCCTATTTCTAATGCTTTCTTTTTTGTCTGTGTTAGATTTTAGTTGTTCCTTAGTGCTCTGACTTGCTGAAGTGTGCTGTGGTAGAAATGGCTTCCCCTGTGGCCCTTCTCATTTTGTCACTCCCAACTCTGCCCTTACTTTATTCATCCTAATTTTTCACCTGATGCCTGTGCCCAACAGGCTTACCTTGGACTTCTGGAATTGTCAGCTGCCCGGGAGAAATATGACGAATTCTGTGTTCCAATGGTTATGGTTCCTGCAACTGTTTCCAATAATGTACCGGGTTCAGATTTCAGCATTGGTGCAGATACTGCTCTGAACACTATAACTGATGTAAGTCTGCTCTTGTGTGTGCATACTAACAAAGCAGTAGTTTAAACTTACTCAATTGGCTACAATTGGATATTTTTGTAGACCAGAACTTCAGAAATGCGATCTGGGAAATTATAATTACTTGATATAGCCACAGTCATGACACCACTTTAGAAAAGAGGAAGTCTGGGATCCTAAATGCTTCCATTTAATTTCTGCTGAAACTACAACAATGTCTGAATTTTTTAAGTGCAAGATAAGATGGCATCTGTTGTTGTATAAGAAAGAAAGAAACCTAAAGCTGAGACTTGATGATCATTTGCACTGTAGAAAGGAAAAAAATCCTTTTTCTTATTATGTGGAGTTATAGTATACCCAGCTGCAAGAAACACTGAAGGAAAGTTGCTCTGTTGAGAAGTATATGGTTAGTTATGAGCATCTTTACTCCTCTAAGAGAATATGTAAAATCCATATTTTTCTAATAATTGACATTACATTTATTCTGCTAATAACAGATTTAATTAAAAGGGTTGATACATGTTAAGTATTTTTTAAAAAATCAAATCCAGTAATATAACGTAGAGTAAAAATTGAATGTTTAATCTCTTAGGAGGAAAACCTTCTCTACTTTGAGTGTGATAGAGCACTGGAGAAGGCTGCTCAGGGAGGTTGTGCAGTCTCCTGTGGAGATAATCCAAACCCTCCTGGATTGTTCCTGTGTCATTTGCTCAGGTGATCCTGCCTTGACAGGGACTTGGGGTACATGATCTCCAGAGGTCCCTTCCAACCCCAGCCATTCTTCAGTTCTCTAATACTAATCTCAGTTGAACGGAAAGCATAGTCAGTTAGACAAAAAGAATTTCAAGTTGCTTTTGAAAATGAAATTACAGTTCTCTTATCACTTAAATGTGTTCAAAAATTTTAATCATGATAGCTTTTTCATTTCAAGGGTTCTTCAGATGCCGCCAACTTTAAATGCACTACCATCATTTTCTTTTTTTTTTTTTTTTAACTGTTCTGACATAAATAATTTTAACTTCATGGAAAGAAACCCTTCAGCTAGGAAATATCAGTTTCCTGAAATATTGCCTTGAATAAGACTGTAAGCTAACTAAAGTTTGTTGCATGAGTTCTTTATAGACAACTTGGGTTATAAATGTTGATCTTGTTTCCAGTTCTGGTAAATAAAAATATCCCTCCAAAATGACTGATAACGAACTGAGGTGAGTAAAATGATTGTGCATAATAACATCTGCTTTCCTTTTTCTCTCATCTTCATAAACTTTGTTAACCAAACTGACTTCTTTTTATAGGTTATTTCATGCAAAGGGAATATATTGTAATCAGTCTCTACTGCTGTGGTTTGCTCTCTGTTTAGGTTTCTAGGTATCATTTGCCTTCATTAGATAAAATGTTCGTATTTCCATGTTTTCCATGTGGTAGTTGAAAACCTTTCAAAAGCATTTTTTGTTTTGCTAATGGCTTTTTTCTGGTTGTTTTTAATTTTATTTTGCCTAGATTTTTCTCTGGAATAAATATGAAAAGTAATGGCTTTGCAAGATTTAGATTGTGTTGAGTGAATAATTAAATTTGGGTTGATTTTTTTTTTTTTTTGTCCTGATGGAGCAGACTTTAGCATTCTGAAAACATTTCTGCTTGGTATCTTTTCCGTTTTTGCTCTGGTTGTTTGAACATGATTCATCAAAACTCCCAGTGAAAAATACATCTTTTCAGTCTTGTGCCATGCTCAGATCAGGTGGAGTAGCAACTGTGCCTCCTGTTAAATGTGACCAGATAAGCTCAATACATTGTCATACAATTGACTGTGGTAAGCAGAAGTAGAAGGTGGACATGAATATCCATTTTATCTAGTTTTATATATGGCTTTTTATTCCTGTTACCACAGTTAGATCAATAAATGCATCATAATTTACAGTGCTCTCAGAGCAGTAGAACCTCTTCTGAACACCAGTGTGTCATCACACTTAGTTTTTCTGTGGTACAGTTCTTACTTGTATGATCTTGCCTACCTCTAGTAAGGTAAGTACAGTTGTGCTGGTGATGAGGGATTGCTGCTGTTTGGCATCGTTAAACACTTGCAGTTGTTTAAACTTGTCAAGCCGTGTAAATAGTACCCTAAAATGTTTGCTGATAAAATGTGTTAAAATTCCGCATTTAAAAGAAAAACAGTTTAAAAAACAGATTTAAGAGATACATACCTTCTGAATGAGAGATTAGTGAAGAATGTGCTCCTCTCAAAGGCATAAACAGTGGATACATTTCTCAATAACTAATTTAGATTTTATAACAGATCATGGGACCCTTTTGAAATGTTCCACTTTTCCACTTCTGTTTTAAAATGTTGGCTTTAAATTTGATTTATCTTTTGAATAATGTTTTAAATTTAGGATAAACCATATTTTTCACTTCACTTTTCAGAATAATAGAAAAACTGCTGATGGCAACATAAATATAAAATACCTGGGAAAAACTGGATTTTTCTACCTGAGGAGGATATGCTTAAGGCTGATATATATATATATATAGGCATACAAAGTAAACCTTTTGAAGGATAAGAACATGAACTTCGAGTTTTCGGTTAAATGAAGCATCACTAAAATAACTACCATTATAAAAACATCTATATTCTCAAGTATGTTTCTATATGAATATGTAATGAGATGAAATTAATAGGATGTTATTTTGGATATCAGACCTCAGGAATGTGACAGCCATGAAATGAAAGGAAAAAATATTAGCTAGGTGAGAATAATGGAACCTGAAAAAGGGAGAGGCTAAAACTTTATATTGTGTTCTTTGACAATATAACCTTTCCTTTCAGCAAAGGAAAAGGGGGTACAGACTGATGATTTGGTTTTGTGAGAGAAAAAAATCAAACATCCCCTGAGGAACAAAAAAAGCTGCAGTCAGATGCCTTAAGGCAGTCTCCACACATTTCCCATGGAAAACAGACGCCTGTACCTTCCCAGTAGCATATGTGGCTCCACATGACTCTGAAGTAGGAAGCTGAAAATTAGCCTTGGCCACTAGCTAACCTGTTAATTTTTCATCTCCTTCAGTCCTAGTAACAGCTGATGGGCAATAACTCCATCCCCTTCAGTAGCCATTTGTATTTAGATCAACTTAAAATCAACAAACAGTAGTCTTTGCTTGACTGCATGAATTTTTATAAAGCATCCTTGGTTATGTTGGTTATGGCCATAGCCTTTTTAGTAACACAAATCCAATAAAAGGGTAATAAATTATTAAGCCATTTTATTTATTAACATAGTGCAGTATCCCTCTGTGATCTTACTGTAGTAATTAAAAAAAAAACAAAACACATTAGCATAGCAGTTACTAAAACCGTTGTTCACGTATTTGCCCTTTATAATTAGGTGACCGTATATTAAAAGCATTTTCATATTTTGCCACAGCGATGCAAAGATGTTGCATATAATTTTCTAATGCTCATGCTTGGTGAAGGTACAGTCATTGGATATGTTGGCTGAAATCACTTGCATCAAATAAAATGGCAATATTTAATGCAAGTAAAACATATCTTAACTGCATCTTAACATACCATGAATGCAGACTAACCAGTTACCTTAGTTATTGCTCTCCATCTCCCTTTGACTTGGTTTTCTAGAAGTCTTAATATAAAACCTTTCAGAGAAGCTCCTGTTCTGCAGATCTCCAGGAAACTGTGGTTTTACCAAACCACTGTTACTTTGTATGTCTTTATCCTTTTAGTAGAAATCTAAGTTCAAAGCAGCCTGACTGAGCTGAGTTGGGCCAGGCAATTACTGGAATTTCCTAAGTGAAGTCTCAGCCACTCAAAATAACAAATCCCAAATAAGCCACTACAATTTGTTGCTCCTGACTGTACTGCTTCTCAGTTCTTTGGGTCTGAAAGCACCATCTTTCAGGCTGTGTTTCAACCTCAACCTGAAAGTATAGCACTGAGCCATTGCATTTACAAAACATGTGAGAAGAGAGAGGTTTTTAGAAAGTCAGTTTGCATTTATGCATCTACAGCCATAAACATTCTGTCTTCTCACTGAACAGGATCTGCTCTGTCTAGGACAAAAGCCCAGGAGAGCTCTCACAGGTAGGGGATTTTCCCTTAACTTTCTTCTAAGTTATTTCTTAAATCAGTCACTGTGCAGATATGCCTGGAGATACCTCAGGTATCTGATTTTGATCTGCAGTAGTTTGTTTCTCTGAACCAATTTGAGAAATTAAGAAAATGAGACTTCTGTGAACATCAGTTTCTGGGAGAAAGAGATGAAAAAGTAGTGTTTCATGTAATCAGGCTTTCTGGTGGAGAGCCTTTACCATAGGCAGTTCAAGGAATTGCCACACTTCATGAGAGATGCTGATTAGTTTAGATTAGAAATAATTGGAATAATGTAATGTATGTTTACTTAAAACAGCTGCAAAATCTTAACATTTATTTTGACATCCACTAGGAACACCTAATCCTTTTGACATATTATATATTTTGTAGAGTTTGGAGTCGGATTTCCAAGTACCTAAAACTGCTCTTCAAAGAATCCTTGAACTCTACCTTGCAGATCTTATTAACTCATCCATGTGCACATACTCCTGGATTTTTCTAGGCCTACATCCAGTCTATGTGCACAGAGGCAGATGTGTGATGTTGATAGAAACTTTAAAGGCATGGGTGGACCTTTTTTTTTCCTTTCTCTTGGTGGAAATAGATGTGTCTTGACTTTCTAGGATAACATAGTTGGTTTTTTTTGTTTTTTTTGCTGGGTTTTTTTAAGTGTCTTTCTTTAAGCATTTTCTTCAAGTTGCAAGGGTTTTACCAGTTAACTTTCTAAGCTTCTTAGCATGCATCAAACTCTGTTATTTAGTCCTTTCTTGTGGAATGATTTCCAGTCCAGCTTTTTGCCATACTTTCCTACCCAGCTGCTTCAGACCTCTCTGCTGTGTACACTTCACGTTCAGTCTGTACTAACTTGTACTAATCCTCTGCATTTCTTCAAAGAGCATTGTGCCAATGCAGCCCCAGTGCACTGTTGTGGTATGAACAGGATATTTCCACACCCCCAAATAATCTCACCAATTGTGTTTACTTGGGCCAATGGACAGCCACATTTACCATCACATGCCAGGAGTCATTAGCAGAGCAGTGCAAGGACAAGAAATGTTTCACTCACACTTGTACCACTGCTTCAGGCCTTTGAAAGTTGTCTGCAGCTCTACGAGGCGCGTGCCAGCTTTGAGGAGTTTAGAGTTCCTATGTGTGTGGTGCCTGCTACTATTAGCAACAATGTGCCAGGCACAGACTATAGCCTTGGTGCTGACACTGCCTTGAATGCTATTGTGGAGGTAAGACTCTGTATCTTGTAAAAGTTAAGATGATAAAATGCATAAGAGGAGGATACCTAAAGATCTTGAAATGTCTGGTTTTCTTAAATAACTCAGTTACTGTGTTTTTTAATGGTTAATAGTTCAGTTTTCCAAGACTGATTAAAGATTAGCCTTAGAAAAAGAATTATGTTATATTCCTAATTTTTGGGTACTCTCTTTTGTTCTTCAAGACTCCTGCGTTGGTGCTGAGGGTATTTGCTTTTACTGAGAATCAAATATTTTGCTTTCTTCGATTTCTTTTTTTATCTTCTGTATTACTTAGGTAAAAGAAGAAAGCACATATTTTATAAATAAATGCCCCATTTGTTTGATGAATTATTGACTTGAGCTCTACCGTGCAGTAGAGCAGTCTTCTAAGTACGTGATTAACACCAAACACATGAATAGTCCTGTAGACTCCATTAGGCTTAACATACATTAAGTGCATATAAATGCATGGATAGTATAAGCAGTTAAGTGTGTCCCTGATGTTCAGCTAAACAGTGCAGGGTCAGAACAATCAGCATTCTAGTTTCAGTCTACCATAGTTTTTCCCTTGGGTGCAACTGTTTTATGAGTTCTTTCAGTCCTATTTACTCTGCTGAAGGCACAGCAAAGGGAGCTGAGCTGAGATCTAATGCAAACAAATGAGTAAATATTACCACCTCTGAGTTTTATCAAACCCATCATTAGCAAGCCATGTAACTAATCATGAAGTAATTTGCCAGGGAAGTTAAGTCAAGACTACAGATCCAGGGGGCTGGGAAAAGCAGGTTTGTTTTCCTGCTTTATACAGTGTTCTTGCATAGTGAAAAAGCTCCAGTAGGTAACTGGAAGAGCTGTGACAGAAAATAGGGCGGCCTGGCCTTTGGGAGCTGCAGTGCAGCATCCCTGGGTTGAGATGTCCCAAGGTGTGGTGTGGGCTCATCATGTAGCAATGTTCATAGGCAGAACATGGGTACTGTGCCACTCCTTCAGCTTTCCCCCCCCTTGGTCTGACATATATAGAAGTGGATAAGTCTGCTGATTTTGACTGTTGCACCTTCAAAAGTGGTTACTTTGAAAACAAAATGGGGCAACAAATGATGCATATAGTGCTGCTTCCTCTAACTTAATGGGTTTTGGTACTGATTTAATTACAGTTTGTATCGATTTCAGTAATGCTTTCAGTAAAAATAAAAAATATGGCTCCATCATTTGAATTTTATTGCCATTAAGATGTTAGGTTAATGCTAATAGCACTTGGTTTGGTGTTTTGAACATTAGGATTTGTCATTAAACTGGGTCGGTTCATATGAAAGCTCAACTAGCAATGGAATTCCAAAGAGTTCTCATGCTATGTTTATGATGTCTGAAACCTGCACCAGGTGTTCGAGGTTTGGCTTTTCCAGGCTGTAGTGTAGTGTATGAATTAATAATTCATTAAAGTCCATCTGTGCCAATTTCATATTTGGATATTTCTGTCACAGTCATTCTGGGAAAGCAAGAAAAGTAGAAGGTTTCTACTCCATCTCTTGTTCAGTCAAGGATAGAAACCCTTCTAAGTAGATTTCAAGTGGTAAGTCCCATAGGCAATGACTGATTGGCCTCCTTGCATAGTACTTGGAGATTCTCAAAAGGCAGAAAATTTCATTCTCCCACCAGCAAATGGAAAACCTTTTTAGACATCTTAAGGTTTACTAATACTTTCTCTCAAAATGGTGGAAATCTTCATGTGTGTATTTATTGTCTAAAGACAAGATTATTTTACACATAGTACTTATCCAGTTTCTGGCAGCTTTTTAAAAAATTAGTTAAATTTCCCCAGTGCTACAGTATTCTGCAAACATTTTCATGAAACAATGTTTGGAAGGAGAAAGTAAAGTGCCTGGGGACACTGTAAAACCCAACACACTTCTCTTAAAAATTTTCTTAAAATACTTTTCTGCTTAGGGTAACAGAATATCCATATTCTGAATAAATTCATGTGAATGCTACACTTTCATGTGTAAGCACATAATATGCATATATGCAAATACATAAATATTTATAAATTAAATTACATGTATCTTTCCCTAGCTTAACCTAAATACATGCATACACTGGTCTTAGTCTTTAAATGCATTAAACTGAATTATGTTAGATGTTCTAGAGTTTTTTTATTAGGTTTTATGATGTGTCAGTTAATGATTTTTTCTGTGATGTGTTAGATAAGGTTTTAAGGATCATATTGCTCACAATCTGAATTACAGCCTGAAGGAGTATTTTCGGTTAGCTGAATGAAGTTCTTGTTTTAAAAAACTGTGAAATAGAAATACCTCAAAAATTACAGCACCTACACTTACTCATTCAAAAAATCAGTAAGGCATGGGGATTTTTTAATGTTACTATAATTCAGCTTGCAAGATGACAAACTTCCTAGGTACTTTCATTTCCATTTTTATTAAACAGAACTGGTGTTGGGACACTACACTGGTTTCATAAAATTCTTCCTGTCATAAAGTGTGGTATATCCTATTTATTTATTTGTTTCTAAGACAAGAAAATAGGACCTCTTTATTTCTCTTACTTGCTTTCTGAAAGGAAAATATATTAATCAACAACTTTAAAATAATTTTGAGTGAGAAAAAATCATTCTAGAAGGTGAGCTTGTCAAACAGATTCTTGAGTATTGTTAAAACCCAAAGGTGGATAGTAAACTGGGTCCTAAGTTTCTGCATTTTCCTGAGTTAAGATGTTTACCTAAGATTCCTAGGTCGTGCTAGACCAAAGATTGCCTCTTTACTTTCCAGACCTCTTAGGCAGCTCTAATAAATATTGGTGTTAACTGGTTTCATGTAAGTAACAGATCTCCTTGTAAAAAACATTCTTTATGCTGGTCAGAGTAAAGTGCAAGTGGAGATTTCAGTCTTCTTACAATGAGTATGTACCTGTTAGTAAAAAAACAAAAGCATTTTAAAGCATGCACTAGTAGTGCTTGAAAGAATTATATTTATGTGAAAATCATTACCTGAAAGTAATTGGGCAATACATGCTCAGGACTTAAGAAGTTCAGTGTAGATGGGAATACAGTGAATTTTAATATCAATACTAAGAAGAAGAAAGCATAAGTAATGAGTAGAGTTAACAAAGAGAAGTTTATTCATACCACAATTCCTTTAAAAGCTTCATTCTATCTACTTGTATCTGTGTTAGAAAACACAGATATACAACTGGTTAATGCCACTTGTTTTAGTATTTGCAGGAAGCAAATATATTTTAAGAGTTGCTAGTAGAAAAACATTTTATTTCTACCGTGGTGTTCAGTATATGATTAGAAATCCTTTATTGGATAATTACTATAGTTACATGAGTTATGCTTTTTTGGAAGTCTTTAAAGATTTATTTTTTATAAACACTTTATTTTTAATTTTTATATTACCAGTAGATGACACAAAATTGCATGGCATACAGAAATGTAAAAAGTGAAGGGTTTTAGTGCATACTCAGGCTGTCGTGTCTCTGAGCAGACGTGTGACCGCATCAAGCAGTCGGCCAGCGGCACCAAGCGCCGCGTGTTCATCATCGAGACCATGGGCGGCTACTGCGGGTACCTGGCCAACATGGGCGCCTTGGCAGCAGGAGCTGATGCTGCCTACATCTTTGAAGAGCAGTTTGATATCAGAGAGCTCCAGGTATGTATTCAGCACCTTTTGCTCATTTTTAAGTAGATCTAAAGCTGTTGTACATGTATATCATAATGTGTATACTTGAAATAGATGACCCATGAAAGAAAAAAACAGCTGAGGTTGGACCTAAAATCTGCACTTGTCATGCCAGTTCCTGTGCCATAACATTATTTAAAGGAACATAGACACAATCACTGCTGACACCCCAGTTCAGTAAAATGACAAAAATAACTGTATTGGCCATTAAGCACTACTAAATGAATTGTTTCATTTTTAGTCTTCTGATTAAAATTCAAATTAAATGAACAGGCCTGGGTAGGTTTAAAATAAAGCCAAAAACAAGAGATAATATTCTTTCATTATGGTAGAGTTGTATTTAAAGGCTGTTCAGGACAGAAACTGACCAGTATGTCAGGTTTATTAGATACTGACTCTTACCCCAGCTATTCAGAGCATGTCTGGAGGTGTTACTAAAATAAAGCCCTCAGGCTTTAAGGATTATGGATTATGGTGTAGTACATACACAAGCTGATGTGGAACTTGTCTGCTGTGAGGACTTTACACTTTTGAGATGCTTAGTTGCCAGCTGCAGTCATGGACAAACACAAAGCTAAAAGGATAGAAATTTCCTGAGAAGCACAGAGATGTGAAATGAGTCAGAATTTATCCCCATGCAGTTGTTGGTAGGACTGGAAGGGCAGGCTGTAAACTTCAGTGGCAATTTCTGTATTTTTATGTATATCAAGCTGTATGCTGTACCAGTATAGTATATTAAGACCACCTTTGAGTTAATAAAATTTGTTACTTCTGATATAGAGAAAGATGTTAATTTTAACCCAAGATGAATAGCAATACACATCTTGGGTTAAATTATCCTGAATCTCCAAAAATCTTGGTAATTTGAATTTGCACATTTACGTGGAATATCTGATAGTTCTTGTCAGGAAATGCAGGCTCATTAAAGTTGTTTTGGATAAAGAGTTCTTTATGGATCTTTAAAAATACTTTTGTTTCTAGGCTAATGTGGAACACTTGACTGAAAAAATGAAAACCAGTATCCAGCGTGGTCTAGTGCTGAGGTAGGTAAAAGCAGTTGTAATAGATGGCATAAGTGATACTGAGCATTCCCAGCCGGGTAGGCTGCTTGGCCACTTGGAATGACACTCCAAGTCTATATTCCTTGATTATTCCTGTAACTTGAGGTTTTTAGAAAAGCTGTTGCTCCAAAAGGCAGTTCTGGGACCTGTCTGGAAGTTCAAGTCCAAAACTTACTTCTATGTAGATAAATTTGCTGTGTAATTTAATACTTCATCCTGTTTTCAGTCTGTTTTTTCATCGAGTTTGTCTTTTATTCTAGATTCTTTCTTACTAAAGGTAGTGTGTCACACACACTATGGCTTTCAGTATAAAAACCCTAAAAATCATGAGCCTGTTACATGGAAGTGAGTGTATGTGATCAGGTGAAAATGTCAAGCCAGGATTACTGCTATCAAGAAAAGGGAAAAGACTTGTCATTCAGTAGCTGGAAAGATATCCAGTGCTTTAGAGTAAATTTGCTA
The DNA here is from genome assembly GCF_029207755.1 of Chamaea fasciata. Classification (NCBI taxonomy): domain Eukaryota; kingdom Metazoa; phylum Chordata; class Aves; order Passeriformes; family Sylviidae; genus Chamaea; species Chamaea fasciata. The sequence goes on along the minus strand of NW_027094086.1, from coordinate 141,857,784 downwards.
ACTATCTGGCCTTAACTCTTACAGAAATGAGAACTGCAATGAAAACTACACAACTGATTTCATTTATCAGCTGTATTCTGAAGAAGGAAAAGGAGTGTTTGACTGTCGAAAAAATGTATTGGGCCATATGCAGCAGGTAAATATAACCCTAAAGTTACAAAGTTACAACTTTGTATGCACAGAATATATACACTACACTATTCAGGCATTTCAAACAAGTCTGACTCAAAATTAAGGAGAAGTGTGGATTTTTTGTTTGCAGGCTACTCAAAAGGTTTTTTTAGCATCAGGTTTTATTGCAAACCCTTTTTGAAAATCTAGGGAAAATATTAAATTTATTAATTTTATTTATATTCCTTTCCTGTCTATATTAATAAATCCACTTTTTTTCTTACAACTAATTGTAATACCATCTTCATAATACAATTATCTGCCCATATGTAATGTATCTGCTTCTTAAACCCTCTTGCAGAGATTCCATTGAGAAAATCTGTGCAGATGGGTGTTTTTGTGGAAGAGACAAAAGTGAGCTACTCCTTTGGCCTGTGTTATCTGCATTGCTTTATCTCACTATGCAGCTGTTTGGTGGGCAAAGGGAGTTCCTGATTCGGCTACTCCTATCACCAAGGCTGAGATGAAGGAAAGGTGCACAGACCCCTCCATTCTTCTAAGTGAGAAGTAGCATTGATTCAGTGAGAATTCCATAGGTGCTGAACACAAATTTCAAACACCTTAGATTGATTTATGGGGTGGGGCTTATGGTTTGTTTTTCTAAGTGGGGGAAATGGAAATTAGAGGTAGAGCAGGCCTTTAGCAGAGATAACTAATAAAACACACACCAATCCTTGTTTGATAAGCTGACCCAGAATTCAATTTCTACACAGGGTGGAGCACCTTCCCCATTTGATAGAAATTTCGGGACAAAAATTTCAGCAAAAGCGATGCAGTGGATCTCCAAAAAACTGAAAGAAACCTACCGGAAAGGTGCACAAATGTTTGGTGCAGTCTCTTACCACTGTCTTTGATTGTCTGTCAGTATGTACCACTCCTCCACAAACATATGAATGTTTCTTAGTCAACATACTCCTTCCCTTCTTGGTGATTTTATTATTCAGTAGTGCCTTGCTGTGCTTCCTGCTGTGGGAGCTTTTCCACTTGAGTGAGGTCAATAATTCAGATAGTTGTTTCATCATCCTCTTCAATAAAATAGCCAGTATGATTGCAGGTTTTCATGCATGCAGGAATTGATATCCGTATAGTTACATCTGTTCTTTTTTGTTTCATGCTGCCTTCATGGGAGACAGAAGGAGGTAATATGTTGTCTTTGGGAATTTTTGTAAAGCACTACTTCCTAAAATCTGATTTAAAACTGGATGCTAAAATTCAGTCCTTTTGTTGTTTAATTGCACTGTTATTTCATTACTAATCAACAAAAGCTAAAAAAGTGAAGCTCTAACCCTATTAAAGCACTAATTTGTTGTTTTATCATTCTGTTAAATAATCAGTTGCTGAAATTAGGCTCCTGTAAATTTTTTTGTTCAGTTTAATTACAGATAAATGGTATTTGCCCTTATAGATGTAAGAAAGATGCTGAATTACTTCATTCTTTTCAGGGAAAGTATTTGCCAATACCGATGACTCAGTTTGTTTGCTGGGAATGCGGAGACGCAACCTTGTTTTCCAACCCGTGGCTGAGCTCAAGAGTGAAACAGACTTTGTGTACGTATGCACTGCCTGGGGGCAAACACCTCACCACAGTCTGCCCTGCAGCACTTCAAACAAACACTTCCCAACACCTTACTGCTTTTGCCTTAGGCCTGAATTCTGCCAGATCCACTTGGATTGTTTGCTTCTTTCTTGCCTTTGTGCTTTTACTTCATCCTCCTTACACTTCAGAGTCTCATGAAGTCTGGGACGCTGCTGTCCTGCTAAGTAACTTCTGTGTGATTGCCTTTGCCTTAATGCCTAGAATTACTTTACTTCTGTTTCAGTTCAGCGGGGCAAAATTTTTATGCCGAATTTGGTATTATGCTTAACATCTTCCAGTAAGACCTGTTCATTTCTTTGGGATTCTGTCCTTGATTCTCCTCATTTTGGGTCAGTGTTTTACATCCCCCCGTGACAGTCAATGCCTGATCCCGTGTATAAGGAAGGTGTTTGCCTTACCTCCTGTGTATTTCACCTCCCTGTTTCCCCCCCCCCCCCAGACACAGGATTCCCAAGGAGCAGTGGTGGCTAAAGCTGCGACCGCTGATGAAGATCCTGGCCAAGTACAAGACCAGCTACGATGTATCAGACTCAGGCCAGCTGGAACACGTGGCCATGCTCCCAAAGGAAGCTGAGACCGGAGCCATCTAAACACACCACATTTAGATTGTTGTCATAGATGCACATTGTGAGTAACAATGCTTTAGAATCGTTAAAGCTTTGTTTTGTAACATTTAAATTATTGTTCCAGCACTTTATGTGAAACAAAACGTTCAGCTGTCACACAGATTTTGTCCTGTTTGTGTGTTATGTTTGAAACAAACCCTTGCATCTAATGGAAAACACCAGTTACCAATACTGCCCTTTAACAAGCAAGTGCAACACTGTTCTATGCACTCCGTAAGTTACTCATCTACTGCACTTTGTTTCAGAGAACTTACACCCCAAAAATAAGTGTAGATGGCTAGTTCTTGTGTTGAGTTACAGGATGTGCTTAATGTTTCTGAAGTAAAATAAAATACTGTTGCAAACATCCCATGTGTGTTCACTCGCTTTTAAACAACTGTGGGAATAGAACGTGAAGGGCTATTCTCTACAGACTGCAGTGAAGGAAGAAGAAACTCCCGTTCCTTCCTCAGCTCTCCAGGAAGTAGTCAGTCACACTAGGCCAAGTATTTTTCATCGCTGCATCAGGGTCAGGCTAGGACTTGGAATCCTTTCCCCTTATACAGGAATGATAAAACTAGTTCTTGGGATTGGTAGTGGGGAGGAGCAGTGTTAGCAACCTGAGATTCCTAAGGGTGTAACCTGGCCCTTGCTTCATGTTTCCTTTATCTCACAGCTTAAGATTATGAACACCCCCAATATTGATAAAAAAGAGTAATGAGGCTGACAAACAGCCAAAAATGTTTTCTTGTGCCAGTTTATGTTAACTGGACCTAGACAGTAAGGTAAATACTAGATGGCATACTGAAATCTGACTGAACGTTGCCCAAACTGTCAAGCTAAACTGAACTTTATACAAAACAGACTCCCCTGACTGATTAGGGATTCGCCCACTGCACTGCACTGCGCACTCAGCTTGGTGGAATTTACTGTCACGCTGCTCAGCCTGGAGGTGGCTGATGCAAAGGCAGCTGGAATTACCACACCACAGAATGAAATCTGTCAGTATGAGAGACAGCTCTTTTTATAGCAAACAGCAGACATGGTTTCAAACAAAACACCATTTAATACTAGAGTTTTACATATACAAAAATATTTCATTTATATAGTACTCATGTGTGATTGGAGGACTGAGGCTTCACTAAAAGATTAAAGTCTGTCTTTGCCATGTAGAGCATGTAATTCTTGCTCTCAAATACTGTATGGTTAGAAAAAATTTCACATCGTTATTTTGCGAAGGGGAGCTTCTAACTGGTTTGGTGAACACTGTTGAAAAACAGCAATGAGTATTTCAGTTGGACCATAGCACTGCCAGAAGTTACTAAAAACCCCTAATGCTGTAGTCACACAGATTGGCTTGTTTTCTGTGGATGTTCAGCTGCAAAGTCATCGTTTGACCCATGAGGGATCTTTGGTGATATCTGCATTTTCTGGGCCAAGTATAGCTTGACCACGAGTGCTCTTCCCAACTGCAAGGTACCTTGAAAAAAAACAAACCACAAACAAGTGAGAAACTGCTACACTCAGTTAACCACAGCTCTGCTATAGAAGTTAAAAATGCTCCGGTCTCAGGAAGTGTCCTTTGCTACATACACCTTGCGTTTTGCTCAATCACGACAGTCTCTCCTTAACCCTGAACTTGGCAATAGTCTAATTCTTACATCCACATTGGAAGAGAAGTCAGACACAAAATGCTACAAGTGGAGTAGAACCAGCTCATATAGTCTCTACCCGCGCCTACGCATATAGTCTACCCAGATAGTTTCTGGGCCTTTCAAAAGTAAATCAAACCTAATCTCCCACAAACTCAGAGTGTAGGAGGGAGTTGTATGTGCTAAACATGCAATAATAAGCAGGATATAATTAACATATTCTTTTCTAGGTTACAGAAGAAAATAGTGAAAGTAGTACAAAAGAGGGAAGAAATCCAGTAACTTAAATATGACAACTGAGCACAGGCTTACTTGTTTGATACATCAACCAGGTTATCACTGTTGACAGCAAAAAGTTGTTCTCTGTGCGACTGCTTCATTTCATCTGAAATCCCATATAAGAAATGACCCATTCCTAGGGAAAAGAAAACAAAACCACACACTGCTCTGGTGCACTGGAATCCGTCACAGCCACATGCAGGAATGAGAGCAAACTACAATAGGAATGTGTGCTGGGAAGGAACAGAGACTACCATGAAACCATCATTCTGAGAGAATATCCAACTGAATCAAGCATCCTAAGTTAAAACCAGGGTGAGCTAGTAACAGTTTTCTATTTAGGAAAAAAAAAAAATCTATTTTAGAAAATGATTTAGTCTGTCAAAAATTTGAACATAACGGTGGTCCAGGAAACTTAAGACATAATTCATTCTGAAGAGTGTCAGTTCTAACAACTTTTAAAACAAACTTCATTTCATGAAGCTTCTATTTTTAGAACTATTTTTTATTTTCAATCCGTTTTGATGTATCTGTGACATGAAGGTTTGCTCAGATTTCTGTACTACACACACAGCAATCTGCAGAAAAGTGCTTTAATGTTTTGTTGGGAGTACTTGCCCACAGCGTTTTAATACTAAATATTACTCCTTGAACAACCAAAGAACTCCAAAATACTCACAGAAAAGCTTTTTGTCAGCCAAATAACCATAGGGAAATAAAGGTGGCTGGGAGGATTTGAGTCAACTAGTCCAACCTCCTGCCCAAGGCAGGGCTGACTTCCCAGCCAGGTAAGGTTTTCACATCCATCTGGTAGGGCTCAGTGACTCAAGAGCATGAAGGGACAGGCGTTCTTGCACCATTTCCCAGGCCTCTGGAACAGAGCTCTCCTATTCAGTGCTCTGTTAAGATCTGTGTTCAAATGCCAAAGAAGGTTCGTCATCCCTTCTTGACATCAACACCCAACATGCAGGCACTGCACTCTTCTGCACCTCACACTGATTGCTTTCTAACTGCCCAGACCAAAACCAGATTCTGACAGGTAAAAGCTTAACTTGAAATGTTCTTGTTTAGAAAGTTAGTGTTAATACAAGCACATTTTAAAATACCACTAATCTTAGCCTTGCAATTCCTTTGTGTATAGGAAGGAAACGTATTTTAACTGGGCAAGTTTTGGCTTGAAATTCAGCTGAGAACAAGGGAGGGGGGAGGGAAGTGAGGACAGCAAAGCTACGTGTCAGTAAACTGAAAAGAGACTACCAATGAATCATGAGTGCAGATCTGCAAAGAAGCTAACACCCTCCACCCCAGCAGCCAGCCTTCTGTGCTTTAACTTCTTCAGAGAACATATGCAAAAAGGGCTAGTGACATTCACAGTCAATGTGCCAGTTTGAGTCAGGAACGTAATCCCTCGGCTCATTTTTAAGCAGAGGACCAGGATTTCTTTTCATTTGTCTGCTCTCCAAACCTAAAATAATTTCCTCAATCTACCTCCATTCGACATAGAGGAGCAGTATGAACACAAAACTTAAGCAGAGCCTGCGTGGATGTGGCGTTTCTGAAAGGGAGCAACAGAAACCGATGGATTCACTGAAACTGCCATTACCCCTCAGCTGCCAAACACAAATTTTATCATCTGACACAGTTTAGCAAACTATTTTCTTCCCTTTAAGCCTAAATTAAAAAGCAAATGCCCTGGGAGGATGATGAGAATGTACCTTTGTCTGAAGGAGCTATTGGTGCATCCACAGCAGCAAACACTGCTAGTTTAGCTTCGTCAATATCTTGCTGTGTGAATTCTCCAGATTTGGCCCATTCCACTGCTTTTTCAAATGCTTTCAAAGTGGCTAAAGAATTTGGGTCTCTTAGAAGAAAAAGGAAACATAAAAATTGCTTACATCAGTTCTTACAAAATGAAAAACTGCAATTCCTTTGTTCTCACTTCATTTGTAATTTACTATGCATCACACAAACATACACGGGTGAAAACAAATTTTAAACTTCCCTTTTTTGTACAAAAAGGTGTTTTGGGGTTTGGTTTTGTGTTTCTTTTCCAGAAGAAAGTGGTGTTACAAACCAAGCAGATTTACAGTTTTAGATACACAGGTACACAAGTTCAGCTGCCTAAAAGTAGTTCCAAGACAGTGTAGAGAGAAGTGGTGTAATAAAAGCAGGTCAGTGGGCCCCAAAAGCACCACTGCCATTACTGCCCACACCAGGGATATTTATGATATGCCCTATCTTCTCTCAGCTGCTTTTCTTGCCACACCTGTTTTTACTTTCTGTATAACAGGTGCCACAGGTTAACTACTACTGGCAAGTTAAGGACTACCAGGACAAGTCCTACCTTGTTGAAGCTTCACAGAAAGGCCAGGCTGCTCAAAGCTCAGTTAGGATCCCTGACCAAGCACTGTGCCAGGCTGCCTTTGGGCTAGGAAAACAACTGAAGCCAGGACTCCATCCACACAACATTTCTAGGGGGGATTACAATTATAATACCTCCAGTTCAAATTTCATCTGAAAATGCCCTGGTAAGCCAAATACAAGGTAACTGTTCTGGACTGGCAAAAGAGAGGAATAGAAAAGAAAGAGAAAGCAGTTCTAGCTCATCACCAGCAATGTTTTCTGCTGAATCTCTGATGATTTCAGCCAGTTGCTTTAAGGAAGCTGCACATTTTCAAACTCAGGACCTTAGGGAACATCACCATTCTACTCCGTGGTCTCAAATTTAGAGTAGTCTTGAATTCCTTTTTTAGGGCCTCCTTAACCCAGAAACAAGTGAAAGCCAGTTACACATAAATCTGATACTGAGACGGTAAACACCGAAGTGCAGAGGTGCAGCAGTGGTTGCTACCACCAAAGATAAATGAAGCTTTCCCAAGGACACAAACAAGAGAAAGCAAGGATGGTTTTATTAGGCAATCTAACTTCATCAGCAATGAATCACTCACTTAATTTCATCCCTTTTATTTCACTTCTTGCAAGACTGCTAAATGAAGTCAAAAATAAGACAGAGCCAAATGCAGTCAGTGGTCCCCTCAGCCACCAAGAGGAAAGAAAGGCTGTTTACCTGTAGGAGTAGAATGTGAATATGCCATTGGGACTAAGTTTAGCACCTCCACCATAAGCCCCTCCTTTCTCTCTGATCTCTGTGTGTAAGAACTTAGCTGTCATCAACCGTGCGAGAATTCGAAGGCTGAAATGAGAGAAACAGAAGCAGGGAAGATGTGAAGTGAACTGTGCAAGAGTAACAGTGTCAACGGCCCCTGAAGCTCACCCAGATCCCCACTGGCAATGCACTGCTTCTTGTAAACTATGACAGTTACAGCAGCAATACTCAGTATTTAGTAACAGCTGAATAGTGTCACATCACTGTGCAAAGGGCACTGAGCTTTGTCACATGCAACAGGACTGTCAATCAGGACAGGTCCAAGTAGGCACGGCTGTTTATTCCAAGGTAGGGGAGAGCAGCTCCTCATTACTTAATCTCAGCATTTACAGGGGTGCTCTGGGCACAGCCATGCAACAGTTGCTTGGAAAGACTGTAACAAATGCACTGCAAATCATTTTCTATCACTACTATTTTCTGCAGTCAGCCCAACCATTTCCATTTTGTGCTGTGCAGTGCACAGAGAAGCTCCCTTATGTTCTGCTCCCCACCTGGCATAGTCTGCAGCCGTGTAGGGAACCGTTCGAACGCATTCCCCAATATAGTTCACTGGGAAGGGAAGTACAAAATGGGTCCTCATCTGGCATGGCTTGAAAGTAGGATCCTAGGAGATGAACACATTATTGTCACAGTTAGCAGTGGAGACAATTTATCCATCTGAGAACTCACTTTTTCTGAGAACTAGGAAATTCTGCTAAACATACAGACACAAATGCTAAAGCTGCCACTTACCCTACTCTGCAACCAGTGACATTTTGCTTGTACCTGTATCAGCAATCCAGTACAAAGAATTGCCTTGGAAAACTAAAGGAGAGGGACACCATCCATCAGCTGCCCATCCCTGCACCCCCCCCTTCTCAGTTCTGCAGATTTTGAATCACTACCAAGGAGCTAGGATATAGCCACAGATTTACTTTGATTGAAACACGTGTTTGTAACTCTCCATTTGTGTCACACGTCACCACATCATGTCCCAATCCATCCATTCTAAACACTGAAAACAGAGTCAGAAACTGTCTACCCACAAAAAAAGTTAACTATTTATAACTGCTGCTGTAGTATAAATTCCTGCTCAACAAGCCCCTGCAACAGACTCAATTCTTCCTTACAACCTCACTTCCAAACTTCCAGTCCTCCTCATGTCTCTGGGCCTCTGCAGAGCTCACTCCTTTGCCCCTTTCACACAGACATCTGCTTGTGAGCTCCCTTAACCATAAGCAGATCCTTACACACCTCAGTGCTGCTATTTCAGAACTCCCCATCCTTTCTTAAATTCAGAAACCCCATTCCCAGATCCTCACACAACTCTGGCTGGGTGAAGCAGAGCAGTGTATTTACAACACTGGGCTGGGCTCTCCCTGCCCCTCTCTTCTAAAAGGAGAGTTCAGGGTATGCTTTTCATTCCTGTAGCCAAATACAGATCTTCATTTTCATCTAATTTTTACTAATTCTCCTCTGTCAGGTGTCATTCACAGAATCATTTAGGGAGGAGACCAAGGAAAGGAAGGGACTAAGTGGAAGTGATTAAGTTTGATGTTAGTTGTGGAACTGGAGGGCATGAATTATGTTTCAGTGCTGTGCTTCTTTAACAGCTTAAGATGAACCATTACCATCAGTAACAGCCCTGTAATACCAATATCCCCCAGAAATAATGTACTTACACTAACCAACTTCCTTGTGATCTGCAAACCAGTAACCATTTCACATCCCACAGGTTTCACTTCTGAAGATTTCTACAAGAGAGACAGTCCTCATATTAAAAGATGATTTAACAATTTAGACCAAGACTACTACAAATGCAACCCCTTCCACTCAAACCTCTTTAAGGTAATCATCAAACCATGCCTTCACAAACATAAGCAAGGTACTCAATTACTTCTTTATATTTCTTAAACAAATGCCAAATTAATTTTCTTCCAAGAGTAATCCAGCACTGAGAAACACCAAGACCCAGATTAAATGAGGCCCATAAAGTTACAAACTATCATTTCACCCATGGGTAAGGAACTGGGAGCTTATTCCAGTTTCATCAGAAATTAAGACAGATCTGCACAGTGACAGAGCAGATCCTTTGTCAACACCACTGAATCAAGCATATTTTGTGCCAAATGTCCTGAACACCCTGACAACAAAACAAACTCATATGCAACAGAGGAACTGCACATCATGCCCTATTTGCTTTTGGCCAACGTTTCAAGTAAAGCTCAGCTAAAAAAGAATTAGTTTTATGCAACAGGGAAAGGAAGAAATTCTTCTTCCACGCCCCACGCCAAAGCAGTAACCCCAGGGTGAGGCTTAACAGCTGATCAACTGCATTTCTATTGTCCACTGTGCTGCAGTGAGGACACTCCATGGCAAAACACAGAACAACTGATCACAGAGATGTCTGGCAGATTTCTTCAGACATCTTTACATGGACGCAATATCTGAGTTCAAATTGTTCCTGATTGCACAATGGTATTGACATGATCGAGTCAACTGTATTTGATGCCCTAATGACAAATGACAATTTCTCACCTCAATCACATGTGGACGAACAGGTTTTCTCTCTTTTTTACTTCTGGCTATGCCCCTTAGAAAGTTTTCTACTTCTTTAGATGCTTCTGGTATCTGCTGAGGTGCTGCATTCACGGAACATCTGTCAAAAATATATATCAAGTTTTTAAATATGGTTTTGTCTTTTCATAGAGTCTTTTATAATTTTTATCACTTTGTCTTTCTAAACATTTTCTATTAAATCATGAGAATGCTAGGTCAATGATCCCAGGTAATCATTAAGAGAGAGAAAGGCATAATACTCAAACTAGCATCTGATTTAAAAAAAAAAAATTACAGTCCAATTGCTGTTCTTCTGCTTGACCCAGAACACTTTCAGACCAATAATTGAGCAGTAGCTGTCAAACCACTTCTGTGCACAACACAGAACTAATTCAGTTTTGCAAATAAATATGTCTCTGAAGGAAAATAATGCCCTCTGTATCTTCTCCTTACAGGCAGCCCTAACGTGGTTCTGAACACTACAGATATTTACGTAATTTCATTTATCATTTCATGCTTTAAAAAACAAAACTTTGCAACTTATGTCACTTCAAATGGATCTATTTTTGGAACTAATGCATCTGACATTAAACACCCTAATGTTTAAGAGAGTAAAGCTCTCTTTACTTTTTCCAATATATGCATAAAGCAAGTTTCAGAATGTCACTGCTTTCCTTTTAGGAGAGAAACAAAAATCCAAACCAAACCAAATTTGACTGTTACAAAACAACGTATCAGTACCTGTCTAATGGGCACCTTTAAGGGAAAAATAAAAGGTAGATTTTTGACTATTTCTGTACAATCATACAGGTCACTTACAAGCTTTGGGTACAACTGTTACCTATAAAATTTGCTTTAAATTTCTCATTCCATTTAAAAACTGAACAAAATGAGCTACCTCTGTAAGCAAGGGGGATTTAAATGAACATTTCTGTAGTTTTTCCGCAGACGTCCCATTTCATAAAACCCCAGTACACCATGAAGTGCACAGAGAAAAGCATATCCACAGGCCATAAACTCTCTTTAACCAAAATGCCCCTTTTCTTTTTAGCTCACCTGATGTTGTCACTATTCAATAAATACTTCTTAATGCGCGGTAGTTTGCGTAGTATTGGTTTAATATCAGGCATTTCTGCTATTCTCTTCATCAACTTCACCTGTGCAGGAAGGGATGGCAGAAAGACCACAGGTTAAATCAACAGGAAGAATTAACATAAACCAGCCTGTAACTCCACAGTCAAGGATTTGGGCCTTGCTGAAGGGCATTATTAACTTCTCACCTGATCCATCCCACTGAACATTTCCTGCAGCTCTCCAGAAGGTGTAAGGTTTTTGCTGGCTCTAATAGAGGCATACAAATGCCCACAATCTGGAATGCCATTTGACAGCTCCTGGGCAGTCTTCTTAACTAGCACTCTGAAATGTTCTTCCTCCTCAAATCTTGGGCTGAAAAGGAATACAAGCAGGTCTCATGCAAAAGGACACCAATGAAATATATTTTACTGAAACATTCACCATCCCAAGTTCAACAAAGTGCTTTTAAACTGTTGATTGTCCATTTAATCCACTATATAGTCATGCTTTTGATGCAATGCGTAAGTTTAGAAGGACATCAAAGATAGAATTACGGAAATAAATCCCAAAGTAGGATCTCTAAGAAGAGGAGAATGGTTGGGGAAAGAGTGAAAAAGAGAACCCCAAAACACATGCAAGCCCACAAACAAACAAAACCCAATGTACTGTACTTGTTAAATATTTCACTCCATAAATTCATCATGTCTGGCAGATTTCTATCCAAGCACAGAGATGAAAAGAGCACACCCTGAAGGAAAGAAATAAACAAAACACAAAAAACCCTTCACACAAGACAACCACAGCAATGGCCCAAGAAATGCACAGTAACTTTTCATGAAGTGATGCAATGATGCCAAGCTAATGCTACACATCACAAAATCACTCTAATGCAGGCTGTGCTACTGAAATCAGAGCAGACATGAAATGTGATTGCTCTTCTTGCTAAGCAAGCCTGGTAATTCCTCAGTTTCTTCTCAACAGCAGGCAGCAGTTCAGACACAAAATTTCCAATTTTTTCCCATGAAATACAAGTTTTGTTCTGGGGTGCACCTTTCTCCAAGGGAATTCCCTTAATTTAACTCCAGGATCCACAGAGGGCAGACCCCCAGCAAGTTTGCAGAAATCTCCAGAAATATTGCCAGAACTGATATGCCCAACACACAGATCTAATGATGCTGCCAACACTGACATCACACGTTAACAGCAATCTCTGTGTGTAACACCACACCATTATGGCCCCTACCCTCTGCTTCCAAAGTATTTTGGAGCACTCAAAAATATGGTGACAGATGCTAGTGAAGCACTGCCTTAGACAGAACACCCACATCAAGCACTCCTCTAACACAAAACACTAAGTTACTGTTTTTATCTAAATTATATCTTACAAGAGAGGCAAGAGTCCTTTCATACATGAAGTTTACAATGCACATTAGCTTGACCCTCTACCCGGAAGCCCTGACTGTCCCTCAGCTACAGAACTCTTACTGCAAGTGTAACATCTGCAAGGTTACGTACGATTAATTTACCTGCTCATAGACATCCAGGTGTGAATCATCTGAAATGATATGTGGGCTGACAGACATACCACCTGTTTTTAGCTCTATTTTCTGGGCTTGTTCCCTGTAATCCAGGGCTCCACATCCCATCCTGTAAAAAACAAGAGAGATTTGTTCCCCTTTTCAGTGTATGCCAAAACCAAAATCCATATAGCATTTGTAAAGTAGTCTACTTAAGATAATATGAATTTGGGGCATTGTCAAACAAACATAATACCTCATGCCTTATAAAAGCTTCCCCAAGCTTTTCAAGTAAAGCATCAGCTAATTTAAAACGCTGTATTAAAAACCATGCTTTATGTGCAGGCTTGCTACCAGCATCCGTAAGAACTACATTAAAAACATCACATCAGTTGTTCTTATCAATAATAACATATTCCTCCCAGCCCAGATCACTTGCTCAGCTCTGCGCTCCTCTTTCCCCTGTGGTGGGGTTACTCTTTCTGTCCTGACGTGGCAAAATTGCACCAAAAGTCTATTTAAGTGAAAACTTTAATCTCTGCTAGGCTATTTCTCATTTATAGAAATTTTCCGACCTGTTGAGGGAACGCTTGTGTTGACACTGGGAAAAAGGCAATGCAGAGACTTTTTGCAGAAGGGGAAACAACTTGGCAACACTGGGAAATAAGACAGTTTTCTGCAGGAAACCAACTTATCAGCCTTTCCCTTTTACAGTAAGAACAGATGCTGGAATTATTAAAGGCAGTATTAGTATTTTGGCAAGCTGTGTTACAGCCTGTTGCTTCAGCTTCTAAGAAAGTCACTCTCTCACTTGGTAATGACGTTGCAGAAGAGTGGCACATATGGCTTGAGCTCCTCAGGAAGCGTGTTCAGGCTGGAAACAGCTCGGAAATACACCACCCCATTGGTCGGCTGAGCACAGTACTGGACAGGAATTTCATCAGCTGGGGATAAACAAACAACAGCAAAGAATAACCAGCAGCTTCCTACTACAAACACAGAAAAGTAAAATGATTTCTTACAAGAATCTCTCATTAAGAATTATTTCCTGCTGGTGTTTCAGAGCCACTTCCTGTTTAAATTTTGCACACTATACTGAATGCTGGACCAAAGGGGTTTTTCTGTTTCTGCCTATGGTAAGGTAATGGACATCTGGACAATCTGATTAGAGAATTCTTCTATCAGAGGAATTTTAGAGACAACATTCAAACAAAAGAAGTAGTAACTTGTTCCTAAACAAGTCAAAGAGTTTCTCCTCCTTATTTTTGCCTTCACCCCTTTAAAAACTGAGGAAAGCAGCTTCTTGTACTGTACACTCTTCCTAAGCCAGGCCATTAAAATATAGACATTAGAATTTTCACAAAACCAGGGCATTTTTTGCATCAAAATTATACAGTCTTAACATTTGCTGGTAATTTTTGAAGAAGATTCGTCTGTTAGAAATAGACTACAGAACAGTATTTACCTGCAAAATTTTGACATAACTGTAACAGAATTCAGGTCTACCATCTCCTAGCAGTCCCTGGAGAACCAACTAGCAAAGCAAGGAAAAACCTGCACTTAGGTTATGAGGAATGACAGTAACTTACTTTTTTTCCCATGGCTCCTGAATGTCCTGCTCGGGTAAAAAACAGGTAGGGAGGGACAGCAGCAAGGAAGGCTTGCTGCCCCAGCTGCCAAGGGCTCTGCAACCTGGGTAAGCCTTTGGAAAGTGCACTGAATGTGCCAGGCAAAGACTCCTCTGACTGCAGGGCAAGGTGGGAGCGTGCCTGCAGCAGGGAGCTGCCATCAGGAGCTCCTGCCAGCCCTGGGGAGGCCTGGAGGCTGTTCTCTGTGGCCCCTCAGAGGCCACGGCTCTGCGGATCCACTGCCGTGTGTGCCCAGAGGTGCTGGGCTGAAGTGGAGGGAAAAGAGCACAACTGTGGGCCACAAAGCCAGTCCCTGTGCTGGGCAAGGGGCCACAGCTAGGCCAGCAGCCAGGGAAGGACCCAACAGCGCTGCTCTTTGGGACACGAGACAGTGGTGACACCAACCTGTGAGTGTTGTCTCCAGCACAGTGAAGGGGATTTTGGGCTCAATGTCAGACACTTTTAAAGCTGGGAGACAAGAGGTATCCTGAGGTTTGCTTTGAAGAGCAATTAATTCCAAACCTAGTAAGGAGAGAATATCAAATTGTCATTTTCAGCTTGTAGCGAAAGTGCTGTCAAGACCTAAAACCTACTGAGATGATGCAGACCAGAAAAACTCAAGAGTCAAGTTTGGAGTCTTCTATTGGCTATTTTGCAAATACTTTACTAAAGCAAATTCTGCAGATTATCATGTAACAACAGCAAAGAGAACACTTTTGTTAGATTCTCTTTCTCATCCCCTCTTCACAACGTGTTTACAGTGACATGTAATTTAATCTTTAAGTGACATCTGCCAGTCTGTCCTGTCACTCAGTTCTGCAGGCATCGACCCAGACCTGGCAGATAAGCAGCTTCTTTCTAACCCCATCCACTCCAGCTCTTACTCAAGTGCTCTGGCAGAACACTGATGCAGCTAAATTGTTGTGATTACTTTCACATTTCAGACTTTCAGACACTAGCTGGTCACCTCTGAGTACTCTCCAATTTATCTCTGTAAGTAGAAAACCTCCTCTGATTTCGTGCTTCCCTATCTCCTGTCACACACCAAAGCTTCAGAAGATTAATGCCACATTTTTTGAGGATTTCTGTGACTAGACACCGCTTTAACAAAATTAGATGACTGCCCACGGTTTTTAAGCGTAAGTTATTCTCCAGAATAAGTTAAACCCAGCATTACTTTTACCGTTGGCTTTTAACCAGAAAATACAAGAAATTTAATAATTATAAAATGTAAGTTTTGCAGGAGCATGGAGCAGACCTCAGGCTCATAAATAAACAGCTTCAAGGTACATGATATGTAAGTATCTGAAGAGAGGGTGCCCAGACGATGGAACCAGGCTCTGCCTGGTGGTGCTGAGCAGGACAAGAGGCAATGGGCAGAAACTGATGCACAAAAAATTCCAACTGAACATGAGGAAAAACTTCTTTATTGTGCAGTGACCAAGCACAGAAGAGACTGCCCACAGAGGATGTGGAGTCTCCCTCACTGGAGATATTCCAGAACCCCCTGGATGCAATCCTGTGCCACATGCTTTAAGATGTCCCTCCCTGAGCAGGGAGGCCGGCCCAGATGATCCACAGCAGTCCCTGCCAATCTGACCCCTTCTGAGATTCTGTGAATTCATTCTCCACTCAATGCAAGTTAACATGGGAAAGAATAAACAGATTGGTATTTTAAAACATTTTCCTTTCTTCTGCCCTAATGAAGATATTGATTATTCTATTTTTGAGTGTTAAAACTAACAGAATATACAACCACAAACTGTAGTGTAAGCACTGCACTGCATAGCCCTGTAACAAATATACACAAATTTGCAACAAAAACACCCCATCCTTTACAGAGCAAATGCTGGAGAGTACCTGAGAATTTAAGATATTCTACAGAAGAACAGCTAAAAAACTGTTATACAAATAAAAATGTGAAAAAGCAAGTCAACCTTTTTCAAATATTTGTGTTTTTTCTTCTTCAGAAAGTGCATTGACCTTTTTTTCCAGCTTTTCTGCTTCCATTTTAGCTTGTTTGTCATGGTAGTCTTCCTCTGGACTCATTGACAGAGTCAATTTGTGGGGATTATCCTGCAGAAATATATCGCAAAACAAAGCATTAAGTCTGAGGGCAACTTCATTGCCTCAGATTACTGCTCCATTAGCAACAGATAAACAGCTTGTGCACCATTTGGTTTGCATGTTATCAAAAGTATCCCAACCACACAGACTGAACCCTTGGTTTCATACAGCACAAGACACTATGGGGGAAGAGGCTGCTCACCACAAGGACAAGCACCAACAGCCTTCTGCTAAGTTTCAGTCTAGAGTCAGAATCTCTCAACAGCACACAGTACTCATTAGTTTAATTAAATCCAGGTCAAACAACTGTACATAACACTATAGAGCTACATGCTCTAAGTTTTATCTGGAGGGTGTTTGAGATGGGGCAATTCAGTTAAATGCAGGACGGTTTGATTCAACACCTCTTTCAACCTGCCCAAGCTTGAGTGCACAGAGATCCCATATGATGTAGAATGTGCATGCCTTATCCTGCTCAGAAATGCTTTACACATCAGCCTTGCTGCCACAGAACTCCAGGCATTATGCAAGTGTCCTAACTGCTGTTGAATTCTTCTTTGTTCATACCAGACTGTGGAATTTCAATATCAAAATTACTCAAGCAGCTTCCATTTTCCATAATAGGAAAGTCAAAAGACAGTGACCTCAAAAAATGCCCATTTCAATGCAGGAGTCAAACAGCAACATTTGGCACTGATAGACACCAATAATTTGGGACAAGGTAATCAGATTCCGTTTTATGAGTTTATCTCCCTCGTGCCTTGTGTGAAACGACTACAGAAACCTGACTGCAGAGTAAAAAAGTGGGAAATGCAAAATTAACCAGCCATAGTAAAATGGATAGGGTCAGTGGCATTCTCTCCCTTACTCCCCGCCTGCCTGCTTTAATAATTTCCCAGCACAAGGTACAACAGTGCATAATCCTATGATGTAAGAACATCCAACTATTTTCATCATTTCCTACTGAGATGTGCCTTTGCCTCAGCCCCCTCAACAGAACTGCACAATAAAGGACATTCACAAAAATACTGCACCTGTATTTCTTCCCTACACAGCTCCCTACTACCTCCAGACACTAGTAAATGTTCTTAGGAAAACTGATTCCAACTGATGCCACCGCCTCTTGTTGCTTTTGAGTATATTAGAATCAAGATTTACTCCAATCAGGGTGACAGTTACTTATAATAAATCTGCCTTTCAAAACCAACAAGTTAACTAGGAAAAAAAGAAAAACCCAAACAAAAATCTCAGAAAAAAGCAAACAAACAAAACAAAGCCAACAAAACAAACAAACCCCACAAAAAACCCACACCACTTTTGCATTGCTGTCACTGGATTTTTTTTTTCCCCTGGAATTAACTAATTCAGGGCTTCAGAACTATTCAACATTATAATGCCTTTACGGCTTATTTTTTATTTCTGCAAAAACTCCAGAAGAACATATGGTGAGGAAAAGAAGAGAAAGAGCAGAAGGTAATTGGCACTGACAGCAAAATTCAGACAGCAGTTCAATGAACATGAGGAACACCAACACAATCTCCCTTGTAACCAAATCCTTTGCAAGGAAAAGGAGATACACCTTGCTATGTCAATACTAAGGAACACATAACTAGGTCCAAAATTCTCTGTTCACATCTGAACTTATCAGGAATAAGATGTGCCCTTCTATGTGAATCACAGTTTGGTGAAACATTAGCATTTCATCAGTGTTCTATTAAATGTGGTTCCAAATGACCAGCCAGATTTTTTTTTCCTCTCTGAAAAGTCGAAACACAAACCATTAAAATCAACATGTTTCATTTGAGTATGTTGCTGTTCAATCTACACCTGGAAACAGGCAATATGGTGACAAAAAAATGAGCCTTCAGTTTAACTTCAAATACAAAACTGTTATTTAAAAATTAATACAAGATAATTTTCTGCAAGTTTGCCTACCTTGAAATATGTTTTAACTTTTTCCTGAAGAAATCTGGGATTTTCTTTAAGACACTGCCTGAACTGAGAGACTTTATCTGCAATCTTCAGAAGCTCCACTGGATCCCCATCTTGATTCCAGCACGAGGCTATGTACTGAATGGGAAAGAATAATTAGGTAAGCAGGACAATCCATCTGCATTTCTCTAACTGACAACATCCGTGTTCCAAACCACCTTAACACTTATACTTGAATAGCAGACACAGAATGAGTACTCCTAATGTATCTGTAGGGGGAAAAATATTGTTCAGATAAAGATTATATTCCATCATCATCTATCCCCTGTTCTCTCCATTTTTGCCTTTAATTTCACCATACCAAACTACCATTTCTTAAATTACTAGTCTTTTTTTTTTTTTGCACAGCTATGCATATCTGGAAATATACTGTAATACTCTTTAGTCCCTCACAATAAATTAATTTTTCAGCTCAAGAAAGAAGGAAAACAGGAACAGGTGATAAAGACAAAGTAGTACATACACACTACAGTTTAGTATCAACTAGATAAAATGATTTATAGGAAGGTGACTCAAACATGCAAAGTATGTAATTTAGATGAGACTTTGGAGAAATACTAAATAACCAGAAATATCTCCAGGATATTTCTTTTATTTTCTAATTTGAGTTTGCTCAAGTTGCTATTGAAAGTTCTCCAAAACACCACAAGTGTGAGATACCAAAAGTTTTTCCATTTTTACTCTGTGCGAATGGGGAAAAAAACAAAACCAGAGCAAAGTATAAAAATCCCAAGACACATATTAAAAAAAAAGCCTTTTAAAGGCTTTATATAGAGAACAAATGCACCATAACTGTCAAATCCACCTTCTCTTTTCTTACCTCTTTAATTACAAGCAGGTTCATAAGCCTTCAGCATTTTTCAGTAATAACTATTTCTATCTATTCTGTGGAAATTCCCTAATATGATACAAAGCATAGTATTCTTTTAGAACACGCTTGAGCTAATTCTCTTGAAATAAAAGTAGTCACTCCTTACTTAGAAATTACTCCTTACAGGCTGCTGTGGGGTTCAGTCCTGGTTCTCAGTAGGCAGCCTTAAAGTTTAACCATGTATCTAAGAGCATTGTCCAAGCAGTTTTTGAACACTGACAGGCTTGGGGCCATGACCACTTCTTTGGTGTCAGGGCTGATCCCTGGCTGGCAGCTCAGCTCCACACATCCACTTACTCTGCCCCTCACAGCAGGATGTGGAGGGAGGATCAGAAGGGTGAAAGTAAAGGAGCTCATGTGCTGAAATAAATGTAGTTTAACAGGTAAAGCAAAAGCTGGGTGCAAACAGAGCAAGCCAAGGAATTCATTCCCTGCTTTCCACAGGCAGGCAGATGTTCACCATCCCGAGGACAGCAGGGCTCCATCACACACACTGGTGACTTGGGAAAACAAACACCACCACTCCAAACATCCCTTCCTTTCTTCTTTCTTCCGCTCTTACTGCTGAGCATGGGGTGGGATAACCCTTGGGTCATTTGGGGTCAGCTGTCCCCTGGTGTCCCCTCCCAGCTCCTTGCCCATCACCAGCCTCCTGGCAGGTGGGGTGGGGGGACAGGCAGAGAAGGCCCTGACACTGTGCCAACACTGAGCAATAATGAAAACATCCCGGTTATCAGCACAAACCCAGAACACAGCCACTCTATTCCAGCCACCCGGGAAAGCTTGTTCCAATGTGTGACCACCTTCCTGTAACAGCTTTTTCCTAATTTCAAAACTGACGTCACCTGCCTTGACTTTCACAGGACCTTTGACAGTCCCACGCAACATCTTTTATCATTAGATTGGAAAGCTATGGATTTGATGGATGGATAAGGAATTGGCTGGATGGTGACATGCAAGCAGTTGCAGTCCAATGGCCAGCTGATCCAAGGGGATATCAGTAAGAAGCACTGCCTGTCCCTCAGGGGTCTGTACTGGGTCCGACACTATTCAACACCTTTATTAATTACACAGCCAGTGGCACTGAGGGCACTGGCAGCAGGTTTGCAGATGACACCAAGCTGAAAGGAGGGGTGGACACTCTGGAGGGAAGGACTGCCATCCAGAGGGACCTGGACAGGCTTGAGGAGTGCACCTATGTGAACCCTATGAAGTTCAAACAAGGCCAAGTGCAAGGTCCTGCATTGGGGCTGGGGCAATGACCAATAATCAGTACAAGTTTAGTCATTTAAGGTTTGAAAGCAGACCTGCAGAGAAGGGCTTGGGGACAATGGTAGATGAGAAACTGGAACTGAGACCACAAGGTGTGTTCCCAGCCCAGAGAGCCAATTGTATCCTGGGATGCATCAAAAGAATCAGGGCCAGCAGGGTAAGGGAGGTGATGCTACCCTTTTCCTCACTCCCATTAGACCCCATGTGAAGTACCACATCCAGCTCTGGGGCCTGAAGTGCAAGACAGACATCTACCTGTTAGAGTAGACCAGAGGAGGACCACAAAAATGACCAAAGTGCTGGAACACCTCCCCTACAAAGGCTGAGAGATTTGAGGCTGCTCAGCCTGGAAAGGAAGGGGCTTTGGAGAGACCTCACTGTGGCCTTTCAATATATGAAGAGGGCTTGTAAGAAGACAGACACATCCCATACAGGTAGAATAAGCAGCAATGGTTTTAAAGGAAAGAGGGCAGATTTAGATTGGACATAAAGAAGAAATTCTTTACTATGAGGGTGGTAAAAGCCAACTTCAAAGCCAACTTCTAAAATATGACTTCACAGAAACAAACTGACACATAACTCTCCTCTATGGGACAATTAACACTAAATGCTGCAAGATTGGTCTTTAAATGCAAGAAATACTCAAGAGTTTTCTTTTTTAGAATGAAGGCACAGCAGTTGAATCAATTTCAAGACTTAAAAATGTTGAGGGATAAAGTTTTATGCATAAATATTTCATCAGACAGAATTACTCACAACATATGAAGACGTGCCTTAAAGTACTGACTATTAAAATCAGGCATATTTTGCCAGATTTACCATGAAACACGACAGACACTTTAATATCCACAATTTGCCTATTTGGCTGCATGGCAATCTGATTTGAAACAGCTTTTGTTTGTGCTCTCCCATTTACAAATGTCCTGTTAATCCAGGGCTCTGCTTCTTTCTTCTGTGTATATCTAGGAATGAAAACCTGCTCATGCAAAGAAAATACATCACCTGAGAGACAGAAGGCAAAAGAGCCACTGAGGAACTGAAGTTGGTGCCCAGTTGAAAGGAACAGAGCAGATTAAAGAATGAGTGGCTGCAGGAGACCCTGATTTCCACAGTGACTGCAAATACTGCACCTCACTCATTCCAAATATAAGATGACTTGCAGACTGCTTCAAGACACAACATTCTGCTGTGGAATGGATTTTCTGTAACAGTTTGGTATTAAGAGGCCAAGAATCACATTGGTGTACATTTTCCCTTGTGAATCTACAAATTAACTTACAGCAGTACAATCCTAAAGTCCATAGAAAAATACAGTCCTTCTATTTGGCTTTTAGAAAATACACAGGCATCCAGCCAAAACATACAGCTCCCAGAGCCAGTATGATACGCCCCTCACAGAAGTAACCAGTGCTACTACAATCAAAGCTGCTATGCAGGCAAAGACAACAGGCTCACTGCCTGATTAACTCATATACAGTGGAAGTCCACAAACAGTCTGACAGCTACTGAAAAGAAAGAAGAAAGATGTACACAACAGAACAAAGGAAGAGCCCTTAAGTGGAAAGTTTTATACATCAGGACCCGACAAAATGTATTTTATAAAGACACAGGCAGCAGGTTTTTTATAACTGTTCTAAAAAAAACCACACACACAGACTTACAGATGTCAGGGCAAGTCCAAAACTTGTAGATTGATGTTTCAACTGTATTTCAATTTTGTGAAGTAGAGCTTCAATCCTATCTTCCTCAAATCCTTTCCTTTGGGAAGGGGTGAGAGAAAAGGAAATCATATCCATTAACACTGATCACTTAAAGTGAAGTTATGAAAATGAATTATTAGATCGATAAAGGAAGCATTACAACATAACATCTTTCACACTGAATTAAAATTGATGTGAAATAATCTAATCATGTTGTGTCATTTAGAGAAACTGAACTAACATCATTAAACTCCTGAAGGTTACACTAATGAGAACAAGCTACAATACAGGAAGTAGCAGAAATATTACTTCTGCTTTGGTGCCTTTATTGTAATATAACTAGAATTTTAATGCATGTTATTACACATAACTCTGTATTATTACATGTTTACATATTATTATATTAACAAAGTATTCTTAAAAATTTAGCATTACTTACTCAATAACTTCATCAACTGTGTTATCAATTATCTGTTTCACAGTAACAATGTCTCTTTCAGCAATACCCTGTAGACCCACACTGAAATAAGCTTCTCTTGTTGAGCCATTAAACCTAAGAGTAAAACATAACCAACTGTTATGACAGGTACTACAACTTAAGCATTAAGGTTGACAACAAGGGCAAGAGAAGGGAAAAAACACCCGTTGTTTCCACATATACAAACACACAAGATTTTAAAAGCTAGATAGGAAGTAAAGTCATTACCAAAGAGGAAAGAAATGGAACTTAAAAGCATTTTTAGTTCTATTTCAGTAGTAGTAGCCACTGTTAAGAAAACCTACCGCATACAGTTTTAGAGAAAGAAAAACAGCTACAGATGTAAAGCCAGTATTTGCTGTTAATCTTCCCATTCACCTGTAATTTCTTTCAGGTAAAGAAGTCTCCCTTTTTAAGGTGAAAATTTAGCTGCATGTAACACCAAACACATACATTCAACTTAAGCAGGTGAGCGGAATATTTCTAAAGCAGTATTTGTATAGTAAGTGGTTAAGGTGAAGTTTCCCATGTTTGCTGCAATTGTTATCAACTGTCTTAAAAAAAAAAATTTAACAGTACAGACAACTTTGTCCAAGCTGTTAGGCAGGGTTTATCACAGAGGTCATCTTTAAAGAGACATATTGGCACTTGAAGAAATACAGAACACCTAGCAGTTCAAACCAAAGCCAACAAACAAAAAGCAATAGGTGCTCAGGCATTCATAAACAACTACCATTACACGCCTAAAAAACACAAAAAGAATTCAATGGAAGGCTCAGGCACTGGATTCTGCAATGCTCATTTCTGGACTCAACCTTTTTCTTGTAGATTCATCACTACAGTCACTAAGGCAAATGAAAGCCAGCTCACCGAACAGTGCAACTCCATATCAATCCAGCCAACCTGGAAAGGGAGCAGCTGACAAAAAATATAACAACCTTACTTCAATGTCTTAAGACTGATTTCTACTGCCATGCTCTCGAATATTAAGATGTCGACAAGGCCCAGGACTTGCATGAAGCCAGTTACTTCATGCAGAGACAGGTCAAGCCAGGCAGAGTAAGACATTAAATTCATGGGTGAGCATAATAAGGTTTTGCATTCAAACACCTGAGGGAGTCACTGGAGAAAAAGGCATGATTTTTGTCATCCTCAAGTCTAGGAATCAGTCAGATGAATCACGCCTGGAAAGCACTTCCTTCTCTGTGCTGACAAAAAAGGCAAAATGTGATGAGCAGCTGAGTCCAAGCTCAGTGCAGACAGTGCACCCACAGCGCGCTCAGGAGATGGGCTGGGAGCTGCAGCTGGAACCAAGGACTGAGAGTTCCCGTTGGAGCAAGTGTCAGCGGAAACATCCTTTTGTACTGAGGTGATGGCAAGTTAACAGCACCTGATTGCACAAAGGCACATTTGTCACAAACCTACCTACTTCAAAACCACAGACTTAAAGCAATAAAAGCAACATGGTTACAGAGAAGAGCTCACAAACACTTCTGAGTAATACTTAAATGTCCAGGATGAAAAACCCAGGTAAATTAAGGCACTGAAGGTATTCCATACTTTATTCCATCTATACATTTTTATGGTTCATAAACTGTGAACAATACAACTTTGATTAAACCAATATAGCTTCTATCCAAGTACTTTGATGAGCCAAATGTTACATCTGAGAATGCTTTACAGTTCACCAGGAGAAACTCTTACAATGTTTTAATATTAAAGTAAGATTACTCTGGTGTAAATTGCCTGTATAAGAGATTAATTCTTCCAACTTAAAATTGCTTTTTAGTTTTTCTAACATGGCTCACAGTGATGAAATGTGAATTGCAACTTACCCAACATCAGGAGAAAAATCCATACCAACACCAGACTCAATTAAGGCTTTGTAAAAAGGAGAATTCGGCCCATCAACCAACAGTGAAGACAACAGGCTTAAGGTGAACGTTTCAAAAGTGTCTGTAATACTGAAGAAAAAGTATTAGTACTTAAAAACCGTATGTGACACCCAGCATCACTGAGTCCATTTCAAAAGAACTAGAAAACAAAGGCAGAGGCGGCAAGGGAGAAATAACTGTCAGCTGTGAGCCCTGCATCAGACCTTCGGGAAACGGGGGCTTTGCATCTTTCACTTGTTGTAACTACCAGGAAAGCAATTTAAATTGCGCTGCAAGGGGGGATAAGTTAGTAGGAGGGTCATAGAGAAGAGCTGGCACATGGGAATTAAAAGGAAGATAATGCTTTCAAATGTCTCATCCACTGAACAGTTCTGTAAAGCAACACTTGATTTTTCTTGTGTCTACTTGCTAAAGCTAATTATTCAGCAATTACACTTTCATTTACTAAAGCAGGACTGACTTATTTTCCAATGGCATTATTTTCTTTAGAGATGACATTTATCAAGAGGGACTGGGGACAAGAAACATGCCTGCACCTTGCCAAAAGATCTAAAATGAACCTTTTATTCAGAATTTCATTTTGATATACTTACTCTGTCAACAAGTAGCTGACACTGACCGTGGTCTGCTTGGAAGGATCAGCAGCAAAGGAGTCTAAGCCACATGTTACCCTGTGTTCTCTCTGTAAAGCACAATAAATGACCCCCACTAAACTCAGAGCAGAAGTTACAAACAAAAAATTACTTGCATCTTCACAGCATCATCTTTCCAATTATTTAAAATAATTTTAGAGAGGCTCATGAGTAAATTCAAGATCCATGAGCAAATAAACAAACACACGTTATATTAAAAATGTGCATGGCATCTCAATTTTTAGAAGTGGACAATACAGGAGAGGCTGAAGAAAGTCTGGCCATAAATAACAATCTAAGCTGTTTTTAGAAGAAATATTTACACTTCTGGGCAACCGAGGGAGGAAAAGGAGGAGGAGGGAGGAAGAGAACGTGAAAATTATTTTTGACACCATAAGAAAGCATATTTCCTGACACTAAGTATCAGCATTAGCCCTAAATGCTTTCCACTAATAAGTGCTTCAGAGCTTCAAACGGCAAGGGACTTGAAAATTGGAAATAAGAAAAACAAACAACTGCAGGCAATCATTACATTACTGAAACTCAAAAGTAAGTGTAGTTTGTCCCCCATGTAACCAAAATAAAAATACTTCAGCTCATTTACACAATTCCAAACAAAAGAGTAACTCCAGGAGGTTAGGTTTAAATATTAACCTGGGGGAGGTTGGGTTTAGTGGTGTTTGTTTGTTTGTTGGTTTTACTTACAGGCTTTTCCCAGAGTTTCTGTTTTGGGATGTCAGTATTTGATTCAATTCTTTCAAATTTGACCAACGCTTCCTCATGTATTTGCTTCAGATGTTGCTCCAGTGGAAAATTACCATAAGTGAAAAATCTGCATTTCAAATAAAATATTGGGATTAAGAATTTGATTTAATATGAAATTTACAGTAGCTACTTGTACTATACTCTGAATTTCATGTGCTTTCCAGCAATTCTGTTACATCTGGAGCAGAAAATAGTTTGGTGGGTCTTCAACCTATGTAACATAGATAAAATTCACAGATCTCTTGATAAAAATCCACATTTCTCAGCTTGTGGGCCACGAAACACCTTATTATTTTCACTACATTCAGTTTTATTATGTTCAAAATTGTACAGCTGCAGGAATATACAACATTCCAGATAAGAAATATTAGTAATTGAAGCCAGAAACCCAGTGCTCTTTAGTTTCAGATAACAAAATTCTTATGGTCCTCACACTTTCGTGTATAATACAATGATCCCTGTCCTAGGTTTTGTCCGTCTATAAAACGTGGCTGTGCTCCATGGGTCAATCCACCAAACACATTCCCACCCCTAAATGACTTCCACTGGACCAAATATGAACACAAGCTATGCCTCAGGTGAATCTCATCCCCTGATTAAAATCTCAACACCAGTACAGCAGAACACTTGGGATGATGAGAAAAATCTATGGATTGTAAATTCCCTGTCATGACACAAGCTGATGTTCCACAAGTGAATTAAGCAGAATAACAGATTGGCCACAAAATCTGTACAGAAGACAGAATTATTTTCCTGCATGTAACTTTCAAATTGACTTCCAGTTTAAATACCTTATTAATACCAACCAAATCAGTACCTGAATCAAATGACTATCCATTATTTAGAACTCACTGCAGTAGTATGTGATGCAGGAGGAAATTAAATCAATCATTTGTAACTTCTAACTGAATCTGTGTTACTTCAAAGAGGACAAGAGCCCTGAGACTCATCTGTGCTACTTCTATCTTAACTTCCTAACATTGCTGCTAAATATTTACTAGTATGCTCCCTTCCCCCCCAGCTCATATGAGTTCAGGTCAATCAATCCCCAAAACACATCCACATGGTCAGGCAAACAGACATAGCTGAGAAGTTCAGCCTCCTTTCTTTCCTGCTTTCAATTCACTCTTCTCTGCTCTTTCTAGAAAAAAAATCCTTGCTTCCACACCGTTCTTAGCTGCTGTAGGGCACAGGTTATCTCTGTTGCTGGCCACATGGATAAAAACACTGTGCTTCTGGTTTTCTTCTCACAAAAATACAAAGCAAGCGCTCACCCAAATAACTTAGAAGTTAGTCACCAATCTCACATACCTGGAATTGCTTGGATGATAATGTGTGGCATGGAACTGCTTAAGCTGCTCCCATGTAAGGTCAGGAATACACAATGGGTCTCCACCAGAAATTACACCATAAGTGTGATCAGGAAGGATTTTGTTCTGCAGGTGCTGTGCAAATATCCTCTCATTATCTGTCTTAATAGGAAAAAACCACATTTCAGCAAAGGCCATCAAAACACATTTTAAAGACAAAAGCTGCTCAATAATAAGATCTCAGAGCTTTAACTTACAGAACTTCCCCACACAAGCATGCAGTCCCATGTACTTTAATAAAACTAGCTATGTTTCCATATTAATGTAAGGGAGTATTTCACAATAAAATCAATTAACAAGGTGCCTTTCTATACACAAACAAACTTTTGACAGGCTAATTTAAAAAAAAAAAAAATCTATGCAACAGTGTTGACTTTACTGAAGACTTAAATTGTCAAAAGGAGGAATGGGAATCTCTGGTGCAATAATGCCATTGATAACCTACAGCTGAAGCTACTTCACCATCTGTAAGAACTTAAACCAAACATGCACAAAACTTACAAATGCCCCTTTCATTTCATTAAAAACAACTCCTTTGAAGACTAGAGGTGTCTGAGGATCAGCTGGGTTCTCATGTTCTAACCTCCAACCTTCTTGCCTGAAAAATTAGTAACAAGTGTTGAGAGTTTGAAGGTTTTGTTGATTTGGGGGAGGGGGCTTTTTTTTTTTTTTTTAATTTAAAGTTTGCATACATATCAAACTGTCTTACCAGAAATCTAGCTGACGTAAACATGGAAAGAAAGCTGCATCCAAATACACTGACAGGAGGTTCTGAAAGTCCTTGGGATTTTGTGTTGAAAATGGATAGAGTGTGTAATCACTAGCTGCATATAAATAAATGTAAAAATAATTGGAATTTTAGAAAGTCTAAGACGCATTTTGCCATTGCTGATTTTAAATTTCTCATCCACATAAATAACTGGAAGAGAAGAAATGTATTTTTGCTGAGGAATACATGTATTTAACACTGCAGCTATATTACCATGAAAACTTTGCTTTAGCCATATATCCATATAAATAATTAAATGCATTTTTGTATACTACAAAGCTCCAGCTCTACTGGGACTTTGACAAATGAACAAGACTTATTTTGCTGTCTTGCCTTGTTAGCTTTTTAATATCTCACAACATTCACACCCAATAACAATGGCTCCCCAAAGCCAAATTAAGGAGAGCCAACAGACAGCTCTACTGCAATGAAACCTCATGCATTTCAAGTGGTATTATTTCCTTTGGGCTTACCTGTGAATGCATTCATAAAAGTAGAGAGTGACCTGTTTAACATTTTAAAGAAGGGATCTCTGCAGGGATACTTTTGGGAACCACACAGCACCGTGTGCTCCAGAATGTGTGGGACTCCGGTGCTGTCCATTGGAGTGGTTCGGAATTGGATACTGCAAGAGAGAGCATGCAGAGGGATGCAGTCATTTGGGAGGAGAAGTCCAGCCAGCCCTACCAGCACCTGTGATTTATGGGAGCATCATCACTGCCTAACAGCAAACATGGCACACACAGGATGCAGAGATTGAGTTCTTCAGGCTCCTGAGTGCTCAGCCATCTTTTACAGAGGGTGTGCAGCCTCTGCAGTTCTATTTCTGGAGCTAGTGTAGAAGTTATCTGCACATGAGTAAACACATTTCTTTATACCCAAAAGGCTCAAATAAAAAACCTAATGGAAGGTTATGGCTGCATAATCTCTGTCTTTGCGAGTCTGCAAGGCAGGAACTGGACCTCAATTAAACACTGACCCTGTTTTGAGCAGCAGACTGAAACAACTGAGTTCATGGTATCTGTTCCAACCTGAAAAATTCTAAGAAGCCCTATAAAGGAACTACTGTCCTCCCTGTTATCACAGAATAATGCAGCCATGATGCTGGATTACAACTGAAAAAACACAAGGTGACGCGGAGATTGAATGTGTAATACCTATAATAATGACTTACCTGAACAGATTATTGGAGTCCTCCCGAGCCACATGTAAATACCTGGCTCCTGTACCATCGTGACTAAGCTTCACTGCAGTCAGGAACAGCTCAGGAACAGCTGTCACCTGCATTGGAAGAACACATCTGTATTGCAGTGTGACTTCAACTAGGTTAAATAAACTGTGCATGATACAGGAATCAGTTTGTTGGTCCTATATATAATACCAGCTTATACAGTATTAAATTTTTGCTCCTGTGGTTTGAGGGAGAAAAATAATTATGCAAATGGAAAATAAAACTTAAATGAAATTTACAACCCAATGAAAATATACTACCACAAAAGAACCATACTCTTATGGTACAGATAAAAATTCAATCAGAAATACTAGAAGAAAAGACATATATTCAAAGGTCAGTGCTGGGGCAGATATAGAAAAAGCAAGGACTCTGTTCTACCACTAGCTCTGTCACTAGCAATCACTTTTCACAAATAACATTTACTCACTACTCCTGCTTTTTTCCTTTAAAAAAAGTAGAAAGAAGTTCAACATATTTCCACAGCAGGTTTCCAACGGAGGTATTCTAAGTACCTTAGGAAATAAAATATTACTTGAATGTGTTTATCACACTCACACACTGGAGTTCTGTTATCTGCCAGGACTTTTAGAAGGCCCCACTGAATGGTCACATCTGCGGCAGACACACAAGCTCGTGGGGTGCATTTTTTACTCCAGAATTAGTCCCCTACAAGAATATGTATTAATGGCACCTGAAGTACTTGTTTACAGAGAAGGAACCCCCGAGTCATTTTTATGACTGACCACGCAAAGCAAGTATTTAATGCGCAGACGCCGGGCCTCCCCCAGCTGCCTTCCAAGTTTATGAACACAAACAGAGGAAACGCCGGCGGCGGGCGACGCTCACCTGCTCCACGGTGAAGCCGTGGATCTGCTCGCCCACCCGGTACCGCAGCGCTCTCTCATTCGCGGCAGCGCTCTTCCACCTCCACGCCCTCCGGCTCAGGGACCTGAAACGACACCATTCCCTCTAAACGAACGCGCTCCAGCCGGCGGTGCCGCGACCGACGCCGGCCCGGGGAGCAGGGCCCTGGGCCCGGAGCTCCGCGTCCCTCGGCCGGGGACCGGGGCGGCGCAGGGCGAGGGTCCCGCCCGCTCCCGCCGGCTCACCGGCCGCGGCCCAGCAGCGCTCGGTAGCGGCTCCACATGGCTGAGCGGGCCAGGCGGGCCGGGCCGGGCCGGGCCGGGCCGCACAGCGGAGCGCAGCGCAGCGCACACCGGCGCAGGCGCCGCCGCCCCGCCCGCATTGGCGGCGCCCCGCAGCTCCGCCCGCCCCGAGCCGCTCCGCGCCCGGCCCCAGCGCCCGGCAGCCGGGCTGCGGGGACTCGGCGACTGGCCTTCGGGGTCTGGTTTCCACTGCTCTGTTTGCCGTCTGGGGGAGCGTTCGCCTGGGATGACAGGGCAGTCTCTTGGAAATGCCTTTGCGTTGTTCGCGAAGTTCTCAGGAAAATCGAAAAGCTCCGTGGGTTGTGAAAGGAGCGACCTTTGAGCAGAGTCTATTGTTTGCTTTTCCAAATTAAAGAAAACAGCAAAACAAAAGAGATCAGTGTGTTCCAAGGGCTCCATCGCTGCTCGCCCATGCCTTTGCCAGTGCATCGATATGTTAATGCGA
The DNA here is from genome assembly GCF_029207755.1 of Chamaea fasciata. Taxonomy (NCBI): domain Eukaryota; kingdom Metazoa; phylum Chordata; class Aves; order Passeriformes; family Sylviidae; genus Chamaea; species Chamaea fasciata. Next base: position 141,826,901 of record NW_027094086.1, on the reverse strand, counting down.
AGACTTGGTGAGGAAAACGGGCAAGCAGCAGTGAGTGGGGAGGTAAAAAGCCCTTTAATGACCTGTGGCTGTGCCTGGGTGTGCAGATTCCTTGGGTGTGCAGAGCCCTTGCAGCCGCACAAAGCCTCTGCACAGCGACTGCACGGCCCAGATAAGCTTGGAGCCATCCATGTCAATGTCGCAATGGGACCTCGCTGAGGCTTCGCAGGATGCCGTACCCACCGGGAAAGTGCTTGGACTTGCCTGGGCTTTTATTCTTTCCGTTTTGTAAATGAATAAGCTTTTGAGATAGTAACTTGAAATTTGATTTCATACTGCATGTTCATATGAGGTTGCCCAGAAGGACAGCACCTGTGAAGTATTGCCACCAAGCATTGCCAGTCTCTTGTTCCTGGATATAAGAGCCTGGTTACCTGATTTAGACGTAAGAAGCCTGATGCCAAATGAGAGTACACGGGATTTTAAATGTAGTAAAGGCAGGTGCTCGGCATGTCTCACACCGCTTGTCCTCAATTCTCAATTTCTCAGAAAACAAAACAAAACAAACAAAAAACCCCAACCAACCAACCAACCAAACAGAAAAAAAAAGGCATTTAAAGTATGCCGGGAATTTTTGTGTCTACCATCTCTTATCTCTTCCTCCTCGTCTCCGGCAGGAGTTACCTGCCTCGAGCTGCCCCTGCAGTCAGTCACTGTGGGGATTTTATCACCCTCTCGTGGCTCTGGATGCTGTCCTAGGGCACATCCACCACCTCCCCAGTGGCCACATGGCTCCTGATTGCTCCAAGACCCTTCATTTTCTCTGCTTGTCTCATTTGTGTTCTCCATGTAATTTTCCCATTTCATTAATTTTTAAATTAAATGAAAAAGCCAGTAACTGGCTGTAGTTAAAGTGTGGATGTTGTGCATTAACCGATATAACCTGTTATCTATCTTAATTACTAATCTTTCTCATTCTTTTTTAAGGTTAGAAAAGTAGCTTATGTAAATCTTAGATCCTGGATACTAGCAAATGCAATCTGTTTGCTCCCTATTTTCATTATACCTGATTTCTTCCCTGCCTTCTACCAATTCACCTCCTCTCTTTGTCCTATTTTTCTGTGTTTGTTTCAGGTTAGGTACAAATCACACCCTTTTCATAGGACCTGCTTCCAGTATGTGTTTCTTTTCAGTACATGTTTTACCATATATTTCCAGACATTATGGCCAACACCATGAAGAACCAGTCATGATAGGGACTTCAACATTTTTTGAAATTAAAACCAAACAATGATGTAAACATATAATGAACAACGTTCTCAAAGGAATGAATATATTTAAAGAAGTATTTCTGAGCCTTGCGTAGAACCATGAGTTTACACTGCATGGCTCAGTTTTCAAATATTGCTAAATGTTTTCATATGCTTATGGTTTATCATTGGTCACAGCAAGGTTAATTTCTAGCAATTTTTGTGTTCAAGGGTATACTGTTGTTTCTGTTGACTATTCACTTTCTTCATTTTACTAACAGTTTTCTAATCTGACCATAAGCTACTGTCTCTCTTTGCAGATTTCTTGTCATCAATATTTAGTTTTTCTTCATGACTTATAACATTCATCTTAATGGAACATCAGGCTGACATTCTGCTGCAGACATTTATTTACTTTTAGTTGATGTTTATATTGGAAGGATGATTTTCTGGCTGTCTGTTTTCATATCACTGACATAGCGTTTGACAGGCAACCTTTCACAAACTGAACCAGTCTGAGCAAGCGGAGTTTCAAAATACATTATTCCTAAAGTTAATCACAAGATGGAAGTCTTTTATATGATCCCCTAGACAATTTTAAGGGTTTTTTTTCTTTTTCCTGCTATTGTCTCTGATATGTTTTGTACAACAAAGCTTTTCGTCTGTGAAACAAAACAGAAATTGGTATGTTACAGTACTTTTTTTTTTTTAATTTTCTTGCTGTGTAAGATTTCTGCTACGCTGATAGAGTAGTACATTATATTCTTTGTGAAGTATAGTCACACACACACATAAATATCTATATATATGTGTAACATGACTTTTGCATCTTAAGAGAAGAGTAATTCAGAAAAACCACTGGCATATGAAAATATAACAGATCTAAAAATATTTTTCTTGACTTGTCTTGGTAAATGGCATAAAACCATTTTGATTACCATGACCAGATTTTGCTTTCAGTTATTTAGTAAAAAATTCTGTGTAACTGCAATTGGGGAAATGAGCTTTTCCAATGGTGAGAATGAGATGATAATTTAATTCTCAGTGTTTGAGTGGAGAGATACTTAGTGTTATTTTCCTTCAAAAGATTTTGTTTTCAATCATATGTTTATCCAGATATTTGGTATAAAAAGTCCCATGCCTACACAAGCTGTTTCTTTCAAAAAATTTCAACATAATCTGTTCAGGAATGGAAATGCTATTTTGTGTTTAACTCAGAAGTTCTATTCTTTATCCTCTGCAGCAGAGGTTAGTCCAGTTGCCTTTAGAAAAGGTTTTTGAGCAACTTATCTCCATAATTTTACCAGATTTCATTTCTGGACTAGGTTATTTACTTCAAAAGCCTGAGAGTGAATTAACGTTTATGTGATCTGAACCACCAGGGGATGGTACTGCCAGAGTCTATACTCCAATAGCCAGAGGAGCAATTTTTTACTGATCTTCAGCTTTCCTTATTATGTTTGAACACGTAGTGTACTCAGCTGGATGAATTCTGACATGCTGAAGTAGCAATGACAGTAAAAATGCCATATTTGCATCTGTGACTATTTAAGGTATCAGACGTTTGTTATGTGAAGAGACAGGTGCTTGCGTAAGTTGTGTACATTACATTGAAGTAAAGCCATTCCCATTATCTGCCCCATATTGCAATGTTGTCAAAGGCTCTCATCCCTACTCTGAGTTTTCATTTCCTGTCCTAGCAGTGTAAAATATAGAATCATTTAGTTTGGAAAAAACCTTTAAGATTAACAAGTCCAACCATTACCTTCACACTGCCAAGGCCACCACTACACCATGTCCCAAAGCAGCACATCTACATGTCTTTTAAATTCCTCCAGGACTGGTGACTCAACCACTTCTCTGTTCCAGTGATTTTCATTGAGAAATTTTTCCTAAGAGCCAATCTAAACTTCCCCTGGTGCACCTTAAGGCAATTTCCTCTCATCTCTTGTCACTGGGAGAAGAGGCTGATCCCCACCTGGCTGCAGCCTCCTTTCAGCTGGTGTTAGAGAGCAATGAGGTCTCCCCTGAGCCTCCTGTTCTCCAGGCTGAGCCCTCCAGCTCCCTCAACTATTCCTCCCAGAACTTGTGCTGCAGACCCTTCACCAACTCCGTTACCCTTCTCTGGACACAATTCAGCACCTCAATGTCTTCCTTGTCAGCAGAGCCCCAAACTGAACACAGGATTCGATGCGTGGCCTTACCAGTGTGGAGTGCAGGGGAACAATAACTTGCTCAGTCTTTCTGTCCACACAAGTTGGGCTGGGTTAGACCGGGGTAGAATTAATTATCTTCATGGGGGCGGGTATGGGGTTGTATTTTAGATTTTGCTGAATACAGAGTTGATAATTTAGCAATGTTGTGCAGGTTTTACACTGATCCAAGGCCTTCTCTGCTTTCTGTATGGCTACAGTGGCCAGGAGGCTGGGGGTCACTGGGTGGCTGGGAGGAAACACAGCCAGGATAGGTGACCCAACTGACCAAAGGGATATTCCAGACCATGTGACGTCATGCTCAGTATATAAAGTGGGGGAAAGAAAGAGGAAAGGGGGACATTTGGAGTGACGGAGTTTGTCTTCCCCAGTCACTGTTATGTGTGATGGGACCCTGCTCTCCTGGAGATGTCTGAACACCTGCCTGCCATGGGAAGCACTGAATTAATTCCTTGGGTTTTTTTCCTTTGTTTTTGCTTTCCCTAGGTCTTTATCTCAACCCACAAGTTTTACCCTTTTGATTTGCTCTCCCATCCCACTGGGGAGACAGTGAGCATGCGGCTGTGTGGGGCTTGGTTGTTGGCTGGGGTAAAACCACATCACAAACAGTGATGCTGTTGGCCTTCTTGGCTACCTGAGCACCATGTAGGCCACCTGGGCAATCATATGCTGCAGCTGATTTGAAGTGGTGCATGGACAGATTGCTCAGCAAAATGAGCATGTAAGGGATAGGCTCTTCCTGCTTTTCCCTCATCTGAGCACTCAGCTTTTGTGTTGCTCATCTTGTCTCTTTAAACAAAACATGGAATCTAATATCCCTGGGACTTCTGTGCTCATCAGGTTCCATTGCAATTAGTTGGCAGAGGAGAGGGGAACTCAGTGATAGGCAGGAAAAGCATGAGCTGCAAATCTAATTTTCTTAACAAACCAAGATGTACAAAGGATGTACAGTTAAAGTAATCAAAACATTCTCCAGTTCACTGACTCTTTCTGAAAAGCAAGACATGTTATATTCTAAGTAGTACTTGGTTTTAGATTTTGTACTGGGTCTTAAACAGCTGTTTAAAATGCAGAACAAAATGCAACTTGATTTACACTTTATTATTGTAAGCAAATGCTGAGCAGGAACCATCTGTATCTTCTACTGTTAATGTCTACATGGTGCTGCAGTTGGCCAGCTCTTATAAACACATTGTAGACATGAGACACAATTTCAAGTCTTGTTAAATGTCTTTTACATGTCATCATTTTGTACCGTTTAAATGAAACTTTAAAATGCGGGTTTTTGTTCTGAAGATTTGGAGTCAAAACACTTCAGAAATGTTGAAGATTGTGTGTTTGTTTTTTTTTTTAATTTTCTCTAAACCCCCTTGTTTTCAATTAATCCTCAAGTCTCATGGGTCAAACAATTTCTGCTAACTTACATATGCCATGGTAAGTCATATACTGAAATAAATAGCATTTCATGAAGCACAAACCAGTGCAATGCTGTCCCATGGCTTTTGTTCTTTATGGTGCTTCCTCCATAGCTGTGGTTACAGTGGCAACTGAGTGGAACGAGAGGTGCACAAGTACTGCTACCACCAGAGAAGCATCCTTCTGACAGACAGCTGCAGCCTCTGCAATCCTTGAGTTTCAGGCAGGGTACAGGCATTCCTATAAATCTCCTGGGAGCTGCACCTAGGTAAGGTTGCAGAACTGGGGCAGGGTTTTTATCATGCACATTTCATTTCTACTTACAGTTTTTAGGACATGTAAGTCTCTCTCCTTTAAATAATCTATAAAGTCTTCAAATAGGCAATGTGACCTAATCTGCTGAATGATCTCATGCTTTGTCAGATGTAAAATATTATCCAAAGTGAATGAAATGAGATTATTTGAAGTTTTGAAAAGATGTCTCTGAAATGTATGAACATATTTGTTTCATCTTCCACATGTAACCCAAATAAAGAGGGCATTATGATGTACTCCACATAGTATACAGTTTATTATGTTCAGCAACGTCTCTCCCTTCGTGTATTAAAGCAAAATATTCTCTTTCATCTCTGTTCCTGATAAAGACCTGCCACCTTTTACTGCTTAATAATTGAAGGCAGCCTACTACAGAAGCTTAGTGTTGGATGACTGCCTGCAACAGTAATATGAAAATAGAGTTAGTATTTTTGATGGCTTTAGTAGTTATTAAAACTGAAGACTGTATGTCATGACTCCAGGAATCTTTTAACTTTGCCACTGACTTACCAAAGGAAACCCTGACTTTGCTAGGGTTAATGGTGACTTCTGCATCACTATAATCTTTACTTCAGTCATCAAGTCTCTCAGTCTCACTATTTGTCAAAGGAACCATGAGTTAAGGTTGCTATTCTTATCTGTTTTATATATAATAGGATTACATTAATTGATCAGTAGGACTCAGGAACAATATTAATTTATTTGTCAGAATCACATACCACCTATGTGTTGATATATATGGGTGAAACTTCTGGAGTTCCTGGAAAGTTGGCACACTTTTTACAGAAATGCAAATTTATTTGTATATATTTGAAATTCAAATATATGTTGCTCTTAATCCTTCATTATGACTTTCCAAACAAAGAAATTTTCTGAAATATATTTTTTGCATAAATGGATATCTTAAACAAATGGATCTACTTTGAACACAGACTTCTAAGTCACCTCTGTGGTGATTTTATCCATTTCGAAAACTTTAGGGGTTTTTTTTGTGTTAGTTTTCTTGGCAACATGAAAAGTAATTCAGTAGTGAATCTTGATTTCAAGAGCAGCAAATTCTCTAAATCTTATTTTTCTCATTTTGACCAAAATCTTAGCAAACCAATGTTAAAAGAATTCATGTTGTTAGCTTTGTAGCTACAGCCTCCTGTGTTGTTAAAACAAAAAAAAAATGAGGAGCATTTCAGTGTGGATTTCATCCATATGTATGTGGAATATACATGTCATTCAGCCTTCTATCTGTTTCAAATGTCATCTCCCATGTCTTTCACAAACTAATGGAGGATGAAGAGTATGTGAAAAAATGCTGATCAAATCAATGACCACTCTGCAAATAGGGTCAGCACAGCAGGGTTTCAGTTATGGGTTTGTCCTTTCATTTTATCAGGAGAAACTGGACTGGTCTATGGCTAATGGGGTATGTATTCACAAACAGGAAAATTCCAGCATGAAGTTGTGAGGCTGTGACAAAAGAGTACTGAAAAGAGATTGGAAGACTCAAATTAAAAATAGCTAGAAATATGGAATCCTTGGAACCTCCAAATCTTACTGTCAATAACATATATATAATATTTTTCACCTTACCCATTTTATATACTTCACATTTCAGTACCTAGCAAGTCAGAAAAAGGCACTCTGTTTCTGGAACATCAAATATAGTTTTTTAATTTTCTCTATAAGATGAATACTCAATAAAAACATTAAGGCCAGGCAATGTGTAAGTGTCAGGAGACTCTGTCTCTAGAGTGACAACTGAGCACAAAAGTGAACATGATAATAACTTTGACTTTTTCAACTCTTAAACATAAGTTAGGGTGCAATTGCAACCAGATGAGGCAATGTCTCATACAGTGCTGCTATAGGCCAAAGCTTTTGCCCTCTTGCAGTTTGTGTGCCATTATTATGATAAGCTTTGCTATTGTGGTTAACTCAAGCACATAGAGTTTGCCATTCAAAATAGAACCAACCGAGCTTTCAATAAATGGAATAATGTACATCCTGAATGTCAGAAACAACATCAACCGTTAGAAAAATCACCATATATGGAAAAATCATTGAATATACATGTCCCAGACCTACTTACAGACACACTTCTCTCAGTAATTTATCTATTAATAATAGAGCTCACCAAACTCACATTTTGCTTTCAGATAACTGTGTTTGGCTTAAATAAACTATTTAACTGTGTGCTACATAATGTATCAAGCACCCATGTATATGTTATTCATGTGCAAACTATTTAAATAAATCAGCAAACATACCAAGAATACATCTGGTTTGAGATTATAGATTAGATTATAGATTCTGCTCTCTTAATATGGGCCCCAAATCTTCTTCTGGTACATCAACAGTTTCCAGAAGAAGGTTTGATGTCATTAAATTATGAGAAGGGCTACATTTATTTGCAAAACTGAACAGCTACAGTTTCTGATCCTGCTTAACATTGTTCAAAAATAGAAGATATTAAGTCCACCTAGGAATTCAAATACATTTTCATTTTCAAAAATAACAATTTTTCCCAAATAGGCTTTGAAATAATATCTCATGGGTAAGCTTGTTTTGAGAGAAGATTAATTGGAGAATTACATAATGTTGTTGGTAAGCAATTAAAATTCAACAGAGCCTTAAAACTTACACCTTAGGGAACTCTGGTCAAATTTACACATCTTTCAAAAATAAAAGTACAAACTGCTTCTGAAGTGCTATTACATGCCATGCATATTTAAGAGTTTTCTGCTAAATGATGCGTTTAGCATTGCTTAAATTATCTCGGGAATACTCTTTTAGTTTGGTGACTTTGGAACTATCAAAAAATTATTTGTCCTCTGCAACCAAAAAGGTTTTGCTATAGGCAGTCCATTCCTTGGATGAAAATTTTGCTTTCTTCACGTGTATTAATGGTTTATTTTTTAAGGAACCAATACAGACAACGGAGAATTTTAGATTGGTATGATAGAAGTGTTGAATTAGTGAAAAATTAAAAAACTCCCCCATCTTCCACACCTTTGGAGCCTGTGGGGAAGGTAGAAGGAAAACTAATAGAATGCAAGACAAAGCTGGTGGGTACTTGTGCCACACACAGGGACATTAAACTTGGCCAGAGAACAGGGAAGGAGAGGAAAGCTAAACTGAGGCTATGCCATGGGAAGGGGTGATAGCAATTTTAGGTGAGATTGTGGATCATGGCAGACTTAATGCTCAAGAAATGATATTGGAAAGTGACACCTGCTCTGATTTGTTCCAGAAAAGTCACAATTTGCAAGTTTGTAGCTCCGGAAGCTCCTGAATCATCTTACAGATAGCTTTAGTGTTCAGTTTTTGCAGTCAGTTTCATGGTTTAACCTCAGACAGCAACTAAGCCCCACACAGCTGCTCACACACCCTCCCCACAGTGGAATAGAAGAGAGAATTGGGAGAGTCAAAGTGAGGAAATTCATGGTTTAAGATAAACAGTTCAATAGGGGGGACAAAAGCTGCATGTGCAAGCAAAGGAAAACAAGGAATTCATTCCCTGCTTCCCGTGTGCAGGCAGGTGTTTAGGCATGCCCGGGAAAGCAGGGTTCCATCATGTGTGATGGTGACTCAGCATGACAAACTCCACCACTCTGAACGTCCCCTCCCAACCACCTTCCTCCCCCAGCTTTGTACACTGAGCATGGTGTCACATGGTGTGGGACATCCCTTGGGTCAGCTAGGGTCAGTTGTCCCCTCCAGCTGTGCCCTTTCTCTTGCTCCCCAGGCTCCTTGCTGGTGGGGCAGCGAGAGAAGCAGAAAAGGCTTTCACTGTAAGCACTACCCAGCAATAGCTAGCACATCCCTGTGTTATCAACACTGGTTCCAGCTCAAAAGCAAAGCACAGCCACATACTAGCTGTTGGGAAGAAAATTAACTCTGTCCTGGACAAAACCAGCATGGACAGCTCCCAGGACTGCACACATCCCTGTCCTGCCAGCATCCCTGCAGCCCAGGAATTTCCATGACATGAGCCTTTTCGCTCATGAGCAATGAAGGATTTGTGAGCCCAAGAGAGCCAGGTTAGTTGTTGGTCACCAAACCTCTGGAGAATGACGGCTCCCCCTCATATCTTAAAACTTCCTGGATATAGGATTGAGTCCTGTTTTGCAGCATTACTTCTACCCCAGTCTTGTTTAAAGGTGATGCTATCACCTTTTTTTACGGCAAAGCCTTGACTTAACCTCCACTTTTTTGCCTGTCACCCTGCTGGTTTTAGCTTCCCTCCTCTTGCTGCTCCAATTGCATTATCGATTGGGCTGCCTCCAGGAGGAGCTTTTGTTTGACACAGTTGGCAGTGAGACAAGCCGAGCACTTAGAGCTCATTAGGTGGGTGGGATTAGATTCTAAAGCTAAAATCTGACACTGCACCAAAGTGATAAAACTCCTCCAATGCTATTCACAACCTTCTCTGAAAACTGAAGGTAGTTACTGTATGTGGGATTTGTGATTTACTGTTTTAAAAGATCTCAGTAGAGATGTGGATTTCCACTGAAATGATACAAATTTTTTAATATGTGGTGTAGGCTGGGTTTTTGTTGTTTATCTTTCTAGAAAACTGTCCATGCCATGACAGAACTTTGCAATGGGATTATTTTAACTTGAAACTGAAAGCAAAACCTAGGTTTGCAAATGGAGCAAAAAAGAAGTGCATTTTAAAGTGCCATAGAAGTGCTGCCATCACTGAAAAACCAAGCTGAATGTATTCCATAATAGGAGTAAAACCAGATAGTATTTTTCCTAAATCAAGAACAGTATCTCCTTTTTCACAGCACAGTGAAGATAAGGCCATATTTATGTGATACAAGACAATACCGTGTTCCAGATCCCTCTGCCAACTTCAAGTTGTTTGGTATGACTGAAGGGCAGATCACGTTCCCATGCAGAGATACTCATCTGAGTTACAGAAACAGTGTGATTCTCACTCCATGGGGAAAACATCTCCTTAAGACAAGGTGCAATCTGACTCTGGTACGTTTGTAATGCTTCTCGTTTTGTGGCTGGCCTGTCCATCCCTCCACTGCTTGGTGCACACATACCTAGGATTATTAATGAATGCTTGTGAAAAATGGAGCTAAGATATAGCATGAAAAGGCCATGAGGAGATAAAACATCCTGTGTGCACATTTGGCATGTAAATAAACAGCATATAGTAAATAAAATCCCGACACTGAATGTCTTGAGAGTTACCAGAAATATCAGTTTATGGTGTACTTGCTATTATCAGCGCTAAATAATATTGTGGAAAAAACAATGTGTGATCAAAGACAGTATTCATTAATGAACGATTAGTTAACAATCTTCAGTCTTGTATGTTCTGTGTGCTGGGTTTTGTATACCAGTTTCTGAACTTAATTTAGAAATAAATTGTTGTGAAATAAAATGCAAAGATTGGTATCTAGTGAGTATTTCTCTAAAGGAGACAGGACCTATGAGAAATGTCCCACTCAGCAGTCTGGGCAGGAGATAATCTAGAAGGAAGATAACTGAATTATGAAGAAAAAACCTGAAGAGTTGAAGCCAACACTGCAGAGTCTCTGTAAAACTTCCTGGCTGTTACAGCTCCAAACAAGAAAAGAGTGGAGGCCTCTCGGCTTCAGATGTAAGAAAACAAAGTTTGAGCACTCACTGATCGGTAAATACTGCCCTGTGCAAAACATCATTCTTTAATTAAAACTCATCCTGTCTGCCAAAGAAGAGGACACCATGTGGTTTTGCTGGCAGCTGTCTTTAACAAATAGATTGTAGGTTTCTCTATATACAATATTTTCTTAACTGAAGGATTGTGGTTGAAAGGAATGAATGTTTCTGCCCTTTGCACCCTCAAACAGAGGGAAACACTAATTGTCCATGAGGAAACAGCCAGCTCGGTTTTCCCATGGCCACTCAAGCTGTTGCACATCTGCACAGAATTAAAAGTTATAAAAAGTTATAAACATGCATACGTATGTAAACTGTGCATTTATTAGTTGTAGTTGTGTTTAAAGCCATGATTAAAGATTGCAATCTTCTTGCCTAAAGGACTTCACATGAACATGAAAGGACAGTTTTTGTCCCCAGACTTGCCTACAGAAATTCAGTTGAAATATTTCCTCATTATGAACTATGATTAAGCAGTGCCTTAAAAAAAAATGTAATGAAAACATTCTCCATCATTTTCAATTACAGTTTTCCAATTAAATCGGAGCATAACCTATTTGACAATTAGCACACAATGATGTCTGTCCCTAGTGGTAAAAAAATATCGGTTTGACTTTGCTATGATGAAAGCTTTTACTTTTCAAGGGTTGGTGCATGCACGTGTTTGGAACTAGACTGATATCAAATATGTCCAACTGGAATATACATCCCACTCACTGATGGAATCTAGTGAGAGGTGTTTTCTGTGGGCGAAGTTCAACAGAAAGGAAATGGAAAAGGGGCCAATATCGTAAGGGATTTGGAGCTGCACAGAAAGTACTCCATATGTTAGCAACTGAAATCACCAGGCAGTGTGTGGAATGACACAGGGTGGCAGCACAGATCAACAATACCGCCTTCTGCCCGTAGAAAGCATAATAAATCCCTGTGTCCTTGCAGAAATTTGTGATTTTTATTGGGGCTATTTTGTTCATGTCTTATTGTCACTGTATGATGGTTTTCCTTAAAGATTGTTTACCTCAAGTCGGATTCAAGTCAAGGTAATTACTCTGGTTCATTCTAGTGCAAAATGAAGACATTACAGGATAAAGGAACAAGCTCCTAGGGTGGGTAAAACTAGACATTCCAGTTGAAATCCTGGATTGTTGAAATCAAATGGCTAGGTTTGTATGGACTTTAATGGGACCTGGATTTCAATGCTAGACTAGGAGTTTCAGCAGATCAAAGGAAAGAACAGTAAGGTTCAGGCATTTAAGTAATTTAAATCACTTAGGTTTGAGGATAGTGTTGCAGAGGAGGGATCTGACTTCTTTGGAAATTCTAATACCAAATCCACATTCAGTCACTTGCCTCAATGACCTGATTCCTAGGAGTTCTGCATATTTGGACTCCCTGTTGTCTGAATGCAAATATGTTGAGAAAGTGTGCAATGTTACCTTTAGGCAGCGCTGTTCCTGGAATTTCTGTACATTAAAGGGTTCAGTTTGAAAATTTATTATATTTTTTAATCTCCACGTATTCCTGTTGTGTAAGAATACCCAAAAGGCAAAATTAACCTATAACTTTCAGCAGAAGTAAACTTAAGATCTATTTCTCCACGTCTAGGATACAGAAATTTTGGTAAATTTTGGTACTCGTATCAGCTGCCTTGTCCATCTGGGTTTCCAGCCCACAAAGACATATGCAGCTTCTTAACTTGAAGCATGCTAGTTTTGCCATTGCAATCACATGAAATTACTCCCCTGTTTTAAGTGCATGTTAGCAGAATCAAGGACCTTAAGTACACTGTGAGGTAGTGCTCACTCTCTAAATTCTGTGACTCAGTGGGAAGTAATAAATGAATAATGCCCTTGCATTTTCCAGCCACAATGTCACCATTGCTTTAATTTAATCCATTGCATTTATTTTCTCAGGAAGAAAAGTCTCATATATTAATAATTTTGAAAAAGAATAAAAAGGGTTTTCTTCTATTTGCTTAGTCATTTATTATTCTTTAATGTACTTTCAGCTCTTGTCCATTGTGAAAAATGCTATAGTAACTGGAGATACAATGAAATTATGACATCTCACGAGAAAAGAGACTGAAGTCTGTGCAAATGAGAGAAGAAAGGATTTTAGCCACTATTCATAATGCTTTTTATTCATTTTGAGTGATATCTACTGAGCAGCTCAGTCTACTAAACATTATATGAGAAAACAGGTTTTACTTTATTGTATAGCTAACACTGAAAATAGGTGCTTTTTTCAGATTTGATTCCTTGTCTTTTGAATTAAAAACCAGAACACTTCACCCATCCTTTAAATGCTGCAGTGAAGATAAAGGTCAAGTGCTTTATCTTCATATGAAGATGATTACAATAATCTCCTTACACATTCCCTTCAAAAAGCTGACTTTTCAGTGCCCTCCATATCTTTCATGCAGTCCTTCTTTGCTTCTGGACATCCTTGTTTCATTCCCATTTACTGGGTATAAATATAAGAACACTGCTTTGGTCCAAATGACTGCACATTGCACCCACTATCATTAGATACAGGGAAGATAATAAATGGAAAAGAAGTTAGCTGTAAGCAGGAAGAATTCCGCGACGAGTTGAGGCAATCTGTGTCAATGTCAAAAGGAGGAAGGGCATTTTCACAGCATATATTATGCAGCTCTAAACACTTCCTTGAATGTACATTCTGAGCACATAGTCCCTATGATAGAGGTTGTAAGGGGATTTTTAACTTTTATTCCTCAGGGCTTCATCCTGCAATGTGGTGTTGAAAGGCTGCAACTCCTTCTGAAATCTTGAAAGTGGTGGCAAAACATCAGCTGATTTAAGTACTTGTAGATCCATTGAAGTCTTTCTCCTTGTTTCAGTAACAGTTCATCCCAGCAAAAATCCTAGTCCTTAGAAAAAGGATTTTAAAAGTTCCAGAAGCTGTTCATTTGTTACAGGATCAGATCAGCAGGCATCAACAGCATCATGAAGCATATTCCCAAGGGACAGGTGGGATTTCATACATCTTGGGTATCTGTCAGGATTCTGGAGCTAAGAAAGTAAGCACAATTTAAAGAGGCAGAAAAATCTGAGCAGTAACTACTTTGTTACTAATATTAAGGTGGCATCTTATATTTGAAGGTCTAATCTTGTCATATTTTGATATTCTTGGATTAGACAGTAAATGAATTTTTTAAATATCAAAAATGTCTAGGGATAATTACAACCAAATTGTCCTCAATATATTTTAAAGAATCATTAGGATAATAAAGGTCATTAAAAAATTGCCCAAAATAGCTCCATCTATATTATCTCACCTCCAAGTAAAAGTACCCAAGATGATTCCATCAGCGCATCACAGCACTGAGAATTTCTATGGAGATGTGAGGTGTAATGGATAATCTGCCAAATGTAACTATTATGGTTTGAGCACATCACCAAAATAGCTCCCTGCCTTCTGGAAAGTAACAGTACGTTTTAGAATAGCTCAGACTCAATTCATATTGATCCACATAAAGAATAATGACCAACCACACTGTTTCAGTAGAATTAATCCAATCTCTTTTCCTACTTCTCTTGTTGAAGCCTCAAGAGAGAATTATTGATTTCTTATACTGTTATGCTCATTCACTTACTATGTGGCAATGACCTACTTTCTGTTTAACACAGTAAACGCAGAGCTCTGACTGCACGAACATACAGCAGCATTAGGCTTATGCATACAGAGTTGTGATTGTCAGAGATACAATCTGACATCCAATAAGTCTTTGATCTTGAAGGGAAATTGTGCTTATTTGCATCTAAGTGCTTGCAAGCAGTTGCAGGTAATCCAAATGGAGAATCAAAGCCAGAGAAGCTTTTCGTGAGTAATTCACATTTTAAAAATCTAGGCAAAAAGCACCTTGGTTTTGATTTGCTCAGAGAAGCATGGGCACTAAATTTGTTGAAGTTTATAAAAGTACTTCCTTTCCAAGTCTATGTGACCTTGTCTTTGGCCATTGAAAAATAAATGCTAATTAATGGAGCATAAAGTGATACTTATTTGTTCCTTGGAAGTCTCTTACTTGAGAAGGATGCAACCTGGAGGGGATGTTGATATTGATTATTATAAAAAGAAAATAGCATGTTTTCTCAGGTGCTACAACCTTGCACCTGTACTGGGGAGAATGGAAAGCCAGGTAATGAATAACAGAAAGGTTTGGCTCAAAGGCTTGTGAAGTGCATGTCAGCATACCTCAGGATTGTGGGCAATAAGTAGTGTGAGTGACACGTGGCTTTATGGCAGGACTGCTTTGGTGGTGGGCAAAGCTGTCATAATCCTGCATGTTTTGTGCCAAGAAGAAAATTGATTTACTTGAAATGTGGATAATTTGATGATCCCACTGTCAATGAGTGATGTCCTTCATGTGAAGCAGGAGGAAGGTTCCAAAAATCAAAAGAGAATTGGGAGATTTGAAAATTCGGGTTGAGTAGAATAAAACTTCCACTGCAAATATCCTCTGTAGATGGAATTTTCTTTGGTGAATTTTGATTTGTCTTGTTTTGTTTTGAGTTTGGTGTTTTGAGTGGGGGGGGGGTGTTATTTTTTTTTTTACACAGAAGGGCCATTTAAAAATAAAATGCAGCATTTTGCTCAGAGGTACTGAACAATACTTTGTGACACAAATAAAACTTACTTTCAGTTTTTGTCTGACTTAGATTCCTCAAAATGAATGCAGGCTGTGGTACATACGAGTTTTGACTGAATTCATAATGCAAGGCAGATTTTCATATTTTTCTTTTCAGTCAGCATTTCTCCAGTGCCTTCATAAAATTCCTAGTGAAGCTGGGCGTTGCTTACTCTAGATAAAGT
Source organism: Chamaea fasciata (assembly GCF_029207755.1). Lineage (NCBI taxonomy): Eukaryota > Metazoa > Chordata > Aves > Passeriformes > Sylviidae > Chamaea > Chamaea fasciata. The sequence continues at coordinate 141,811,243 of NW_027094086.1, read as the reverse complement.
TATCAAGCGAGCTCTAAGTGAGTAATTAGGACTTATCTGTGTGAGAACCTTTAGCCAAAGACAGAGTTTAGCTCCTTGTCCTTGTGTTCGTGTCCTAGTTTTCCACTGTTACAAGCTTGTGAATCATGGCTACATGGATAACATATAAATGTATGTGTCAGAAGTTTCTGTATTTTTCTACAACATTTGTTTGAGAAAAATAACACTTTTATCTACTCAAAAATAAAAGAACTATGAAAAATGAAAAAAATCATTTTTATATAGTCAAGTAAAATTATCAACAAAAATTACATTTTTTTAATTTCTGAATTCTCTTAAAAATTAATTCTATCTCCTTTAAATTGCTCTCTTTCTTGTGTTTAACAAAAATGAAGCCTTATTCTGAAAATGAAAAAACCTCCATAGTAATTGAAGAGTGGTATTGCTACATTTCCAGTGACAGATTCTTAGATTTACTTTTTAATGTGCATATATGACAACATATTTTTAGAAGTTCAGAGCTATGCCTCTTTAGCTGCCAGTTGCCCTGTGTTGCTTGACAACCAAGTCTTTTACAGTGCATCAAAGAACAGGATCACTAGCCATTTTTCACATGCCAAGTTTCAAATACAACGTTATCTGTTTTTTGAGTGATCTTTCTGGGGGCAAAAATGCTCATATCACTTTTTTTTCACAGTTCAGAAGCAGCAAGGCTTTTCACCTTCTTATAATTCAAAATACTTTACCAACTTTACTCATGCTCTAAAAGTTAATTAGCAGCTATTATAACATTCCTTTCACTTTCTGACAAGACATATAGGTGTGTGTATATATACATATATAATTATAGTTTTACATCCTTTCATTCAGTGCGTTGCATCATCTGAACCTGCATGGTAAATGAGAATTATTGTCTCTGTGTTTTCTAGCGGTATTAATGTTCAAAGTCACAGAGAAGTGTCCTTCATATAAAGAAGTTTAATCCTAGAGTAATTAGGTTCTTCTTTCATCTTCTCTCACAAGACAGGAAAGGGCAAAAAAACCTCCAAACCACTGAAAACATGGAGTCATTGGATCAGCCTTTCTGTGATGACTGTTAGAGAACAGATAGACCGCAAACTTTCCAAAACAGTCAGAAGAAATCCTTTCATGTGGTCTGGATCTCAGAAACTCTGTTTGCTAATGTCGTGTATGGAAGGGATTACGTTGGAAGTGAGGCTGCTCCACTGCAGCAGTTTCCTGCACTGGTGCTTTCCAGGTTGATTGAAAACAATCAGCTGGAAAGATCTCCCTACACAGGGAAATGGCACAAGTGGCCCTTGCTAAGATATGTAATTTCCCTCTTATTATGCTAATTAAAGAAAATTGCCTTCACTAGTACCAAATGATATATCTGTATTGGTTCAATTTAACTGATGTTCCATAGCTGCATAGGCAGTCCACAAAAGTAAATAAAAAGATATTCTGGTAGAATTTATGGAGAGTGTTTGAGCAACTCTCCAAAAGGAGGGCTGAGGTTTACTCTTTCCACACTACAAATCCTGCTTTATGCTGTTCTAGGGATTTTCTGCACTGTTTTCCTGATTTTATAATGTAACAATTGCTGACTCTCCTGGTCAATCTGAATCAATGAAGACAGTATTGCACAGTGAAAAATGCTATCTCCTTTGACAAAGAGAAAGCACATATTTTTTTGTCAGAATTATGTAATTTCACTTCCCAAGAACAAGAACAAATAAAATAAAAATCTTTTTAGGTTTGTCCCAGGCTACTGAAGATTCAGTGGGCATCTTTTAAGTTAACACTAATAAAACTTCATCTAAGCTGCCTTAACTCTGATTTAAAGGGAGTAAAACAAGTTATGCAGCAACTACATTATGCAATGTGGAAAATATAATGGCTGTTGTCAGAACCATAATTTTGTATTCCCTCATTAATTTTCAAAATATCATTGTATCTTTGGGATACACTTTCCTGTAATTTCCATTCGTTTAAGGAGACTAGAAAGCAGAGCAGAATTTATGGTTCTTGAAGTGTTCTAATTTATTTTGAGACAAAAATCATTGTAGAAATAAAGTGTAACTTGATTGACTGCAATAATCACAGTTTGTATTCCAGCAGCAAGCATGAGAAATCAACCTTTCTGGATGCTACTGTGTAACACTATCCTTTTTTCTCTAAATGTGGGGGGTTAAAAACTTATATAAAAAGGGGTGCAGCGCTTCATTGTAGCTCTGTGGTGACTTGGTAACTACTGGGTTGCAATTTAACTGTCCATGGGTGTGTTAAATATAGGTGTTAGGCTTGGCAACCATAAAGTTTATGGCATTTGTGGAAGGATCCGTTTCTTTACATTGTGTTAGTGTTTTCCTAGCACTAAGGGCTGGAACCTAAAAACACACCCTCCACCAGCAAACAAGCTGCAGTGATAAAGTAATGACATTTTCATTGCTGATAGTCCTAGAGAAAGTGCCAAGAAAAGTTAAAGCTGGGCTTTAACCTGTGAACTTAAGCCCATGTGGGAAGTGGAAGAGCTCCCAGCAATTCCAGCTCCCATCACCTACAGCAGCAGCAGGACCTTGCACACTCTTCAGCTCTTGGAAAAAGATTCAATTTCAAACTCTCTTAAATCTTAAAATTTGTTCTGCTTGGATGGCAAACAAGTCACCCAGTAAGTGCCAGTTACAAAGTGGTTCCTTGCACAAAGAATGAGGTGCAAGGTGTCGATGAATTTCATAACCAGCCCCTGAGAGGTTACCCTTTGATTAGATTTTAATTGGTAATCAAACTAGAAAGATTCTGCCCAGTTGCTGGTTTCTGAAATCATTAAAGCTCCCACCTCTGGTCAAAACTTATCATCTTCATCTCATATTTTAAGTTACATGAATATTTGGAAACCTCATTTAAAGCAAAGTGACAGCAGGATGAATGAATTAATTTATTTTGTAGCATTGGCAGAAAAAAAGGAAATGGACAAAGTAAAATATTTCAGCTTTGCTGGCAAGAGATGCATAAAGGAAGACCAGTAGTTTGGCTTTTGAATAATGCATGTAAACTCTATATTGGGTTCCAGTCAGATCACCTAGTTTTTCAAGTAGCAGGTTTTTGGGTTTTTTTATGGTCTCCTCTTTCTCAGTAGTAGCTGGAATTCACACTTTGTTTCCTGTCTGTGCTTTCATTGAAGTTTTAGCTGTCTGCACTTTACTTTGATTTTTTTATTTATTTGTGTTCTGCTGTTTTTTTGATTTTGCATTGTTTGGTTTGGGGGTTTTGTGGCTGTACTATCTAAGCACCTCACAAAATTTGTTTTTTACACTTAGAACACTCCTGTTACAATTTTTTTGATCAATTTTGCAAATAAATTATCACAATACGAAATGGAAATTCTCCAAGGTCCCCCTTGGAGACCTGTACATTTGGAAAAGATTATATCACCTGCCACTTCCTGGCTATGTCTTTCCTACGCCAAACCATTTATATATTGTCGTTATTTTTTTCTGCACAAATGGCAGCTACTGAACTGCTGTGTTACTCTCTTGGAGAGCAAGCTAAGCACTGGGGACAGGTGGAACATGCTAGCCTCAAAAGGGAGTGGTTTTAGAAGTGTATTTGTTGGGGTAAGTCTAGGTCTCTGCACTTGGTCACCACTGTAAGGGACAAACAGACGTGGGGATCCATGAATGTGCAGCATTCCCTGATACAAATTGGAGGGAATCTGTTGAGAAAAAAAAAAAAAAAAGATATGTCATAGTAATACCATTTATCCGTTAGCTGTCCAGTTGATTCCTCTCCTTATATTGTGAATTTTGGCAAAAATCAAACTGCTCTGATTTTTCTGAGGGAAAAAAATGAGGTACATGGAAACTAAAAGCAAGACATCATAGATTTGCAAGAGGTTGTTTTGTGCTGACAGGAGTAAATGATCTTAGAGTGACTTCTAGGTAAAATTCTTCAAACTTACAGATGTTTCACTTGGAAGAGACCTACCTAATCTCTTACAAAATCAATTTTCAAGATTTCTTATGTGACCTTTCTTGAACTTTATTTGGTGTAAAAAACTAGTTCTAATAATACCATGAAGACAAAGAGATATCATGAGAGACAAACCTGAGCTCTTTAGTGAGATGATAGAAATTTATTATTCACAGCTGCATACACACGATTTTGAGTTCTAACAGCCAGCAATTAGTTTAAACAGTAATACCACCAAGGGAAGCATAACTTAGTTAAAATTTACATTTAAATGAGATCATTTGGAGAAATCAAATGCAGAACAATCTGTTATTTTTATATAACATTTCATAGTAGATTTTTCTTAGCAAGGTATTCCTCACAATATAGTTTTATTACTTGCTGGTTGGAAATTACTGTGCTTCATTTAAATGTGTAGCTGAGAAAAAGTCTCACTATTTGTCCATTAACAACCTGATGCAGAAAATTATCTCTGTTCAGGAAAGCATATTAACCATGTTAAACTTAACTTTAGCTTGGCCATGCTGAAAGCTAAGCACGGACTTAAGTGTTTTTCTGAACATGAATTGAAGTTCCAAATGCATTTTCTTTCTCTCTTCGCTCATCTTCTCAATTTACAGTGATAGAAACTGTTTCTGTTCTGAAGCTTTTTGAATTTGTCAGCTATTCTTAATGCTTGTAACCAGTTAAAAAACAATGATACATCATTCTTCACTGAGACTTTGTGGGGACTTTTATGTCAGGTAGGAATCTCTTGGGATTTAATCGTGAATTTTAGGATTAGAACAAAATGAAAATTGGATCTTCCATATTCTGGGAAGACCCTTCAGTTCAGTCCTTTTTTAAAATCTGGATTTTTGGCCATTAATATAATTAAAATGATCCACAGAATAAAAAGTTTCTAAATAAAGATTATTGACATTCCCATGTGAAAATAAGTCCATTCAGTTTTGTCTTGATGTTAAGCATTAAACTGCATCTTCCAATGAAGGGACGCTATTGACAGGGTTTCAGGAATCTTTTTTTCCAATTTCCCTGCAAAGCTGGACTTTTCTGTCTGGATTTGTAACATAGAATACGTAATTTTTATGGACTTTCCTCTGTCTTTCCTCTGTTACAAAACAAATTTTCCAACTATTAGCTTAAATAGGCAATGAGCAGGGGTAAGCTTTTGGGGCATAACACTCAGGAAAAACACTTTGCAAAGAGATTGGCAGAGTAGGAGCCTTAACCCCGAGCTCCCTGGGGAACACTGCCATCCAGCCTGGGGAAATACACGGGATACTCTCCTGGGAACTGATTCCTGGAGTGCCTGAGTGATTTTTTTGCCTGAGCTGGCAGGTAGCAGGCCTGCAGGCAGCATGCAAAGGCACCTACAGGAATGTGGCTTGTAGAGTTCATCAACAAAAATACTGTCAGCCAGGACTGTATCTCCTGCTGGAAGGACAGCAAGAGTGTGCCTGTATCCGTGAGACAGATCTCCGCTAAATAAACTGAGTATGACAGAGTAGACCAGAGCCTGTAATGGATGACTTCATTATCCATTCTGCACCTAGAATGAGCAAATGTTTCCTAGAGGACAGAGTGAAATGGGTTCGTGACAGAAAGCATTTAAATAAAGACTTGATGGAACAGCTAATAATGAAAAACAGTTACATACACAGAATACGAAGGTCCAGGACACAAAGGTAGCTGAATTGAATTTATATTAATAGTGAAGAGCTCTGTGATCTATTAATTATGGAAGAATCTACTCTTTCATTTCTTATTTTTCTCCCTTTTTTTTTTTCCTCTGACCTACTGCAGTGGTTTTTAATACATCAGTGGCATGGCATTTTCTGACTAAAAGCTAAACTGGGCTCTTTGAGCTTTCCTCTCACCACTAGACAATGCTAATAAAACCACTCTTGAAAAGCATGAGGTAAACCTATTTTGAGATGGGTAGTTGGATGGGGATCAATAAGGCCTGTGCCAGCAAAAGTTTAAAAACATAAAAGCGAATGGCCAAGGCCAAAAATGATGTAACTTAATGAAAACTTGGCCATCCTCAAACCCGAAACCCAGACTCATCAGTCATTCCTGATCACTGCTGCAAGCTCCAGTGTAATAAAACAGAGTTTTAAACAGTCTCGTTTTGACATGTTTATGCATTTGTGATGCACTCTTGTCTCCATCCGAAAACGACCCCCTGGCAATGTCAGCAGACAGAGAGACCATGATGGGGCAGGCTGGGAGGCACTCATTTCTAATGGGCAGCTGTCTGCCTGGTCAAGAGGGAGCAGGGCACCAGAGGCATCCAGCTCCCATATCCCCTGTGCTGGCCTCGTGCCTTGGTCTTTGGTGTACCCAGCTGCCACTTAGAGAAAACACTAAAACTTGTGGTTAAAAATGTCCCTCTGAGGAATTTTAATAGCTGGCCAACAGCTATTAAAAAAGCTCTAAGTGGTATCATTTGTTCAATTGAAAAGTTTCTTTTAATTATCAAGTCAGTTTTCGTTGCAACCTCTTAAATGTGTGGTTTCAATGTTTGTTTTCTTTCATTTGGACAGGTCCTTGTGTAAAACCACAGCTTTTCTCTCACTGTAGGCAGAGTGACAGCTTGTCAGGTTTTATTACGACAGTTGCCAGCAGTTTTCGCTCAGAGTTAACGGAAACCTGAAATGGAATAACTTCTCATGCTTTAGCATTTCCTTTGTGCAGCGCAGACACGTTATGCAACCAGGCGGTCAGGCTGGGTGGAGTGGGGTGTGATAAATATTTGGCTACCTGACTTGATCAGCTGATACCCACTGGGCAAACTCATAAGTGTGAAAATGCTGCAGGATGGATGATTCATTCTGCTTTGGGGCAGCAACCTCCTGGCTCTGTTGGGCTTTGGCTCAGACCCTGAGCTCCCAGCAGACTTCCAGAAATCCCTTCTGCTGAGCATCTGGAGAAGGGAGTGAGTGACTTAAATTAGAATTAACTCCTTGCTATGAGGTAATTTTACTGCAGCTTGTTCACATGAAAGAAAAAATTATCTGCAAAAGCTACACCAGTAATGGCTCTTTAGAATCACGATTTCTTCCTTATGTCACGGATGCAAGGGAAGGCTTTCTGCTTGCTGCTGCTGCTGCTCCCTCACCAGTGGATCCAAACAGGACTTGGGTTTGCCATCCCCAAATATGCAAGCAAGGGCCACATCTGCCTATCTTCAACTTTTCCTGTCCTGAAGTATTTTGGCAGAATGTGGCTTTGAGGGAAAACTGATCTTTGTAGAAATGTAGGCTGTTTCCTTGCACACAAACCTGCCTCCCTCACACAAGCAGAAATAGTTGTACTTTATAAGAACTGTGGGTGAGGAAAATATATGCTAGACCTGTAATTTCAAGAATTCATACCCAGAAAAGTTGATGTGATACAAAGGTATATTTGAAACATTAAATTTGATTTCAGTAACATGGCAATTGTTTTCTGTAAGGAATACATCTGTCTGCACACCTCCAGAACTGGACTTAAATTTTTCGGTATTTAAAAAAACCCTAAAACGAACTCATTCTTAGGGTGTGTGTCATTTTGAAGAACTTTCAAAAATAAAAGTATCCTGTCGTGAATATTTATAAATCAAAAAGAAAAAGCTGTCTTCAGTTTTTTAAGTGGAGAATGAAATCTGTGCTGCTGCTTGAATCTTAAAAATTGCCAACATTTTGCTTTCTGTTCTGTAATAAAAAGAAAAAAATTCAGGTCTCATTTAGAAATCTTTAGAATTCATATAGTATTGACTTATTATTTTCCTTTCAGCATTCTCACTTAGGTATTCTATAATCATGGAGTGAAACTCAGCATGCATTACATTAAACCAGCTGAAACCAGGAAAATCTGTGTCAAGGAGGTGCCTCTGCAGTGCAGAAAGGTATCAGTTTTCCACTGTTCTTTGCTGCACTTTTAAGGAATTGGTCTTATCTCCACTGCATGAAAAGATTATGTTTGTCTTTTCCCAGTCTAAGATACTGTACTGCAGATGCTGGCTATACACTGCTGACTAATCCAACTGTGCTGACTGTGGTGCAGGCGAACAGAGCAGGAGAGAAAAGATTTTACCTTCTCTGGGAAATCGTGCCCTGACTTCTGCAGATTCTAAAAATATTGATGCCCAGGTGCAGATGGGGATGCCCAATGACTCATAAGTGAGCAAGGACAGCAGAAGCCATTGATCTGTCCTTTGGTTTAGACAGGATGGTGAATGAATGCAAATAGGTTCTTCACTTGTCTTCTTTAAGGGAGCTGTCCTCCTCCTGAACTCTCTCAGGGTAGTGTGGGAGAACCAGAGTCAATGCCAGGCTGTGTACTCACGGTGGTTCCCAAGCTCATTTCTCCTTCAGCAAATATGAAACTGTGCACAGACTGACATGGAGTGCGTTGCTGAATGGTGATGGGAACAGAGATTAAATCACATGAGATTATGTTCCTCACTCCTGGTTTTGCTTCTATTTGAAGTGCAAAATAAACTGGACATGTTCATAAAAAGTTTCAGCAAATGCTTGTTATGTCTTGGCTCTCATTTTCTCTGTGTGTTGATCAAATAGAGACAGATGGAATATGGTGATGATTTAAGACACTAATGTGGCCACGGATTGTGCTGTAAACCATATTATAATCCATGTTTCATATGGAAGCTGAAATTCTAGATTGAATAACGGTTTTGCTTTTCAAATACAGTGCATTCACTATCATTTATAACATAAAAGGACAACTGCAGAGTAAGAAAATAAATAAAATATATGGGGTTACTTGTAAGAACGTAGAATATTTATCTATTTGAGCTTGAAAAGGTGTCTCAGGCTGTGATTTAAGAGGGTAATGATTGCAATAAATCAAATGAAGCAGGGGCCTAGATTAAAGATGAGAAAGCTAACATGGCCAAGATAAATGCATTTGAGTAAAGTTACTTATTTGTGATGATTGCAAGATTGGGTTCAGCAGCTGGTGTAAGACCCAGCCTTAATTTTCCTGCTAACAGAACAGGTTTATAGGCACCATGTTACTTGCTCTATAACACCATGAATTTTGTATTTTAACTAGAATTCCAACATATTAATGTCTCTTCTATTAAAACAGTCTGGAAAATAAATTTCAGTATCTGGAACCGGCTGGGGTGTATCATGAACTGTCAAATCTTTGTACCCACAATTCTAATTCAACCATTTCATTGACCTGTGGCCATAGCATCCATAATACCTGGAGGTAAATCAAACATATTGTATGAACATGTGTACATTTATGTATTTAGATCTTAGTATATGAATAAGTAGGTTTGTATATTTATCTGTATTTTTATAAATAATAACAACAAGATTCATTTTCTTTATTGAGGCTGATTTTGTCTGAAACAAAATACTTTGTTCCTAATATTTTCTGTCCTTGGTATCATTGGAGACTTAAAAAAAAAAACAGACATGAACTCTAATGTTTATAAATTTATTATTTTGTATGCTTTAGCCATTTTATCTAAGTATTTTCAAATTATTTCATTTTTAATCTTCATTTATATAATGAATAGAGCAGTGGAGAAAGTCATAACAGAAATTGAAAGCACTGGGATAAAAAAGACGAATAAGGGAATGTGATAAAAACTGCAAAATAATAAAAAGTATAGAAGAAATAGATCAGGAGAATCTGTTCTCCCTGTCTCATAACACAAGAATATGGGAGCTTTTATGAAATTAAAAAGTGGTAAATTCAAAACAGATAAAAAGAAATATATTGTTGCACATAGCTGGTAAATATTAAAACTTCTTGGAAAGAATGCTTTTAAGGCTGAAGACTTAGCAAGATTAAAAGGTAGCTGGATGTTTATATACTTCCCAGGAATGTCCCCATCAACAATAGTGAATGACAATATAAATTCTGAAAGATTTAATAAGCTTCATGTCACAGGTTTGTTACAATCTTTATCTGTCATAGCTCTGCGTTCTGTCTGGCAGGCATTGTGTTTCTTGTGTTATGTGATCACCTACTTCTGGTGACTCTCTGGGAAAGGGCTGCAAGTGACACTGATGTTCCTACAAGAAGAAATGGTCTTTTTATATAATGCTGATATTCAAGGAGTTTCCTTGTATAGCTTAGAGGCTCTTACTATAAAAATGTAAGGTTTTATACAGAGTTATGTAAAGAACTCATTGGCTGAGGCTACAGGCGGGTACAGAGTCTGAGTCCCTCTGTGCCCAGTGTTTGTTGCTCACCACCAAGGAGCTGCGTGGGTAATGAACCAGAGCTTCCAAGGGCTGTCTTCACTCATCCCTCTTCCCAGGGAGGTGATTATAGTTTATAACACCTGACTCATGGTCACAAGTCTTGTGGTGCAGCTGTGATTGTGGGGACTTGTGGGCTGCAGAAGCATAGATTTACTTAGGCATCTTTGAGGAAGAAAGACTGAAATGTAGAGTAAATTGGGGTAAGACATAGAAATATTCTGAAATACACAGATTATGAATCATGTACTTTCAAGGATATGACCCAATTTCAAAAATCCAGCCTCTGTGGGTTTAAATAAAAAAAAACACCAAAAAACCAACCAAACAAAAAAACCAAAACCAAAACCAAAAAAAACCCCCCAAAAAACCAAACCAACCAACCAACCAAACAAACAAACAAAAAAAAAAAAAAAAACAAACAAAAAACCCCCAACAAAATCAAGGAACAGAATTTATAGATTTATAAAATTGTGAACATTTGAAAATGGGAGGAAGTGGGGGGTTGGATTTACAAAGAACTACAGAGTGATTAGTCAGATCCTGTTAATTTAATTAACAGGTGAATTATTTCACTCTCTCAAGAGCACTAAAACTTAGATGACATTTGAAATGGACAGTCTATATTATTCCAGCCCTGGCAGTGTTCCCTTTGTCTCTGGGCACTTGACTGACTGCTGTGCTTGGGCCTCACATGCTTTTCTCACGTGCAGCGAGTGCCTTGGATGGGATTCATGAGTAGATGTCAGCATCTACCTTGGACATGGGCAGTCTGGGTACTGACAAGTAGACGACATAAGGCATAACTCCTCAGAGTCTGCTCCTGTACTAGCTGGCCTTTTTGACAGACAGCTTTGGCAAGTGCTCATTGTCTTCTAATTCTCCACTAGGAACAAGCACCATTCCCAAACCAGTCATTCATAACTTTTGCTCAGAGCAATGAAACACTTCAAATCATTTTATTGCCTTATTACTTTGAATTTTCTTTAAGCTTTTGAACAATAGAGACCTTCAGGAGCTCAGGATTTCCTTTAAAGTTTGCCTCTTCTTCAAAATTTTGTCTCTCCTTCTTTATCCCTTCCTCTGTACTAAAAACTGAACTGCAGATTTCCATTTCACAATGTTTCACTTGCTTTGTTCCAGTGAATTCCTAAACAGCTTCTACCACCACTTGTTTATCTTAGCCAAGTCTTTAGCCTTGAAATATTGGCACATCCTGGTCTTGAAGCACTGCCTTGTCCCAAAGCATTTATTATAACCAGATGATAATTAAGATTCAGATGATAATTAAGGTTTAATGACCATTCATTATAATCCATGTGCCAGATGCAAATTTACTTCCAGTGGAGTGAAGTCAATATAGAGTGAAAGGAGGCAGTACTGGTAAACAAGCATCACATTTATCATGGCATAGTGAAAAATTCCCAGTATCAAGTTGTACATAGTGAGGTTCTTCAAACACACAATTGGTCACAGTTCACTTTATAGGTATGGATTAGTTGTCATTTATTACTCCTTTGTCTGACTACCCTGCAAGCAAATGAGTTCAGGTCTGACATTATACATAGAATAATTATTATTTAAAACCTCACGTCAGTTCTCTGTGTTCATGACTTTTCTCAACTTTTCTTGATTTTCAAAAGCTGTTGATATCTACCAAAGAGGCAAAATTCAAACATTCAACTTAAGAACCTAGCAAAAGCCTTCCTCACTTTTAGAGTGATGCTCATCCTACAGAAGGACATATATCTCACAAATAACAAAATTAGTCTTCAAACGTTTCATTTCTCCCACGCTAATATGTGGAATGCTGAGCTTATGCAGAATGAGCCTCTCAGTTCAGTTTCTGGTATTTAGGTGGAGAACTTCCTTAATTATTCAAACAAATTAACTCCTTGTTTAATCAATTTTTGGAGATCAAGTCTCCAGATAGAATTCCAAGTGTGGAGTTTTAGTGCTCCAATAGATTACGTTCTTTAAGACTGTGGGGAATTCTGTACTAGAGACAATGAAATTAGCCTATTTCAGTGTACATTTTGTGAAATTTAAATGCAAGAATGATACCCCAAGTGCTAAAAGCGTTTGTCCTACAAATCAAACAAAACTGCTGACTGCAATAAAAAGTGGCTGCAGCCTTTGAGAAAATGGGAAAAATCATGTGGGACTGTATAGCCTAGCACCAAGGAACATAAAAGAGATGGAAATGTTTGCAAAAAAATAGCATCACACTTTGTAGAAGGATAAATGTTTACATGGGTGCTAGGTGCTTGCTTAAATCACTGCAAGAATTCTTTTCCCACAGCATCTAGAATCAACAACCTGAATTAGAAGAAAAATTTAAAAGGGGCCTTTGGTTTCAGAAGATATGTCTGGGAAAATCTACCGTGTCTACAAATGCATTTCAAGTAAAATGGTAATAAGCATAAGAATAATTCTGTTCTAGTGGATGACCTCTTCATTTTCAACTCTGCATGTACTCCTAGATTTAGTTGCAGTCTACTTCCTTACAGCTACAGATGCCAGAAGTTCATATGAATTTGGAAGCAGATTAGTTAAATGATATTTATGGTTTTTCTAACATGAAACAATTTCCTATCATAATGAGGTCGAGGGGCTTTGGAGTGGAAGAACTCGTCCTTTTTTCTCTGACTGAGGAGCTAAGAACATAAGTGTGACTTTAATAGAATACAAATCTTCAACAAAGGAATGTTTTTAATATAACCATGACATGCTTCCTGGTTTACTCCAGTCTGTCTTGTACAGTTTAATTGAAATCAGTTAGTTCCAACTTCCCAAAGTTTTCCTTAGGTATTTTACAGCAGTGGGGTTGTTTCTTGCAATGGGACTATTTCTTGTTCATTAGCATGCAATTGCTAGGTTATGAATGATGATAAAAGTATTAAAATAATTATTCCATTTTACAAGCTTGGATTGATGTTAATGAATATTTTAAAATAGTCAGAGAATGAGATAACATTTGGTTACTATCCAGACACTCTCTTGCCCTTCAGAATATGGCCGCATGCTGTATGCTGGGCATGAGTCAGAAATGAAAGGTATTTTTATAGGTAATGTAAAAGGCCATAATCTTTACATTGTATGTCTCTTTTTAAAGCAATCTTTATATGTTATTTGGTGTGATTTTAAAGGTAAGCATGTATGTCTGAGTAATAATTGTAAAAAATCCCACAAAGACATCCCTTTCTTTTTTGTAAGTGCAAGGTGGGTGAGGGTTTCACCTCAGAAGAGCTGGCCTGGGAAATGATGACTTACTGGGCTGTGCAATCATGTTTATGGAAAAGTTCCAAGTTTGAGGAAATCTGGCAGTAGGAGGCAGACAGTTTTTTGCTGATGATCAAACATGGCAAAGGTTCTGGTGCTTGTAAATTCCAGTCACATTATCTCTTCCTGAAAAATGATGACTTGTTTTGACAGTGTGTTGCTAAATACATGCCTCCTAAATTAGGAGCCTGGGCTCTGGGGGAATGAATACAAGATGGGGGTTTGAGAAATGGTAAAATCTAAACTCTACTCCACAACTGACCTGTTCTGTGTCCGGAGGCAAGGTCATCAACTTTCAGTCTCAGTTTCCCCCTTGCAAATGTTCTCTACTCATCTGAACTAAACATTTATTACAGATAATTAAAATTGCCTCATTGCAGGGCATTGTAAGAATTGTTTCAATGTTCTTTTACTGTTCAGAAAGTAACATTTAGTATCAAATGTTCATTTAGTCCTGGCTTCTTTGAGTTCAATAAGTCTCAATTTCTGTTTATTTATGTGTTTACATCGAACTAAAGGCATCAATCTTTTTTTTTTGTATTTGCATTCCAAATCTTTAACTGCAGGTAAATAGTTAAAGAGCCTGTTGAATGTATAAAGTGCCCAACTATGATTTGTGATACATCAGTCATTCTTGTTGTATGAAATTCTAGCCGCTTCTGTATTTTTCAAAGGTTTTAGGAGATTACTGGGTCAGATCCTCAGCTGCTTTCAGCTGCCATAGCTCCAACAAAGTCAGTGACAGTGTCTTTTTAAATCAGACCTGCAGGACCCCGGCATGACGGTGGCCGACTGCATCAAACTGTCATATTTCACATCATTCTGTATCAGAGCTAAATGCAAATGCTGCATTGCTCAGGAGTCAGTCAAATCCAGACAATTTACATCAGCAGATTAGTTTGCTCAATTCGTATAACCAAACATCCAGCACTCACAAAAACCTCCAAGAAATTAAAACAACAACAACAACAACAACAAAAAAAACCCCTGTGTGGGACAGTGAAACCACGGAACAGAGGTACAGTCTGGCCCTACATGTGGCTGCAGTGGGGAGACAGGGATGCCTGGGGTTTAGCTCTGCTGCTGTCACTGATTTATTGAGTGACCTTGGAAATGTCTTTGTGCCTTAGTGACCATCTGTAGCACCACTTAAATACCTTGCCAGCTTAATTGCTGCTTCTAAAGCACTGTAAGACCCTTTGGTAAAAGACATCATGTCTGTTTAATGTCACACTGTTTTATTTGAAACGCAGAAATGTTCAGAATATGCAATGCTGAATGTAATGCTGTTCAAAACCATATGTCTTATTTCAATAATTCACTGTAAGTTCCTAGGGAAAATACTATGCAATAAAATCCCATGATACCCTTCCTCAGATACAGTAATTGTAAGTTATCTCAGATGTCTGTAGATTTCAATCCGAGGGCTTGTCTCAAATTCCAGCTGCTTTAGTAATTTATAAATTACAGATCTCATCCAGCTCCCACTGAAATCAAAGGAAGGACTTCCACTGATTTTTCAGGATGCTGGTACTGGCCTAAAAAGAATATTTGAGAACCACAACCATTAAGAGAAATTCATGCAGCACCATCACGTTTCACAAAAGAGCAGAAATGCACAACCAGTCCTGAGATGGTGATACTCGGTTTCTAGTGGCAATTAAAATGTTCTTGTGTAGGTGGGCTAAAGGTAGAGTGAAATAAAATTAGCTGCAGAATGTTGTGTGAGATGGACTGTGTAATTCAGCTGGTTACAATAGGAAACCTTCAGGTCTTAGTGACTAATTTGTTACAGCAAGTCTGTATTAGTGCGGATCCAATATTTTTGTTTAAGTACAAAGAAACCTAGTAAGTCTCTCACAAAGTGCCCCTGTCAAATCTCAGAGAGAATTTCTGCTTTTTACAGTGTGTTTTATTTGTACTTGGGGGCATGTTCCTAATTACAGTTGTGGGAGTAATTTGTAGAGGGTATGCAATTTGAAAAATAGAGCTTTTCTTTTTGTTGACAGAAATATTTGCAAGTGGATGATGATGTCCTCCAATGTCTGCGCTCTGAGGTTCACTTGGTGAATCTGTCTTCCAGGCACTTCACAGAAAGCAATTTTAAATGCCAGAATAAGAGGCGTCTTTGCCTCCTGACCCCCCATTAGGGTTTTGTTGCATACTTAAAGAACGAGAGGAAAAGTTTGGCTGTGGCACACACGAAGCTGAAATGTTTGCAGGATGGCATAATTGGAAGACTTTTAAATTTATAGCGCTTGTCCCTTTGTATACCTTCATTTCGTCTAGTTTCATTCTTCTGGAAAAATAATATGTTCTGCTTCTTCTGGCTCTGGCTGAGCTGCTGTGTTCTGTCAGATTTGCCTAAACAATCACAATAAACACCATTATTAATCACTCCATTATAAATCATTTCTAAAACATGAAAAAGAGTCTATAAAACTATACTTTGTTTTGTTTGCAGTATATTGTCCTTCCTCAGTGCCTGAAGTTCTTTGCTGTGCAGGAATTGTACCTAGCAGATTCCAGAAAACACAGTGACCCAGTGCTCTTCTGTTCTGGTCACATCCAAAGAACGTCAGCATAGACTGACAAAGGACAGATAATCCATCATAATAGTGCTTCTCTTTGCTGTCCTTAAGGTATAAAAGGGCTCTAAAGAAGGCAAAAGTGGTCTCCAGAGGATGCTTAAAGAGAGCTTAGACACAAACCGTCTTACAGCCTGGCTGAACGCTAGTGGACATTTTAGAGTTTTTCAGGAACATTCTGAACACTGAATGATGCAACTCTTCTGTGCCCTTTGGGCACCAAGGAAAGCAAATCTGTCTTCTGCTAGCAGCTGGAAGGGTTCTTGTACAGCCCCTGCATTTGAGTAATGAGAATAAAGCTGCAGTCTGTTCCTGTACTCTCCCCTTGCCAAAAATTGCACAGATTAATATCAGGAAATATTCAACCAGATTCTTAGACAAAGGAACCTCATGTACTCATTGGCAGCACCGGATCTAGCCAGGTATTGGACAGTCTGGTCCAAAGTACAATGTCCTAATGTCCTAATTTTGCTGCTGATTATTCTTGTTGCTGATTTATTAAATCAGAGGTTATTTTAGGCAAATCCATCTTGTAATCCAAGGTCTGTCAGAAGGCTCCTGTCTGGAAGAAGCAGAGGCTAGAAGTAAGTGCTACTTAAGACTACTTGTAGGAGTAATTTCCCTTTTAATATCATATTATAAATCAGGTGCCTGCTATGCGTCAGCAGTATAAAAGCTGGAGTAATCCAATTTAAAATAGGATGAAAGCAAAACATGTTACTTAGCTCTGTCGCATGCTGTTTCTATACTGTGTACAATGGAAACAGGCACTGGAAGTAGAATTACATGACATTAAATTTTATTTAGCATTTGCCTGCAGTGGATTTTCATTTAGCAATATAGAGAGAGACTCCTACCCATTCATGCATATAGCTCTTATTTACAGTGCTGTGAATGACACAAGTCCCTGTGTAAGAGAACATATTTTTTTCCAAACTATACAAAGTGATGCTTTTGGTTGCTTAGAGATAACAACAGTAACAAATAGTCCCAGACTTTGCCTACTGGCTTTCTTCAGCTTGTCTGTGATCTTATTTACTTATTTAAACTACTGTTTATTTGTGTTGGGTGGCTTTTTTTTTTTTTTTTCTTTCTTTTTTTCCTTCTCCTGCATAAACGGAGGCCAGCACAGCACAGCAGCAGGGACTTGAGCTCCCGGGCAGCCCCGTTGGTGGGTGCCGGGCTGGCTGCAGGAGCATTCCACTAGGTGACAGTGTGGTCCTCGGAATCCACGCCGTGAAGTGATGGGAAGTATTGAACCTTGTTAGGACTGTAATCATCGTTTGAAGAAAAACGTCCCCCAGAATAATCACTAGGAAAACTGCATATAAATTACATTGTCTTTTCAAGGGAAAAAAAAATCCCCTATGAGTTTTAAATGTGTTAAAAATGGAACTCCAATACATACAAGTAACATGATGATTATTATGTCTCACCTCAAGAGAACCAAGCATTTAACTGAGGTTACAAATTGAATTCATATAAAAGAATATTAAACATCACGCCCCTATCCTCCCCGCAGTATTTCCCTTTTTTTTTTTTTTTTTTTTAAGTAGGAGATGTTTGAGATTAATGGGGAAGGGTGGCAAGGAAAATGGGGAAAATCCTTCCATCTCTCTTTGGAAGAAGCAGAAAATCAAACAAAGTATATATATGTCTTTGGGGGACAATATCAGAAGATGGCTACAGGAGAGATGCCCCTGAGTGCTGTTCTGGAAAACGGGTCAGCCAGGCTGGAATGTGAGAAAGGTTATTGGGGACATGCAGGTTCTTGGAGGTTTCCCTTCCATTCAGAGAAATGAGATGTGAAATTAGCCTGTCATTCAGCAGAGTTCTCTGGCCTTCTTCTGCAAATCAGAAGGAAGCTGAGATTCAAAATGAGCAAGCTGATCGTGCAAACCCACTTAGGAGGAAGCAGTGTGATGTGCTTGAGGATCAAGGTATAGGAAAATAAAACACTGTGACTCCAAATCTGGAAGGCATTTTCACACTGCCGAGTTGGTGGAGATGAGTTGTGCTCTTGCTTTCAGCAAGACCACATGGTGTGTTTCCACTACATGCACTGAAATACCTGACTGAATTAGAGTGAATGACAGAAGTAAGGTAACAGGATTGAGAGGAGTGTGAGATCCTGCAATCTCCTGAAACTCGTGGACCCTCTGGAAACTATTCATCATCTGAATGAAATACTTTGTGCCATAAAACAGTCTTTCTCTATATTAGTCTTCAGGGTGATTTCCTCTAAGGTGACTTAATAGCATTACTAACATTTCAAGTCATCCTGTGTCTTCACCAACATCAGCATTTTCTCATCAGTAAATTTAGTCACAGCTTTTTATGCTGTTTTTTTTCCCCTCCCCCTTTTTTGGCTGCTGCTGTGAGTATTCTGGGTATGGATGTGATATTCGGGAAGTTGTGTGTGTGCAGTGTGATTGCTGATATCAAGCGCGCTTCCCAAAAGCACCAGATGCGGTTCTAAATCAAGCTGAGCCTCCAGGCTTTGGGAAGTGGTTGATATCACAGAGCCTCAGGAAGACTGTAAAGAAGGATGTTGCCAAATGGCACACATCCAATTAGCTTCCTCTGTGGCATATATAGGAGAATTAGGGGAGACTTGTGGATATGGGAGACTTGTGGATGTGGATTCTTTGAATTTTTTTTTCTTTTTCTTTTTCCTTTTTTTTTTTTTTTTTTTTTTGAATCCAAGGAAGTGTACAACAAGCTCTATGTTCTGGTTAAGTTGTATGTTCTGATAGCCATTGTGCCTCAAATGTCCTACTGTTGACTCTAGGTAATAATGGCGTTACATTCTTAAGAATCAAAGACACAATATAATTAGGAGAGGTATTATTTTGTGTTTAGCAGAGCACTAAATTAATGATATATGGGCATGATTCCGCTGGTGCACATCCCTGTTACTATGGCAACAATATTATGTCATGTGAGTCTGTCCTTGGTATTACTTAGAGCAGCAAGGTTTCAGCAAGCTCCTCATTTATTTCAGAGACCTAAATAGCTGCTTTCTCTGTGTGTGGAATGAAATCGGTTTTATTAAAGCTACAAATGTTATATATTCCATTAATTGCTTCTTTTATGTTATCGTGTTAATTTACTTTACTTACATGGAGCATTAGCATTAACATAAAACAGATAATTAGTGAACTGCAAATGACTAATGCACCCATATTGTGCAAATTCCTCTTTTCATATTCAAAGCACTACCATGTGCTTCAACTTCTTCAACCCCAACCATTAACCTCAAGCATTTGCAGACCAAAAAAGGAGATGGAGTCAGTCCAAGAGGAAACATTCCCAGCTCCAGAAGCACTATCTGCTGATTCACAAAGAAAGAATTTCAGAAATGCAGCCTCTCTCCTTCTCCCATCACTTCTCCTTCTAGCTTCTAAATTTAAAAAAAAAAAAAAAAAAAAAAAAAAAAAAACCCAAACAAAAAAAAAAAAACCGAAAACAAACGAGTTTTTAGAAGGATTCCTGCTCGGGGCACGTGGTGTCAGGTTCGGTTCTCTGTTTTTCTGCTCAGAAACCAAAGTTCTTTGATCAGGATCACTGTGATTTCTGTCAGTCTGACAGGGAATTGCAGCGTGAGTAGGGGTGTATCCTAAACACTGTTACTAGATTAGATTCTGATAATTTTGATTTATTGTTCTGTTCTTCCAAATGTACTTTGATTTGCAAGAGTAATCTCTGAAATGTCTGGATCAATGTCAGCGCACAGCCCCCTCACCCAGGTTGAGGAATTGCCGGCAGATGGCAGCTGCCCGCTGCTGCTCCTCATCATGCATTTTTCATAAAATATGCGAAAATAAACAAAAGGTACATCTACTCTGTGTGTGCTGGGGGGAGGAGGAGAGGAAATGTTTTGAAAGTCAGAGTATACAATTAAAGGAAAATGCCTTTCTTTTTTTTCCATAACCTAGATGTGTTTATCAGATTTATTCTGTTAGTCCTGTTTGTATGAAGAAATGCTGAATACTGGTTAAAAAAAATTAATCCCTTCCCTCTCTTCAAGCTTTGGATACTTTGAAGAAATACCACATCTCCAAACTACCAGCTGGTCAATCAATTTATCTTGTCATTTACAGCTGGGAAGTTCATCTATTAATAAGAGAGGTATCATGTACCAGAAGACGATTAATGATGACCATGGATCAACGTAGATACTGTACATAAAACCACCCTCCTCCTTCTCCTGAGAGAATAGAGTTATAACATAAGAACTATAATACAATTTTTTGAATCATCCACTGTTTGTTAATTCCTGGAAATACAGGGCAAGGTCCTCAGCCTGTGTAAATCAGTGTATCTCTCTCTAATGAAGACAGCTGGAATGACAGTGATTTAGATCAACAGAAAATGTGACTCACAGGCTTATCTCCAGTTTTTCTTACTGTTACATCTCTCTCCCTGGAGCCCTTTGCTTTCCAAAAATTTCAATATCACCCATTGTTAAAATGAATCATGAAAGGCAAAATAAGGTAAAGAAAGAGATTCTTTATGCGCATTAAAGAGTGACATTTATAATTTCTGAGAAGATCTCTTGCCTTTCTTAGTAATTTCCCTATTTTGGATCACTGCAAAAGGTTAACACCTTCTGTGCAGGGAGTTTCTGCATGCCACAGAGCTGTCCTTTGTCACAGGAAAAGGAAGGTACAGTATTATTGTGGGTAAATTCTTGTTTTACCTGTGTCCTTCCATTTTGTTCCAGTCAGGTGCAATAATGATGGTCAAAAACCCTATGTGCAGAAATCAACATTATTCTGAGAAAGAGGCCCACTTACCCCTCCCCTGTCCCTCCTCATCCTTCAGTCATCCTTCAGCCTGATTTGATGCTAAGGTCAATGGGAAAAGACCATTGTCTTGTGACTGAAAATTGGTATCTTAAATAATGTTTTTTTTCCCTGCTCTGTTTCCTTCTTCTTTATTTCCAAGTACCACATCCTCTGTTTTCCATGATAATAGCCACTGAGACCATCTCCATTTTGCTAGTTACTAAGTATCCCTTATTCCTCAGACATTAATTTAAACCAAGGAAGAAAATTGCTTACATGAAGAATGTACAGCTGTGTACAGTAGCTGTGCCACATAATGTAAGTTTAATTTATACAAATGGTTCTATTGATTTTATTTTGGTTGCTCAAGCTTTTGTAGTCCAGGCTTTCCAGTGCTAATGTAATAAGGGCTGTATGGCAAATAAACCTTTCTGCTTTCTTCTCTCTAGTCTAACCTCCCGTCTTCTTATAAATCTCTCCTTAAAAATTTTCTTGGCCTGATGTCCATTAAATGACCCTGACAGAAGCTAATGTCACAAAGGTTCCATCTTTCCATTCCCATTTCCCTGACAGAAAGTGAAATATCTGTTCTGGCTGCATACACAGTATGAGAGGACCATGCTGTTACTAAACAAATAGAAAAATAAGGAGGTCCATATTCCTATCCCACATTTATTTCTTTTCCCCTCCAATAAAACAGCTTGATGTGTAAAATGGTAAAAGTGTTAAAGGGCAAATTACCAATCCCATAGGTATTTCTAAGAACAAAAAAATAAATACCAATAACATTCATGTTCCCTTGAGCAAGCTTCCTAAAATTAAATTCCTTAGTATATCTGCCTTTCTTCTTTCCTCTTCTCACTGAGGAAAGTTAAATATTGTATTATTTAGTTAAATCATTTTAGTTAGGTCATTACTGCAGGCTACTTAGGTTAGATGGTTATGAGTTTCCTTTTGTAGATTTGCTGTTCCTTTTTAGTTACTACTGACAGTTTCCCCATTACCACAGGGCACATTCTCATTGGAAGGTTGGTTGTGCAGTGGATTTTATTAATGGTCTTAATCTGCTGTTGTGTCAGTCAGTGCATTTGCCAAGTGGTGTTACACGGGTTGACTGAATCTTGCAGGGAATATGAGAGTGAGAAATGTATGTGAGAGAACGACTTCCTATAAAGCCTGGGGGTTTTGACAGAAATATTAGGAAGACCACACAAAAAATAGAGAGCAGTGGGATTGTGTTTTAATTCCCCTTAGCTTTTTGAATCTGTGTCCTTTGCGAGACTCTTTCAGTTTTTTGTTAGTAAGCAATTTTCCATTTTATTTTCTTTATTTCAAATATAACCTAAGACAGACAAAGCCTATTACCGTAGGGCAGGTACTTTGATAAAAAGTTAACAGGGGAGACTTTAAAAATACTTTAATACTTTAAAAATTAGTGAGATACCTAACTTGGCATTAGTTGACTAATACCTCTTAAAATACTCACCCTTTATACAACTTACCAGGGAGTTCATGTGAAATAAAAATATATGGACTTTAAATTCCCAAGGACCAAGGCAGTTCTTTAGTTTGGAGATCTTCCTGTGCTGATTTTTCTGTTTAAATTAAACATAAATCCTGACTGTTAAGAAGTAAAGTGCTAGTCAGATTATATTACAGTGCCTCAGAAACACTGTATGCAGCCTGATCTTCTTATGTATATAATTCTATGGACTTCAAAGTTTCAAAGGCCAAAAAGAACTGCCTGTTTTAAAGGGTAGGAAGCTGACATGAAGAATATTTGAGGCTATAAAGCAAATTCTGAACTGGAAGCTGTCTACCTCTGCAGAGCTATGATTGAGAAGAGAGTTCCTAACATGAATCCTCATGAAGTTTTGCTACAAAAGATTGATTGCCTTAATTTCCTCAAAGGAAAGGAAGGGGTATTCCTTATGTAACTTCAAACAAAACAGTGGGTCACAAATGAATCACAGCATTTAAGACTGAAGCTGTGAGCTATTTATGTGTCTTTTAGGTGAGGAGATTTACTGTAGGAGGGGCTAGACATAAATAAAAAAAAAAAAGAAATCGAAATTGGAGTAGAGACTAATACCAACCCTCCTGTTGTGAAAACAGAGCACAAGTATCTGAATGCAAGATCATGATCTCTTGAAGCCCAGAAAATTCTTTATTTGGAGGTCTGGGACCTTTCTCATCTAAATGAAAGCACATTTATTTTTGTTCAGTCAGTTGTTGACATCTACTGAAATAACAAAAAAGAGGATGCAATAGAACTGTGGACACAGTTGTTTCAGTAAAGATACCTGTTTTTGTAGAACTGATCACCAGATTCACCTCTTGGTGGCCACCCTTACAATAATAAAAATACTTTGTTAGCAAGCACTAAGTCCCACTGCTGGATGCAGCAGAGTCCTCAAGATATTTTTAATCAATCTAGTCACTTAGTTTTTTATTGTTCTTTATAATCATTTAAATTCCATTGGTTTTGAGTCTTTCTTATTCCTTTGCCAGAGAGTCTCCCCCTCTGCTCTGCCAAAGACTCGAGAGGTTTCTGGACTGTTGTACAGCAGGCGTGACAGAAGGTTAATAATAAAAATAACCCACCTTGGCAAAATATCAAATTAGATTAAAGGAACCGCCTAATTTTATGCATTTTCCAAGTAACCTGGCAAAAAAACAGGATGAATGGTTACAACTTGTATTAGTGCTTCTTGAAAAAAATATCTCAGCTGAAAATTCAGAGCTGCTTTGAACCTCAAGAATACATATCTAGGATTTACAATCCATTTCAAAAGGAAAATGAAGGAGATTTAACTGACAATCAATGAATTAAAACTGCAAATCTGGGAAACTGTTGAGTTTATCAAGTCCTTCTTCCTTGCATCAAATACACCACAAGATGTTGTGACTCCTCGAGTAGATGTTCCTCCACCTTCTCTTTCAAAGCCTAGGACAAAGGAGAAGTTTTCTTTGCCTCTTGTCGGCACTGGTGTTAGCAGCCACAGGGCAATGTTAAAGTTAAAGAAGTCTGAACGAGAGCCTGAGTCCCCAGTACCTCTCATACCTGACAGCATTCGCACTTGGACTTCATCATCCTTGTGGGTCCCTTCCAGCTCTGAACATTCTATGGTTCTGATTATTTATCTATTTATTTATTTATTTATCTGTTTATTTATTTATTTCACCCAGAAGGTGGTTGGGCACTGGAACAGGCTCCCCAGGGAAGTGGTCACAGCACCAAACCTGCCACAGTTCAAGAAGCATTTGGACGATTCTCTCAGGCACCTGATGATTCTTGGGGTTGCCCCATGCAGGCGCAGATTGTGCTGTGATGATTCTTCTGGGTCTCTTTCAAATCAGGATATTCCATCATTTTCTGTCAGACCTTGCTTTTCCTTAGAAAACAGAGAATGCTCATTCACAATCTGCAAGGTCTTCAGGTTCAAATTACCCAGCACTTCTTATAGAAATCCTGAGTAGAAATATTCAGTGGCCACATCTTATACAACCTCAGTATTTGTGTAGACTACTGTAGCCTCCGAAGGCTATCAGTGGATTATTATGCTGCCCATCACCTAAATAATCCTTCCTATATTGCCCTACACAAGGGTTTTAAAGACAGCATTTTCTGGAAGTCATAGGGTTTTCACTAAATACTCTCTTGGAGAAGGAAGAGAGAGGTTTAGATATTGTGAGAGGGGTTTAGATATTGTGTGTTTGGCATTGCTCTGTGGCCAAATGGCTGGGGAAAGCACTTCTTCCCCTCTATACTGTTCTGGTGAGCTCCCATCTGCAGTGCACAGTTCTGGTGCTCCCAACATAAGAAGGTCATGAATATGTTAGAGCAAGTCCAGAGGAGGCCACAAAAATGATCAGAGGATTGGACCACCTCTCCTGTGAAGACAGGCTGAGACAGCTGGGGCTATTCAGCCTGGAGGAGGCTCCATGAAGACCTTATAGCATCTTCCGGTACCTAAAGGTACTTCAAGGACATTTAGAGATTGGGCAAGGGGGGAATCTCTTCAAAATAAAGAGAGTAGAGTTAGGTCAGATATATGGAAGAAATTCTTTACGGTGAGGGTGGTGGACACAAGTTGCCCAGAGACAGTGTGGATACCCCCCTCCTGGAAGTGTTCTGAGATTGGTTAGGGATCTGAGTAACCTGGTGTAGTGGAAGGTGTTCCTGCACATGGAAGGGGGTTTGGAACTAGAAGATCTTTAAGATCCCTTGCAATCTGTACTGTTCAGTGTTCTTTCTAGGGAAGTACCACTTTCCTTTGTGCCACATAGAACATATCACATGGTTTGAGAGAAGATCAAATGGACTGAGTTCATCACCATCCCAATATTAAAAACTCTTTTATTGCACTTTGCACTTTTCGGTTTTTCTCCAAAAGCTGCTTGGTTTTGCTGATTGTTTACCAGCATGGGGCACTGTGAATGTTCTGTGTCACGTGACTATTTTGAACTAACAAAAATATCTAGAAACTTTTTTCTGAATCTGATATGGTCCATTAAGCATGAGGCAACATGTTCTATTTTTATATCAGTGACACTATTCAGTAAGTATTAAATTTGTTTTACCACTTAACACATGGTCTGTATTTATGAATTTAACCTCCTTTTAAGGACAACTTGTTTTTTTGGCTAAGCTCCTCTCCTATTATTACTACTGGCTTTACAGTTTCACCTACATCTTTTGCTGTTAGGAACACTGTACAAAAACACAGTAAGAAATTAAAAATCAGGTTGTGAAAAGCTATATTCCCATCTATTTAATGATGACTTTGGGTTATCCTGGGTTGGCTGAGCTATCTTATATATGTTGTTTCCATAGCATAGTCCACGTGGTGCTGCTCACATGTGAAAGGGGGAGATTTTGCAGTTTCTACTGCAATTTTTTTTTCTTTTTTCCTCTGTGACAGATTGTGTGACGGCAGTTAGGAGTGGAGATGAGGCAGAGTCTGGACAAGAAAACTGTGGCATAATCCCTGCAGCACATAACAGTGTTTAACATTTTTTACCAATGACCTGGACAATGGGATGAAGTGTAATCCCAGCAAAGCTTTCAATCGTCATCAAAACAGGGAGACAAGTTGATGGTACAGAAAAGGGATATCAACCAGCAGGAGAATTAGGAAAATTCATAAAGTCCAACAAAAAAAACCAACGCAAAGTTCTGAACCTGGAGTGGAGCAACTCCACGCAGCAGTCCAGGCTGGGAAATGACTGTCCAGGTGGCAGGTCTGCCAAAAGGGCCTGGACATAAATAAACACCTGGACATGAATTAGTAGTGGGTCCTTGCAGCCATGAAGGCTAACAGTACGATGGGCTGTACTGGCAAAAGAACAGTCAGCAGGTTGAAGGAAAATGTTTTATTTCCTCTACACAGCTCTCAGAAGGGCACCTGGGGAGCAGAGTGTTCCCCTAGGAGTGAGTTCAGCAGAGTCCCCACAATGGACCTGGGCTAGAGCATTTGCTGTCTGCCTAACTGGACATGCCCTTGAAAAGTCCAGGCTAATTTCTGAGTTACCTCTGCTTTGAGTCTGAGTTTGGATGAGGTGACCTTCAGAGGTCTTTGCCAACATAAGTGATTCTATTCTTTATGACTTTAAGTTATTACATGAAATTAGGGAAAAGTCCCATTCAGTCCAGTACATTAGTGTCAAAAAGACCAATCCTCTTCTGGAAAGATGATATTCATCTATTATTAACAGACACTGCTATTTCAGTATTAATGACTGATAGAACAGGCATTTCCTGGCATTTTATGACCTGTTTGGTTCCTGAGAAGTAGCTGGGAGCCCTTTGGTTGTCTTGTCACTAGTTGACATAAAATGACCAACTTGAAGGGCACAAATGCCATTGGAAACACAAAGAATGTTTAAAGGAAAAAAATGCATTAATTGGGGTACATTCTGTTATGAGTTCGACAATGTTGAGAGAGTTGAATGTGTCTTACCAAAAGCAGATTTGGGGCCACAATCCTTTTTCAAATATGTTTTATTTGTTGAATAGCTGAAAGTAGACCCTCACATTGCTAAGGCTATTGTGTTTATAACAGTCAGTCACATACCTTCCTGATAACTGAAAATCTATAGAAAATCTATTGAATTTGTCTGATAACTGCTAAGAACTGATGCTTTAAAGAGCAGGAAGGCAGGATTCTATTTGCATTGTCACACGTCTTGTACAATATCTTACTTTCCCTTCAGACACCCATTGTCTTCTTACATTCTGCATATGAAAGATGTAGCTATTCCATAATATATACCAGGTAGGTAAAAAGCTGACTGAGTGAGCTATACTGTGGCTGTTGGCCCATAACAAGTGAGATATTTTATGGTTTTATCCTGAAATTCATCATGTTTCACAGTTCTGTCTGTGACTTGAAGGTCAGGCAACCCTAATTGTGTTGGCAGAAGACACCAAACTGAGTCAACATGCCTGAGAAGAGAGCAGCCATCCAGAGGGACCTGCCCAGGCTGGAGGACTGGGCCAACAGGAACTGTGTGAAATTCAGACAGATAAGAAGCATTATCAAAATGTCATTGTCTCTGTCTATATTTGTGGTTTGGATAACTGTGCAGGTATATTGGGCTGGGTCAGGATTCCTGTGACATTAAAGCACATAACTTGAGCTAAGCCACATGTCAGGGCAGATTTTATCTACAAGGATATCATATTCAACTGTGAGGTGCATATTCTGGTTGTTAGCTCAGAGCCATCCCAGTAATGCAATAAACCAGCACTTAGTCTAACCACAGGTACTTCAGCATGTTGGGAAAACATGCCACCATGGGAATCTATCTATGTCTGGAACAAAATATGCAGGATATCAAAAAGTCTATGGGAGGACTTCAGAAAGAGCTGCACACACCATTGAAGGTGTGAATGCCTTCCCAGTGAGGTGTGACTATGTAGGTTATGATTTTTCAGTCTGCAAAAAAGGCAACTGTGGAGGGTAGGATAAAGGACTGTGATACAGCATGGACAGGACACAGATCAGTTGTTCACTCTTTCCTTAAAGAGCTGGGTGGCACGTAGTGAAACCAGCATTCATGAGGCTCAAAACAAGAAAAACTGTTCTTCCTGCAGGTGCAATTAAGCTGTGAAATTCCTGTTAACAGAATGATGGGAATGCTAAAATTATCTATAGGCTACAATGGTAAATTAATCCAGGACTACTGGACACAAAACGGAAGAGTTCCCTGATCTGTGCTCAGCTGGTGGCCAGGAGAGCCTTCCAGGGAAGTCAACAGTCTGCATTTCCTCTAAGACTGCAGGGTTGCATGGATATCTGCTTCTGACCACCAACAGACAAAACTGGAATCAGTGTACCTTTTGTGTGCCCACTCATGTATAACTGTGTGCTGGAAACAGAATCTTGCATTTAAAAGGGAAGACTGTTTACTTAGAAGGTTTATCTGAGTCATGTCAGATTAATAGCATGTGTTTGGAAACAATTCAAAGGACAGAAATCTCAGTCAGCACTGTGAAGGAGCAGATCTCATTCTGGAGAAATGGTATGGCCTGTGGTAAAAGTAAACAAAAGGCTATATTCTGCAGTGACACTCATGCAGCATTCTCTCTGAAGTCTCAGGATCCAAGCATGCATCAAATCCAAGGCAAAAATAGATAAACAGCAAAAATAGATCCAAAGGTACTGTTGTGAGGGGAATAATCTTATTCACAAGAAAAGCTAGAGTTTTTGTTGCCTGTATAATAGTTTTTCACAGAATCCTGAAAGGTAGATTATGCAACCCATAACTAGTTATTATTGAAGGGCAATAATGGATACTTTTCTCTTTAGACATGATTTTTTTCAGATATTTTGCATTCAGAATGATTAAAAAAATTACATCTCTGAAGATGACCTGTTGAAAATGGTCACAACCAGGGGTGAAGAGCTGGACTGATAACTCCTGTTTCAGTTCCAGGGAATGCCTTGGTTTCCATGCCAGCTTGACAAACAAGAGGCTCAATAGAAGCTCAAATGCTTCATGGTGTTTTAGGCTTTTTAGAGTAATTTGAGGAAAAGTTTATTCATGTATTCCTTTGGTAGGATTATATTTATATTTGACTAGGTCTGAGAATAGAAAAGGTATTTAATTGGGATGTAACAACAAATTGAGGCTGAAGCTCTAAACAGCAAATGGTGAAAACACAAATCAGACTGAGTCTTCTGACTTCCAGAGAGGTGTCTTAAATTAGTGTGTAGATGCAAAAGCGGTTCCTTACTCCTCATCTGCCAGTTACGTACAGAATTTATCTGCCACTGATGCTGAAAATGTGTGATATATAGCATAAATTATTGCAATATTCAGAATTTTCTGAAGTGAGCTTTATGGGTAAAGGTGCATGGTGGAAAGAATGCAGCTGTGGTAATTTTTGCTTGCTTGAGATATTTCTTTCCAAAGTACAGGTAGTTCTGTGTTAAAGTTTCAAAGCATGTTTCCAGCCATGGCACAGCATTCTTTATAAGAGTTTTTGCAGATGAATTCCTTGTCCTTGTGGCAGTTCACTGTATATCCCTGCGCTCCCTTTCCTGCCCTAATGTGCAATTTTTTCTGACTTCCATTACCAGGAAGGAATTGTGATATAAAAATTAATTCCTAGGCCCCTGACAGGGAAATGCCCAAAGGCATCACCCTCCAAAGAAACTCATCAAGATAATTTATTTCCACATTTTTTTTAAGAGTGAGTGGATACCAGCAGGTAACTTTTGGTGGATTATAGGACTTCCATTTTGTAGCTGGTGGTGCTAATGATTTATCTGCTGTTTGTGGACGATGTTTTTTCAGGCTGAGTTTATATAAGAATTGCATTAGACACTCTGGAAGATTTAAATTAAGAGGAATGCAAAGAAATACAAAATTCTGGAAGGTCATGGGGAAAAATACACAGGCAGATGAAACAGAAAATGTCAAATATTTGACTTTTTTTGTTCAATGCTTTTGTTTACTACATTGTTAATAACATCAGTAAAAGAATTTAGTTAAAGAAAACTTAAAAGTTGCTGTGTACAGGATTTTGAAGACCATTATTTTCAATAGAACATTGTTTCTCAGATCCAGTTTTTGATATTATACACCACCCAAATCCCTAAACCATTATAATCTGTAACTCAATTTCCATTTATACCTAAGAATCTTCTGACATCTGTTTAAACATCAGTATTTTCACAAAGACATAAAAATTTTATTCCTGTTGGGTATTAAGTGGAAGAATCTGAAGTTTGCAATGACATTGAGTTTAACAAGCAGCTCCTAGTGATTTAAAAATCATCGAATCGTAGAACCATTTAGGCTGGAAAAGAACTTTCACATCATCAAGTCCAACCATTGACCCAGGACTGGCAAGTCCAACCATTGACCCAAGACTGGCAAGTCCACCACTAAACCATGCCCCAAAGCAGCACATTAAATGTCTTTTAAATAACTCCAGGACCACTGACCCAACCACTTCCTTGGGCACCCTGTGCCTGTGCTTGACAGCCCTCTTGGGAATTTTTTTTTTCTAATTTCCAGTCTAGACCTCTCCTGGCACAACTTGAGGCCCTTTCCACTTGTCCTATCACTTTTTACTTGGGAGAAGAGGCTGATTCTCACCTGGAAGAAGGGGTTGGCACCTCAGAAAGAGTACAGAAATGTTGTGGAGTTTAGAAGGTAGAAAATTAAAGGGGTCGAAGTCCAACTAGAGCTTAGTCTGTCTACTGCTGTAAAAGACAATTAAAGTGTTTCCATAAATACACTGGCAACAAAAGGAGGTCTGTGGAGAATGTCCAGCATTTACTGAATGTGGAGGGAAAACACAGTGACAATGGATGAGGAAAAGGCTGAGGTACTTAATGCCTTCTTTGCCTCAGTCTTAAAAAAGACCAGTTATTTTTGGAGTACCCAACCTCTGAGCTGTAAAATGGGGATAAGGAGGAAAATAAAGCCCATGATCCAAGGGGAAATTTCGGTGAAGTGCTGCTCCACTACACAAGTCCATGGACCTGGATGGGGTCCATAGGAGGGTTCTAAAGGTGCTGTGGAAGTGCTCACTGTGCCACATTCCACCATTTACCAGCAGTTATGGTTAACCAGGGAGGTCCCTGTTGACTGATGCTTGGCAGATGTGATGCCCATCTACAAGAAGGGCTGTAAGGAGGATGAGGGCACCCACAGGGCTGTCAGCCTGCCCTCGGTGGCGGGGCAAGGTTGTGGAATTGCGAGTGTCATTAAGTGACACATAAAGCCAGCACCTTGATATTGGCATCTAAATGGATTTGTCCTTCAATATTTCTTCTCCTTTCAGTGGCCTTAGATTCTTACTGAAGTCCTTCACATTGACATACAATCTTTTGACTGAATATTGAGATATTTTGATTAAAGTTTTGAGCCTTTTTTCCTTGTAGTTTGTTATGACAGGCAATTAGGCTTCTTTTCAATGACTCATCAGCTCTTGTGAACAAACAGCATCAGCAAGGCAGAGAGCTGAGCTCTGAGAGTAGTAAATAAACTGATACAACTAAATTTTACAAATGCAACTCCTTTCTCCCTCTTTGGCCTTTGTGTCTTATCATTTATGTGTACAGTTTGTGTAGTGGTGTGTTTTGAAGTTTTCCCAGTTTTATATATATCTGGTTGTCTTTTACTGTTTCAGAATGGTTTTTCCCATATGCCCATGTATTATCCCATAATGGTTTGCCCCAGTTATTTGTTATTAATCCATCATTTTTATGTGACATCTGGGTCCTGCCTGTCACTTTGAAGCCTCACCCTGATCTCCAGAAAATTCTGGTGAGGACTTTGAGTCATTGGTGTATTCCTCTTCCCTCTTTGTTTCATTATTTGTTCTATGGTTTGTCATTTAAGTTCAGAGTCACTCTCTTCCCGTTCTGGATTGGTTACAAGTTGTATCCTCCCCACTCCCCCACCCCCAGATTCAAGGTGAAAAGCTGCAAGTTCAGGAGGCTTTGGCGGGCTGACTCCTGGGTGAAAGGAAGTTGTGTAGATTTAATAAAACTCATTGAAGTTCCCTACCGGAGTTCCATCCCTTTGTTTCTCGCGTGGTTCACGCTTCTGCTAAGGCAAGGAATCAAAGGATCAGAACTGCATTCCAAAATACAGAACCATACCTTTTTGTGATGTCAGTGCCAGAGCTGGCCAGAAAGCATGGGTGAAAGTCCCAAGAGAGGTACCGCACTGTCGCTAGTTTGGATTTATTTCCTTGGCTTATGGGGCAAGGATGCAGTAGAAATATACACATACAGACATATATGATAATGTCAAGTAATTTACTCAAATAAATCAAACGGAGCTGCAATTTTATGCCCTGACTATGAATTTCTATCACCCCTCATTGAGCAGTATGTATGGTTTACAGTGGTCACAGTGTCCATGAATCGAGAAATTGTTGATCTCCCCTTGTAAGCCCATATCATTTGATCTTAAAGATCATTCTGTTGGGTTATAGCAGTATGTCAACTATAAGCCATCTTGCTGATTTATTTTTTCTTTTTGAATTTTTTTAGGAGCCCAGAAAGGAGATGTGGGGATTACATTTGGTCCAGATAGAGAACTAAGTGAGGAAATACTGCTTTCAGGCTTTATCTAGTTAATAATTTTGTTTTGTTAACAACTTTTGTTGTTAGAGTATTAATTTATCTCAAAGGTACTTGTCTTAACATGCTTATACTTACAGGAAAATGTCATACCTGCTTTTCAGTATAGAGCTGATAACTGGGTGTTAGATGAAGTTCAAGATTATTCCTGTCATAGTCTGCATATTATTTCATTGTAGTCAAAATCAAAGGTGAGGGATTAGTGAAAGTATGGCATTTTAAAGCTCCTTGACAACTGCTCTCCTGCATGAGATATTATTATCATTGTTTTCCATGACTATTGTTATCATGTCAGCATATCATGTTCACTTCGTCCTCTTTCTCACCTTGACATGTGTTAGGCTGTAATTCTGCTTGATCCCAGCTGGAAAGACTGCATTTTTATGTTGTGCAGGAAATAAGAAAAATATTATGTCTTTTACAGTCACATTTTCAAAGATTTTCCGTTGTGCTGCAGTCAATTTGACTTTTCTTGGAGAAAGAGTTGATGGCAAGGCTCCTGTAGCTTGCTTCCCAGGCTGCCTGGGGTGGACCCAGCCAGGCCTATTGCTCTGCTCTGAAAGCAGGGCCATCTGTGGTCAGTAAACCTTTGCCTGTCTTTGGGTGAGCTTTTTCTGGGAGTCCCGAACTGGCAATCTGCAAAGACTGCATGGAAACTCCAGATTTTAAATACGAACCCTCCACCAAATCTCCTCTCAGCCTCAAGGCTGCAATTGTTCCATCTGCATGTTAGGAAGACAAAGCTCAGTTTACCCCACAGTTTGTGATTTCATGTTTGAGCTCTAAAAACTGAGGTGCTGTGCTAAAATCCATGCCATTACCCTCCCTCAGAGGTAGCTGCATTGAAATATTCTTCTTGATGTTTTTCAGAGAGTTAAATTTTTCCATGTGAATCCCTATTCTGCTTTTCCTCTTTCTCACATTTTATTTAGATCACATCACAGTAGCTTTTGGCTTGACTGGGAGCTATGAGCTTAAAGTTCTCTGATCCTACAAGTAACATGCTGAATTGAGCATGTAGAGAAGAAAGTCAGCCTCTGTCTCTGGGCTTTTATTTCGCCATGCCCATATTAACTTTTCTGCAGGCTTAAAAAGAAAACTTGGCACCTGTACTGACTCTCTAGGTCGGCAGAACAAAATGCTGCCTTCTCAGCTAGCTTGAACTTGTCCTTGGTTGTTTCTTTATATGGAAAATAATTCTCACTGCTGCTAAAAAGAAAGAGTTCAAGCTCCCAGCTCCCAGTACCTTTTGCAAATAAAACCAGAAGCATGAGTACTATTTTTCTCTCTTTTTTTTTAATGTTGGAAAATTGGGTCACAGTATATGGAGTAGTGGGATTTACCCAGAGTTACCCAGAAAGTCATGGATGCAGCTAGGGAAGAATCTAATCCCCTGAGACCCACTGTCTCTGTCACTGGGTTGCAGTAATCACCTAAGTAAGAAGCTGCACAGTGAAAAGATCACAGCAAGGGCTGTCCCTCACAGCCTGTTTCACCAACTTTGCTCTTTTCCATTGTTTTCAACTTTTCCATATCATCCTCCCTTTTGTGTGATAAGGAATTTGGTGGCTAAGTATTTGAATATGTGGGAGGATCTGTTCCTATTGAGCAGGAGAAGGTTCCAGGTTCAGAAGGGGCTGCGAGATGAGCCATGGCAAAGCAGCTTCTGCTTTTGCTGATCGTGCTCCACTTCTGCTTATGTAACAATGCAATTGTTGCAGAGGTATCAGTATCAGTGTTTATCACACTCACTTTTCAGGTATGAAGGATAAAACTATTTTGGCTTATCAGAGTTCATTCATTCCTTCAGAAGTTCAAAGCAGGGTCAGCACAAACCAGATCTTTGGCTTAAAAGCATTTAGGCGTCTTTCTTTTTTCTTATTTTTAATATTTATTAATTATTTTCTTTTACTTTCCTTGTCTTGCATTAATCCCATATTTAGCTATGCCCCCACACAAAAATTTTTGGCACAGAAAGTCCTTCATTCATGTAATTCTCCTTCATGTCACTGATTAATTCAGACCAATAACTAAGAAGCAAACTAGCTAATCATTTGTCCATATGTGGCTTGCATATATAGCAATCTTGTAGGGCTTATGAATGCAGTTGGCTAGCAAAGAAACCACTGGTGTTTCATTACATTTTTGTGTGTCAGCATTTTCTGCCCCTGCCCCAAAAACTTGAAAAGCCAAAGCACAGCCTGTCATTACAGTAGTTCCTACCAATGCAATCAGAAACTGAAAAGCTTCTCATCTGACATTTCTGGTCCAATTTCCAGGGCTCAGATCTTGTTACTAAATGGGCAGTCACCTTCTTGAAACTTTGGTTCACTTTATGCAAGCTGCTGTTGGCAAAACTCTGTGATGATTGCTAAGTTTATACTGTGAATAAAATCAAAGGTAATCTGGATAAGTAAAGAATCAGTGATAACTGAATGTTAGAAATTAATTCTCCTGTTGCAATCTCTGTCTGTGGCTTTCAGACTTTTATTACAGGCTATGCCTTACTGAAGTCTCTGAGCTCTTCCCCATCAAGTCCCAGTTTAATAAAGACTTCTATTTTGGCTGATTCTCTCTCAGTATTTTCATAGTTCAAGTCTATAATCACTATTGAATAGTTTTAATTATAGCTACTGCTCAAGAGACCTGAAACATAGCTTTTCATATCTTTATGAACTATTTCTTTCATGGGGTTTTGAAGATCTCATAATTTAAATGCTATTAGAAAAGTTTTATATGAAGTGGAAGTGATATCTGGACCATAGCAAATACTCACGAATGGCTTCAAGATGTCATTAATTGCTTTGTGCTGATCCTGCAGCCATCATGGACTTAACAGGTGCAAGTTGAATGTGCACACTACAGAACTTTGTGGGGGTTTCAGAACACAACTCTTTAGGGTAGTGAGGAATGTCCAGGCCTCCTCTGTAGCTTATCTATAAAAAAACAAGTGTCACAAAACTCACTGCCTTTCAAACCCACAAAAATATCCTTGTGTGTCTGTATACACTGAAAGAGTTGTTTCCTGCAAGGATATCCTCAGTACAAGGTGGTGAGAAACAGACAGCACAAGCAAACATCTGCTTTGCTTTGCCTTTTTTAGCAAGAGATTTGGGCAGCCTGTGGACATGGTTAGTGACCCCTTGGGAATACTACCATGTTCCATTATATATCCTCAATGCTTACCCTGTTTTGATGCTTTTTTGCACTCTGGCAGATATCACCAACTCACACAGTGTAGATATCACTGTGCTTCAGATTCTTTAATCCAGATATTTTTCACTGTAGACACAAGCAGTGTTTATAGGGTTTCCCTGGAAGGAATAGGCAATCAGCTTATCCTAAACCTAGCTCTGGACATTGAAGTCTTCTAAAGTAGACCAGGCACATTTTTTTTTCCAGGAATTGCCTTTCAAACTCTCCACAATCAGATGTTCAAGCTTGGATTTCGTAAGGGTGTATAACATGTACACACAATTGCTCATAGACACATTTAGTGATGATTCTTTTATATTCTCTTCTATATTTCTAAGTAATTTTATATTTCTATTTATAAATAGAAAATGTGTTGAATGCTATTACCTGTCTGCCTTCATGTGTCCTCCTGAATTGGCTTCATCACTTCATTTGAAGGTGATAATTTTTGTTTTGTCGTCTCTCTTTTTATCTCTGTTCTGTTTTCCTTTCAGTGCTGCTCCAACTCCAGACTAGCGGATGTCAACATCATATCTAATGCTCTGAAACTGAACTCTCAATTTTTTTTTTTTTTTTTTATTATCTTCTTCCAAGGCAACGTACTGTCTATAATTGCTGCTGGAATGAAAGCACTGGAGAATGAAGACAATATTTGTCTATTAGAGACAACAGAATAACAAACTTCCCTGTAATGCAGTTGGCATGAAGCTTCTGTATTTTCATCTGTGGATAATTGTTTCTGTGATCAACAAGGGAAAGTTGCAAGTTTTAGTCTACGGAGGAAACTAAGAGCTGTTCTCTCTGAAAACATTAAACTAATTTAAATCAGGCTGTGGGAAAAGTGATCAGAAAAAAAATACAGTCAATTAATAGAAATTTCTCTAGCATATAGAGGAGAGAAAGAGTGTCAAGGGAATCTGTAGGAATCCTGCTCATATCTTCAGTGGGTTGTGGGTCTCATTTTTTTTTGAAATGTAAAAAAAGAAAAAAAAAAGAAAAAAAAGGCATGAGAGAGAAAAGAACACAGAAGACTAAAAAATTATTTATCTGGTGTAAAAAGAGTAAAAATGGGCTATTTTTTTGAGATAAGCCCTTTCCTGGTCACTGAAAACAGCTGCCTGATGCAACTTGTGTGACATCTGTGCATGACAGAGGAAAGATTACTTCATACTTGCCCTTCTTCTTTGGTGCTAATAAAGAAGCTGTTATACTCTACTTTCAGAGACAGGAAAGCTGAGTGAGACTGAGTTGGTGTAGCTCTCCTTGAGGATGGTATATCCTTCAGGAGAAAAGGTGGGACTGAAAGCCATAGAGAGTGGAATGGTGTCAGATTTAGGAAAGAAGTTAGATAATCAATTCTTGGTTGCATTGCTCTGAAGATGTCTTTCCTCAGAAACAGTTTTTTCCTTGGTAAATAATGCTATATGTAAAGAAGCTTTTGTCAAAAGGGACCAGATCTGATTGGACTAAAGATTTGGACTAAAATCAGGTGTCTGTTTTAAATCTTATTTGCTGTGTGTGGGCTATGTTGGATGTCCAGGCTGAGAATGGGAAGATTTCTGACTCTACTCGAAGAGGCAAGTGATGGCTTAAGATCTGCTCAGCAGAGGGAGTGTGGTCAGAGAGATAAGAAAATGTCAGAGGTACAGTTTTCTCAGGGACTGTGAGAATCAGTGATAAACATAAGAAGGCACTGCAGACACAGATCCTTAAAATACCTTTAAGAGTCTAGGCCTTAGTCCTCAGGATTATCCAGGCTTTTGATTCTGATAAGATGGTTTATGAAGGTGCCAAAAGATACTGTTTACAGAGATGCTATATATTATGTTTGCATTGAAAGTCTTCCATTCACTATATGGGACATGCCGGGGAGATACTTTGCAATTGTCTAATCTATGTGTGAAAACTCTGAACATATAAGTTTGATGTTCAATTAAGTCTCTCTGGGAGCCCCTTTGTTATTTCTCTACGGTTTACTCCATTTTTTTTTCTGGACTGACAGGTACAAAGTAATGCACCTTCAAATACTGTAGGCTTTAGCAATGTCCTGTTATGCCTCCACTGAGAGGAAGAACAGACTGGTGTCCAAAAGAGAGATGCTGACTTACCTATGGTGCCTCTTATTGTAGTATATTCTCTGAGTCTCTTACTGGACCATTGCCATCATACCATCTCATATGGGCATAGAACATGAGAACAAAGATGTTTGGACTATACCCAACTCCTCTGCATCTCAGGATGGCAAGCAGGATATGACATGGAATAATGTAGGGCTTTAGAGGACCCAGAAGAGTGATTCCACATCTCAGAGTGTCCATTAGTTTATCTCTAGTCATGCTGCCAGTATTAGGTTTTAGCCCCTTTAATACCCAGTAGAGCCCTTTCCACCTTCACTGTGCTATCTTTTACCTCACTGCCCAGGAGTTTTTATTTAGAGCCCTGCAGCAGTGAGTAAAGATCTGGTACTGGAATCAGGTCTTCCACCCAGTAATGTTTCATGGAAACAAACAAATCTTAGCCAGAAACTCTGCCACCTTTTTGTTTTTCCCCTTACCCCTTTTGTTAGTTTAAACCAGCACCAAACTCCATTACCTGTTAATAAGATACTAGTTATGCTGAGCAGGTCATACTAAATGAATTTCTATTCCTTTCAGATACACAGCGAGTGTAGTGTTAGTTATTGTGTTAGTTCATTGTCACTATGGTGGATGATATTTTTGGCTTAGGGTTATCTATAAAAAATAATTGAAGCCCAAACCCCATTTTTGGTCTGGCCTGGCACGCATGCAAAAAACGGTCTGATTCTCTTATTCTTTTGTTTCATCAAAGAATAGTAGTGAGGAGCTTTCCCTATCTCCATATCACAGGCTTACAAAATTTTAGTAAGCATGTGAACACCATTTCAGAAGGGACTTCTGGTCTCAAGTAGAGAAGAGGCATTTTTGGGTTTTTCAGGAGTTTTTTGCTTCTTTTTGATAAGGCACGTTTAAATACTGATCTCTTCATTTCCACATGTCATAAAGTTGCTGAACCAGAATGGAGAGAGGAGTGCTTCTGTTACTGAAGCAGAATATAGTAATATATCTGCTTGCTATGTGTCATTATCAAAGAAATACTGCAGCCAGTTTAGGCAGAATATTTGAAATCTCACAATCATTTAAAATCTTATTTCAAGCCAATGAAAGTCTATAAGACAGGTACATCAGTATGCACATTTTATAATCCATTGTCTACTCATTTATCAAAGTATTTCTTTCTTTTTTCTGATTTTTAAAATTATCTTCCATTATCTTTGTAAAGTGCTTGAGATGGGTTACTTATAGAAGAACAGAATCTTTCAGGTATTTATTTATTCAAATTCTAAGTCTTCCTAGCCCTCAGCAATACATAAAGGTACTTAAATGACTATACACATGACTATTGAGTTTCACTACAGCCTGCAGCATGTGCCCAATCCTCTACTTCCCTCCCTTCCCTCTACCTGTCCAGCTCTGGTTCTCTGCTACCCTTCCATATGTCCTGATCAAAATTCATTCAGTCACTTCTGCTCTAATGCTAACATGCTTGAAAAGAGATCCCTGTCCTTTCTTATGAAAGCCAAGGCTAATCTGGAAAAGTTTTTACTTCCCAATTATATGATTGGTAAGGGGAGTTTCATACAATGGATCTCACTTTACTCCCACGCAAAGCTCCATTTCACTGCAATGTAATCCTGTCAACTAAGGTGCTGGTTTTTTCTCAGTGCCACCAAGAGAAAGGAAAAGATCAGAAATCTCTGACTGCAGAAAAGATCACAAATCCTCTGAAAGCAGGATCCTTTTAAAATTCTTGATGTAGCAACTCTTTGTGGAGAGGCTCTTTGAATCTGAATGGTCAGATTAAAAAAAAATCACAGCTAATTTCTTTTCTGAATAATAGTAATAATAGCAACAGCAATAACTCTGATAGATTGTTTTTCAGTGAGCTGGGTTTCTGGGGAGAAGCCTCCAGGGCAGAGAGGTGTGAGGCACACAGAGGGTGGGAGGGAGAGTGGCAGCACTGCTGCTCCCCCACATCCCTGCAGAGCCCACTGGGCTGGGGAATCAGCAGGGGGGAGCAAGCAGTGCCAAAATGTTCCTCACAGCACTGTCTGACAAGGGAGCTCAGATGAAAGCTGTGCTATTTTAGTAAAAGTCTTTGGATAAAAATAAGACCATAATACACAGCAGTGATCTGATAGTCTATAACAGGTTTATTCACGACTAAGTGTCCACTGAGGTAAAACTCCTGTGGATTTATCAGCTAGTCAATCAAAAAGCAAAATATTTTGTCAAATGTTTAAAAATAAATAGCCATCTGACTTCAACAAAGGAACTTTTGCCCCATCCAGCTGTTGTTTTTATAGAGTTTTCTATCACCATTTATGGTGTTTCTTTTCTCTCCTGCTTCTGTGCTCTGTTTCTCTTATGCAATGCATTGTGAGAGTGAGACAAACTAGGGAAGGAGATAAAGACATCATGTGATTTTTCTTTATTTGTTCTGTAAAGCATGTAGCTCATTTTATACAATTGTATAAATGGCAGTAAAACACTTGGCCTCAGTGGGAGCTTTATTTGGGTAATTTCTACATAAGGATTGCAGTCTGGGGCTCCCACTGTTTTAAGCAGTTCCAAAATACTGAGATCACATCTGTACAATATCTAATATTTATTTTGCTTCTCTACAAAGCTGTGATATTTGGGAAAAAGAAAGGAGAAAAATAAAAACACTAAGTGAATGCATTTTAGGAGCATGTAGCATTGGATGATCTCTCCTCTGATCTTTGTTTGTATTTTCCATTTAAAATAATGTGTGCAAGTACCTGGCGGTCCTTATGTTTCCAATTTTAGTCTCTAAGCAAAAATACCTTAAAGAGACTTTTCATTCTGAGAGAGAATAATGAATGTTTTAAAATATCTTATTTTAGGTAAATAGTAATGTTTATACATAAAAATCTTGTCCCTGTCCTGGAGGAGGATACATTGAGGGGAGAGGTGACACAAACTACAACAGCTGTGCTGTGATGGTAACAGGGTGCAGTGTTTTGCCACAGCTTCTCCAGTCTGCTGGTGCAGAACCCTCTGCTTCATTGGCATTGAGGGGCACAGCACACTGGCACATCCTCTAGCACAAAGGCCAGTGCTTGGCAGGGCAGAGGACTGCACAGGAATTTCTTGTTGCGTTTTCACAGGAACAGACAAGCTGGCTAAGGATTTCACCAACGAGCCAAAATGTGGCATGAAGCCTTTTCATCTCTATGAGTCAGTGAAGAGCAAAATCTAAGAAGCTGCTGACTCTCACAGCCTGAGAATTGATTTTTTGGTAGAGTCTACTGCTTTATGTAAATAATAAGCTTCCCAAGAATAACACTGAATTATTCTTTTAAATATTTAAACTCTGCAAGGGATTGGGTTAATCAGTAGAAGTAATATTGGACTGAGTATACATCACCCCAAACATTTTGAACCGTAGTCACCTATTCCCTTCATCTAAACCAGCTACTTTTACACAAATATGAATAATTATGCTGTTTAAATAGACCTGACTCTGCACAAAAGAAAAACAAAACAAAACAAAACAAAAAAAGAAGAAAAGAAAACAAACACACAACCCCCCCCCTCCCCCAGAACTGAGAAAATAGCTAAAGCGGCTAATAAAGAGCAATGAGGAGAAGCAATTGAATATTTGGAGATATGAACACTATAAAATGGGGATGCCGAGTGGCATTAATTTGAAATTATGACTTTCTAATTGCTGTCCTCCTGCAGTTGAACTGTGTTTCTAAGATATATATTTGCTATTTTAGTGTATAAACACATCTTAGAGATCTTGTAGATCTCTGTTGAGTCTGTTACAATTTACTTGCCTTGAAATTCAATAGCTCTTTTTTGCTGCTGCAATGGCCTTTGTGTCCAGTGTAATGATTAAATGTGAAAGGAGCACAAACCCAGAGGAAAAGAAGGTGTTAAAGACTAAGTGGTCCAGTAAAACTTTTTTGGCTCTTACTTTAGCTCTCACATCAAGAGGCACTCAGGACCCAACTGCAGGAATTTTTACAAATCTCAGTCAAAAAAGTACTTGCTGTTGTCTGAAAGAAGTGATACTAAAGTGCCTTTATGGGAACCTTGCTTTTACATAAAGTCATCATAAGAGGATAAGCAAAGTTAAGTCTGTATGAAGGGCCTTCATCTTGCAACAAGACTTAGAATCTTTGATAGTGGATATTTGTACGTCTAAGATACAAGCATCTGAAGTATGAGCACCTAAGCAGCAAAGGTAAATTTTGTGACAAAGAATGAAAAGTATTGTGTGGGAGGAGAGGCTGAACAGGGACACAGCTGTTCTCTTACCCTCTGGAAGCACACAGAATGGTGAAAACAAAGCAGGGAGCAACAGTTTTCCTGAATGTCCAGTAAATCTGCTCCATATGTAAACAGCTAAAAGTGATACTAAATCAAGCAGTATGCTTTACAGTTTGAAAATTGAATCCATCAAAGGCCTCTAGCTAGCTGACATCTTGGAATTAAAACTGTGCCTCCAAATAGGCCAGCAAAGACTACTGGATTTCTGGGACCTCCAGTGTACTGGTGAGAGCTTGAATATAATCCTTTATACTTTCTTAAAAGTAGAGTGTAGTATGCAAGGTAGCCCATGCACAGAATAGTCATTCCACTTTAATTTTAGAGAGAATGAATTACTAGAGTACTATAAAATAAAAAACAGGTTATAAAACATGCAGGAGAAGAACAAGTTGTACTGCCAGCTCCAGCTCAGATACATATGCACAATGCTGAGAAAATGAGCTGTCTTTCCCAGCCTCAGTGACAGTAAATAAAGAGCGATGGCTAACAAAAACAATGTGATAAAGGCTGGGTTGTGTGAATTGGTCTTTTGCAGGAAACCCGTAGCACAGCGTATTCATTAGTCTTATTATTGCTAACTGAGGGTTATGTATAGCTCCCTGTCCACCCAGCTAAAAGCACAGTATGTACTGTATGTTTCCTCTGATGCACTGGTAGTGATCAAATCTAAGCTGGCTCTAATGTAAGCCAGAAAGGAAAATAAACCCAGCGTTTCTTTGAAGGGAAGGAAAAAGAAAGCAAAGGAACAGTAAGGACACATTAATTTAAAGTGATGTGAAAGACTGAGGGCATATACCGCATCAGAGATGAAAAAAGAAATATGGGAAGTGGCATTCCTCGAGTACTAGAAAAAAAATCTATAGCAATTGGCAGTGTTTTACATCCATGTATTATGGTTCTTGGCTCAGCTACTGCCAGTGGTGGTGTTTATTAGAATGCTGCCTGTACTACAAAGGACCAAAAAGAGCTGCTACCCTACAGCTGGTGATGTGCTTTATGTCAAGAGTAAAGGTAGAAGGACTGATACAGACAACAGACCAAGAATTTTCTCATTGGGACAAAAGGACTCCTGATGGTTTTAATACAGAAGGAGATGGCTGATCAGCCTGGAGTGCATTCTGGTCTTTTGAGCATCTGAAGAAGTCATTACTTAAAGGCCTTGGAGGGTGTGAGGGCATCCAGCTACTCAGTGCTTGCTCATCAGCTCCAGCAAGAGGAGTCAGAAGGCTCAATTATGAAAGTCTAGTAACAGTAAATCCTGAAACACTCCCTGATTTCCCAATTTGCTCTTTCAGGTTTGAGAGCTGAAGAGGCACTGGTGAGGTAGAGTCAGATGTTCAGTCGAGTCACTTCAAAGTAACAAGTTACCGCACATTGAGGCCATGGTAAATGTTCTTGTGAGAGCTCTAAGCCAAAGCCAGATGCCTGATGAATTGAGACAATTTAGTCCAGAGTGGAAAGGAGCTGTGTGCAGCCATAGACACTGTTTTGAAGCCAACATTACCTCCCTTGTCAGTACTGCTCCTACACCTGAATGTTCTCACACGCAGAAGCAGAAACATTTGCAGCTGTGTCCTTGTACCTCATTTCACCTCCAGGATTGTGTGTGAGCCACAGTTCCGTGTGAAGCGAGATTTTCAAAGGGGCCCAAAGAGGTAAAAATATCTGAAGTCTACTGAAATTCAGTGCAAATTGAATGTTTAACAGATTAAGACCCCAATTAAATTATCAAGGATTCAGAAAAACCCCAGAGATATTGCTGGTGTAAATTCATGTAATTGCATAGTACTAAGTCCCAGTTTAACTTCACCCATAATCTCATTTTGTTCTGTAAAACACATAGTTTACCTAAGATTTTAAAAGCAATTCATTTCTCTTGACAGATAAGACATTACATTATTTTCTTACATTTGGATTGTCATCAGTCATCAAGTCAGAGATAACCCAAAGTCATTATACCAAGTACTTATAATATTCCCCCTCAAAAACCCCCCCC
This sequence comes from Chamaea fasciata, assembly GCF_029207755.1. Lineage (NCBI taxonomy): Eukaryota > Metazoa > Chordata > Aves > Passeriformes > Sylviidae > Chamaea > Chamaea fasciata. Next base: position 141,767,219 of record NW_027094086.1, on the reverse strand, counting down.
TTGAATCCTCGCCCCAGTTGACTTTTCTCTAGGTACAGGAATATAAAACCCAACAGAGAGAAGCTCAACATTTGCACTGACAGCTGCACAGGGCTCAGTTTTATCATAAATGAATATGATTTTCCCAGAAAAATGAATTCAGAGATTCAGGGTGTGCTCACTAGATTACTGAAGGAAGGTTCACTGGGAAGTCTTGTGATGAGCTACACTGAATTTCTGCAGGGCACCCCCTTGAAACAAGGGTTGGCACTAGAGGCACACCACATTATTAATTAAGACCTCGATACTTCTGCAACACTTATCAACTAGTAAAATTTTTATTTAAAGGATGAATATTCCTGAAACTGTATTTTGGCCTTATTGATTTGCCTGGTGACATGGTTCCAAGCTGCATGTGAGGTTTTCTAGTTTGCTCTGGGGACTAGCTAAGTCAGTGCTGAGACACAGACTTTGATGGAGACTTACAATATCCATCAAACACTTTATTGGCCAAGGGAGAGCCAAGGATTAGAGGCTTAATCCTTGAAGCAAATTTTATTTCCTAACTTTTATTTTGCCCACAAAACAAAGTCCCTATAAACCCAGCCATAGGATTTACAGGATGCATTTTTCCAGCTTGAAAGCAAATCTTTAACTCTCTATCCTTCATTTTATGAGACACTGTGAGTTCGTCAGAGCTCTCCAGTGCAGGCTTCAGCCTCAGCTGCTTTTGTACTTGGCTTGCCTTGACCAAAAGGTCTCAAGAGCATGGGCAGCACCTCAGGAATGCTGGGCCTGAGAGTGGCAAAGAGTGGGATTGAAAATAGCATTCGATCAGAAATAGGAGTTTGCTATTATTTGCTTACCCATATTCTGGTTCAAGCAACAGTGAAGCACTGAGGAACAGGCTTTGAATATTAAGTGTTGTCCACTCTGCTCATCAGTTCTTTTGTATTATGTAGCTTTGTCCACCGAATGAAATTTACAAACCAGCAGCCCTCTGAGGACAAGAGATGAAAACACTTCCTCCTGCGTTTGAGGTAGCTTGGGAGGGCAGCTGGGTAGCTGGGGAACAGGAAATGCTGAGATAGTAAATGTCACATACTAACTGCCAGGGCTGCTCAGGAGTCTGCCTGGTTTAATCACCTGACTTTTTAAGGGGACCATTTGGCTGGAACAGCGCAGGAGAGCAGGGGTAACACTGCACTTGAACCCCCTTTCAGAAGGCCTGGAATTTGCATGCTAACAGGACAAGACTTATATATTCAGCTAACACAATGAAATTAAAGATGTGTATTGGCTCCGGCCCTCCTGTCTTTAGGTGGCAACTATTTTTTAGAGCATGAAAAGCAGTGTCAGGAGAGACAGTAAAGTTAAACAAGGCAAAAAAGTATAAAAAACAAATGTATTATACCAATATGTAATTATCTACCCAAAGAGTAGGGCGTTTAAGGGGAATATATGGTCATGCTTGAGTTAATTTGTGTAGTGATGCATCACAATATTTGGAAGCATTTCAGTGGTACTTCATTCTTTAGACATGCAAAGAGGTGTCAGTGAGAAAAAAGATAAATCCCAGCCTATTAAATGAACCAATGGAGCTTTTACTCACCATGACTACTGGTAGCGGAAATGCTCCTGAAATGAAATATTTAATAGTAAAACAGATATAGAGAAAATAATGTTATCAAAACTTTTCATAAGGAAATAAAAAAAGATGAAGGGAAGAAAAAGAACCTGTATAGATGCAATGTATTTTTTTTTAACTAGTTCTTACCAAGTTTTCTAAAAAGAAATTTTGAAAAAATGAAAATGAGAATTTTTGAATGGACGTGTAGAGGGGAATCAGTGAGAAAAAAGGAGAGAAATCCTGTTCGTTTCAAGGAAATTCTGCCTGCTCTACATGTGTACTCGCAGGAAATACAAGTAGACCACAGGAGAATATGAGTTTGCAGTTACTGAGGTTTTCAAAGTAGGACTGGCTGCAAAGGCATGTCCCTTACCAGCCAGCACAAACTGTACTGCAAACTGGAAATGACAGGAGAGCGCTTTCACCCTGTCTATAGCACGTTATGGGAACAACAGCAAAGCCCAGGGTTGCCTTGACCTAAAGAAAAGCCAAATACTTTGGCAGAACATACTGTAGATTTTTCCAAATATGGAAGTTTTTTCTGATCTCTGGGCATATTTCAGCAGAGCTATTTTTAAACATAATGTTCACGCTTTTCAAGTACTTTCCTTTGATTGGGGAGTAGAAAAAATTGGAGAGTGTAGTAATTCCCTTTTTTTTTTTTCCATTTTCTAAACAGGATATTCCTGTTTTCAGAAATATCAAATAACACTACTGCGTGTACACAGCTGACAGATAACAACCACATTTCTTTGCTACCCACAGATTTTTTAAAAAAAATTATTTTGTTTTTTATATTTTTTTTTAAGAAGGGAAAAAAAAGTTAGGATCCTTTATTTCCCCTCCTCCAACTCAATAACATAAGTTATCATAATCTAGTCTGGCAAAAGCAGCAGAACTCTTAGAGAACTATTATCCCTCACTGTTTTCCACCTCTCTGAGAACTCACACAAGTTTCTGTAGGAAGATATTAATTCCAGCACCTGGAGTCCTACAGTGGCATTAGAACATCATTTTGTCATCTCTGTGTATATATGAGGATTTTATATGACACTGAAATTATTAATATATCTTCTGAGTGCTTCTGTGTTAAAGATGTAACCACAGCTACAGAAGATGGAATTGGGCACTAGGACTCACTGACACAGGTTAATTATCACCAAGACTGCTACAGTCCAGGCACAATTACATGAGTCATGCCAAGCACTTGCAATATAGGAGACTTGATTTATTCTGCAACACAAAAACATCCGGTGTCTAGAAACACTTAAAGTTTCAGAGACTATTGGTTACAAAGGTACCTGATGCAGAAAAGTTGTTTTTCCACTGTTTTTTTTCATAGCTAGGTCCTGGTAATGGGAAAATAAGACAAGGTTTTCCTAGCTTTATGATCATTCTCGAGAACTGATGTGGACCAAGGAATAGCCCCAGTGGCCAGTCTGGATGTGGCATCTCTGGTTACAGCAGGTAAGAAAAAGTTCAGCTGCATGGACAATGGCCCTGTCCTACCACTTGGTTCAGGGCCAAAGAACATTCTCTGGTCACTTTTATTTGCTGGAGCAGATGCAGCTGTGATGGAGCACAGCCATTGTAGAAGTCTTGATTCCAGTTATTTTGCTGGCATATGACGCAGATTGATTCAAATTTGCCTAATTTAATGTCCTTGATTTGCTTATTTAATGTAACATAAGAACATAAAAAGCCTTTTCTGGGTCAGTCCAAAATCCTTCTCTAACAATGAGAAAAAGCTTACAGATGAGTTTTAAGGACAGGACAAACATAGCAGAACTTGCCAAGAATTCTCTCTTCTGTTCCAGTCACTTCAAGTTCAGGGGCTGCTCAAGCCAGGAACACTTAATATTCAATCACTCCCTAACATATGGCTGTTCTGAGAGTGTGGAGCTGGGGAAACCTTTGGACCCCCCCCCCCCCTCAGTATCTCACAGCATTGTCTCTGTCTTACCTTCCTTCCCTTTGTGTGAGAGTGAATTTCTTTGTCTGCTTTCAGTCTGCCAACTGCTAGTTTGATTTGATGTCATTGTACTGCAACAGGGAACACTGAATGATCATTCTCTGTTTATCCTTTCCTTGTAACTCGTGGTTTTATAGATCACTTTCCTTTGGGGCACCTTAATTGATTTATTTTCCAGGAAAGAGAATGTATTTGGTGATTCTTCCCTCAGATGCCATTTCATCTGAGGGAAGTTCTGTCACCTGTGTGCTCCGTTTCTATTTCCAGTTCTTTTTTTTTTTTCCCATGTAGATAGAAGAGGTCTTTTAAGCTATTCAGGATGGGAGAGGTCTCTTACTGAATGTGCATGGTGCCTTTAAGCATGGTTGAGTAGGTGCTGCGGTAATATAATATGAGGGAAGAGCTCTAGATCAAAGGTAAGATTTATGTAGCTATTCAAGTACCTTAGAAGCCAGAAGGTGACAAACCAAATTTACAGGAGCATCTCTGAAGATTAGATGCCTAACTTCTCCTGATAGTCTTAGCAGCACAGCAGAATCCTTTTCATGTTGCTAATCTTTTGGATAACAGCCCATAGGTCAGTGATTAAAAGCAATCAAGGATACCATATGCACACAGAAAACAGCACTGTTCCTTCACAGGACCAATCAGCACCCAGGCATGACATATCTGTAGCAATAGAGTGAGTCTGGCAAATAAAAATTATGTGAATTTTGATGATTCACAGTGAATATTCCTCCTGTGGGTATAAAAGAGGTAATAAAAAATCACAAGGAAAGAAGATTCAGCAACACTGGATTAATAAGCTGTAAGAAGTGAGCCTGGAAAATTAATGAAGTTCTAAGAAATCTAGGAGAAAAGATAGATTGATAGACATATTATGTACTACTTCCACGGAGTTGTTTTTCTCTCTGACACTTAATGTTTAGTTAAAGAGTAGGATTTAAAAGCAGTTTAAAATTTTTGAATTTACCCTAATTTCAATGTAGAAAGAAGGGATTATGAGAAATCAGACCAGTAAAGTTTCAAACCTGTTTAAGTAGCACTGCCTTCATTACAGGAAGATGGGGAAAGAGAAGATGGCCTTTCCAAGACAAGGATACAGCTGCAGACTTGTAGTGGTTTGAAAGCAAAACAAATGAGAAGCTCCAAGTCAGAGATACAATTTAATAGGAAGAAAGGAAAAAAAGTAAAATAAAATAGATGCAATAGTACATAAGACCACTGACAGAGTCAGAATACAACCTGAGCAGAGTGATGGAAGCAGTCCAGATGAGGTGGTCTTCCTGAAGCAGTGATCCTGTAGAAAGGTCTGGTAGCTCTGTTCCTCTGGGAATCCAGTGGGTAAGGGCCCCCTGTACTGTCCCAAACCCCAGATTATATCCAGGTGGGAATGCTTGGTTCCTCCCCCTGGGCGGAGCATCTCACAATGGGATGATGAGTCATGCAGGGGGTCCTTGATGGCCCATTAAACAGAGATAGCTACCGGAGGGAGTTATCCATGAGTCATGGGCAAGGCATCTGATGGGCCATTAACAGAAGATAATGGCCCAGAGGGAGTGGGTCTGGGAAAACACTGCCCCACCTGGATTCAACAGTTCATGAAGATGGTGATAGAATACTTTGTGCACATCCTATACTACAACCCAGGACAAGATTTGAGCTGTAAGATCAAACTTGTATTCTCAAATTATTGAGTGTTCTTCTGGTGTACTTAACCTTTGGACAACTAATTCACCACTTTGATACAGAACCTGTTTACAAGGAAGCCAGAACACACATCTACACATTATTTGGAAAGCGTTGAATTTTGTTAAGACAATCAATCTGACCTCAACAGTTCTAGATTTTGATACTTTTGAGGGTGAGAGGGAAAAAATGGCTGAAATTAATTCTATCTGTATACCTGGGATACCTGTTTGTGTGTTTAAAGAGTTTAGGAGCCAGGGTTGGCCCACGGATGCTTCTACACAAAAAATAATGTTTTTGAACAGGGTTTCACAGTGCATAACCAAGTCTCAAACTGCAGCTTTATTTGGATTTGATGTATTTCTTCTCATGAAAATATTTCCTAATGTCCTGCGCTTTCCAGTATGTCGTGTGCAGGCACACACAGCAGAGTGAGCTATTTTCAGCAAAACAACTTACTCATCAAATATTGCTGCTTTATGTTTCTTAGAAAAATTATTATTTGTGTACAAACTTCACTCTTTTTTTTTTTTTTTTACACTGAGACTGCACTGGAATAAATGTATACTTAAAGTGAATACAGCTGGCAAAACTATAGACATTAGCTGACTGGTTTGTACAAACATGCTGTAGCCTGTGGATTCCTTGCAAGCTGTTTCCTGTCTGAACTGTGTATATTGTGTTTGTACTGGGAATTTATTTTCATGCTGCTCAGTTGTATGAGTTCACCTGGATCACAGGGTTATTTCCTAAATGGGACTGCTACATCTTTACTCCACTGGTGCATTGTGCTTACAGTTTGTCTGAACTCCAAGCAAATATACACCAATGATTTGGTTCCTTCTCTTCCTATGAAAAGATTGTCCTAAGAAGAATTTTCTTGCCTGAAAGTTTATATAAAATATCAGTTGCAGGTTTTACTGGAGAAAGGACAAGACAAAGCAGAGAAAAAAGGAGAATTAAAACTGTAGTAGTCCTTCCATTAGTACTGTAAGGTTCACACATCTCAGATCAGTAGGGGCTCCTTCTCCACATTACAGTTGCATTTGGCCTTGGCCAGAGAAAATGGTCCATTGGATTCAACACCAAGGTAACTGCATGAACTCTGTGGTCTGTGTAATGCAAAACATTGGGTCAAATGATGGAAAATTCATCAGTGATCTTCAAAGCAGTAAATTTCAATGGGTGATTTTTTTGAGTCATGGTGAAATGAATGTTTATGACTGGTTTTCCTAGCTGTTGCTATAATACAATGACTGTGGACTGTTGAACCATACGCTTTATTTCAGGCAGAATTGATGTACCTCCAAGAGAGGATTATATAATTCCCCTTTCAGATCAGATAATCTGTGAAAGTGCAGATGAATGCAGAGCACATACTGAAGAAAACTGGAAAGCAGTACGGTTTCTTGGTTAATGTTAGTGTTACTGTCTTTTGCTTATAATAAATGAGCATTAGAAAGGGTTTCACTCACAACAAACATTTCTGATAGCATAATAGACCAAAAATAGAGTTTTTACAAGCCCTTACTCATATAAATTATAACAGCAACTGGATACAATGTCAGGCAAATGGCTTATGCATTATATGAGTGTGTGAACCAAACACTTCTGTTGACATTATATAGAAGTCATTACACTTTCAATTGAGTTATTTTGCCATTGCAAACACTGTTATCTGCTCACTGGAAGATGTTTTCTCCGTCTGTATTTTTCAGAGGAAAATTTTATGTTGCTGTTAATAGGATTCTGAAGTATTTTTTTGTATATATAGACACTTTTTTGATCCCTTTCAGTTAAAAAAGGAACAGAATAATTATTAAGAGGCTGCTTCCAGTCAGTTGATAGATGTCAATTTCTGTGTGATATAGTTGTCTCTTTTCTGTGTGACATATAGCATGTGCTATACTTGCTGTGGAGATTACAAACACAGTCTTTCTCTTTTTTCTTATCCTTCCATCCCCTAAAAATTAATTTCCCTATATTCATTATTTCACACATTTATCCCACTAGTTGTCTCAAAAATTTACAGCCTTTTAGCGTGAACCAATGCTAAAATGCACAGGAAAACACATATTTCTGAAACAATGTTTAACTTTCCCTCATTTCATCAACTTATAAGAATTAAATATATGAACCACCGAATGCTTTGATTGTTATATTTTGTTGCCTTTTTTTTTAAACTTTGATGCTTATCCTGATGTCAGGGTTACTATGAAGAATTTTTGAAATTCTGTTTTTGTGCCATGATCCACTGCCCTGAGTATGCATACACAACTTTCTGCCACAAGACTCTTTTTCTGGTGTTCACACCCCTAGTTGTCTGGAAGCTGGGAACTAAGCCACGACATCTAATTGAGCAACCACACACACAGCCTTGGGGACCTGGTGGCCACAGCCCAGGTTGTCACACTGGTGTTCAGGAACTGACTTGGGTGAGGCTGCACACACTCACCTGAAACCAAGGGGAGTGCAATACCGTGTAAAGGTACATTACAGACCTTACAGCGCAAGCTCCAGGCCAGCCAGAGCCACTTGATTACCAGCAGGGACTTGTCTGCTACTGACGGTAACACCGAGCATGGGAACTGTTACCTGCTTCTGGGAGGGGCTGTTAAACACAGCTCAAAGGTGTTCTTTCAATAGTTCCACCTGCTCAGGATTAAAGATGGTCTGATTTTATGATCTACAACAGTTTTGGTGGTGTTGTTGTTTAGCCAGTTTCTGGCTTTTGAAAAAATACCATTCCATAGGTGTAATATGCTCCAAAAATTGCTCATGTAATGAAGCTTTTTGTTTTGTACAGACAGAAATAATAGTGTGCATTCATTTCAAGAAACTTGAATTTCACCACTGTGCGTAAAGCAAAAGCATTCCAAGGTTTTCAACTTGACAAGGAAAATATCTTCTTGACCCTTTTGCAGTTAAAAGAGAGGTCAAAAAAAGGAGTATTTGCAACTCTTCTGTCTTCTCTATTAATCTTAGCTTTAGACTTTGACTCATAAACAAGCACGATAGGGTCCTGAACCAGGATTAAAATGGAAGGTTGTTTTCAGAACTGGTATAGAAAAGCACTTTTTCATTTTCTGTGTGAGTGTAAATGCCTTTGAAAATGAATAGAGCCATTTGTCTAAAAAAAAAGGCAGTATTGACATTTTTATGGAGTTGTTTTTGGAAAGATCCAATGTTTAATATTAAATCCAACATATGGTTGTGGTCAAATTGTGCTCCTACTGTGTAAAATGTATGAAGAACAACTTACTGCATTCTCCTGGCCAATATACGGAGAGAAGGTTGATTAATTTAACTAGTATCCCTTAATCTCCTGCCTTGGCTTCCATCCCGTTCTGCAAGGGTTGATAAATCTTACATCCCCTGAGGAGTATTACAATTCCTAATAGTCTTATGCTATTAGGAAGAAGCAAGGCTCAACTGTACCAAAACATCCAGCACATGAAACTGTATAAATAATTTAGCTTTTCCAGTTTAATTTTTTTTTACAGCTTTTCTTTGCAGGCTACGATAAGAGATATTCAGTTCAGTCAACTGTAAGTAAATAAAATAAAAAAGGAAAATATTGTTCAGAGGAATTGTATGAAGAGGTAAAGCTGTTCTTCTGAATGTTTGCAGCACCCTCTTAGGCTATCAAACCAAAGTCATTCATATATTTCCCTTCCTTTAAAAGAAATGCATTTTGCTTGAGTGGGTGTTCTCTCAGGACCATCAGCTACTATCCACATGGCATGACATGGCCAGAATGGAAAAGTTAGGCACTGATTTCAGTGTGAAGTGGGATTCCCTGTGCTGCCACGGATTTTCTGTGTGAGTGTATGCAAATCTCTACATGCTTTCTGGAAGGCTCAGACAGGCAGGCAATCTACTTAAGTTGTAGGAGTTCCTCTGAATCAGGTGAGCCAGAGCAGTTGCCTGTGCTCATAGTTGTAGTCCACAGCAAATTCAACTTGGCTTCACTTACAGTGAAGGAAATTCAAGATAAATAGTATAGCCTTGCATTTGCTATGGGCTGAGTTAGCACAAGGACAACCACCATGTCTCAGATAATGCATATTGAATTATTCAGATGCAATATCTTGGTCATGTGACTGAGATTTATACTCATTTGTAAACTACCTTGAAGGAGAGAGCTGAAAGGATAAATACATTAGAAAAACCCCAACAAAACAACAACAACAACAACAACAACAAAAAAAAAAACCAAATAAAAACACTGTAAAAATCTCAAAACCTAGGACCATGCCACTATTCAAGAGAGAGGCACTGCTCTCACGCTTGGGAAGAGACAATATTAGTCATTTCTGAATAGAGATGCATTTTTTTTTCCAGCGCAGAGCAAAACCTGACAAATTAGCTGATTGTTTTCCTATTAACTAATATAAGTGATGAGTATTTTGCTTCAGGAAATATAAACATCTTTTGCATAAGATTGAATCACCTGCTACAGGCTAAACCCTATTGTCTTCATTCTAGCAAAATTCCTGCTGGAATTAGTGAGATTTTTAAAGGACTTGGAGCTGGCAGTACATGTTTACACCAAATAATGCTCTGACTTCAATAACAGGTTGGACTGAAAAAAGGTATGAAAACAGGGCTTGATTAATATTTTATATTAAAAATAATGCTTTGAATTCTTATCTATTAATAAGAAATTTTTCTTCCTACATAGTAATTTAACTCCCATCACATCTGAGATAAGCAAATAGGGTTATACCTTTGGGCAGAAAGGGACTTATGGGATTCAGGTTGGGCACCTACTAGTCAGTGACCATGCTGTGGTGTCTGGTGCAGCAGTCATCCTTGTAGTGGTTTGGAGGATTTGGACTGGCTCTCTTATATAAGATGTGGATGCTGTGTGCCCATGGACTGTTATGGTTTGGCCATGTGTCTTATCAGGCCCTTCCTGCCCCACAAAGCTCCAGCCAGGAGGTGGCAAAGGGCAAAGAAGTGCTTGGTCGCAGTCCAGCAGGAGTTGTGTCCCATGACACCCTGGGGTGACAATGACATAGCAAGGTGTGAGGTGCAGTGCTCCAAGCACAAGCTCTACAGTGAGGTTTGGTTTGTTTTGGGATAAATTTTGTTTAAATATGGCACTTTTCAATCCCATGAGGAGCAGCCAGTTGCTGTATCTTGTGAAATCCGTGTTTTGAAAGCTCAGCCTTATGCAGTTTTGTAGGGTTCAAGTGTAAAAAATTCTCAAAGGGAAGAAAGAAATGGTGCGTATCTATTGGTGCACATTTGTTGAGGCTCTTGTGACATCCAGGGATACACTGGGATATTGCAGAAGTTTGTACATAAGAAATAGTGTATAAAGATGAGTCCAGTGGTGTACAGTGGAAATCTTCAGTCCATCCTGTCACATTTGCTTTCAGAGAGACCCAGAGGACTATCTGTCTATCAGAGAGACTGAGAGGACTTGTTTCTAACATTTGTACAGCCTGAGGGTATGAGGACAACTTCAGGTCAGGTTTGACATAATCCAGCTGGCCTGCCATTTGGGTCCACCTTTTACAACCATTCTGGTGAGCTCCCCAGACAATTCAAAATCTCTCTGGACACTCTTCCATATGCACTTATTCCTACTGCCAAAGGCTTGGCCCAAACCTCTGTGATTTCCCAGAGCTGTGTGACTGGTTATACTTGGTGACTCCAAAAATAACTCTGATCAAAAGCCTCAAAAAGCCTGTCTTACACCAGACCTCTCAAGGAGACACTTCAATGTGTTTTTTCAGGTTCATGTTTTTCAGAAAACAGAATACAACTGAATATCAGAATTGCAAAATTCTTTGGGCAGGGAAGGTCGTTAAAGACCATTTAGTTCTAACTTCCCTACCTTTTGTAGGGACACCTTCCTCTAGACCAGATCAATCAAAGCCCCTTCCAACCTGCTCTTGAACGCTTCCAGGAATGGGGCATCCACAGCTTCTCTGGGCAACCTGTGTCAGTGTTTCATCCCTCTCACAGTTAAGAAATATCAGCCTCTTGTTCCTTTAAGAAAAACAGATGTATTTATTTCCTTATTCTTAGTTTCATGTACATTGTATTTCATATGCTTTCTGTAATAACACCACAAAAGACTTCATAAATGCACTAGTCAGTGGGGAATGCTGTGCCTGCTTGTGATTTTACACATCTTTTCTTTAAGCCAGAAATCTAAATGTAAAATGTAGTATTCAGAGACACTGAGAGGGGTTTTGCGGTGCTCTCTGGAGGATGCTGGATTCATAAAACAATGAATGGATTACTGTCATCGATAGAGTTAGTTTTTCCATCTGTGGCAGGCAGACAATATACTCTTGCTAACGTGCTTCATATTAATAAACCACCCAAGTATAATTCATTGCAGGTTGCAGCTATAAATCAGAAATGGCCTTCATTTTGTTCAGCTGTCAGACTGAGAGAGCATCAGGGGGTGGGGGCTGTTTGTAAAGAGGCCAGGGGGGCTGCAGCACTTTGACCTCTCCCTGCAGTGCAAAGCGTGTCACGCCACAGCTGGCCATGGAGACAGGTCATGTGGCTCGGTGCCCTGTCACAAGCAAAAAGCCACCTTGTCACCTGCCATCATTTTTTGTCCTGCTGTGTTCTGCTGGGAAAGAGATGCAAAGAAATGCTGCAGGGACAGTGCAGTGCAAACGTAAGCAGGACTGCCAGCAGCCAAATCCCTCTGGCACCCATGCTGCTGCTGCACTGCTGGAGCTCTGGGGCTGCATGTGTCTGAGCCGGGCACAAACCCACCCAGAGACAGAAAAGAGGAGGACCGAATAGCATAGAACAGCATTTTTTCAGCTGGAACTGACCTATCATGATCATCTATCTCAGCTGTCTGACCAGTTCAGGACGGATCAAAAGATCGGAATCAGTCCCAGGAATTTGCACATATAGGTAAATCCACTCTAATCCTGACATTTTGGTGTTGTTAGACAAATCTTTTTGTACCTGATTGAAGTTCCATGAAAGCTGACAAGGGTTTTGTTTTTCCCTCCCTCCCTGACCCTGGTGGAAGCTCTTGAAGTCTCTTAACCTCTCAGTTTCCCTGTCTCTGCCCAAGAAATTGAGATAAGCATGGATAACTCAAAGAGGTGTTCTGAGGATTAATTAGTTAACATTTGCAGGGCATTTTGAGGATAAAAAACGCTGAATATTGGCATTACCACACCTGGCTCTCTGTGTGTCTCTGTCTATGCACAAAATGAATACCATACTTCCATGGGTAAAACTTACACATCAGATAAGCTTCATGCCTATGCAAATAAATCCTCAGGCAAATCAATTTTGTCCAGTAATCCTCAGGCAACATGCAGAGCAGCAGAGGCAAAGGCAGAGGGCAGCAGAAGCAGGGGGAGATGCACTAAAGAGGGAAAAGAGATTCAGAAGTGTGTGATGGGGGAAATTTTTTCTACAAATGCATATGATTCTGCCCTACTGAATCACAGATCACAGGCTGTGCACATGAGAAGAGAGTTTTTAAAAATTCTTTTTGCATTATGATTTAGCCATGCATTATGTTTTATAGTGACATAACCTCATTGTTTTGAGATTTTTGGTATGCACTGTAACAGCCTTTGTATGGCAATAATTATAACTCAGACATTAATTTTTGGCATTCCTCATATATTCATTCAGTCCCTGGAATGTGCACAGTTTAAAACTAGCACACTGTAACTGAACAAATAGTGGATTAAATGTGCCCGTTTTGTCTTTTTTGCTAAGCTAGGTGAGATCAAAGCTATCAGCTTCCGTGCCATAGTGTAATTATTTTTTTACTCAACTGCCAACATTGTACAAAATGAAATGAAGGAGCAACAGGAGAAAACACAGTATCATTCAAACAGACTTTAATCAGGTCTTGGAAGGATAATAGAGAGCAACTGAAGCAGGTTTGTTAATTCTGTTGGTTTCAGCCCATTATAAAACCAGAGCTTCATAGCTGTTATTTCAGAGATGACCAGCGCTGGTCCGTGTGGACCTGCAACTGCAGAGTGAGAGGCAGGATAACAACACGTGTAGATGCCCAGACAGAGGTAGCTGCCACAGGGCCAGTGACAGACCACTGACATATGGACAAGGAAGTGGCTGACGTGTAGGACTGAATCGCGCATAGCCAGAGCAGTAAATGATGGTTCCTTTCTGTGCAATTAGCTGTGAGCGGCAGGCGGGCGGTGAACAATGGCAAAGCACATTCCAGCGATTGCCTTTGTGTTCTGTAATCTTGAGTGAAGACACATTTCTTAACACTTTCTAGTCACCCACGTCATTCTAAATGTTTAGGAGGTGTGGACTGGGTTTAATTGTGAGAGAATTTCCATGTCTGTAATGGGAAAGGGTTAGCCTAAGCTGCTTTTGAAATGACTCTGTGAATATGACTTAGAGAAATGTGCGCACTGTAATGACAGCTCTTAGCAACATGTTGAATCCTCAGGGTAAAAGCTTATTCACTGACTACAGACGAAGGTTATAAAGGGAGTAAGGGAAAAGAAATAAAAATGGAAAAGCAAATTTAAAAAAAAAAAAAAAGGTGTGGAATCAGGTAGCTTTTGCTTCTCCTCTTTGGAATCTGAAGTGCTTGCAGGAAGTGCTGTAATAATTATTTCTTCTAACAGCTGGCACTTCAACCTTCCTTCACACCAGGGGAAGTCAGTACTCAAGGGCTGGAAAGTGAGGTGGAGTCTCAGGGGAGCTTTTATCGCTGAGGATAGCACTTTCATGCCATGTTTGGGAAAGAGAAAAACAGATTAAAATGCAGACTGCTTTCTGCATGAACCACCTGTCTTTCTCAGGGGCTTTTTAAGAAGATGGACCTTGATTGGAGAGTCATCTGGCTGCAGGGCCTTTTGAATAGCCTTTTCTCTCCCTGCTGGCTTTTGTGGCTCCTGTTCCCCCGTTTCCTTGTGTCCCCTCCCTTCAGGATGCTCCTTCTCACCGAGTGGATGGTTCTGCTTACCCCACATCTCCTCTCCGGTTCTGCCAGAGCTGCTGTTTGTAGGGGCTTGCATTAAACCAGACTGGACACTATCCTGGGACAAAGTAATTGAAAGTAGCACAAAAGGGAACACTAAAACAAAAAGGGAAAAGAAAGGTGATTTCTTTCATAAATCTGGATCCTAACAAGGACCTGCTTATACCTGAAGCTGTTCCATGGGCACAATCTTGTAGGCTGCAAGAAGTGCCCAGCCTTTCACCTACAGTTAGAGATTTTTTTATGTCTTCATATTCCTAAAATTGCTCTGTAAACATCAGAAATTTCACCTGTCACCTTCATATAGCTCCCTGTGCATATGTGGTTTGCCCCAGACTTTAATTGCACAGTCATCTATTATTTTTATTTCTCTGTATGGATAATTATTAAATAGTTCTTTTTATCTCCTTTCTTCAGTGTATGGCTCTAGGCTCTATTAATCACGATCTAAAGCCTCAGCTGAATACATTGTTATTAAGTTCCTCATGTGGTTTTTATGGTGCTCTTTCTGTAATTTGTCAGTTCTTCACAAACATCGTGAATTTATATTCACAGCAGCCCTAGCAATTAAGCATATTATTACCATCATTTTACAGATGGAGAACTGAAGAAAAGATAAATTATAGACAAAGCTGTCAAAATCCTACACTAATTTTTGATGACCAACTTTAGTCACCTAGCCTATAATTTCTCAGGGGCAATAGTATTAAATAGACAATCTGCATTCTAGTCATCTATCCATGTGCTTCAGTCTTCTGAATTTCTGCAAATCCTTCCCAGAAAGCTGGGAATAAAAATGTTAACAGCTGACTCTAATCCAAAATGAACACTGTGGCAGAGATAGGGAGATGGTGTAAGTGCCTTGCACGCTGTTAAGTGTTGAGTGGAGCTTTGTACTGAGACAGCTACAGGCTGAAGTTTATGCTGTGAGTCTACATCTGAGTTCGGCATCTGAGCCCCCAGCAGTGCCACCAGAGCCTGGGGAGCTGCTCCTTCTCCCTCCCCAGGAGGCACCTCTGACTGAAGAGCCCAGCACTGCTGAGTGCTCTGTCCATGCTCTGTCCAGGTCTCAGCTCACCCTGCTGGGAATGGAGACACTCAGTTGGCACAGACACACTCAGCTGGTAGGAAACCAATTTATTTGCCTGAATCTGCAGCCAAGTCTCTCCTCAGTGTATTTAGAAACACTATCCTTTCTACAATATTCTTCGTTTATCTTTTCTTCTGTACCTTGCATTACCTGCAGCAAACTGAAGCTAGGACATCACAGACATTTTCATTCATCCCATAGTTCTTATTCACATAACACCACCCACACTTGCTGAGTTTTTAGCACTTATTCACACGCAGAGGAAATGGATTTCCTACTGTACACAGGAATGTGTTTCTCATCACACTGTTCATGACTGGACTGTATGTGTATTTTTACCCCAGAGCTCCTTTTCGACAAGTCCTGTCCTGACACTGTAACTGCATAACTGCAACTCTGTTTTTTAAGCTGAATCAAAGTTTTAAAGTATTAATCCACTGTGATGTTGACCAATGAGAATGTAGCTGAAACCCTAGAATGGATTTTAATTATACTAAAATTATGTTTCCTGTTTTTAATATGTTAGGTTTTTTTATATCAGCCAAGTATTCAGTTACTTGACTACTCCATTAAATAAACTTTAATTTATGATAATTGAACAATCTCTAAGTATCACACCGCATAATTTCAAGCTACTAGGAGAGTTACCAAAGTGGTGGTATGATCTACAGAATAATGCACAGCCCTGGGAATAAAGGAAATATTCTATTCCCAACTGTGTCATAGACTTTACAGGTGGAAATATATTGACTAAATGCAGATGCCTGTGCTGAAGACATCTGCATCTGGCTTCTGGCTCAGTGGATAGTCAGTGAAGAACTAGTCAATAGAATCCAGGGGGCAATTCATCCTCTCCTAAATTAGATGTCTGAAACAGGGCAGATGATTGGCACCCTAAAAGGGCATATTTGTCTCCAGTGACTATACATCGAACCCCAGGGGCTAACTTGAGTTTAAATGTCTACATTGTTGATTTCTAAAGTCAGGTGAGATGGATCCCACCCCCTGTATCCCCAGGCCAGTTATTTCATCTCAGTTTGCCTTTTATTTCTCTTTCTGAGCGAGCTAGTGTAATACCAGGAGCAGCAGAGTAGAATTAACACAGAGCTCTGCCTTGACTAATTAGTTTCTCAGTAGGGCTGTTTTATAGACCACTGGGGTATCTCTTCATGGCATGATGTTGTATGATGTAGAAATTCTCTAAGTGCTATTATAATAAGCCACATGGTAAAGCTCAGTTAATTACCAGCATCTTCAATATACATGGGAGCTCCTGTTGCCCTGTAGGTTCTTTTCTTATGATAAAAAGATCTGAAGTTACATCAGTGCAATATCAATTTTTGAACTTTTATAGTACCAAAATTTTCATAGGAATCATGGTGAATTTTTCTTAACAGAAAACCACCATTCTTATCTTACCTCCTTTCTGTCTCCAATTTATTTCTTTGTCTGGTAGACACTGAAGCAGGAAGCTTCAGAAACAGAAGCCTTGTGGCAAGCCAGAATGAATAATAAAGCTGAATTCTGGGGATATTGCCAGGGAATGTCATATAGGATGCTCTGCACCAACAGCTCAGGAACTACAGGTGGAATTACAAGATTATATGCTGCCAAGCTCTAAGGCAAGCCAAACAGAGTCAGCAAGGAAGCAGAGGGAAGCTCAAGGTAGTTACAATTTACCCCTTCCTTGAAACCAGGAAAGTTGTAAGGTGTTTAACTATACCCACACAGTAACTCTGGGCAGCTGTCACTCTTCATGGAATTTCTCTTTTGAGCTCAACTAAAGACCAGTGCTCCATATATATTTAATTGTTTGTGTTATTGTATCTATGGAGATTGTAATCTTTCCTTCTGTTTTTATTTCTGGATAAGACCTGTTCTTTCCTGCCTCTTGCATTTCTATCTATGCTGTGCTACATGTGGGGTATTGCCTGGACCTGGGAAGAAGAAGAGCAGCCATGAGATCTTCACCCTGTTTGGAAATTCAGAGAAGACTTTTCCTTCTTTTCTTCAGTCTGTATGTCAGTCTCCTACACCTCTACTCATAGTTTTCAGCACTTGCTGCATAGTTCTGTTGCATTCAGTGGGAATATCCTTGGGAAACATCTCCAAATTTGGCTACGAGAAGGATTGTTTTGGAAAGTTGGAAGCATAATCCTCTGCTTGACCTGAATGTCAGCTCAGAGATAAATAAAATGAAGGCTTACTTTGCTCACTATGAAGTGTTAGGATTATCCAGACAAAGCTGTATTTCTGATATCTTCTGAAATGAGCATCTTTATGTTAAGAGAAGAGACACTTGTAAGATTTTTTTTTGTGGCCACGTTCAGGATTTGTAAGCAATCTAACTTAACACTTCTTGCAAATTAACACCAAAAAGACTAAAGAAGTATGCAGACTCAAACCCAAGGTGACCAAAAAATCAGCCAAGAGCAAAAGAAGTTGACCTTACCTTTGCATGACCTTTTAAAGTTGTTTAAACACCTTGCAGCAAAGATTTACCATGACACTTGATGTGTGTGTGTTTGTGGCATAAAGGTGGCAGGCTTTCACTTTTGTTTAGAGAGAAAAAAGAAAACATTGCATTTTATATTTTCTTTTAGGGTAAGTGGAAGATAAGTTCACTGGCCAGTGTTCTTACATTGTGTCCCAATAAGGAGCCTGGTTGTGGACCTGTCAACGGAGAAACTGCCAGACATTTCTTTAGAAAAGCACCTGTCCTTGCTCTCTCTTGGACAAGAAAGTACCACCAAATTTCATTTAGCTTCTCCATCTTTGCCCTTCTTCGGTCAGCAGGTGGGAGGGAGCCCCTGTGTAGAAGATAACTGATTTTATTTTTTTCATCCAGGGTTGTCAATCTCTGGTAATGGACAATTTGATGGCATTTCATTCATTAAAGGGAATCTAAACAATAGTCTAAAACACTAAATTAGATTCTAACTTCCAGATGACATCATTTTGGTGAAGCACAGCTCATTCACAGGGCCTTGCAAAATGAGACTGAATATAAACTTTAAATACTGTGACATTGAGACATATATTGCAATAGCATTGGTGATGTGGGTTAATAAAATGGCCCACAGTTATGTGAATCCAACCATACACTCGAATTTCCTAGGAAAAACATTCCCACACTTTCACAAATCCATTTTTTTTTTTTTTTATTTTTTTTATTTTTTTTTTTTTTAAGTTTGACTGGTATCCCCATGAGAGACCACGTAGATGTTTACTCTTAACTCTCTCCTGAGATGAACAAGACTGACAACATGGGGCACTAGAAAAATGTAACTTGTCAGTGGCCTGAAACTGAAATGATTTAACAGGCTCAAAATCAGCCTGTTTTTGTAACAAAAAAAGCCTGAAATGAAAAGTAGATGTTTCTAGAATGTCCTGTCAGAAAACAAAAGCCAAGAGCTTGTCCACTGCTATGGCTTTTTTTTTTTTTTTTTTTTTTTTTTTTTTTTTTTTTTTTAAGTGCTGATTCTTCCATGATGTTTTTATTGGAGGGGGAGAGATGCAGGAGAAGGGGGAAGAGAAAATCAGTATGTTTTAATGTAAACTCAGCCAGACAGTAGCATAATACGGCAACTAGCCAAAAAACACCAGTGTGGCTTCCAGGCTGATGTTCGAAGAGTAATATGACAATTTTCTGTGTTGAAATTCAGGTGTGACTGAAACAGAAGCTTTTACCTTTTATTTAAGACAATATATGCAAAACTATTCCATTCCTAATTTTATTTTTGCTAGCCGACTCTAGTGATTCTAATGGGAATTAAGAACTCGAATACCTGGTTCAAATTCTTATTACATAGAGATAACAGAGAATTTTCTATTTGAAAAAAAATGTTCCATCACTGTAGATTTCTCAAGACGAAATTTGTCTGTTGGTTGCAAGAGACACATCCCAGTGTGTTCCAGTTTGTTTAACAAAGGATCAGGTCTTTTGTGACACCAGCTTATCATCTATTGTTATTTGCTAAACTGACCGATTCAGACAAGAAGCTCAGACTTTATTCACTAATAAACCAGGGAACTCTAACTTGAGGCATCTATGATACAAACATACCTAATTAAGCAAGCCATCCTCAGTTTCCTCTGAAAGAGTAGAGCAGAGTGGATATTTACAGGGATTTTGGATTGTGATGAGTCAGCCTGAGGTTCCACTGACTCAGTCTCTGTTGCCTGTAAAGGCATCCTGGGGAGAGCAGTTTAGTTGATTAGATGTCTCAGCAGAGGCCTCTGCCTTTAAAGAAGATGAATCCAAGCCTACGTTTTTGAACATTCTCAATTGATTTTAGCTTCCTTTGCTGGAGGTTTGCTTAAAAGTGATTAAAATTAGTCTTGAAATTGTGTTTATCCCAACTTAATGCTCTACACATCACAGCATCTTTTATAATAATCAATCAATTTATAAATGTTTGTGTTTGGCAGCTCAACATTGAAAGGCACTGATTTCTCTGCTTTGTGCAAAGGGCCTCTCTTTCTCATTGCCCAGGTGTCCATGGGATGGGAACATTTTCTCAGGCAGCTATGTTAGAAAGGTGAGCTCACTTTTCCAAGACTGGCAAGTAAAAAGCCAGTACAGGTTTTAATTCTTTAGGTTCTTTGCTACATTCTTTGCTTTAGGGAAGACTGCTTAATCTGCTAATTGGATATATGATATAGATATTTTACATTAAAGCCTGTGGTAGAAGTGATGTCTAAGAGTATTTAGGAATACTGTAAGCCAATAGGGGAAGTGTTTATAGATGTTTACCATAAGGTTATTGGAAAGGCTGCAAAGTCAGAAGCAATATGATCACACTACTGAAATAATACTAAATTAAGGGAGACTTTTTTCTTTTCCTGTCTAAAGGAAAGGAAAATATCCAAACATTGACCACTGCTAGACACCCAACACCTGAGCATTGATTGTATTTCCAAAAGTCAATGGCAAAGCCAATGGTTTCACTACGACCAGGATTCCAACCAGTGTGTTCCTATTTTCTCTCATACCTGTGGATGCATTTTAATTTGTTGAGCTGATAATGGTAATCAATGAATATTGAAAGAATGCCAAACACATTTGAAATGCATATTGCTAGGCATCAAGTAATTGCAATTTCTAGTCAAATGCAGTCATTTGGGAATTTACTGCTGCTTGTTCATCCCCAATCAATGAAGATTAGCCACAAAGAGAAAGAGAAGCTGCTTGCAATGACTTTGATAAAAAGATAATGACTGAAAACATATTGAAGTTCCACAGCTGTTTTGCTATTTCAATTACATTCAGATTAGTAATAATATTAATATTAATAATAAAAAAATCACAATCGTTAGCAAAGTTTAAACAAGTTTTAAATGCTGGGCTTGAGATGAAGATTTCTTTAAAAATTAGCACATTTAAAGTCATGTTGGCTTTTGACTTATTTATGAAGTTTTGTCTTTAGGAATCAAGATTGTTTTACTTAAATTATTTGTTCATCGCATGATCATGAAGCCACCAAACCATTCCATATGTACCATCTTAAACAGGTTAAATTCTCAGGAGCACCTTTTTCCTCCATGGTAGGCTCACTAAAACCTTCAAGGAAGGTCTCTGCTTGCACAGACTGCCTTTCTATTACATCCAGGGTGAATTCAGCCCCCAATGATGTTTTGAGACTCACAGCACCGTAGTCTTCTTCAAAGCAGGGATCAGCCTATGCCCTGTGACAGCACAGCAATTAGGCAGCATGGTTACTGTGAGATTATTCATGCACATCAGTCATTTGTGGACCCTGAGAACCAACAACTGGTTGAACATCTGGTGCTGGGGACAGGTATTTGCTTTACAAAGCCACAGGGCTTTTTGATGACTGAGAACTGATAGGAAGAGGTAGGATAGACCTGACCAAGAGAAGCAAAAATTTTGTTGTCAAGAGGCTGGCCAAACCACTGAGGATAGCCTTAAACTAGGAATGGTGGGGGAAAGGAGATGGTAACACAATGAAGCGAGGAAGTGGTAGACTGGCTGATGTGGAAGGAGAGGCCACAAAATCAAAAGAAAAGTATAGAAGGCCCACTGTAACCATACAGATACAAATAAAAAAGTGACAGGATCAGAGAATTATGAGGGGAAATGCTCACACTCGAAGTCGCAGGGGACCCCGAAGTAATGAAAGGAAGTCGGCAGAGCAAACACACATCCGATCAATATGATTACTGCTACGTTTCTCCTTTATTCTGTGTAAGATGGCAGGTTTTATACACTCTATATTGTTTACACTTACAGCTACATTCTCATTGGTACATGGCACAGGAAAGAATGCAAACACCTATTGTTTAATAAACTGTTTAAGGTAGCTACTATGTCCACACCAGCTACTATACTTGTTAACTACTATGAAACCCTTTGACCCTTGCAACACCTTAAGTGAAAATTTCTAATGCAACACACACTTGGCACTAATTTCTATCTGCGCCACAACCTCCACAGGCCTCAGGATGAGGCCCGGTCTGGATGATTCAATTATAGTCCATATCTGCTACACACACTTTTTTGGGAAATGCATGTGCAGCAAAAGGAACAGAGGGAAATGTGAGGTCTGCATGCAGGTGCAGGGCTATGAGATAGTGCTGGAATAGAGCAGGCCTTCAGCAAAACTACCCAGCTGAATTTATCCAACTAGAAATGGTAATATACGAGATAATTGTGCTGCCATTCAGACAGACCTGGAAGAGATGGAGAAATGGGACAACAGGAACCTCATGAAGTTCGGCAAAAGGAAATGGTAAAGGCCTGTGCCAGGAGAGGAAAAACCTTACACATCTGGATAGGGACTAAAAACCCTTACACACCTGGAGCCAACTGCCTGGAAAGCAGTTTTATAAGGAACATCCTCCAAGTCGTGGTGGACAAGAACTGAATGTGATCCATCAGTATTCCCTTGCAGCAGAGCAGCCAACAGTCCACTGGGCTGCCTTAGGCAGAGGACTGCCAGCAGGATGAAGGTGGTGATCCTTCTTCTGTGCTCAGCACTGGAATTAATAAACCTGGAGTGCTTGCCCCAGTGCTGGGTTCCACAGTACGGCACAGACAAGGTCATGGAGAAGTGAGTCCAGCACAGGTTCACAAAAATGTTTAAGGAACTGGAGAGCTTTAAGGAAAAGCTAACAGAGCTGGGGCTGCCCAGATTGGAGAACAGAAGGCCAGGGGGATCTTATCCATGGCTATCAATACCTGCTGGGCCAGAAAAAAGAAGACAGAGCCAGAATTTTCCCAGTGGTGCTCAGTTGCAAGAGAAAAGGCAATGGGCCTCAGCTGAAATACAAGAAATTTCATGTTAAATTAAGAAGAAAATTTTTTTGCAGGGGGCAGGGGGTGTCAAAGACTTCTAAATCCAGTTTTCCAGAAATGTTTTGGAGTCTCCAGCCTCGGAAATATTTAAAACCCAGCTAGCTCATCACTCTGCTTTTTTGTTTTCATGTATTTAAGTAGTCGATGTTCAGCAGCTAAGAAAAGTAATTTTCACAGCGGTGAAGCCATAATTTTGTATGTTTTTAATTGCTGAATTCCATACAATTCAGGAGAGCAAGGTACATAAATATCTCTAAAAGGAAAATTCACGTGTGCTAAAATTCGAATTTGGCTTTTTCCACTACAAGCCTCCATATCAGACTAGAATGCCATGTAGTTTTGACTAACAGGAGCAAACAGATCTGCTACAGTAATATGCAAATGAAGCTGAAGGAATCATAAATAAGTTTCCTAGTTTTAGGTGTATTCCCTCAATGGAGCCCTGTTTATGGAAATGGATCTGTCATTGGAAGTCAAATTTATTCCTACATATTTTACATTAGGTCTATTTTTAGCAATAGATGCATCTTCCCAGCACTCAGTCAGCAATTATGAAAAATAGACATGCATTTAAGCATTTAAGAATATGTTCTGCCTGGATAATTTTCTCCTATAGTAATTTTTTTCTGAATCTAGAAATTGTGAGGTCTCTTTAAATACTAAGATGGTTTTTTTTAAAGGAGTTTGAAATCAGGCCAGCACTTTTTTTAAAAAATTTATTTTAATAACATAGGGGGATCCATTGACTTCACTGGAATTACAGATCTAAAATTAAGGGCACTATTAAATGCTATTGTGTCTCTTTTTCTCTCCCTAGCAGAAACAATATAAATACACATGTACTTCTGCTTTACAAATAACTGCTTTTACTAAGCATGTAGAAACATTCAGTCCTGGCTGCATGCACTGATGAGTTTCTAGTGAATTCTAAAGCAAAGCCCTGTGAATATCATTAGAGAGCTGATAAAACATTTAAAAGAATGCTATTCTAGTTTTGTGTAACATAAACTTCTTCCTAACTATGCCTTGAGTAAAGAGGGAAGGCAGGTAGAAATGGGATCCCTAAATATATTCCATGCATAGAAACCTCACTGCAGAACTAGATTGAAATATCAAATTTGGATGCTTTAAAAAGCTGTGTCATTCACTGTATTTTATGAACAAAGGCAACCACAAATTATATTTTAGAGAAATAAAATACACCTAACACAGAGTGTAAAAATAGAAACCTCCAGTCAAAGATAGAGATGCAGTGTTTGTGCACAACAAAGCCAGTGGATTTTAATGATGCAGTAAAGACAATCTGGTGTATCATTTAGAAATTTATTCTGTGTATGTAGATAATCTAAAGCTGAAACATGAGCTACCTTTTCTTATTTGAAGTGGCATTGGGGTTATAAGCAGTAATTACTTGATGCTAATTTGTTTGTAATAGGCTTGATTTATTTCAACTTTTATCATTTAATTAATGGAGTGTATATCAATTATATTTTAATTTTCATTCTTAGCCGTAAGTAATATCTCCATTTTCTTAACTTGGCATTAGCTCAAACAGCATGTGAAGAATCTGCCTCCTGCACCCTTTAGAATCTTCCTTCCTTGAGGAAATCCTTTTTCTGAAATTTTCTTTCCATTTCCTGTTTTTCAAATAATACAAGACCAGACTCAGCATAATGACTGTCAGAGCGTGGGGCAAGACAGAGCCAAGGCTTTTCAGTGGCTCACAAGCACCAATCCCTGTATTAGAACTATTTCTGCTGGTTTTAGGGGATTTATCCAAAATCTCAATACCTCTTGAAGCTATGAAATAGACTTGGCCTGATTTCCATACAGGAGCTGACAGAACTTCACATTTTTGAAAAACAGGTTACATATATTTAAGAACCTATATTTAGACTACTCTTTTTGAAGCCTTGGATGAGATTTTCATTCCAGCTGTGTCAAACTTCAAATTCACTCAGTCCTTTGATGAATTTTGGCTTGCAGAGACCAGTCACAGAGGGAAAGTTAGCTTTTCATATGGCAACTATAATCTGGCATTTCTCTTGCATTGTGTCTAATTGACTCAACTCATCTCACAAGAAGATCAGGCCAGTAGAACAGAAAGGACTTTCATTTCCCTTTCAGAGAAGTTGGATTGTAGATGAATTTTCTTGCACGTCTGGAAAGTCATGACCCTCTTCCCTTTACCCTTTTCCTTCTTCTTTTTTTAATGTGATGTTTTGACTCCGGTAAAATTTCCTGTATTTTATTTTCTCTATCTACTGGAAACAGACTTGTGATTACTGTATGAGAATTTGTTTCATCCCACAAGCCTTTAGAGAAAAGGGTTTGCCTAATCTTAGACTTCTCTCACTGAATCAGAAGAAAGACCTACGTGCTATTTCTCCATCCTTGGCAAAGGTTTATGAATGTCCTGCAAATTTTTCAGCTACTGGGCAAGATCTTACTGTTTATTTTTTGTGGTGTGGTTCTATTTTTTGGGGGTTTTTCAGCTCACAGTGGGCAGTATTGTGGCATCAAGCCCATCGTGTTTGGGCATTCAAGAGGAGGAAACTAAGCAGGGCTGTGACTTTAGACCTTCTCCCTTGGAGGTTGGGCTGTACAGGGCTTGCAGTCCAGCTGCTTCCTATCCCACAGAGCTGCCCCCTTCCCTGCAGCTGCTGGACCCCTCACAGTGGAGAGGTCATGGAGAATCTCCTTTCATCCCCCTCTCACCACCCCATTGTATCCTTACACTGGATACTCACTCCCCCAAGTGGGTCTTTTCCGAGATGTGAAAACCCAATTCATTGATTTCCTTTGTTGAAAGAGGACTGCTACAAAGTAGGAAAAACATTGAGCAAGATCTAAATCCTGCTTTCATGTAAAGAGCTTTGTGTGTTCATTTTTCAGCCTGTAAACCCAATTTTTCCAGTAGTCTCAGAAGCCTTCTGTTAAACAAAGCTACCTCCCTTGTCTTTGCTGCATGAACCTATTCTGTTCCTGCTCTCTGTTCTGAACTCCATAACTGTCTTTCTGCAAAAAGGAAATATTTAAGAAATAATTTTATTGGTTCAATGCATTCTCAGCCTTTTATTCTCTAATTCTGGTGCTAATAAGCACCAAAATTTGTATTCCTCTTCCCAAACACTGTCTGCCTTCAGGCACTGGTGTAGTTTATATGCACGTCGCCTCTAAACCACAGTCAGTAGCCTGCATATTGCCTGGTAGGTGAAGTCTAATGAGCAGTGTTATTTTTAGAAGCAGAACTATATCCTTTGATTTCTATTGTATTTTTTTATTGCTGGAATAATTTTTGTTTGTCTTGTGCTCTGCAGCTGCATATCAAGCTGAATGCATTGGGGATTTGTTATTCTCTGCAACAAAGCCTAATATTCCTTCCTGGTCAGTATGTGACTGCACCTGGATCATCTACTGCATTTCTAATGTCTGTAACAGATATTTCCTGTTTTGGGATTCTTTCTATTGTTCTCTGCTTTGAACTTTTCTTGCCTTCTTTAGGCAAGATGTTTAAATGATTGAGGCCTTAGACACCCATTCCTGCATAGTGACCCATTATTTGCTCTTCCTTTACTGTATGCAATGTACAAATGTGGAGTTTTCCAGGAGCCTTATCTTGTATAATGATGTCCTATTTTTAAACACAGTCTACATCAGTGCCACCACATTACTCTTTTGAACACATGAAGTTAAAATGATGCAAAGCCTTGGTGGATTAATCTAAATTATTTTACAATTATTTCTTCTTGATTTAATTTAATTAATTAACTGCACGTAAGTGTGATTACAAGTGCTTTGGAGTAATTGCTGTCTCTTCCTAAGTGTTTGTACGGAATCTAAAACAATGAAGACAGTCCTATGAATAGTAATAAATTTAAGGAAGAAGGTTCAATTGTGTATTTCAGTGAAATTTTTATGATATCTTGTTTATCTTTTCTCTTGGCTATAAAATGTTCAAATACATTAATAAAGACAAATAACATACTGTTACACACAGTGATTTAAAACCCCAAACTGAAAAAAAATAATTTCTTTATTCCCACAGTGAACAAGGGAAAGAGCTTAAAATTCAAATTAGCTGAATGTTTTTTTTACTTCACCTAATGTTAACCTAGTAAATAAGAATACATCGATTATTAGAGAAATCTTGAAATTCTGTTCGGATGAGCACTTGCTACCCTCTATTAAGAATAAAAGAGAAGGAGAAAGATAAAATGTGCTAGAATAGTTGCGAAGAGAGAAAGCGTTTAGTTAATGAAAAAGAATTAAAAAGGAAGAATATATAAGCTATATATAGAAGCAATAAGTTGAAACTACAAAGAGAATTGAAGTTTCTCTGGATATAATCACACAAGCTGAATTCTGACAGAGGTATGTGAGATATTAGGAAGATATAATGAATTATGAGTGGTCAGGACTGAAATATTACATTTCTCCAAAAATGGAATTCTCCCTAGTGCAGAGGTAAAAATGCTTTAAGAGCCAGGATCTGAGTCATCCCTTTTTCTTTCCTCTTTCCTCTACCTACACCCCTGATGGTCAGGGACTTAAGTGGGATTTACTTGTGTGAGAAAAGATGAAAGTAATAAGATCTAGTATTCTTAAAAATGATCCATCTATCTGATTATGTCACACTTATGAAACTTGACATAGTTGGGAAAAATGAAAGAATCAAGTTGTGTTCATTCAGGGTAAACACACCTAGTAAAACAAAGTCTAGTAAGTGCTTCACTTTTTGATTACCTGTAGTACCATACAGAGGAGTGAAATACACAGATAAATGATTACACGAAAGATTTTTAAGTGTTGTAGCCTGTTCGCAGACTGCTAAAAAATTAAAAATATGTTCCAAACTGAACATCTGTACACATATAATGACCAATGATTCTTTTAATTTTCTTTGATGTATAAAGAAAAAAATCTTCAGGTTGTGGGGGTGTTGGAGGGGGGAAGATGAATGAAATTTGTTCCAATCATAGATATATTGTTCAAAAGCTAAACAGAAGCCACAAATAATGAACATTTTTCTTATGTCTGTTGATATATGGCCATTTACTGTTAGAACTGATACTGTCAACCCGATTCAAGTTCCAAATGACCCTTCTTAAGAAAAGGCAAATGTAATTTGCCTTTATGTTAGAAAATATAAATGGCTGTAATCAAATGGATATTGTTGAGGGCATATCACACCCAGTGTATATCTTTTTGTGTGTAAATGGTGGTTACTGGTTTCACTGGGGTCAATGAGCTTGTCATGAGCTTTTTGCTGAGCAATGTGTTTTGTGCTCAGCAGTATGCTTAGCTCTGCCTGCCCTGGGGAGCAGAGAACATGAGATAATTATGTTGTTTTATTAGGTCATTTTAATCCCATGTAAACACAGCACGAATATTTCAAATTTCCCCATGCTTCCACTTAAGATGAAGAACGCTCTTTCCCCCATTAACAGCTGGATGACCCACATTTCAAACAGGCAATCTAAAAATCCGGCTTGGGGTACAGCAACTACATAGCAGTGTCCTGGGGTAATTTATATTTAAAAGGAACAGAAAAATATAGAAGGGCAGAGGTCAGTGAAAATCTAGTAGGATTACAGGCCACAGCAATTTTGCTGTTGAACCAAATGGCGACTTTCACTGTATGTGTTTTCGTTCATGTCTATCCCTTGGCAGGGCTGCAAACTCAGCCAGACCCTTGTGAGCAGTACACAGAGTAGGAAAGATGGAGTGTGGACAACCCAGGCAGCAGTGAGCAACAGATTTGTCTGCACAGATTATCCCTTCTCACTCGTGCACATGATTGTCTTAAGTACACATAAATAGAATTCTTTGCCCTCCAGCCTTCTGCCAGACTCTCACTTTCAGTGTGACCCAGCTTCTAAGGTACTACGTATTTAGTCATGTATTAGAGAGAAAAGGCCCTGTTTATCACCACATGATGGGTTTATGGCATAAAATAGCATCTGGGGAGGGTGTCCTTGCTAAATCAGATGCTGATTGTGGGTAATGCTAACCCATGAATTCAGGAATTACAAGCATCATTCTGCAGAAGAGTAAGATGGGCTGCAAAAAGCAACCCTCAGACATAATATATGAAACCTGATGTTGTTATTCCCCTGTGTGTTTGTCTAATAGCTGGTGTATTTCTCTAGGCCTACTAACACAGTTTTATTTTGTTGCTTTATGAACATGCTTCAGATAGAAAGGAAGCAGGGAGCCACTGGCTTATGGAGTCGAATCTCACCCTGGTACACTCGGAGCAGAGGCAATGTGAGTGGAAATGACTTAGTCATGAACCAGCCCGGGCAGGAATCAGATGCTCCAGCTCACTGCAGAGACAAATGCTTCTGACAACATTCAGCTGGTGCAGACCATCAGTTCTTAGAGACCACGATTTTCACAACATTAATCCAGCTGAAGCATAGGCAAAAGAAATTTTTCCAAGTGCACCATGAGTACACAGCCCCCGTGACATAACTAACAGCACTGATAGTGTTTACAGGCAAGTTCCAACACTGTAAAGCGTGAAATGTATGTGTCAAGTTTATTATGCTTCCCTTGCCTGGAGCTGATTAGTGCAAATTAATATTTCACACTAATCAGCATGAGCAGTTAGCACACAATTTGGATTTACGGAATTCAGCTGATTGCATTAAAAATGTATTTAGGCTATTTTTGCATTGTGCAAGTAGAGCAAAAATATCTGAGCTGTTTCCAGTAAGAGATTTTTTGGTAATATTTCTACTGCTAATGTTACCTTTCATATAACCATATACTGTTGACATGATAGAAGCTTTATGTATATCCAATACTTATAAAATATACAGTTCATACTGAACAAAAATTAATGCTAAGCTTTTTTTATAGGCTATGATTAGTCAAATTTTAATTAAAAATATTTTTTCAACATACCTTTAAAACATGAAAAAAAACCAGCTAATAGGCTATCTGAAATTTGATTCTGAAACTGCTTAGGAAACTCACTTCTCAGGTGAAATAGTTATTTTTGTCATTATGAAAATAAAACAGTATTTTTACTTATCTGGATCAAACAACACTTACCTCAGTTTCCTTCTGTGGAGAAGAAATGTAAAAGACCACTTGCCAAACTAAAGACTACATGAAAAACCTACCTGTTTACTCAAGCTTTCCCAAAACATCACACAGTCACACAGATCATTTCAAAATCCAAACAAAACCTCATGCAGATGTCCTCATCAGTTTTCAGGAACGTATAACTCAGTGTGATTTCTGGAAAGTTACTATGGAATTTCTCACTGTCTTTTGTGGAAGCTGGCTCAGGTGAAGCATTTGCAGAACTTAATTTAGCTCACAGCTCTTGCAGTTGTCCAGAAAATCTTTGCAACATTGATTTTGAATGCAGTTGGATGGCACAGGAACTATTAGACCATTTTTTAGATACTATATTGGATTTCCAACAAGAGGACATTTGAGTACTTTGCACTAATGAAAAATACACAGACTCATTTACAGATAGACATTTTTATAAATTAGGAATTAACTTCTGGAAAATAAACTAAACATTTTTTTGGACCAGTCTCCCATAATGACTACAGCAAATTATGCCTGCACAGCAAGAGGATATATTGTCTTCTGTAGGTCTGGAAATGATGACTCCATGTTTTACTCAGTGCCAGGATTCTTCCAGAGCCAGTTTCTTCCTTTATGGACATCCATATGAACTTTTTGATTCCATTAGAATAGCTTTGGATTTACTGTATTGTGACCAAGAAGAGAACCTGAATCTCAGTTGGTGTGATGGCACACACTGATGGCCCAATGTTTTGTGTGTATCTTGTGAGTTTGGTGATGTCTCTGAGATGTACTTGGGAAATAAAGACCTCTGAGGTTTGTCTAAGGGCAATATCTTCATAGGCCATGGAATGTACTCTGTGTGGTGGCTTTATGTCTCAATATAAAACAGTTCTTTTTTTTAATAGTTTTTTTATGAGAGACAATTTTAATAACTTTCTGAAGTGCAAAACCCTCAAATCAATAGATGGAATATTATATAAAGAACTATTACAGCTCTCTTTCATCAGAAAAATAAAAGATGTCTGTATCAGGCTTGTTGGATAACAACCCAGAATCCTGCAAGGCTCCTCCCCAAATGTGGGTTGCTATGTTGTGAAATGGCCGTGAGCCATCTGCATCTCATTATGTGGCTTGCTTTGTACCACAAAACCCAAACAAATATATTTCATTACACAATAGTTATTCATAATGCACATTCTTGCCCTTATCAGTTATATGAGGTCTCTTCAATTTTCTTATTTGCTGATCTAAATCCACCATTGCTGCTCCCTCTGATTTGCTAAGTAATGCGTATAGGAAATTATGCAATTAGGCTTGTCAGCACGAAGAACTTGTAATGTTCTTACATATACCATAATTGCATCCCATTTGTCA
Source organism: Chamaea fasciata (assembly GCF_029207755.1). Classification (NCBI taxonomy): domain Eukaryota; kingdom Metazoa; phylum Chordata; class Aves; order Passeriformes; family Sylviidae; genus Chamaea; species Chamaea fasciata. Next base: position 141,736,140 of record NW_027094086.1, on the reverse strand, counting down.
ACAAATGACAACTTTAATAAGAGAAGTGCTCACATCACATGGAATGTCCACACACTCCTTTAATAAACACTGATTGAAAAATTTACTGCCATAGCAAGATGTTTTAGGACTTTAGTGTGAGGAGGAGAAAAGTTCAACCATAACTGAAAACATATGTCTGGAAAAAAGAACCCAGCTCTCCACACTGTCAAGTCTCACTGCTGTTCAAATGTAGGCAAGTACATATAGTGAAGTATGCTAAACCTGGCAACCTGGCTTTATGCATGACCAGCAAACCCAGTCAGAACTTCTTGAACTGAAGCTGTGATAGAGTGCTGTGTATTCTCTGGATCCAAGCAAAATTAACATTTTTTCTTTTGTAGACTGATGACCTTTATGCAGCTCTCATGTTCCTTTGAACCACTCTATGGTTTAATACGTGTATGGCAGTGTAAAGGAGACAACGTCCTTCCAGCTGTGGGTTCCACTCCATGCTTGGCATAGCCAAGTATGGATTGCTGTGGCAAACTTTGGATTCGTTGTTTGGCTGAAGTTTCCTCTTTTATGTCTCGACATGCCGATGCAAAGGGTCACAAGCTAAACAGTTGTTAAAATCGCAGTCCTGCAGCACATCATCCTATGCAGACTTTCTATGTAGAAAATAGTAATTCAAGCTTTCAGCAGAGAGTAGGAGTGTGAGACAAACAATTCTTCATGTTGTTCTTAGGAATGCAACACCCACCTTCTTTAAGTGCTTTGAAAATCCTAACATAATTTATTAATCTTTAACTTGTTATCGAATTCTCTGTTAGAGAATGGTAAGAATAATCTACAAAAGAAGAATTTGGACTATGACATTCATGTTTCCAAATGGAAGGAAAAAGATAGCAGCAAACTAAAGCTTTAATGAGAAGACAGTGAATGATTAATTAGTATATAACAGTATAGTTGATGAGCAGTTAATGTGTTAGTAGAATAAGAATGTATGTACAAAAGGAACTGTCCATCCTATTTAACCTTAGTATAGTTGGAGTAAAAAGGTTAAATTATATTGATTAATCAACTTTATTTATTTATTGTAACAAATAGTATAGAAGACTCTGAAACTGAATAAAATTCCTTATCTTTCTCCTGTGTTGGTAGCTCATCTCAAGTGTTGGAGTCCTTGGGGTATCCTTCAGATAGCTATTGAAGAATTTTCTAGTTTTAAACATATAATAAGATGTCCTTTGGACATTGTAAAAGCTGCAGTCTGCTGTAAAACTCGTTCTGTATTTATCCATGCCCATGTAATTGAATAAGTAAAAAGAAAACACTGTGGAGCCCTCAGGGTTTCTTTACTGCTGTGGATGCTGGAAGACCCAGCTGATTACTGTGAAAAGAGGCACAGGAATCTTTAAATAAAGTCACTCTGGTCACGGCTGTGCCATGGATGTTTATCAGGATGGTGGCCCAGGATTAATATGATCACTCCCAGACCTAAGAGCAAAATCTATATCCTATGTTAATGCATTTCAACAGGATCCTGAAAGGTCAGGGGGACCAGTACATGCATGAAATCCTCTTCCAAGTACATTTGCTGCAAGTGCATGAGTTGGACTCCTTTTCAAATGGGAACAATGATGTCATGTTTGTGTCTAAGCTTCTGAACATCATAAGGAATAATTTAAATTCACACGTACTTTGATGGACAGGTGCTCATTTCAGTATGTACAGTCTGAATGCAAAAACAGGTAAATATGTGGTAGCTTTGGATAGGTAACCTATTAATGCAGGCAGAAAACAGGAATCATATACAAAGCCTCAGTCTGAAGGCTTATGAGTGGTACATTGAAGCTTCAGAGTCTGGTGTCTGAAGATTTACACTTTCATGGGGTTTGAGAGGAAAAGAAACAGATCCCTAAGCAGAGATGCCAAAAATATCTTGATTCATTCCATCTATTCGTTTATCATAGCAAGCAAGCCTTAAAAACTTGCAGAACACACCCAAGCAATACCAAATTTAAAAGTTTTATTTATTCAGCCCTTCCTGAAAATCAGAAGCTTTGAAGAAATCTCTAAATAAACTCAATATGCTGGGGCACCCAAGATCACTAAAAAAAAAAAAGAATAAATTAAGAAAATAATAATATACTTGGGAAAAAACAGATCAAGAATATTTATTTAGAGAAAAAAAAGTAACATTATTACTAAGTGTAGGGGTCATTTTCAGTGATTGAAATTACCTCTATCAGAAGAAAGCTGGACAATCTCAGAATGGTTTGAGTTGCATGGAAAACTAAAGACCATCTAGTTTCCACTCCCTGTCATGGGCAGGAACACTTTTCACCAGACCAGGTCGCTCAAATGACCATCAACCTGGCTTTGAACACTTCCAGTGATGGGATATCCACAATTTGGGAAACCTCTTCCAGTGCTTCACTACACTCAGTAAAGAATTTCTTCATCATATCTCATCTAAATGTCTCCTCTTTTAGTTTAAATCTATTACCCTTTGTCCTATCATTACATCTCCGTGCAGAAATAGAAATGTGAGCATAAATAATGTATATCATCAACTGTACGTATTTGAAGACTTCTGTATTAAAGGAACAGAAGCAAGTAATCTGAGTTAATTTGTGCTTGAAAACAACGTTTTAGCTCTCTTATTTGTAGGCAATGTGGAAACTGATGAAAACCTCTCACGTGGGCTCTATAAGGATGGAAATGTTTGCAAACTATGATACTGGAAAATTTCCATCTTGACTTTTGAACTCTTGGTATAATCGTTTTCTAGTTAGTTACTATGGTGATAGTGCCCAAAGCATCAGAAGCTGCAACATCAAAAAGACTGCGAAACACAAGATTACCTAAAAGGAATAGATAACCTTTTATAAAGAAAACGTTCATTTTTGCATCTATGGTCTCATTGTTGGAGTGCCTCTGCTTTTAGTGTTAATTCTCTCAGCTTAATTCAGCTACCAATGAGCTAATTCACAGGCAACAAAGTCACAAGAGGAAAGCTGTTCACTCCTTTTATTTTTCCTGTGTCTTTTCTGGAGATGCGAATCATTTTCTTGAAACACCTCTCTCTGCCTCTCTCCACTAACTGTGGTGTGAACTCATGTAACCTATTTAGCCAGCTCAAATAGATAAAATGAATTGAATATAGGCTGACATTTGCTGTAGGCTTATAGTTATTTTTTTTACGAAGAGGCCTGCTGGAGTTAACAACCATAGATTATAAAAATTGCTGTAAATATGATACTATTACAGTTTATATAAAATTACGTAGCAACTGAATATATTCACACAGAGTTTTTTTCTGAATAGATTGCATAATGTAAGTTTATGACCATGTGTGTGCAGTAGTTGTAGTTTACTACCCATTACATATTATCACTGCAAAATCGGTTCCAAGAAGTAATTTGAATTACTGGATTTTTTCCTCCTCTCTCTCTCTTTTCTGCTTCTATTTTACTTCTATGACAAATCTACCTTGATGAAATGCAATAATATTAGTTATGATTAAGGGGATATATGAAGTAAAAGCATTATCAACTCCCTGTTTATCAGTACACAGTATTTAACTATAATTCAGTGTAAAAAAAAAAAAAATCAAACCAAACAGAATATGTATCTATGTAAAGGAAACATTTTTTGATAATAAAATTGTATTTTGAAGGTATATCTTTTTCTATTTGCATTTGTTTATTATTGTTGAAGTTTAAGCACCAACATTTTAAAAATAAAAATATTGTGTAAAAGGGTGAGGTGAAGATAAAAGTGTACTTGAAATTAACTTCTGCATTAGTTAGGTAATTCTGTGCAGTGAGAAGAAGGCATGGACTCACAGCAGTCAGGAAGACCTAATATCTAATATATTGAAGGAAGTAAAAGTGAAGGGAAAATGAAAGTGATGTGAAGATACCTGCTTTTTGAAAATAGCTTTAGCATATCGCTATTAGGCACATAATGTTCTGTCTGTATGTTCAAGGCCCTGAGAGCTGCTCCCACTCCTTTTAATCACCGCAGTGCTCAGCATCTCTGACTTTCTGTCCATTAGAAGTCTATCTGTAAACCTTCTAAAATCAGGTGAAGGAGTAAAGGTACAGAACCTGATTGGTGTGAGAGATTTGTTACTTAATTCTGAAAGTATTTGAAACCCCACTGACATCTGAAAATTGCCAGAATGTGCCCCAGAAAAATTCAGATCAAGCAGATATGAATGTTTTCTGATTTTTAAAACTGAAAATAACCTTAGAATAGAGAATAAAGATTTTTTTATGAAAAAAAATATTCTTGCTTTTGCCAAACACATGTGATTTTCTTAAGTGATGCTTTTATTTGTGTACATGAAATAAAGCTCTTACATTCAAGTCTATTATACAAATGCAAATATCCTTTTTGTACAAGAGAAGTTTCATGTTCTGATTCTGTGTGGTGCAAATGTTTTTTATGTTCTGGAGGGCATTTATCTGACCGGACCTAGACTTCCACGGACGAAACATCCATGTCTGAGCTAGTCACATTATCTTCCTTCTTTGTGATTGAGAAGAAAAGAAGTTAATTTATGTCATTATAATTAGTCAGATCATTGCATCATAGGATCATTATGGTTGGAAAATACTTCTAAGATCATGAAGTCCAACAGTTGGCAGAATACCACCATGCCCACTTTACCCATATAGCAAATTTGAATGCTTCCAGGGATGGTGACATCACTGTTCTTCAGAGCCAGTTCCACTGCTTAATTGCTCTCTCAGTGAAGTAATTTTTCTAATATCCAACCCGAATGTCCCTTGGCACAACTTGAGGCCCTTTTCCCTATTAGTTACCTGGGAGAGGAGACTGACTCCCACTCCACACAACCTCCTTTCAGCTATTTATTGAGAGCAGAGTTGTAGAGAAATATCCACATTTACAGATGACTCATGACCTAAAGTGGAAAAGTCTTTCCACTCCCCAACTACAGTAAGAGAGATCCCAAAAAGACTGGTGAAATATTGATACCTGAGGTTGGCTTGGGTGAGTCACATCCTGAGTGAAGAGTCTTGATTTTACCATGTCAAGCAACTTGCACCTTCATGCTCTATTTCCTAATCTCTTACTTTCCCTAAACTATTTGCTTCTCTTTTGAGCTAATTCTGAAGAGGATGGAAGATGCGATGATTTCACCCTCAGTCATCCTGTTCCTAAACCTTATCCCATTAGGAAAACACGGCTGTGCAAAACAGAGGTGACTGAAGTAATGAACCACTCATGTTAGACAGCTGCCACATCTCCCAATGAGCACATTTTAACACATTGAATACTAAGCTATGTTTGAATACAGCCTGCCAGAATTTCAGGTACTTCATTCCATTTCAGCAATTCATCCCACCTTGAGGCAGGAGCTGCCTAGGGAGGCGTCAGTGTCTTTTTCCAAAGAGTACAGTTTGAGCTAAGGCTTTGGGCCAGCTGAGATGAAGATACCGTCATCCCCCAACAGAGTTTTTTCTCTCTGTCCACAGAACCAGGACCCAAACCAAGGCTGTGAATGGGGAAAGAGGGTTCTGCCCTTCCCTGGGGCAGGAGGCACATGGCACCAGCAGGCTGCTCTACAGACTCTCCTTGCTTCAAGTGATGAAGGGCCTCCAGTGAATTCCTTGCCCCTAACTGACACACCAAAAAAAATACATTTTAGACCTTCAAACTTCGTATCTGTAAGTTATCCATTATTCAGACCTAGGTCTTTTTCACTAGTCTTAGGTTAACAAGCTGTTTTATCAGTCTATTTCCTACTTCTCTTTCAATACTTTTTAAAATTATATTCTTCAAACATTATGGTGATACAGAAGTCTGCTAAAAATATGTACAAAAAAATATATATATTTAAAGGAAGAAATACACAATGCTGGTAAGAAAAATATGTCTGGAAAGCTATATATGAATCTGGAACACCAACTTAAATGAGTAATATGTAATAAATATGAAGCAATACCAGAGCCTAACACAGAACAAAAAGATGTTATTTTGATTATTAAGCCTTAGTGAAGATTTTCCAGGATAAGAATTGCTTAGTTGCATAGCAAATACTGTTCAATTGTGAAAACTGCAATTTAAAAAATCAACATTTTTGTGAAAGACAAGCAGGCTCTATTCACACAATGGTATTTTTCTCTCCAACATTTTTGCAGGTGTGGAATTGAATGCCAACAGAAGTCATTGAGAAATTTTCCAGGCAAGAGGGATTTGCAGGTTCAAGATATCCACACAGTGTTCATTTTCATGCACTTGGTTACCATTTACAACCTGGCCCTAAGCTGATCAGATAAAACTTTTGCTGAAGTGAAAACTTGTGTTTGTTTTCAGTGGGTGCAGGATGTCATCCACACAGGTAATTAATGTGTGATTTTCAGACACGAGCTGTAGTGCTCTACAGAAATATCCATGAAGAAAAAACATTATGTGTGAGGATATTCTTTTATTTCAGCATGTCTAAAGGAGCACACATGCTGCCTTCTTCATTCTTAGCAGCAAGGTCATTTCCCAAAGGACACAGAACAAAAAAAATTGATCTACAAACATCTCTTAGAGCAGTTACTAAATATCTAGCCTTGAAAATCACTTCTAAAAGTAGAGGATGTATTGTGTTATTGTATATTGTATTTTCATCTTTCACTACCAAAGTCAATATTTCCACTGCCATCAGTCAAAGAATTGTTCCGGGTCCAGCTGTGTACATTCAATTGCATAAAAGACATTCAGGTGTTACTAGGAGATCTATTATCTGTCTTTGAGCCTTTGTCTGAGAATAAAAAAATAGAGGGAGAAAGCCATTTCAGTTAATTAAGAAATTTGATGCTACAGGATTTAGTGGTTTAAATACGATTCAAATGTATCTTAGGACACACTCTGCCATCAACCAAGAAAGGGCAAATCTGAGCTGAAAGCAAAGACTGCACCTCTGGTAACTGTAGCCACAGCTGGATGAAGGTTGGTTTGGCTGCTGCACTGAAGTACAGGCAGGAATTAAACTACAGGGGATATTGATAGCGTGAGGAGATTAAATTTGTTGCAGAGCTTAAATGTGATGCAGAAAACAAGTGGAATGTGTGTAAAGGAGAATTTAGAAAAATATTTACATAAAAATGTGGGGGTAGGAGTGGAATGGAAGGAAGCAGATCCCTTCTGAGTGGCAGAGGAACAAGCACATAAAACAAGTAGAATCAGCCACTCCCTCTGTGCATCTGTGCACGTGTGGGGGGAGGAATTTGCAATCTTCTAGGGAAAAAAAGTCTGAATTTCACTGAAAATATTGCATAACCAAAACCATGAATACTTAAATTTTCTATTTAGAGGCAGCAAAATTCCAAGATCTAGAGGGAAAAAGGTGTGCTGAGAGGTGTCACTTTGTGCTCTATGCTTCCTGTATTCTGTGTAGCAGTGGATTCTGCCTTGCAATCTGTCTGAATGACATTTCCTTTGTTGATCCTTTGTCCGCAGAAAGTAGTAAAGTACTTTCTCTAGAGGCAAGAAAAATCGGGGGTTTTTTGACAATTTTAGCAGCTAAATATTTGCAGGTTTACCTACCTTTTTTAATGTGGGGCATTTTGGAAAAAAAAAAAAATTCCACAAAGGGGAAAAAAAAAATTGCTATTATTTCAAAATTTCTAACATCAGGCACAGCAACAAGACAAAGATACCTTTGCCAGCAAATATGTTTGTTAGTACTGGCCCTGACCCCAACTGCACAAGCTGATGCAAATAAATGTGTGGAGAATTTATCCTTTTCCAAAGGAACTGTGGGTGAGGCTTCTGCTATCTCTTGTGCCTTTGCCACAAAGTCTGATGGAATTTAACCTTTTTGCTTATTTACCTAGCAACTTCCCTTCCCTTCCCTTCCCTTCCCTTCCCTTCCCTTCCCTTCCCTTCCCTTCCCTTCCCTTCCCTTCCCTTCCCTTCCCTTCCCTTCCCTTCCCTTCCCTTCCCTTCCCTTCCCTTCCCTTCCCTTCCCTTCCCTTCCCTTCCCTTCCCTTCCCTTCCCTTCCCTTCCCTTCCCTTCCCTTCCCTTCCCTTCCCTTCCCCTCTCCAGGAGTTCCCAGAGTTAAGGACACTCGAAAGAATCAGAAGGCAGGTAAGAAGCAGAATACAAAAAATCTCCACAACTTATTACATATAAATATTTTAAATTTTCTGCCATTCTTCTGATACTGTGGTTCTCATTCTTGAATGCTCTGGATTACCAAGGAGAATGATTCCCGTCTGTTTAACTTTAATAACTGGAGAACATTAAAATGTTATTATAGCTCAGTTTCCAACAATATATTTGATTGAAAGCAATAGGTGGGGCACTGAAGCTGGGATCCACTTCACACTCGAGCAGGGTGCACTTCTGCTCTCTCTGCTTGACTGCATTGTCCTTTTCATAATGTAGCAGTCACAGCATGGACTGGAGGGAGCACCCAAAGCCTCTGGCACCCCATCTCACAGCCACAAGATTCAAAAAGCTACAAGAGTAGACACCAGGCAGAGCTGCCTGGTCCTCCCTCCCTCTGCTTCCCACAGGAGCTGTTCCACCACCTGTGCTTGATGTGGGGGCCTCACCCCGCTGCCTGCAGACACCTCCACGGGTGTGGCACTCAGTTCGGGCTAACCCCAAAGATCTGTTGTACCAGACACGTTCAGCATGCCCCATCCTCTGCCGTGTCCAGGCTGTGCCCTGCAAACCCCACCTTCCAGCAGCCCTGCTCTCACCCCTGCCACGCTCTGACCCAGCCCAGCTGTCTCCAAACTTCATTACAAAAGGATGGACCTAAAGAACAGGTTTCACTGTCAAGTTCCAGATGGTATTTCTAGATCTGGAGCTGCAGCTTTAGAGGACATGAATTTCAAAAGTGCCAAATTCATTTTGAAAGCTACTGGGATAAAGGGACTGACAAGTGCAGATATTTGGGTACATGAAGGCAAAGGAATACATCCATTTTGGATCCTGAACTAGTGATGTATCTAAATCCTGTGGAAAGCAAAGTGACCTAGCTAGGTACCCAGACATTTCTGAAATATTCAACTGGTTTCTTAGCACTCTGTCATCATGATTGTTTCTATAACACCTTGGAGCAATAAGCAAATACTTGCTCCCTTCCACCCTAGACCTACATCTAGACCAACAAAGAATAATTACTTAATTGCAGGTTATTATTTGTGTTACACTGTTGACTAAAGGCCGACTGCATTATACAAATAATAGATTATCTCTCTCCGTAGATTAAAAATTAAGATTTTTTCAATGTATATATGTATGTGTTTATTTATTTATTGAACACAGGGTAAAGAGAGCTGTACTGGGTCAGGCAGTGGCCACAGGAATATTTAACTCTTTGGAGCTGAGGACAGTAATTTCCCATCTGGTGGGTTGAGTGACTGGAGCACACAGCACGATGTGGATGAGCATATTTCTGGCTTAGAGCAGATGGCAGAAGATAAAATGTAAATATGTTTAAATCACCAGGAGTTTCCCCCCACAATCATTATGTTATTATATTTCAGTCTTTCAAAAAGCAGTTTACCTTTTATCTGCTCCTGTTAACTAACAAACTATATCATCATGCAAATAGAGAAGACATCTGTTTGAGTCACAAAAGATAAATATCACCTGAAACAGCTATTGTTTTGAGTTCCTGAGTCTATTAAATAGATATCTTCAGTGCAAATAAATGATGTAACCCAAAGTGAGTCCAACAATACACTGGCAAAGTAACTTGTGTGGTTTTCGCAGGAGAATATTCAATCTGTGCAAACAGACTACCATCTGTAAACAGCAACATAAATAGGAAGTGTACATCTGATGTGCCTGCTCACCAGATCTGATCCCTCAGGGTGGTGTGCACCCTCAGAGCCCTATAGAGGACATTTTCAAAGCATTCATTTTCACAGTGAGACTGGGGAGCTGAGGGTCATTTCCAAATGGGACAGGTTTTTAAGGTCACATAGTTGACTGAATGGAATCAAGCCCTTAGATTCCCCTAAAAGAAAAATTTCTTAATTTTTCACAAATTCACAGCACTAGTGACAAGCAAATGAATTCACTTTTAAACGCAACACTGCTCTTCTATTGGGTGGGATGCTTTTAGAAGAAAAATGCTAAACAACCACTATTACTTTAAATTTCCAAGACATAAAAACCCACTTGTAAAAATTCTTTCAATTTACAAGGAGCTTGCATTACACAAAACTGATAAGAAATAGATTAAAAATTAAACATTTATGACCCAAGGAACTGCTGAGCAGACTTTGCTCTGAAGAACATCTGTAACAATAAACCCCAGACTCCTGAAATTTAAATTTGCCTGTTGTACTTGCTTAATTACTGTGCATGCTAACTATTTAGTCTCTGATAGGGTAATGGTGCAATTGTGGAAAATATTATTCCCTTTGGGATTTTCATTTATAATTTCTAGAGGGGAGCATTCCCCTCTCAACATGCACACACAAGTGCCAGTACCATTAATGGAAGTTATGTGCACCATCCAAAGGGAGAGCACACTCCTGGGTATGTAACTAAATCAACAGCCCCCCGGTATTACCATAATGCTAGAGGTAGGACCAGAGCAAAATATTTAGAGATAAAGAATGAGCACAATTTCAGTCTTACCATATGTTATAATGGTGATATTATCTTCTGCCAAGGGACTCTGACTACCCTTGATAAATTGAAGTTATAGAACTAAAGCACAATGGAATGAAATGATGGTGTTACTAAGTGCATAAAGGCTATTTCAGTTTTACCTTTGTCTTTACTTGTTGATGTACAGCATCTCAGAATCACAACACAATACCCTTACTGAAACTTTCATCCTGTTCCTAATTTACACTTTGCTCTGGCAAACTGGTTTTACACCCATGATCAGGCCATTTTTACTCTAGTGCAGGAGTAACAAAGTGAAAATGGGAATTACCCTCCCTTAATGGCAAGTTCTGCCTTCAGATCTATTGAACCTGTGTGACTAAAAGCTTAACCACAACCATCCAGTATTTCTTCTCTATTTTTTAAGGAGAATTACAAATTCAAATTAGATTATGCAGCCTTTCCTAAGGTTAATTTCAGGTATTCTTTTTCACAATGCCAAAATTAATTTTTTACTCCATAACAGAAATCCCAATTTTATTAAATGCTCTGAAATTGGCTTTTAATCCCCTTATTTGTGTTAACAGCTCTTATTAAGTCATTACCATCTTGCCTCTGAGTTATGCACAGTTTAGTGCATACAGATGTTTTGCATGAAAAGCACACATGAATCATGTTTCTGCATATACAGTTATCCCACGCAAACTGACATTTTGGAAAGGAAATCGTGTAATTCATTGAGAGCAAATAGTTTTCTGGTTCAATGTCTTCAGTTTTACTGATCAGACGTCACTAACAGAGATGTAGCTTCATGTTCAAGCCCAGCAATGACACTGATTTTACTTCCTGAGGGTTACAAGGGAACGGGTATGAAGAGGTATACAAGGCATGCAGGCTACACAGGGATAGAGGACGGGGCCTTTTTTACCTGTTAGCCACCTGCAAAAAGAAAGTTTCATACCTTTATGTGTGAGCTATGAATTTGAGTTTAAGATAGATGTCTAAGTAGATACTTGTTTCTAGTAGCTAGTTTTTAAAGCAATGCTTTTAGCAGAGTGAAATTGAAGGAAAATGTAAATTTAAAAAACGGACTTTGAGAAATCCTGAGGGAACAAACGTGTTGATGGGTTATTTGGTGCATACTTTCTAAGTGAATCTTCTCAGGGTAATGTAGGCCACTAAAGTCCTGAATGAGGCCCAGATGAAAAGCCATAAAATGCATCTCTAAGAAGACCAACTCTTTATTAAAACACAGTTAGTAAGCTTACAAAGATAACAGTGCTTCTGTTATTTACTATAGATTTCCTAATTGCAAAACACATTCTGATTTATTATAAAGACTATGATTAGATTAGGCCAAACAAATCAATATGCTTTTAATTAGTGGCATGGCTGCAGCTTCACTATGCTCTATGCTAACAGCAAAGCCTAACTCTGAGTTTAGGATCCCAGGGTTTTTCTCCAGCACTGAAACTTCAGCTTTGTTTCACATACAGAGGAAACCGCTATTCCAGAAAAAAAAAAGAAAAAAAAAGAAAAATAGAACAGTTTCTGCAGAAATGAATGAGCTTTTCTGTACATTAATAGTAAAATAATCATCATTTATGCCTCATCCAATAGCTGTGGGCATGCAATTGTATTTAAACAAAGTACTAGCTTGCATTATTGCTCATTGGATAATATTTCATATTAATTAGTACTGCAGTCTTCTAGCCTATTTCTAAAGATGTCATTATGTGATTGGATACCACTGAGTCACCTAATCAATGAAACAAAAATTACTAACACAGAACAATTAATGGCAACTACTCAGTCATGCTAAACTAGGAAAACAAGAAAGGTCTCGCTTAACTCAGTGTGCCCAGACACTTACCACACTCAAATATCTGTATTTCCTTATCATCAGAAAAGAACATTTCCCAGTTTCAGAATTTTCCTTCTAAACAAGTACTGTGATGCTAAGAAATTTTAGGACAATAGAAAATTGTGATCCCAAAGAAACAGGAACACTTGTGGTCCAAATAGTAAACAGTGTGCATGCATATATTTGTACCTTTTAAATAGATACAGTTGAGCTTGGCAATAGGAAGGTCACATGGACCTCTGTGATTCGTGCATGCAGAGGTCCCCCCCAGAATGCGGTGCCTACTTGGTAATTTTGGTGATAAACTCTTTCCTTTAGACTTGCAGAACATGTTCTATTTGCTTATTAACAGGTCAGAGCAAAGTGCTGCCAGAAAAATGTGTACAATTCAGCCAAATAACTACTAATGTGTGCTCGTTATTTTTCCCCTCTCTGTGATCGGAGACAGACGGATGATACTTCTATGAAAAAAAAAATAAGCATAAGATTAAAACTGTGCCCAAACCACAGCCATAAAAACACTGCCACTGTTTGCAGTGAGATGTTTTAAAGAGACAAACAGAGCAGAGGGGTTATTCAGAGAATATTCAGGATCCCAAAAGTTTCTCTCCTGCCCATTTCCTCCACGACTGAGTCTCTTCTGTCCCTGATTCACATAAATTAGGGGATCATAGCACCACATTTTAATGTCAAAAGAGTTGCAATGTGGCAGAAACACACTCCTTTAGCTATTTCCCTCTTCTTGTAAGTTCCAAGGAATTATAGTAGTCTAAAAATGGCCACAACCGATAGTTAAGAAAAATATTTTGAGATGTTTTAAGTCTTGCTCAGCTGTGAGTGATTTGCTGCTTCCTTGCTCTTTGGTGTGTTTCCAGTTCCTTTCCTGAGGGCCCACGGGCTGTGCTATGCAAAATTATGTACCCCTTCTCTGTAGCTCCAAGTTTACTCTCTGAACCTATTACTTCTTTTAAATTCCTTCACAGAGATTTTTTTTTCTATCTCCTGTGTGTTTCCCTCTAAGCTTGCCTCTTTAGAATCAGGAACCTAATTACTGAAAATCCCTTCTGAAATCTAAATGATTTCTAAACCATTTCAACCTAGAGTTTTTAGGTGAAAGAAAATATTTTTCACAAAATAATCAACGAAACATTTTGACTGACCCTCAGTTACCTCCTTTAACTTTACAGAAACAAGATAGTACTCAAAGCCTTCAAAATCAGACTTGGAACAAAATTCAAGATTCTTTTTAAGGTCATTCAAGAACTCATTTGCTGTGTGATCATCCTGCTCTGCTCTGCAGTGGTGTGGCCTCACCTTGAGTTCTGTGTGCAGTTCTGTGCACAGCAATATAAGAAAGATACTAAACTATGAGAGAGCATCCAAAGGAAAACGACATAGATGAGGGGAAGCCATGTGAGGATTAGCTGAGGTCACTTGGTATGTTCAGCCTGGAGAAGAGGCGGCTGAGGGGAGCCCTCAGTGCAGTGACAGCTTCCTGTGGGGGAAGAGAAGGGGCAGGCACTGATCTCTGCTCTCTGGTGACAGGGACAGGATCCGAGGGAATGGCGTGAAGTTGTGTCAGGGGAGGTTTAGGTTGGATATTAGAAAAAGGTTCTTTCCCCAGAGGTTGGTTTGGCACTGGAACAAGCTCCCCAGGGTAGTGTTTCTCTTAGTGTTTATGCTTGGGTCAGGAGTGAGATTTTGAAGCAAACCTTCCTGTTATTCCCTCTTAGTATGCTTTGGATCACAGTGCTGAGTTGTCAGAGCTCACAGACTGCAATGGAACAAAAACCTGTCTATAATTAGCAAGTAGTGCAGTCAAACAGGAATGGGTCCCCAGAGCAAACCTGCTGGTGCTGATGTTCAGTATCTGTGCATGAGTTTTATGTGTGTTGTCTCTGGTCTACAGACTGAATGGGCACGAGCTGGAATTATCAAATATAATTTTAAAAGAAGTTTAAAGAAATCCCAGCTCAGCATATTCTGTGATGCTGTAATTTTTTCAGTAGGTTTTCCTTCAGGAATTCCAGTAGACACTTCTTGAAAAGTTTTTATTTGATAACAGATTTAAAATTTCCCCCACTTTTTTTTCCTCATAAAATCATGTGTCTTATTTGTCAGGGAGATATCATGACTTCTTGCAAATGGAGTGGTGAGCTCCATGTTTAATAAACCCTTTTTCTTACTGTAGTACCTTTTTGCTATGGAAAATTATAAGATCCTTTCTTCACAGCCGTCATGTCTTTGTCCAAGAAACAGATTTTTAAAAATTTCTTTATTTGTTGACAATTTCTCAAAAAAGCTGAAAATTACTAAGCTGACTAAGCTTTGCAAGGTACCAGTGGATATTCGTAGCTCATAGTCAAGAACAGAAATGAGAAGGGACTCAGATAAAAAGGATTTATATTCACAATATATATATATTGTATGCATTGTATATATATATATATATTCACAATATATACAAGTCCTAGAAAAGAAACCCACAAGTGCAGGTGTGGATTTATTTAACCTTGGTGTTTTGTTATCTGTTCATGTTTGAGGTTGGCACCTTAACTAACTGCAGAAAATGTGTCTCAGGCTGTGTTTCAAGGGACAACACAATTTAGGAAATGTCAAAATGGCTCAAATGCTAAAGAAAATAATAAAAATTCTGTATCTCTTGATTTTTAACCTGGATTTTCAGGGAATATTGAGGCAGCAGTGAGGCCAGAGTCCTTACACACTGTGCCTGCTAGAAGGAGCCTGATTTTAGCTCTGTATATGTGTCTTGGTCATGCTGAATTAGTGCAAAAGCCAGACAAGCAAAAACCTTTGCTACTCCATTTCTCATAGGAAGAGTAGACAGCACTGCACATCTCCTTCACCCTCTCTGCAGGGGACAGCCACACAGGCAGCATGTCAAAGGGCTCAAAATATTTGCATTCATTTCCTATTTCTGCCTTGAAAGTGAATCAAGGACGCTTCTCAGCATTTCAATGAAATTTTTCAATGAAGAGAATGCAGATGGGGCAATTGAGTGTTCAGCATTTAGGCTTTTACCTGCAGTCTAGAGAGGTTAGATGCAAACAAGGTTTGGACATGCAATTGTAACAGTGAGCGTACAGGCAGACACTGCTTGTGCTCCTCTGCTTAAAACATGCTCTCGAAAGAGATGGCAAATCCCCAAAGCCACAATTCTTGTTACCCCCCCAATCTGGAGTCAGTGGCAACAACAGAGGCAGCTGTCTGCAACCCCCTGCCTGTTCTTTGGGTCATGCCCTGCCCTTTCACTCTTTATGTCAGTGGAAAAATACCAACCCTAGCTAGATCTCAGTTCTTCACCTGTGAGGTGGTAAAATTCTAGTTTGCATGGAAAGGTACAGATTAATAAGAATTAAGGACCATGGATTTTTTTTTTTCTGGTGCTACTTTTAAGCTTCTTTCAGCATTATTTTTGCATACATCTCATCCCTGCTTCCTCAATAACTATGTTCATATTGCAAAAGACTAGACCTGGCCTTTCAAAGTCTTAAAAAACAGTAGTCATAATTTTGAAGTTGCAGGTTCATAGTGTGGTGTTGAGCATGGTTTATAGACATATTCCTGGCAGAATTTGGGCTGTCTTCCACCACCAAATGGCCCCAAAACCTTGCTGTTCCTTCAGTATGTTAGCAGAAATACACCAGCTCTCCCAGGTCCTGCCTGTCTTCATGCACAAGCAGGTCAGTGGAATTCTGAATTGCTTGTACAAGCTGTGTTGCTCATGCAGAGAGTGACAGCATTCCACACAGTTGTTCTGGTGACTGCACTTAGATTATTCTATAAATTAATACAACTAGTAGAATCAGGCTCAAATAAAAGGTAAAACACCATTATGGAACTTTGAAGATGACATTCATGTTACACCACAGGGCATCAAATTAATAACAGCTTTGGAAAGAGTTAAAACGTTTGCCAGAGGAACTCATTCAAAAGCACTTCATTACATCAGCTGGGAAATATTTCTGCTTTGTAAACACGACAGAAGAAATATGAGCTATTCTGTTGGCTAAAACAAAGCCTTTTCCCATTAACACCATTCAGAACCATCTGTGACACACACGGCTCTGCCAGACAATGGGCATCTTGTCACACCCTACAGGGCACCTGTGGGGCACCTGTGGGGCCAGGTGGCTGCTTCCCTGCAGCACAGGGGGGCTGGGGCACCCCAGCAGAGACTCCAAACCACTGTCACACCACACATTTCTGCTCCTGGTGGAACTAAATCCCACTGAGTCGTAAACATGGACTCAGCAGTGTGGTTGCTGTGTTCATTTTTTCACTGCACAATGCCATAGGAGATTATTAGGCTTAGCAGCTGATTTTTGCTTGTGGAATGGATCAATGATCATTGATAACAGAGTCACTTTTTTACATGCTTATTTTAGTCAACAAACTGCTGTAGCATGGCAGTCATGATTATTCAGCTGTGCTGTAAATTGAATTTTCTTCGTCATACAAATACAAGAGTACTTTCCTTTCTTTTCTTTACTCACTGGGTCACAATTATTTAACTTAAAAGATAGCTCACATATTTACCAGCACTAGAAAGAGACAGAAAGGAAAGGGATGTTTCCATTAAAAATGTTTCTCTCTTCTTTTCTTAACATTCTTAACATTTAGCTCAAATGTAGTTTTGTTCAGAAGTCCCAGCTAAGACAGGAGTTCCATTAGGATGCTTCTGGTTATACAGACTTCATAAAAGAAAGTGGCTTTCACTCCACCTTCCTGGAGTCTCTCTTCTGATGTTAGACAAACATTTTTGAACACAACTGCCCCTCTTGTCCAGTGAATAAGTTAATTTGTTGTAGTAAACTTTGCACCTGCTTTAAAAAACTCATGTCTTGATTGGAGCATCTTGTAAGAGTAAAATGTTAGACTAATAATATAAAAATTCTGTCTAAGACAATGTGAAAGAAATAAAAGCAAGTCTTCTCTTTAGAAAGCAATTATTCCTTGAGGATGTAGAGAGTGTTTTCACGTGACCAATGAAGTGTACCTAAGGAAAACCTATGTGTTTACCACTATGATCATAACTCGTCAGAATTTTTTTTTCTGCAGAAAATGTGCAAAAAAGCAAAAAATTGTTATCAAAAAGTGAAAAATATTATTTTCATTATAAGAAAAAGAACTGATTTTTGCACGAAGGATTTGGATTTTCCTTTTTGATGCGGAATATTTTTCCACTTACAGTAAATATTTTCTGCCTAAAAAAGAGAGAGAGAGAGAGAAAAAAGAATCCACCGGTAGTTCCAAAGGATACTTCAGTTTTACTCCTCAAGCTGTAGACCATGAAATAATTGCAGTATTTCTTACATGACTAATTTTCAATAGGTTAATATATCAATGAAAATGTCATCAATAATTCACAAATGCTACGATAAGGAAAATGCACTGAGTAAACATCTGGCTATTTATTACTTACATTCTCAGTGTTGGTTATTACAGTTAAATGATGTAACCATTAGATATAATAACTACTCAGTAAAAAAAAAATAGCATATTTATCATAAATCCATAGAGGAAAATTAAATGCAAGAATGTAGCACTGTTGGCAAGAGGGTTTTTTAATAGCATTCACTACAAAGGAAACCACAGTCCCTGCCTAAAGAGCTGCTTTTTTAATGACAAAAACCCCCAAACATTAGATGGCAAAGGCATTCTATATAAGTAAATGGATGAAGTGATACGCAGATGCAGATAGCCTATATGCAGTTATAAACTCTTTTCTAATTGTAGTCAGCCAGTTAAGCCATTAACATGCTGTGTTTACTGCTATCTGCCTCAGTTTTCCCCTTTCTCATAAAAATGACTTAATGACTCATCTGATAAAGCCAAAAGAGACAGTTCTTCACTGCACAGCTTTCATCCCACTTAAACCCTTTTGAGATGTACACATAAAATGAGCCGCATGAAGACTTTTAATATCAGGAAAGGAAATTCTACCCTTACTGTTTTTATGGCTCATGTTTTACATTCAGTCTTGCTTCTGAGTAGCTATGTTAGATTTACTCTGGTGATGCAAAGTGGGCTCAAGCCCACGGTGTGCTGCGTGTGGGTGATTGCTGGAGTTCCAGAGCATGGCAGAGTAACACCTGGACAGCTGCTGGCAGGAGGCTTCCCTGTGGTTTCCCTGCCTACCAATCACAGAGACCTGGGGATTCCTGCTGTCCTGGGAGTTCACCAGCACAGCCCATAGTTCCAACAAAAGGTGGAAAGAAAAACATTCTATGCAGAAAAAAGATCAACTTATTTTTATGCATGCATATATGGAAAATAAGTGAGGAATCTGTGTTTATCTTTGAGAAGGGATAGTAGTATTGTTGCTGCAGCACCACGTCTGCAATTCTTTCTCACTCACAGAATGAGTCAAAGTCTTTCTTCATTTACTCTTGGCTTGTCCTTGTATGACCAAGTGTTTTTGGAAGCTGAGTATTTCTCACATGTGCTTACAGAAGAGGAAGAGTTAATTTTATTGTTTGAGTCTGAAAAGTATGCAACTTGACTTCCAGTTATTCTCATAATGCAGTGTTATGTCCTAAGCCCTTGTCCTTCAGAGGAAACATTGGAGGGCTGTGTTGGCATCAATGTGCTTCTCTGCTCCATTAGCTCCTCTCCTCCTTTATTTTCCATACTCAGTTTGTGGAGTATGTGTGCTTGTTTTTTGCCCAGCCTCCTTTAGCACTGCCCCAGCTTGTGTCCCTCATGGCTCTGTGATGCCACAGGGTGCCCTGGGATCTGCTAAACAAGATTAGAGCAGCTCCAAATCCAGCAGCTCCTGGAAATGCTCCTTGGATGAGTGGATAGCCCAGCTGTGGAGGGACCTCAGCTGTTCTCCAGTATACCCCACCACTCAAGGCAGGATCTGACAGGAGATCAGATTTTCCAGGACCTTGAGAACACTCAAGGATGAAGGCTGAGCTGCATCTCTGGACAACCGTCCTCTGCTTAACTACCTCCTCTATTTTTACCAGGATTTTGTACCAGAAGGATGACATCCAAAGTCTTGCTGGAGACATGTTATGAACAACTATGTCTTGTAGTGTCAGAGATCAATCAGGAGTGTCAGCCAATCTGTAGCATACCTGTCTTTACAAGGTCGTAGTTAATATTTTTATTTTAATCTCAAAATAACACTGCAATTATTCCTTCTTTGATGCTGTGAGCAAGAAAAACCATCAAATGCAAGATGGCTAACTTCATGGATGTTTGAAGGAAGAAAAGGAATGGCCAGCTTCAGCAACAAAGAAAGTGATGTGTAGGACAGTGCAGTCATTTTCAGTGAATAAATTAGGTGATTTTTAAGAGAGAAAATTGACAAGTTATGGTGAAACTTTTGCCTTGTTCAGTTTTTTGTTTTTCTACTATGGAAAAAACAACAAGAATTTCATATCTGGGTCATTGAAATGTCCTAGGAGTAGCCAAAGTACTGTTATTGAGGAAGGAAATGGCATCTTACTCTTTTATTCTCTACTGTTAACACTTCTCTTTTTTCTTTCATTTATTTCACAGTCCCATCTTCCTCTTCTCAGTCTCTTCAGTTTTTGGCCATGGGAATTAGGAAGGAAAAGAGAGACAGAGGAAAACATGCTTGAGCTGAATAAGGTAAATCCTCAAACACAAAAAATCTCAAAAATTATATTTTCCCCCCTAGAAATGGTACTTTATTACAAGTTTCAGCAATAGAAGAGCCGCGAAGACCCATTTTTGATTTTTGATAAACCGAACCAATTCTTCCTGTTTGGTTTGTTCTTTGCACAGAAAATACAGCACCCTAACTAAGGGCCAGTGGAGGACCTGTCCACTGTATATTTCTGAATTACTATTTCTAATATCAATTATAATATCTGGCCATCTCTAATATCCATCACACTGAGGATGCTTTAAGATTACTTTTTAATGCTAACAATGATTTTTGAGATGATTGAATGAAAGATGTTGAAAAAAAAAATCAACATATACTCTAGAGGCATGATGCTGTCAGGTGAAACTGAGTCCTCCCTTTAAAGAGTACAATGCCCCAGACTGTGTATAGATAATTAACTGTCCTTCTATTTCTTTTCGTCTCTTACACATTAGAATAATTTTATCTCAAGTTATTTCTCTTGAGGTATACACTATCATTTCAGCACTATATGCCTAAACAAATTAGACAAAATTGTTGATGTAAATCCCAAAGAGCTGTGATGCAACTTTATTATGGCAATTATCTGTTTTATGACCTTTTTTTTCATATAAAACAGATAGTTGAGCCTTAATTTAAGTTCAAAAGACATTTGAGTGCATTTAGCAAAGAAATCTCAGGGAAATTCAGATGAAGCAAGGTAAGAATTTCATTTGGTCATGTTAAAACTAAACCAAATTATCTGGATCGGACCACCACACCATCCTGACTGTTTCTACCCCTGAAGACACATGGTAAATCACATCTACTGACCCTACTACACAAAGAAAGGAGGTAGGAGCCAAGAACCAGCCTCTGGTTAGGGTTCCAAAACACTCAGAATGGCCTAAAAGGAAGCAAACATCCTCTCCTTACAAGACACAACCCTGTCTCTGATGAGTCTAATTAACTTTCATTTCAGATTCTTCAAATATCACCACTTGCGATTTATTTTTTGAAATGTTTCCTCAGTTCTGGTGGTGCCTGCTGTGTGGTCTTTATTGATGTTCTATCAGATCCTCATTGACAAAAAACCTTGAGGGATTTGTAAGATACTCTGAAGTTTACTCTGAGTAGAAATGCATTGAGTAAGAGCTCAGTGAGAGAGTGGTGGAGATTAAAGATGTCAGGGACAAAGGTATGAGCAAAAAATAGGAGAAGGATACGAGTGAATCAAAATGAAATGGAGCAGGGATGAGAAAGATGAAATCAGAAAATCACAAATTACTTGAAGAGTATTTCACATTCTTTTTTTGCTACCCAAACAGAATATATTTTTACAATCACATCTCTGTACATCTTTAGTGTTTGAAGATTGCATATCAGAAATTACTTTAAAATACATTAAAGGATAGGGGAGTTTACAGGTGAGGCATAGTAAACTCATGAAGGACCTAGGGTAATAATATGTTGGTGATTTATTCTAAAATAGATTTGTGCCATTTCTTGTATCTACATTGAATCAATAGAGTTAATAAGGAAAATTAGAATCACAGGTGACATGCCAGACTGCACAACAGGTAATCTCAGGGGAATAACTCAATATGATACAATGAGACTGATCATAGAATCACAAAATGATTTGGTTTGGAAGAGACCTTAAAGATCTTCTGGTTTCAACCCCCTGCCACAGGGGTGATTGATCAGATTTCTCAGAGGTCTATCCAACCTGGACTTGAGAATTTATTATAACAAAAAATATATATACAAGAAATCTTAGCAGTGAGATCAAATCACTTCAAGAAAGAACTGTGAAAAACAATCCTTAAATGCAGTTATTTTCCACATTGGTGGCAACACTTGGTTCATCCATTTCTTCCAAGGTTTCTTTCTCTTTTTTTCCCCTTTTCTGGTCCTCTATGTGTAGGCCACTATTGAGACATTCTCTTTTCTTTCCATTTTTCCAGAATGGGAAATGCTTCAAAGGCATTAAATGTCATTCAGTATAGAATGTGAAACAGTTTGTCTCTGAAAAAATGTTAAGATAAATATCTCTCAAAAGACATATCTAGAGAGGAGTGTTGGAGTAGATGAAGTGAAGAATTAAGTTTTTATGTAAAAGAACTCATGTGGGAACTACATAATTAAACTAGGCAAACAATCCTGACTATGTTCTGTAATCATGTCAGCCAACAGCTATATGATTATGGCTTTTCAGTGACTGTGGAAACACATTTTACAGATTTTAAAAACCTCTTAATTTGGTTTTCTGCACTTTTTCTCTTATAGAATCAAAGAATTTTCTGCTCGGGAGCCTTGAAAACTGGGTTATTCACTGATCATTCAGATTATTTCTAACTTTTGATTCTTGTACTGGACATATTTTTTCCTGAAGGTCAAGTGCATGTGGGAAGCAAGCTTCTCACTGGACTTGCATCTTGCTCAGCTTTATCGTATCATTCAATTTCTTGAATTCATAAAATCTACAATCATGAACATACAGTTCATCATGCCCATAAATAATGATCACCAATAATCAGAACAGATCCAAAGTAAGGTCAAGCATGATTTGTTACCCAGGGTGGCTGTGTGATCCCCACTGTAAAAAGAATTGTCTTTATTCTCTGGATGCCAGACAAGCAGCAGTTTTGCAGCAACCAAAGAGTGTAAGTTCTCTGTGAGGTGTGTGAACATTTATCCCAGCTACTTTTTTAACCACGAGAAAGGAACACAGAGTAAGGTCATTTATCCAGAGAACATTGGCTGGATTTTGGCTCACCAGCCTTTCAACACCCATGATGCAGAGGTTAACATCAAGGCCAGTGACCTAAATCTCTCTTAAGAGTCAAAGGAGAGAAATAGATGTCTCAGGGATGTGATTCACCTGAGCTATTTCAGACAGATATTTACCTAGGAGATGAATTGCATCCGGGACTGCACTGAGTGTACTGACTGGATCTTTGCAGACTGTAAAGATCATGGGCTGATCAGTTCAGAACAGTACATTTCATCAAATGAATCCTATTTAGTGTCAAAATGCTATAGGCTGGTACAGGGTATAGGCAGTTCAGGTTCCATGGGCACAGTTTGGATACTTTCCACCAGAATGAGAACTTCCTTTATAGGCACATCCCTCACTAAATCAAACTGACCCTGTGGAATACCTGCCATCCCCCAACCACTGAGAAAGAAAAGGTGTCAAAAAGGTCAGTGTTTTAAAATTAACACAGTTGTGTTTGTAGTTTTAAAGGATGGTAAACAAGAAGGGTAATTTTCATACAGTAAAATTTCAGCAGCTTTCAGTTGGTCCAATAGCTTTTCCAACATCTCCAGGAAATTTCGGAAAATTTCTGCTTGTCTATCTGTGAAATATCATGCATTAGTTGTAGAAACTGTGCTAAACTTCACTAATGACTGCACTTGATCAAATAATACTTTTTAATCATAAAAGTTGCATTGTGATAAAAATGAGAATTCTTCAAAACAAAATCACCAGAACTCTTTAAAAATGGAAATGACATAGTTTTCTCCTTTTCCACAAATTATAATGCACAGGTCTTTAGCTGGCCCTAGGAAAAAAAAAAATAACCAGCTGTAGCTACTATGATCCCCACATCCCCATGAGAAGAACTTTTATTCTTTTGTTTGTTTGTTTGTTTGAGGTGAAAACCAGAGAATGACAGCCTTGTGAGAGCTCAGCAGGCACTTCAGTTTTCTAATATAGCACAGCAGGAGAGAGATGCAGAAGGAAAGCAAGCAGAAATAATAACCAGCAGCCATCTGAATATTGGGATCATGAACCACTGGTGTGTAGGGAAAAAGAACCTGAGTATCCTCTCTCTTGACCTTATATTGCACTGTAAGGCATCCAGTCAGTTTTGCTGTCACCCTTTTCCTGCAGCTAGTAAGGACTTTTGGAATTCCAATGGTGTTGGAAGAGGGTCTCAGTAGTTAGTGTAATTTCCAGCACTTTGGACTGTTTAATCTTTCATTATCTGTTCTTTTTCTACATCTGTATAATGAAGTAAAAACATAATATTGGAGTAAAATTGAAAGATTTACCTTTGGACAAGGAAAACAGATTGAAGATATGTTTGTTTTTTGTTTGGTTTGTTGTTGTTGTTGTTGTTGTTTTGGTTTTGGGGGGGGTTGGTTTCGGGGTTTTTTTGCTTATATCAAAAAATCACTGTTATTGGTGTGTAGAGTTTGTGTTGGATGATACAATGAAAATTGGAATTGTCTTTGGATATGAAGATTCAATTGCTGTGGTTATGAGGGTTATGATCACGCCTTTTGAGCCATGATTCCTGTTCACAGTAGAACAAACTGATTATTTTTCAGTTTTGTGCACGTAATTTCTTAACCCAGACACCGATACAGGTCTATAGATGTGCATGAATATGCACATATGCATTATTCAGCTTTTTTTCATATTACAGAAGACGGAACAGCCGGAACACATACCAAAAAAGTGGGTTTTTTGGAAGAGGCTGATAGATGAATGCAGTATACCGGTGAGGATAAGCTGTTTCACCAAAATATGATCAGTTTGCACTAAATTTACATTAATGTTGTAAATTTGTATTAATAAAACATTTCGGGTTGAGGGTTTGTGCATTTTTCATACTATTTTAAATTGACTGTAATGAATTGCTGGCAACGTTGCACCACACAAGATTCCACATACTGATGGGCATTTAATCACATCAATTTCCCACTGATGTTAATTGGGATATTCTAATGAGCAATGAACACTCAGGCTAAGAATCAGTCACTCAGTGCTATGACTCTGAAATCCTTATAAATCCTCTATACACTCATGATCAATAATTTTGAGTCCAAAGCCATTCAAAATAAAAGAGGATGATAATTCATTGTGAAGCTGTTTCTTGAGAAGATTTGCTAAATAGATTTCCTTGTTAAACCTTTAACATAACTTCATCATTCTTCGTTGTGTCCTTAGGGTCCACAAGTCCAAACAAAGACCACAGGATTCAATAATGTACTCTGCTTGATCATTATGATACAAAACGACCTTTTCACTGTTACTAAGTAGATTTACAGGAAAAGTTGGCAGAAACCTTGGTCAAATATTTAATTCGAAACACCTTGACTCTGAATTTATTACCTTGGTGTTTTTCCTTTTACTTCACATAAATCAGGAGTTTGATAAAACAGATTATAGTCTAACATACTATTTTATAGCATTGTTAAAAAGAACTAGAGTATATAATCTAGATGTGAATAAATTTATAATGGAGATTAGACATAGATTTTTGTTCACTGAAGAAGCAGATTTCTATCACAGCCTCACAACAGACCTAAGAAGAGCAAAAACAATTAGCATTTCTCATATGGTTCTATTGACTTATAAAGGTATTAATTATACCTGCATTAGTGAACAAACACTCTTGAGCATGGGAACTCAGTTGTCTACACTCTAAATGTTATCCCAAGCATTTCTTTGGCAAGGACCTTCTAGCAGTTCCTTAATATTTCCTAGGACATTCAGTGAGTTTGCATCAATTGGGAGCATTCCTCAAGAACACTCAATTTTGGAGAGTAAGAAAAAGGATGAAATACACATGAATGATTCATTGTCATGTGGTATCAGCAACAAAGAACTGTTCATATTTTATTTACAATTATGAACATAATTGTATAACTAGGAACTGGACTTGATGACACAGAATGTCCTTTTCAGTCATACATCCATATTGAGTTATCTTCATTTAATAAATGTTCTCTTTCTTCTTTTTATTAGATGCATAAAACCCTAAATCATTTTATTTAAAGTATGGGGAAACATGAAGGCAGAGAATGCTGTGACATGAATATCTCCATAGAGACTGTTTTACTAGACTGATAATTTAAGGTAGCTCAGGAAAATTCAAGACTTTCTTAAAAAGGAAACTTCTTGAGTTGCAACAAATATGTCACTTCATATTTCTCAAATATGAAAATACTGTACTCTGTAATACACAGTGTATCTGCAGTATAGCTTCTTGTCTAAGTCTTCTTTTGGCTCTCTCTTTTGAAAAGTTATAGACATTTGGTTGCTTTTTGCCCTTGAAGTCAAAACAAAGAACTAATGTGTAATTTAAATCTCTAGCATTTTGTGCACAAAACTTATGGAGAAAAGTAGGGGTAGAATAAAGAGTAATTTCCATGGTTGATTTCAGAGCTGTTGGGCTCAGAGTATCCTTTTTCCTCATCCCCAGGACAAAATTGCCTGAGAAGTATTTTTCTTGAAACTCTGTTTTGGGTTCAAATAGATACTTATTTCAAACAATATTTAAGTAGTAAAGATGTAAAGTAGTAAAGTATTATAGAAAATTAGTCAAACTGCTTAAAGAAATGTCCTGAATAAAAATGAAAATCGAATCAGTTTTACCTTTTGACAGTGTAGATCTCTCACTATCATCAGAATTTATTCATGTGTACCATTCAAAAGGGCAGTCACCCTTTACCCAATTACCCTTATATGAACATTCATATTAATCTGTTTCAGAGTAATTTCTGCTAGAAAAACACTACTACTGGAGTTTCCCTAATTGTCTTTAATTCAGAGTAATGATGTCAGTTGAATTTAAGGACTAATGTTGATGCAAGTTACGCTGTTGTACACTGGAAGCAATGTTGTGAAAGTTAATGGGATTCAATTGGCAGGAAATTTTCAGAAAGATAAGCACAACCAAAGCACAAAATTAGTAATCCTTATATGTGAAGGAATACCAAGAAAAAGAAAGTGATGTGAGTTCTAAATAAAAGAGAACTGATGTATTTAAAATGCAACAAAGGTATTTTGATAGTGTACGCTGCCCTAAATCTATCAGCATTCTATTATTTAATAACTTCTGGTAAAATGTGGGTAACCAGGTTATCTCCTGCAACAGGTTTGCTGCCTAGAAAAACTATTTCTTTTTTTGTGTAAACTTATACCAGTCAAATAAAACTCAGACATACGCCCATGTTATATGGTATCATCACACCATATGGCATATCAACCAAAGACTGATATTTTTATCCCTTATTTCATTGTAAAATCACTGTGAGAGAAGGACAATGTGCACGTGAATTAGCACTAACACAAACACACATAAACCCCTGAAGCCCAGGCATGATAAACATCAGAAACTTCATTTCATTTCACAGATATTTCTTAATATTAATGACATTGCATAAAAGATTCACAAATACCATGGTGACTAGGAACAACAAAACACATACGCAAATAGATAATTTTCTATTTTATTTCTGATATGTATCAATATTTTACTTACTTTTTAAAATTACCTGCAGTTCATAGGCCAGAAATTTCAACTGTGATCCCTATTTTTTTCCTGAGTAATTGCTTACAATTAATTTAAAACCTAGTAATGTGTGTAAGCAGTTCAAATTATTTCTTCCCGTGTTCATTACCTTGTATTTGTCATCAGAGAATTCCATCTGCTGTTGCAATGCCCATTCATCTAAACAGCACTAATGGCATTGGAAAACCAGCTACTTTTGAAGCAGTGTAAAATAAACTGTGAAGTAGATGTCAAAAGCTATTTCACCTGCTTTACATTCCAATCCTTGCTTTGCTTCACTTGCTTTGCCTCACTCACTTTGCTACTGAGCAGAATCAATAACAGTATTCATGATGGGATACACACATTCAGCTCATAAGCTTTCAAGATATTAGGTTTTTTCACTTATGAAGAGTGGATGGGGAGAAAATGAAATAGTTGGCAAATGTGTTTTTGCTCCTTCTCCAACATCTCACTTGTATTTATTGCAGTTTGTGCAGATATTTAAGACATTTACTTTAAGGTAAATTTGCCAGATTTGGCAGTCTGCAAAATATATAGGACAGCTTCTACAGCTGTAAGAAAACTACTTTTCCTCCTCTTTTTTTCTTCATTACTGGTTTTTAGACATTGAAACTTTGTCTAGACTGTGTCTTATGCTGCAGTTACAAGATGACAAATATTTCAACGATTAGTAGTATTCACCTTTGTCAATATTTTGTTGGGCTGTATACTTATAAGGTTACCTCTCCCCCATTACTGAGGCCAGTTTGCTGTGAGACAGCTCAGATCATGACCTGTGTTCCTTGGTTTCATCCCCTGCCCCAGGTGTAAGTCTAGAAAATAGAAGGGACATGAGGTCTTGCTATATTGCTAAGTCCGTCTGCTGCCCACCGCCCAACTTATTGCGGCAATAAATTATGGGGTTTGATTAACTTTCAGTTGTCTGTGGGTGAGGTTAGTGGGCCAGATTACTCTAAAAAGTGGTTAAGATGAACCTGGAGTGTGAACAAAACTCTAATAGGTAATGAAATTTAAATCCATGGACTGAGAATCAGCATTCTTCAAAATGTACAAAAATTATCATGGAGTGCATGCAGTCATTTGCAGGCTGGGGAGGTCAAGACAGCATAGGAATCTTTTTAGCATGATGTAGAACAGCTCAAACCAGAATACTTTGAAATGATGGATGTCTGTCTGTTTATTTGTTTGTTTTACAAGGCTTTTTACTATTTCATAGGTTTTGGGTTGCTCATTAAAAGTAAGTGGAGCTGTTGGCAGATATTCATTACTTCATTCTTTTCCTTCTTCTGGCATTTAGAGGATATCAATATGATGCAGTGCTCATTGCATACAAGAAAAAGCAAAAACTGCTTAAAGGTTAGACTGTATTACAAAAATGAAAAGTAAAAATATATTTATATACATATACACAGTTCTAAAACAGTATGACAGTGACCTAAATGGTATTTCTCTTCAGCTCTTCTTTCCTTTCATTGTTTTCTGTGCTATTTCAAGAATACAAATATCCTTGACAGGCAGTAAGGGTAAGAATTATGTTTAGTCATTGAAAAGTTAGGTATTCAGCCTTCCATAGAAGGTACCTTGCATCAACAAGGTTTTCAATAAGATCCTTTTAACAACAGATTTGATTGTACACCAGAGTTGTCATTTAGTTTGGTTATTAATAGTATAAGGAAGAGGAAGCAAGCACAGATAAGGAATATATAGACAGCAGGTGATATGTAGAAAGGTCAAGTAATTCACTAGTTCAAATAAGGAAGAGTAAAGTCCTCTTCACATGTTGTTATCAATCCTTTACGAGTCATTTTATTACATTTATTATGTTTATTACATTATTAAAATTCTAAAGCCTGATTTAACACTCCAGATCTTATGTACTTTAGTATAGTTTGTTTTAGTCATTACTTCACTTAACTTCAAATAACAGCTTGGAAGCTGCCCTTCCTACACGTGCATCTTTGTCACATGATATTCTTTCTATGACTGAAACAACTCAGAACCCACAAAGCTAATTTTTTCTCTTTTATTAATTAGCCAGTTTCAGTCACACTTGCACTCAGTAACACCTCTGCTCAGAGACAGCTTAGCTGTGTACCAGGTGACCTTTATGTATTTCTGTTTACCATTATATCCCAAAGGACATAAGACTTCCTAGCTTTAAGACTGTGTGCCTTTATCACAACTCTCCTGCCTCACATTCCTCAGAAACCTTTGGAGAGAAAATATTCCAAGCCTGTCCGCAGAGAAAACCAGTTCTGACTAGTGAGCTGGAGCTTGGCTGGGAGCACTGTGAGATCACTGCAGTGGTGGACCCACTGGTTCCTGCTGTCTTCCAGGAATGGGCAATGAGGGAATTGGAGTACTAAGCAGCCATTAAGCAGAATAACCTTGTTGTAGGTCATATTTTACAGCTCCAGCAGAAAGCTTCACCTGAATCACTTATTAGTTCCATGCAGCTAAAGAGACATTGGTTTGGTAAGTTGCTGTGGTGGATGTGTATCTCATTCTAGTTTCTACCATAAAAATAAATCCATACTTATTTCCACTTCCGGTTGCACCAGCAACTTTTATTATTCCTTATTTGCATATCACCTCTAAAAAAATGATTAAAAGTGCTTTTTTTTCTGTACAAAATCAGGTAGTTTAGGTTGTATTAGTTATCTTGTAGGCATTTTTCATCTCTGACCAAACAGCAAAAGCAAACCATAAATACAAGACTCAGATAGAGTTCTTTACTCTTTCATA
This sequence comes from Chamaea fasciata, assembly GCF_029207755.1. NCBI lineage: Eukaryota > Metazoa > Chordata > Aves > Passeriformes > Sylviidae > Chamaea > Chamaea fasciata. Next base: position 141,706,024 of record NW_027094086.1, on the reverse strand, counting down.
TGTATTCTATGCATAACCAGAACAGAAGAACAACAGTTCAGGTGAGGTCTCCCAAAATCTTTTAAAATTAGCATGAATATTTTTCTTTCTGTAATCATAAAAGGGAACAGTTTCCCCACCTTAAAGATGTCTTAAAAGCTTCCTAGTGTCCTCCTAGAGACAATTCTGCATTTGCCTCTTTCATAGCTATGTTGTATTTCATAGCCACATCTTGTCATTAACCTGTCCTCCTCTTTCTCATTTATATTCAGCATATAGGAAGCAACATAAAATCCTGCCAAGTGCATGACCTAGCATTTTGCATGTGTGTTCAGGGTTGTCTGGCATGTACTGCATTTATAGTCTTGGTTCTCCCTGGTGCTGAAACTGCTCCCAGCTTTATGGCACTACTGACTTTCCTCAGGATGCTTTTAATATTTATGTGAAATAATTGATGAAACCAAAATTTGATCCTTGAGGAACTCAGCCTCTACTCTCCAGCTTTATGCTTTATGCCTTCCCCATTTTTCTTATTTCCCCACCTATCTTAAAATTCTTCTTTATAGTGTGTGTTCTTCAGATCCATTAATGGTTTTCTATGTTACAGATCTGAATCACTGACAAAAGTTTTGGCAAAAGAGAACCACTTCATTCATTGAGTAAAGGAACAATTGGGGTGGTTTTATTTTTTTTGTTGTTTTGTTTTTGTTTTTGTTTTTGTTTTTGTTTTTTGTTTTGTTTGTTTGGTTTTGTTTGTTTGGTTGGTTTTTTGCTTGGTTGGGTTTGATTTTTTTTTTTAGTTTGTTTTGTTTTTTTTTCTTCTTTTTTTTAATTAGAAAAAACCTGTCATGATCAACTACTGGTAAGCTCTTTTTGAATTAAATTTTCTTTTCTCTTTAATACTATACTTAACTATTCATATCTTTAAAGTATGGTACAAATCTAATATATTTAGAGCATTAGAGTTTTAATACAAGTCTGTGAATGAATTAATGAATTCAATGTAAACAACAGCATTGCAAGGAACTTCCTCACCCTATGAATTACAGAGAGGAAGTTCCCTCTTGACAAACAGAAGAGGTAAAGTATAGAGCTCCTTCTTGTAATGTGTTGCATCATTTAAAACACAGTTCTTCTGCTGCCTTTAAGTGACCAAAGTCCAGACATAGGGAAGTCTATTTCCCTTTGTGGTCTCAATAAATCAACAGTGTGCAGTGTGCACCCAAAGCTGGAAAGGTAGCCTAAGATATACTAGAAGGAACATTATTTCTAGGCTTTTAAAAAGAAATCTTTCATGGGAATTTTTAGCCTCAGCACTGAATATCAGATGGGTAAGAAACATTTTGCTCTTTAGTTTTTGAGTGTAGCCCAGTCCTGAAAGGGAAAGTAACCGAGTTTCATCCAATTTTTAAATTTAATCATTCTGTGATTAAATAAGAATACACACTCTACTTTGTTGCTAGAGCTGGATTTTATTTCATGATTTAAGGAAAAAGAAAACACCAATACTTTTACAGGTGAAAAGATTTCCCATTAGTCAGATGTGATATACTGTTATTTATCAGTGTTTTATCTGAGACATAAATACCTCAGGAAAAATTACCAATATTAAAGTTCCCAATAAAAGACTAAACTTCAACTCTTCAACTTTATCATAAAGCTCAACTACAAAAGGGTGAGATATACAACACTGAAAGCAACAGATACAGTGCTGAAAAGGGATTGGACTGAAACAGGAAAATCTCATTTTAATGCTGTCACTTCTCTGCTAAGCTCCTTTAGGGAAATTATATCAACTCACTTGTTTTTCATTAATTTCACTCTGTCACTCAATTATATTGGCATAAGTCATGACATCTCTTTAAAAAAGCAACTGAAAAACAAACCACAAAAAACATGTGAAGCAAAGAAGTTAATTACTTTCAAGTATTCATCTTTTTTTTTTTTTTTTTTTTCCCAAATTATTCATCTAAAAGCACTCAGTACAGCAATAATAGAGTATCTATTCAGATTGCAGTCTGGTAAAATGGTAGTTGGTGCTTCCATAATTTGGATGAACTCACCTGTTCAGCCTGAGATAGCTATTTAATCAACCCAAATTTCCTTTAGAGACTTATGACTAACCCAATCAAGACCAAAATGATCAAATGTGCAATACTGAAATTATCTCAGGTGCACAGCAATAAATCATACAGAATTCCATAATAAAAGTACTAAGGAGAGAAGCATTTCAGTAATGCAGGAGGCACAATTCATGTTATTACACTACTTAATGTTAATGTGCTTTAATAGCTCTAATGGCTCAGCATAAACCACATACTGTGTTAGAGCTACATCTGTAGGATGGTGCCATTTGTTCTATCCTCAAATATGTATTAAATAGGGCTATTAGGATAAAAGTTTAGGCTACATTTGTTCATGCTATCAGTGTTTTAGTTTTTGACAAGTTCTCTGAGAGATAAATTTATGACTAATTAACACATTTGGCATCATTAGAAGAACTAAAGGACAACTTACAGAAAATTTAATCTGTAACTAATTTTTTTCTCTGTTACTCTTTTATTGATAATGAGATATATGTCTATGCTACTTATCATAGTATATATTTAGGTTGCTAAATTCTATCAGCTCGATCAGCTCTACCCTCTACAAATAGAGAACACCATAGACGTACATCCATCTTGCAAACAGATGGAAAGCAACTGAGCAACTCTGAGTAGTATTGAAAGGAGGATTTTGCTCAAGAATGGTGTATTTAAAAAATCAAGACTTGAGCATTAGAAATAGGTATATATACACAAAGAGTGGGATTGTATTTTCAAGATGCTTTAGTGAAGTTACTTTGGATTTATGCTAGAAGGGGACATTCAAAGAATTAAAAGGAGAGTCAGGTGGTCAATCTTTTCTGACACCTTCACCCACTAAAAGAGCATTCAATTACGTAAACAGAAATAAGAACTCTGCCTGCCTTAATCAGATAGGAAACAGGGATTTCAATCTATCTTTTCATTTTCTTCCACATCTGTAAAATAGGTCAAAAGGAGTATAGATTGGATCACAGTGAAAAATAAAGATGGTCTTTTTGAGGTGTCTCTGAGCAGTAGCCATTAATTTAAAATTTTTTCTAATTGTACACTAGTATGGCAGGAATGTGTCTTAAGTTCTTTCTCATCAGTGAACTGAGGGGTTAATTGATGTTGTCAAAGGCAATGCGCTGCCATATTATCTCCTATTAGCCGATTTACTGAATAGAACTCACTTAAAACTTTCGTAAGATCGTGTTTGAGCACATATGCTGCTGATATGGCATGTCTTTTTTTGGTTTCACCTGACAGTTTTGAACTCTGAGCCAGCTTTTCCTATTTCTATTATTCATGACAGAAGCTCCAGTAAGGCTATGTCACCATGTGATGGGTTTACCATGCCTGGATACCAGGTGCCCACTATGCCACTCTATCACTCCCCTTCTCAGCAGGATGGGAGTATGGGTAGAAAAGGTGGAGAAAAGCTTATGGGTCTAGACAAATGCAGTTTAAACAATAAAAATTAAAGGCTATGAGTGGAAGCATAGAAAACAAAACATTTATTCTCTGCTTTCCATCAGCAGGCGATGCCCAGCCATTTTCAGGAAGTTAGGCTTCAGTACAGGTAGCTGTTTCACCAGAACAAAAATGTAACAACAAATACTCCCTGGGCCCCCTCCTTTCTAATAGCATTTATTGCTGGGCAGATGTCATAGGGGTTGGAATATCCCTGGGTCAGCTGGGGTCAGCTGTCCTGGCTGTGTCCCCTCCTAACGTCTTGCCCACCCCCAGGCTGCTGGTCAGCAGGGATGCTGGAGAGGCAGCCCTGATGCTGTGGAAGCACTGCTCAGCAGTAGTAGCTCACTGGGGTGTTTTCAGAACCTTTCTGGCTGCAATACCAAGCGCTGTGAGGGCTGGTGTGAGGAAATGAGCTCTGTCTCAGCCAGACCCAATACACACCATTTTCATGTTGTGTTCCACTCTTTGCTTCAAATCTTATAAACACCAAAAAAAATCATGATATAAAGGTAAGTTCCAGAGACACAAATTATAGTACCATTGCAAGGGTTTTTTTTCCAAGATACAACTCTTCAAAATAACCTTCCCGCACACACACACACACACAGAGAAAAAGAGTACGACCTGCTGCATTACTGCACAGTGGAGTGTGTTGCTACAGATTATCATGGAGAAGAGTGTAATGCGTTCAAGAATGAACTGCACAATTTAGCGCTGAGCACATCCATTAGTGAATATTAAAATAAGAATGTAGATAAAGTCTTTGGGTCAGGAAGACATTCACCTGCTGATTCCCAGGAATTGCAAGGGTGGAGGAAAAGAGGATTACCCAGTGCTCACCTTGTTCTTCCATTCATTTTTAAGCCTCTGTATTAGGCCATTTAGTATAGGAAAATATTCTCATGATGCCCTTTCAATCCTCTGATTGTAAATCTATCTACTTAAGCCTGCTCTTCCTTGTTCACCTCTCTCTCTCCCACAAGCTTAATGTTTTGGCAGTCTTGAAAACAAGCACTGCACTTTTTGACATCAAAGAAAATATCAACACAGGCTTTGATGAGAACAGTACTGTCAAAATGTAAATATATAAAAAGCATGTATTACTCTGAGGTTCTTGAAAATGAAAGATGCTGCATTATTTTAATTAAAATAATATAGACTTTTACTGACATTACTGCTCAATCCATAATTCCTTTTCTAGTACTTTTAACTATGTCAACTTCAAAACAAGCAAGGCAGGCAGAAAAAAAAGTTTGTAAAATATCCATGAAGATAGAAAGATCCCACTTTTATTGAAACTTTTGGTCATTAAACTGTTTTTTAACAAGAGAAAAATTCACATATAAATTACAATACATTTTGAACTTATGTGTAACAAGATTGGTCTGTAAACCACATCCTGTATAAAATTGTTGCATAAGAAACAACTGATGAATAATAACTGAAAATATTTATTGATTTGTGTGCTATAACAGCAGCGTCAGTATCGTCTTGAGTTTAAGATCTTCTATTTCAATAGCTTGAGAAAATACCACAATTTTCTTGTAAATTTCTACTTATTTTGTAGGAGTAAGTAAAGCAGGTTAATAGATCAAGGTTTAAAGAATGTGTTTCAGGTGACAAGATAACCTATTTATTGAATCAAAGAATCAATCAGAAAAACAAAAACCATTCATGAACAGACTTCCTCCTGACTTCATGTTCACCCTTTGGGACACAGCTGGAAGTACACAACACATAAAATATGGTACTACTATTTGTGACTAGCAAGAAATGCAAAAGGTAAAAGAAAAGACATAAAACATATTTGAAAACTTGGCTTGAGTTTTGCTCTGGATGGATAAAGACCTCTGTCACTGGAACTGCTATTTATTTTGGAAACAGGCTGTCCATACCTAATTAAAACCAGAACAGAAGTAGATTGCACACTTATTGGGTCATATAACAATCTTATGCAAATCACACACTGACTTCAACACAAATTTCCCACGCACTCTGAGCTGCAAGTTTTTGTCTTGAGCCATTTAGAAGAATTGGAGGAAGTCCAATAAAGTAAAAAGCCCCATTTCCCTGCCACAAGGCATGCAATGGTTTGTTTAATGAAAACTAACCCAAACTCTGCCCGGGTTGCCACAGTTGTGTTTCTTTGGCTATTGATTGCATGATCACCTGTCTAAATCAAGACTTTAAAATCCCTGTGAGGGGGTGAATAGTTAGAGACAGGGTGGCTGCAAGCAGGATTGCTCAAAGATCAGATTACAGTCTGGATCAGCAGTCAAGGGAGGAGTTGCAGTCATGCAGCATCTTTCATATTCTCACAGAAGAACTCTAACAGCCCCCACTCTTCCCAACACCCACACATTTTTTCTGGTGTTTTTTGGAGGCAGCTGCAGCACTGTATTACAGTTTCAAGCCATGAACTATCTTGGCATGCCTGATTGGCCTAAGAGAATTAGAGCAAAATATTATTTCAGTTGAATGGATTTTGATAAAAAGCATGTAGGTATCAATGAAATTTCCCAAGTAAGCTGTTCTTGCCTAGAGGCCTTAGGGCTGATGACATGATGCTTGGCTTCTCTTTACAGATTTGCCACTGACCTGTTTTGTGACCCTCTTTAGTGCCTCCTTTCTTTTCCTCCTGCCCAGATGTCTGCTTAAATTGTGTATTTGTCAAGGGAGAAATTATCCCCTTCTATGTATTTTTGCCAATCAAATACTGGTTTTGTTTGCTGGTTCTTTTATGCTTTTAGGAAAGAAAACTCTAACACCCTTGGCTCCCAAATCCCAACACTCTCCCCAAAATGATCAGAAGCCGCAATAGAGAAGATAGGTTATACTGGAACTATTTTGTAAATATTTTAATATAGATTTTATTTGCATATGCATTTAAGACGCATTGGGATGGGAAATGATCATAATTTTTTTTTCTTGACTCTAATATACTTTAGCACATTATTCTGTTCTCTGATCAATCATTTCACTGTATTAATATAATCATGCTGTAAATGTCTTCACTAGCATATTTTTTATGTCTTCATCTCATCAGGGAAAGAAAACCCTTGTCACTAGAGAAGCTCTGACAAGGCTTGTCATCTTTTTTCTTGTCTTTCTTTTCAGTGTCTCTGGATTCCATTGCAGATACTGATAATTTAATAGCATGTCTTTCATACTGGGATACATCAGATGTTGTCTAGTGCTTCTGTTCTGAGGCAAAAAGAAATCCATGAAGTATAACACACAGTTACAATGATTTTATATTATTTATAAGTGTAGGATAAAATTAAAGATCTATCTAACTGGAATAGCTTTCTTTGATGCTTCCCCCCCCCCTTTTTTTTTTTTATTTAATACTTGATCAAGAAAAAATAGCCATGGTTCAAGGAGGAAACAATCTTAGAACTTCAAATGCTTTGTGAAATGCCCTAAGTCACTAAAGTGATATACAACTTTCTGTTAGCTTGGATGATGCTCTACTAGCATCCATGAATCCATCCATCCGTTACAGATGTAACTGACTATAAGCAGTTCCATGCTACAGATTTAAAAGATAGTTTAAACACCAGGACAGCTTATTTTCTGCAAATTATAGATTATTATCTGTGGTATGCCATGAAACATAGGTAGATGAGTTTTTAATGCATCTTTTATGTTTTATGGTTGTTCCCATTATATCTTAATAACTAATTGCTTTGAAATTCCATAAAGTAAGACTTGACAAAGGGTTATAATGCTTCCTCTGTAACATTCTCCAATTATTCATTGCATATCTCTATCTTCTTTAATTTTCTGTTGATTTCTTCTTTAAACTAAACAATCCTTATTTTCAATCTTCTTTGTATATCTAAAAAAATGGCATTCAAACTTTTATGGGAGACTACAAATAAAATTACTGTAATATTCCAGATGTGAAAGTCTTATTGATTTAACCTGACATTAAAAGAATTTGCTTCTGTCCTGAACTTTCATCAACCTCACAATTCCCTTTTAAAGCAAAATTCTTGTTGAGTAAATAATTTCATTAAACTCCCTACAGTCCAACTATGCCTTTTCATTGAATAATTGAACAATCACAGTGACCAACTAGCTGTTTTAGGCATTTATTTACTCCTTTAAAATACTCTTTTGTTTAATTTTATCTTTTTTTTTTCTTTTTTTTTTTTTTTTTCGTTCAGCTGCTGCTTCTCCTGTAATATGTAGCACCGAGACCAAAATTTACTGTGATATTTTCTTTGAGGAGATCTGCTTCTCCTGACAGCTTGAAAAGACTCTGCACTTGGTGAGAGATTTGATTTTCATGTAGGAATCTGATCATGCCCATCACAGGAAAAATCTGCCCAGGCGTGGACAAGCTCAAAGAGGATGAAACCCAGCAGGTTACAGGTGGCTGTCATGTGTGATAGCACAGCTTTGCTGTGGATTGTTGGGGCTGAGGGCACCACAGGCACCCCTGTGCTTGCCCAGTTCCTTGGGAACAACCCCCCCTGCCATGGCCCTGGACGTGTGTCAGTCCCCCGGGCTGTCAGTCCCTGCTGGTGGCCACAGCCTCTCAGCTCACCCCCAGCCTGGGTCCCTCCTGGAGTTCAGGGAGGTACCCAGTCCCAGGGCTGGAGATGTCCCCAGTGTCCCCTGGCCGCACTGCTCCTGAATGGGGTTGGGATTCCCATGTGACCCCCAGCTCCCTGGCCATCATCCTGCAAGATTCCCTGACATCCCTAACTAAGGCACAGAAGCAGTTAACATGAAAATCCCAGTGGTGGGTGCTGCGATGTGACGAAGAGGCTATGGGTACAATAAACAGGAATACCTGAAATCAGACTCCCACTGGAGCTGATAATGTGGAGAGGCAGGCATGTCTGAGGCCCTGCTGGGTTTATTCCTTCCACACACTTCTAATCTGCACATCTCAGAAACTTCTGCTTCTAAAAGTGATACAGGAAGAGGACATTTAATTAAGGTAAACCTGTCAAGATTGTGATCTGCAAGTGTTGCCAGATGAACTCTAGCAAAACAGATCAAGATTTCTTAATTATTTACCCAGAGGGCAATTAGTAAATATTTATCATTTAAAGTCTAATTAAAATAGAAGCAAGAGTACAGTCAAGTTAAGCACACTGTCTTGGAGGTCATTCCAGTACTTTTTGGCAAAAGACATTTATGGGAAAGCCTTGCAGATAAACGGATCTGAACGTTGACTGTAGCAGACTTTTTTATTACAGCACATAAATCATTTAACTCTAATCTCTTTAATTGGCCTTGATCAGACTTACGGGGTTTTTTTTCCAGGAAAAAAAATGGCATGTTACAGTACCTCTGGACAATATGGGTTTGGTTTTTTGGTTTTTTTTTTTAACACAGAGATTGGAGAAAGAAATGCTGTCATGCTCATCTAATGTGCCAGTTGCAGTGAACATAATGGATGCCTCTGAACATGGTTAAAATGCTGAGGAGGGTTTTCTAGAAGCCCCAAAAATCTTCAGATATGTGTTGTAAGAAGATACATTCGTTTTAAGTGAGGTGTTGTAGAGGTGGGCTTGAGTCAAAAGCTTCTTCTGGAGCAGTTCCAAACACATCATAGAATATCCTGAGCTGAAAGAAATCCACAAGGATGATCAAAGTCCAAATCCTGGCCCTGCACAGGGCAGCCCCAAGAATGCCACCACATGCCTGAAAGTATTGCCCAAACACTTCTTGAACACTTCTAGTAGAAATTGAAATTGAGGTAGAAATTAAATCATAACCTGAGCTCTCATCACAAGGACATTAGGAATATAAACATCTTACATGCACACATATTCAACCAAAATCCAAATCCTAAAAACTCTGTACATTGGGGAAATAATTTTGCATCAATCCTTTAAATGACCTTTCAGCCTCATGGACCACAGTACTGGTTCTGCAGCTAAATATCAGTGTGTCTGAATGGATTTATGCCTGAAGAAGTTTAATATGTATTTTATAAAAGGGGAGTTTGTTGTACTGTGTGTTTACCTGTAGACAGCTAGAAAGCAACTCGAACCAATATACTAATTTTTGTAGTTTCTGGCCACTGTATTTGTCCTTAGGGATGTGTCATTCAATTAAATGTGATCATAAATCTTAATGGAGTAATGGGAAAGTTGAGGTTCTCCCCCAGTCAAAAACTGTTGCTGACACAGAATAGGAATTTGAAATTTCTACTGCAGTGAGAACTAAATAATCCTTTACTCACCTGAATAAATATATTTAAAGTTCTCCTTTGCTCTTCATAGGACAGTAGAAGCATTTTGGTTTGCCATAACTTGCCTTTCTACTGCCTATAAAACTGACTGTTTCATGAATTTAGGAGAGATTTATGAGGAAATTTAGGACTAAAATCTTGTTTGCCAGCTCACAGCTTGCAGAATCAAAATCTATGGATTGTCTCAATTACTGAATACAATAGAAGGGAAACTGGAAAAAACTGATGACTGAAAACAATAAACTGAGTGACCCCAGGAATGTGTTAAGTTGTTAGCACAGAGGTTGCTGGGCCCTCAGGGCAAGTTCTTGTATTAATGTATATGTAGATCCCATGAATAATAGTTAAAAAAAATAGTTTTTTCATTGTTTCACAAACCCTGCTCAATCTTTTGGTACTATGGGTTAAGTAAGTGAAAGGTAAACATGGCCCAAATAAAAGCAGTGAAGATAGTTGCCCTGCCACATTTCCCCCCCCTCCCCTTTCTTTTTTCTTGGATAGATTCATAGACTCTGCACAGAATAGGTTGGAACGTGGAGTTCCATGTAGCTTTGTTTCTCTCTTGGAATGCAGTGTTCCACGTTATAGCAAGCCCAGGTGCCATTTCAGTACAGCAGCACTTTAACAATAGCCCATTTCCATATATTTCAAGAGGGAGAGAAACTATTGTTTATTAGAAGAATTCTAAGTAATTGGCAGCCTTCACAAATTCTCCAGCTGGCCAAGTGCTAATGTGTTATTAGCTGAATCTCTGAACATTTTGTGATCATTATAAATAGGCATAGGGCAAGTTGTTGTTTATAATGGAAATATTTAAATTAGCATACGTATATAAGTATATAAATACACACACACACACACACACACACACACACACACACACGTATATTCCAGTAAACATTCACTGCATCTGATTACAGAGCTTCTCTTGTTGGATTGTGCTCTGAGCTATGTAATTGAGGATTTCAGAGGGGAATTGATGTGTGACTGATAAAGGGTTTGACATGCTGTGACTCTGACTTTAATATGTGAACCAAGCTATTAATGGGGTTTCCTGTGAAAAAGGAGGAACTCTCAATATTGTATTGTGGTTTTTTTTCTAGAAGCTTGAAAAAAGTTAGATTGTGTCTTTGGTGGCCAGGGAACAAGAGTCTATTCATAAAGGCCATAAAAGAGCAAAGTTACAGCTCTGATGGAACTGTTAGGCTACAAGTGAGAGAAACAAAATTAGGCTTTCATTTCAGAATAAGTTCCTTTAAGGCTGATTTCCTTAAAATGGAGTTTTAAGTGAAGGTTGAACAAATCATAGTGTGATGGAACTTGTTTGACCTGGAAAATATCAGTCTACTTAGATGAGATGAACACTTATAGTGCTATTATTTGACCTTAACAAATGGGAAACAAACAACTGATTTCTAGCTTAAAAAGAGTGAGGCAACAGATTTCTTTATCAAGTCAATTTATTGCTTGTTATGCCAGCATATTAAAAATTAGTCTCATAATTCCAGTGTGTTCCTTCCAAGAAGTTTTTGGTAAATTAAATTATGGAATTGAATATCACTGTTCAACTCTTCCCCTTGGGACCTACATAATGCTGGAAAGCTTATTCAGATCAGGAGAGAATTTAAAATATTTAAACCATTCTTGCATTCTATGTGTAACTTCACTGTAAATATTAAATAATCTATCTGAATTTAATCAAGCTTGCAGCTGCAAATTATAAAGGAACACTCTTCCACTGCACACACTGTTAGCCTTACAAACTGTTCTCCTCACAGACCATGACTGTGACAGTCACAGAAAATTTTGCTCCTATTTAAACTGTTCTACTGCCTTTGATATTTTTGAGATCTAGTAACCCATGTTTATAAGGCAGCAAGTTCTTTCACTTCAAGTTGGCCTCTACGAAATCAGTTGGTTTTTATAAGATGTATATTAATCCTATTCAAAATTTAAATAGTGGAACTACGACCTCCAAACTGTAATATGCAGTAAGAGACATCTCACTTAACCTTGGTTTATACTGTAATATAAATCTTACTTTGTTAATTTTCTGAACTCTCTCAGTGGTCAATGGAAAAAAGAATTTCATTGTAATCTATTCTAGTTGTTTTAGGTACCTGTCTTAAGCTGGGTAGCAAAATCACTAGATCTTTATTTATTTACTAAAAAAAAAGTTATCTGACTGGACACACACCTAAAGATATGTATCCTGATATGTATAGCCAAAGAAATGTAAAGACAGCTGAAGATGTGTGAGATTATTTTTAGTATGTGTCCCACAAAATAGAAACCCTACAAAAAATTTAAAACAGGTAGATTGATCTTCATTAAGATATTTTGGTTTGTATTAATCTTAGTCACAGTAATTTTATCTAAATAAAGAATTTATTGTGGAAACACCCTTATGTGTACTGCTTAGATATCATGCAAGCCCTTAAATCCAAATTACAACATCAACATTCAGGTGTTTGGACACCAGCTGGAATTTCCAGCCCTCAGTAACACACAAAATATTCACATCGTCTAAATTAGGTGACTAATTCAGGGAGAATTAAGAAGACAAAGGCAAAGGATTAAACTCCTTTTATTGTCACTGGAGAGAGAAAAAAGACTCTTTTGTCAAACTCTGCTTCCTCTTGTATGGAGTAATGAAATAATTATTGGACCGAGGGAGAACCTTAATAGCTTAGAAACTGGAGAGAGATGTCTCCTGCAAGCTGTCTTACATTTTAAATAAAATGGAGCATTTTCAATAACAGTGAAAGTGCTTCCCTGAAAACACTGAACCTTGGCATTACAAAGCAATAAGCTCTTTAGATTCAGTCCTGCAAATCAGAGAACACGCTGGAGATCCAGCATCATCTGGCTAACCAGAGATACCAGTGATTCCATCTCTGGAAATTGAGAAAAAATCTCTAACCCTTAACTGGGTGGGCAGAATGAGAGGTATCTCCCTTAACCACCAGGAAAGAGGAGGAATGTTCAGAATTTTGTTATCAGAGAAGGACTGCAAATTTTGCTAAGATTTGGGATAAGTGTCAATACATCCAGAGCCTGCATAAACAAGGGTTCTGCTTGGCAAAGTGCAAAACAGCTAGGGAACCATTTCTGAAACTAGTAGTTGTACCGTTTCAAGCAGTTTTGTGATGCTTTAATCTAAGGTACATATAATGAAAGTTTTATGCCTAAATAAAAATGTATTTATTTCAGTAGTTCCGCAGTAAACAAAGCCTGTATTCAACACAAGGGATGAGTCACTGCTTTCAGGGAACACCCCTCTCATAGCTTTCCCACATTGCTAAGTATACAAAGAAACTCCCCTTCCAAATATTTCCCACCACCTGGGAGGGTTAAAACATCCTTGTAGTAAAGGGAGGAGAAAAGGCGTAGGAGATATTTCAACACAGCTCAGAAACATGTACTACCTTTTCTCCCAACCTCTGAAAGGTTTTCCATGTTTTCCAAGAAGCAGCTTGTGCAGCTTTTCTGTGCAGCAGATTCTCTGAGAAGCAGAAAGAGCTAATGTTGATAAGGATAAGATCAAAGTCTCAAACAAACACTGTTCTTCTCGCCTTATATGACATGAAACCAAATCCTGCATTAGTTTGCCTAATGCATTAGACAAACATTTACAATACTGATACCAATAACACACTGTCAGACTTTTATATTAAATATTGACTCATGTTTTGCCGAAACATACATGAGCAGAAACAAAAAATGGTCTGATATAGAACAGAAAAAAAGACTTGTATCAAAATTTAATCCTCAGATTGCTTGTGTGCAAGACAAAATATACTCAGCTTTCTCTAATCGGTAGTTACTTTTTTCCCCATTTTGTTAGAAAAGCAGAAATGACTTTGCTTTAACGTATCACTCTTAATGGAGTTCTTATACTCACATTAGAAAACATGTCTGAGTTATTGGCAAAAGTTTTAATCTCTGATAAACCTCCAGCTATCATTTTCTAAGTATTGTTTAGGTTATTTTTTAAAAGAAGGGAAAAAAGACAAGAAAGAAAAAAGATTGAAGTTTGCAGTGTTTTCTCATTGGTTTAACTCAGAGAATTGAAATGACCCAGCAGTAAGTCGAGGTCCATAAGTGTTACAGAACCAGCAACACAGCTAGTAATGTGAAGTTTAATCAGCTAATTACTCTCATGTTTTTCTGAAAAAATGGTACTTCAAAAAGAAAAGTTTAAGTCATGGGTCAAAAAGCAACAACTGAGGAGAACGTATACCCCTGAGTGATTTGAATGAGACACTTAGAAAATTTGGGGATTAGTAACATACTTTTTTGTTTGTATTTTGAAAGGACTATTCAAACTGTGTTTTGTGAACACCAATCTTAAAGCAGAATTTAAGGGCAAAAGAAATGGCACAGCTATATCCCACATGCCTAACTGCAATGAAGGACTTTAATTAACCGGTGATATTGCAAATTTAAAAAACAAAGATGATCTCTTGAGAATCCAATATTTGAGTTCATAAGAATAGAGAATGGAGTTCAGTGTCCTTTCATGCTCATGGTCCTCAGACATATTTAGCTCATACAGTGACAAAAAGCAATTTATCCATTCTGAAGAATCAGGAACATCTGAGTCGTGTGAGGGCTGGCTTAGCAAGAGAAGTAGAAAAAGCTAAGTTTAATCAAGTAAAGTCCAATTGGAATTTACTAAGGAATTAAAGACATGACTCAAGAAGGAATATCAGGATAGCTGCTCCTAAGTGAAATTATTTTTGTCAGGTTTTATTTCAAGACCATTGTATCTAACTCTCAAAAAGTTTGCAAACACCAAAGTTACTTCAAGAATGGTCAATAGAATAGGGTGTATGGACCATTTACCTTTCTTGACAGCTCATATTTCCTCAGCATGAACTAGCAAACCTTTGTGTAGACCCAAGATAGGGCTAATCCATTGCTTAGATGAGTCACTCTGTATATTTTGTTGAAATGACAAGAGTACATCCAGTACCCTGGCTGGTTAGACATTAACCAGAAGTTAAATGCATAATTAACTTCAACCTCTATTAGTGTTTAGTTCTGAAGAGATCACATTCCAATAAGTACCTGTTAATCTTTTATTTTTGTGAAGTAGACAGCTCTGCTTCCTGTAAGTCAAATAGACACCCAAACTAAGAAAGAAAACACAGGAGATGCTACACAGGTCAGGCCAGCAGACTGTTTGCTTGTTTACCATGGTGACAAGCTCCAATTGCTGCACCAAAAAGTTAGCACAAACAAAACTGCACCCAGAACATAGCCTATTCTTCAGGTGATTTTTTTTTTCCTTTTACTTAAGAAAAGGTTGGTATAGAAGGCAAACAGTTTTTTTATCCCTTCCAAAGCAATTTTTAGTAAACTACCATTACATATCCAAGTATTTTCAGGCTCCGTGATCATTATTTTGAAACCCAAAGTTTCAGATCTGAGTTTTAAGGCATGCCATATCCTATACACAGAGATATTTGCTTCTTTGAAGATGGAAGTTGAGGAAAGTTGTAACCCTCCAAAGTTGCACCAGTTTCAGCTGAAATAATTATGTGAGTCCTGTCTCTAACAGAAGAAGATTACAACAAACTAATTTACAAATCATAGCTTTTCTATTTTCCTTTTGGAGTTCCTCAGATATTTTACTGATTGTTCCTCTCAGTATCGTTTAATAGGGTCACACTGAAGGGACACACTCAATCCTTGAACAAAAGCACTGCAGACTGTAGAATACCAGGCGTGAGGCTCAAACTGTTTCTTCAGAGGCTGCACCCAAGAATGATGTTCTAGATCTAAGCAGCAGCTCAGTATTATGGGCTGTTACTCTTTCATAGGGGAATTCCTCCTACAGCATGAATCTTGATGTAATCAGTGTCTTTAGGGTCTGAGGCAATGCTTTGTTTAGTCATAGAGTGAATTGGGACTAAGTTATCTGAGATAAATTCTTTAGGAGTCTGATTTCACACAAACCAGGGAAGAAAGCCACACAGCAAACAGGAGAGCTTTTCTTTATTGCTGTTATCTTAAGTCATAATTTAGTTATACCACTCAGCATGACTAAAGATTTGAGTCCTTCAAAAGCAGTCAAACTCATTAATTTCATTGAGATGTGTTTAGATGGCAGAAACTATATATTGGGCTTTTTACAATTCACCAGGGAATATACCACTATTGTGATTTACTCTCAAAGAAAATCATTGCTTTGACCAGTGGCCAACAGGGAATGATTTGAAAAAAAAAATTTTTTCCCCAGCAAACAAACACTAATTACACAAGTTAATCACTAAAATAGTCTCAGGAGCTCATGTTTCATTGAATGAAACTACAGGAAATGTCCTTGGAATAACTACAGTCAATTAGATGAGTTTCAGTTATAACATAAATGTCAGGAACAAGAAATGCAGATGGATACCCTAGATAAATCAAGAATGCAAGATAAAGAATACTTTTGCAACCTGTTAAGGTTTAAACATTTTACTTTTCCAAAACAAACATCAGGTTTCTAAAATTGAGGTGGAGTTAATGATGCTTACGAAACCAAAATAAGGCAATTCTTCTATCACAATATTTTTATTTAATTCCTTTGTAAAGAAACATTGGAGAGGAGGTGTTTTTCACAGGTTGCTACAAAACTCATATTTTTGGGAAAAAAATTTAGACCCAAAGTTTTTGGTGTAATTATTAAAATAAAATAAAGGATTTCATGCCATGAGAATTCCAGTATTTTTGAAACACCTTTCCATCCTGCCTTAGGACAGAAAGGTAAAGCACCGAAAGTTGTCAAAACCCAAATTGTTGCATGTGTGCTCAAATGAAGAAATGTTATTTTCAGGTATTTGGCATTTCCTCAACCCATGAATCTTGTTCCTGTACTAGATTTTTATTATCTTAACAATATCAATGAAGTATCTTTCAGTATATTCTAATAAAAAAGAAATTCTGCAGCGGGATTTTTCCTGATATTTGAAATGCCATGGCACTGCATTTTAGAGCTAATCATGGTGAAGCATATTTCCTAACTAGTTCTATAATTCCCTAAACATA
Source organism: Chamaea fasciata (assembly GCF_029207755.1). Taxonomy (NCBI): domain Eukaryota; kingdom Metazoa; phylum Chordata; class Aves; order Passeriformes; family Sylviidae; genus Chamaea; species Chamaea fasciata. The sequence continues at coordinate 141,689,248 of NW_027094086.1, read as the reverse complement.
GTCACTTGATTTCTCAGTGGATATGGAACCGCTTGGTGCTTGTCAGGCCTGGGCTCATGGAGAAGACATCTGTCCCAGGGTGCAGCATCTGTACCATGCAAGGATATTTGGGACAGAAAGTGGCAAAGGGAAGACCTTCTGAGACTTCTGGGACTGCAGCTCTGCCACAGCAAAGTGTCAATGCACAGGGTTTGCTTTTGGCTCCCAAAGTCATTCCTGCAAGTAACACAAAGGGTGATGTGCCCTGGGTGGCTCATAGGCAGCAAGGCATTTATTCTCTGCTGAATCACTGAGAACACAGATAATAAACGTCCTGGTGCTGTTTGCTTAAAGCTGTTGCCTCACTCTACAGTTTCTTCAGTACCTGGGGTGTAACTGTGGCCAATAGGTTGAAGTCCTGCCTGTGCACAAGTGAATCATTGCTGTGCTGTACAGGAGGACATTCATCCCAGGGGCTCTAAGGTTAGGAAATACAATATATCTGACTTTGCTCCGAGGTTCTCAGAGTGATTCATGAGATCTTATCGGCAAGCCAGCCCTCCCCTTTACCATCAGACAAAACAGAGGAGATAAAATTGGGTGTGTTAGGAATTCCTCTTGCATTAAATACTTTGGGAAATGACAGACAAATGCCCCCCTCTAGTGAGATGATCAGTGGACTAATATGTCCGCTAAGTGAGCAAAGCAAAAATGTGCTTACATGTGTACATGTACATGCAGATAGAAGCCAAAATTACACATCTTGCATCTAAACTGACATGCTCCATGCTAGAATATGTTTCACTTTTTTTAGATTTGATTTATACATCAGAGAAATGCTTTCCTAAGAAGTATGAATGGCTGAGTAAAGTTGATACAAAAAACTTTCAACAACTTCAAAAGCATCTTACCAGTGCATTTCTCATTACTTTTTTTTTCTTCTGCTTTTGAATGTTCTTTAACAAGAAAAAAACAGAACAGCCTGAGAGAAGAAAATCAACATCTATTGTTATCATAGTGATAAATCATCTTTAATAAGGGCTTATGTGCTTTCCTGTTAAGCAAAACAAAAGATGCTATGAGATTCCACAGGCATTTCCAATATATCACAAAAAAAAAAAAATTAAAGAGAGAAAAAATATATACGAGCTCTGGCTACACTAAAAATATTTAGTGTTTGTCATTTACATGGTGTATTTTGAAGTGCTGAGCTTGCAGAAATAAATATGCTTATTTTTAGATTTTTATTAAAACAAAATTTAAAATAAAAGATCTTTTCTTTCAGAGGAGGAAAACATTCTGTGTTGAGAAAGACTATTATTATATATGGAACTGGAGGGCAAAATTTTAAAGAATATTCAAAATGGACTTTTTGTACTATTAATGACGAGACTTGAAAATATTCATTTTTGCCTGTAGAATAAGTGCAATCAGCTTACAGAGTTCTGGAATTACCTTTTTATTTTTAATTTGTAGGACAAATTTTTATCCTGAGTATTATCCTCTTACCTTTCTCGTGAATTGTTATTGGTGATTGAACAGTGAATACTAGAACTCTGTTTTGGGTTACAATTGATTGCATAAATCCAATGATATAATTTCTATTTTCTGACTAAATACACTAAACTCTTAACATCAGGTTATGTGGTTTGGAAAAGCCTTTGAGGGCATGAAATTTCTTAGGGAGGAGAAGTAGCAGATAAAGAGGATTGAAAATTTTTGATATATTTTAAACCTCTTTTCTTTCTAGGCAATGTAAGCCTTGCCTTAGGGATAGTTCCTAGAAAAATTAGACTACTCTAAAATTGCATAGTTGAGAGCACACCAGTTAAAATTAATTTTTCATTGTTAATCTGCATAATGTAATTATATATGCTTGTGTGGTCTCAGTTGTAGAAAATGCAGAAGATTTTAGCATTTTGCATGAAGTACTGGAAAGTTTGACCTCTGCTTGTCTGAGACATTATTGTCACCAAAAGCATCACTTTCCTTTGATGTTCACCTGCACCATTAGAAGAGATGGACCCAGGAAATTAAAGAGAGGACAAAGGGAAAACTTGCAAGGACATTTTCCATGGGAATTAGCATAAGAGAAGATAATTGCAATCCATAGGGATATTTCAAGCTAATGCCCCTACATGGTTGATCCAATGAGTACATTGAGTAACTGGCCATGCTCACACTCCTAACTCAAAGCATATTTTTGAGACCTAAAAGTGGTTAAAACAAACGTTGCAATGGACTCATGCACAAACCTAGTAAATACAGATCACTGGCAAGGAGTTTGCGAGGTTTGATCTTGACCACTTGTAGCTGTCAAGGTCTACACTTCGGTGACTGAAGAGATTTTCCAAAGAACAAAAGAACATAAATTACCCAACTGTGAGAAGAAACGCTGGGGACAATTAGATGGAAAAGGTTTTCACTTCCTTCAGTATATATTTTTTTTTCAAATATCATTCCCAGACCAGACCTGTGCTAGAGGCCTAAGACTTCTGTTTTGACAAATACTTGAATGTGAGTTTAAATGCTCACTTCAGATTCCACTACTGAAGGAAAATAGCTCCTCTCAGATGGTGGCTGGAAATTCATGAGTAAGAATATAGCTATAATGAATTTATTTCATAAATACATAATGCTCAATGGTGGAACATTTGTGCACTTTTTACTGCTCTGTATTTAGACAAATTTTTTCTAACTATTTTCCTTTCAAAATCTTAGCCTGCATTTTAAAGAGTGTATCTGTACAAATTACAGAGAGTTTTCTATTTGTTGTTCAAGCCACAAGCCACTGTGGATTTGTGACTGAATGTGTAGGATAAGGTCCCAACTTATTTGGGTAGCCCCTAATAGAGTGTGTTCTAATGCTTACATTAGAATTTTTTTGCCTAGCTGTAGTGGTTTGAAAGCAAAACAAGTGAGAGGCTCCAAGTCAGAAATAATATTTAATAGGAAGAAAGGAAAAAAAAAAGTAAAATAAAACAAATGCAATAATACAAAAGACCACTGACAGAGTCAGAATACAACCTGAGCAGGGTGATGGAAGCAGTCCAGATGAGGTGGTCTTCTTGGAGCAGTGATCCCGTAGAAAAGTCTGGTAGCTCAGGTCCTCTGGGAATCCAGTGGATAAGGGTGCTTGTTCTGTCCCAAACCCCAGATAATATCCAGGTGAGAATGCTTGGTTCCTCCCTCTGGGCGGAGCATCTCACAATGGCATGATGGGTCATGCAGGGGGTCCTTGATGGCCCATTAAACAGAGATAGCCCCCAGAGGGGGTTATCTGTGAGTCATGCAGCAAGGCATTTGTTGGGCCATTGGCAGAAGATCACCCTGAGGGAGGGGGCCCGGGAAGAGCACTGCTCCAACAATTGGATTCAACAGTTCATGAAGATGGTGATAGAATACTTTGTGCACATCCTACACTACAACCCAGGACACTAGCTAGTAATACCACAAACTGAATTTGCACTTTCAAAAATAAAAATTTTTTCTGCAAAATAGTAGTGGTTGTAAGTTGCTTGCTAAAGAAAGTCAAATGGAAACCTTTTCACTGAGGGTAGAAAGCTCCAAGGAGAAACAGCAATTTCACAGGAGAGGGACTTTGATGGATTCTGAATTTCAAAACTGGTTTACAGACCTAATTTTCAAAGGAGCATTCAAAAAAACCCGTTTAAACTAGATGACACCAGAAAATGTTTCTCTCTTTCTAACACATAAAAATTGGGCTTTGAGTGCAGTTGCAGTGAAAAAAAAGAACAGGCTCTTGGTATAATACAATTTAATTCAATGGGTTTTGAAATCATCTCACAGAAACAACAGCTGAAATGTGATTAAATTCCAAGGATCAATGAAAACAAACTGCAGTAGAGCATTGAGACTGATTCTGCTTTTACTTGTGATGGTGTAGTTTGGCAGTTGGTGAATTTGTACCAGGACCCTTATTTGAGGAACAGTATTTTGAAGTGCCTTTTTTTTTTTTTTTCACAAAGAGAATACAGGCAGAAAAAGATATCAGTGTATTCCATGAATTTAAATGTATTTATCTTGGGGTGAATCTAGGTACTTTAATTTTTTGAATTGCTATTATAGTTTTTAAGTTTCCAACATCACAGCCATTTCTGCAGAATTATATGAAATTACGTAGTCATGTACTGTGCATCTCCACTTAGAAACTGTTCAAAAAAATAGGAACCATTTCTAACTGACATCCTGCTGACAAAAAATTTCAGCACAATGCCCCCACAAGAAACTCCCATACTTCTGATGATTCTGTAAGTATATCATACACATGCACCAGACATTTGTCCTAAGCAAGCACAAACCCCTTCAGTCCTAAGAAAGCAATATTATCCTCAGTTTTTCTGAGTAAATCTGTCTTGGAAGGTTTTGTGTTAGGGTCTCACTTCCTGAATTTGATGGTTTATGCATATATATATTCAGTTATTACAAGCATTGCTTTGCTAACTAGAGCACCATAACCCTTCATCCTGTGAGAGGTTAAAAGAATTTTTAGGAGAAGCTGATCTTCAAGGAGTTATCTTCCCACTGTAATATCAAAAGAGCCTCAGCTAACACACTTTATTAATTTTTTTTCACATTCTCTTCTTATATGAACAAAACAGGTGCTGATATTCATTTGCACCCAGCCTTCACAGCCTACACTCTGTAAACTTACTTGAAATATATTAGATAATAAATCATCACCATGAGTAAAACTGTTTGCAGATTTTTTTTTTTATTGGAAATGGAATATTATACTTTTTAGATAGAAGAGATAATGTATTTGTTTGAAATAATGTGATGGGGTGTGAAAGAAGTGCAATTACAGTTGCCAAAAAATGTAGGATTTGGCAGGCACAGCAAAAAAATAACCATCAGATTGAAATAGCACTTCTGGCAGTACTCAGAAGTCAGTAGGTTTGTATAAAACTCTGCCCTGCTACTATAAGCAAACACAAGTAAAGTTTAGTTGAATATAATTGCTCACAAAGTGACACTTTCTTTTGTTGCTCTGAAGTATAGTAACATTTTTTGCACAGTGTTCAAGCTAAGCTTTTTCCATAACACCTTACCCCCATCTATCCGAATGTGTGGAGAAGGGCTGGAATTTTGCTCTTTGACAGCACTGCTTTGAGACCAGCAAAGCATGAACCTTAAAAGTCATGCTGCATTTCCAGGTACTTTAAAACCATAAATCCATATTTAATTAGAACTTCATGAAATACTGTAGAAGATAAGATCTTTGTTCTAAAAATGAAATAAAAACCTGTGCCTTTGGCTTTCTTCTCTGACTCTGGGCCATAATTTAATTAAAACTGCATATCATATGCTAAAAATCTCATTGACAAGTCTTAGTTGAGGAATTCAGATTACTTGTGGTACCTCAATCTGTGCTTTCTATTTTGCCGTCATATTGTTTCATATTCTTATCCTGTCTCCCACCCCCCTGCATCATGCACTCTTCCTGTCTTGTTTCTTATTAACAAAGTGAATTCCTTTGAGATTTAATGCTGTAATGTCGAAGTTTGAACACTGGCATCTTACTATCTTAATGGATATCTTATATGACAGCTCTGTGAATTTTAGCTCTCTTCTTTAACAGCATATATTTGTAGGAAAAATTGAATTCAACTGCAGGGAGCTCAGGCAGGCTTGAAATGGAAACCTAGCTAAAATTACTGTGATTTCTTCCTATTGCATTAGAAACTGGAGTAAACTTGAGACATTAAAAAGAAAGTAGTACATCAACGATGTAACGGGAAACTCATCCTTTATATCAAATGCCAGAGCATGATATTAATGATTTATTATACAAATTTGTTATTACATTTCATAGCAAAGTTATGGACAATGATGGCACTGAGGCAGATTTTGCTTGTATGTCTGGGAAATCCTGTGTTCATGTGGAGAAATATCTGTTCTTAAATCCATGAAATAGTTTTCATATTTTGGCAGTGAGTCTTAGAAGTGCAGACAGCCACAGGAGTGGGGCTAACATATTGTCACTAAAAGTCTTGCAGTTTGCAAAGAATTGTAGATACAATAGCATTCCCAGTCCCTAGAATATCAAGGAGTGGTGGCATTTCGGAGTTTTTTCATCTCAGAGGGAACATCTTTAGATAGTACAAAAGAACAGATTTGTGATTTCAAGCTATTTCAAGTAACTACTTTGTGTTTTCAGTGTGTGTATTCATTTGTATGCCTGCCATTGAGTGGGAGCATGGACGTGAGAGAAGACTGTTCATTGAAAGAAGACAACTGGGAAGCTTGTGCTGTATCTATAAAGTTATTAATCTATCTGGAACATTAAACTATAACTTTTCATATTAAGAAAGACTACTCATATATAAAGGTGATGTCATAGTCTCAATTTACGTGAAATTGGCTGTTCATTTGGGACTAGTCTGTAAGGAGTCAATTCACATGGATTTTTCTACATAATCACCTACAGTGTTTCTCAGACACTGGACCCACGTGTATCATTTGCATGAGCTATCTTAATATAAGTATTTCACAGCATATTTCCTCCTCACAGCTGTACTTCTGAAGTAGCACCCACACCTTCTGTTCTTGAAATATTGCACTTTCTCCCCAACAGCTGAATTCTGCAAGTAGGAAAATTCTACCCACTCCTTCTCTCTCCTCAGTTTTCAGGCAGAATCCAAAACCTGACTATACTGATAAAAACCCATTCACTGCCTCATAGGACTTATAACTGTACAACATCTTATACAGTCCCTAGTCAATATGTTACTGTGCTCCTCACACAGAGGACCTGTCAGATTAGGTACTCAGGATTCATGGAACTCAAAAATAACCTGATGGGTATATCAGGAGGCAGACCCCATATTAATTCCAGTAAAAGGCTTGCTCAGTTTTGCATACACATCCAGTCACAGAAATTATGCCATAGTGAACTGAACTCTATGACAAAACCCAAGAATTAATGTGCAGAAAGAACTGGTGTCAAGGCAGGAGCAAGAAGAAGCAGAGTCTGCCCCTGTTATCTAAAATCAGGGAAGGAACTGAAGAGAAAACCAGGAAAGGTAAGAATTTTCATACTGGAATAACCTCTGGGAATGTAGCAACAAAGATATAAACTTTTAAGGCATTGAGGTGTTTAAAGGTTAAAACAAACATTAAATATGATGACTTTTTGTGAATACCACTGGATTAAGAGGCAAGAAATAAGCAAAGTAGTATAACACACAGTCTGGAGGCCTTGCATGGAGTCAACCCTCTTTACATCAGCAGGGGGATGGGGGTTGCTTATATAAAAGAGTTTTATACTCCTTAGCAATTCACTCTCTGCTGATAAGAATATCAGTATTTGGAGTTCTAGGTTTGGGTTATTTTGTAATAAAATCCATCATGCAGCAAGTAAAATGCCATTTTGTTTTGAATTAATTACAACAGAAGAAGGCCCTCACAACGTTTCTGCTGCAATGGTTTCAATACTTCTATTTTCAAAATAGTAAGCAGAATATAATTCTTATGGTTAGCTACTACTGCCAGTGCATACTAAAATAATATTTTTCTGTGTTTTATTTTTGGTTCCATGGTATTTTCAATGACTAGCTTTTCATGACTTTTTTTCTATTTTCTTTTTTTTTTTTTTTTTCCATGATGCTATTTTTCTTTCAATGTACTCTCTCCCCCTGTACAAGATGCATATTTACCTCCTCTACATGAGGGATTGAAATGGCTGGTATTCACTTGACATCTGTTTATTTCTGAGCAAGAAATCATCCCCTGCCTTTAGAATTTGATTTAAAAGGTTTGCTCAGGAACATGCAGCACTCAACAGAAACACCCTGAGTTTCTAGTGACTGTGAAGTACAGGATACAGTGCTGTGTGAGTCCTACATTTTCACACACAGCCATTGGGAACATCCAGCCTTTGGAATGAAGCTCAGCATATCTTAACTCCAAGGACACAGGCCTAGTGGAAAAGAACTGCAGGCCACAGACCCCACCTCCAGCAAGTGCCTAGCAAGGACATGAGGCTGGAGTGTTTAAGGGCTGAGGTTTAATTCCCTGCCCAACTTTTCTCTGTGACTCTGGACATGCTGCTTAGGCCTCCATAATGGTTAATAGGAGCTTGTTTCCAACCAGAGGTTAACTTGGTTACCATATAAAAGAGCATCTCCTGGTGCTACAAGGTGTGGACAGTGTAAACACCTGCAAAATTCTGAGACAATGAGGCACTGGGAGTAGAGAGAGAACAGGGAAGAGAAAAGGCAGATGTAACAGTTCATTCCTTTCTTTAGAAATTATATTTGCCAAACATATTTAAATGTCTGAGATTTTTGATTTTGTTTGTGTTTTTTTTTTTAATTACAATCAGACCTTTTTGCAAAACAAGCCACTTATAATTTACTTCTTTTAAATCTAAAGATAGCTTTTAAATTTTTTACATGTGCTAAAAGAAAAAGTCATTTCAGGTGTTCTCTACTGTCTTGGCATAGAATCAGAGTGAAGGAATGAAAATATACCCAAATAAGACAATCATGCCAAAGTCAAGGAAATCAAAATTTGGCCTCCTACCTGCGTTTTATGGAAAACTGTCACAACTGCCTCCCAAATAACTTTTATAGAAGAAAAAAGAAAAATGGACTTCAGTTTAGTTTATGTTCTTCTCAGGAGATGTCTTTACTGATAGCATCTGTGCTCTTCTGCACTCAGAGTGAGTAATGTGGCTTTGTTTTTCATAGTGATTTGCTCACTTGCAGCCCAGAATTCAGCCACTTGGTATTTCTGTATAATCTGAAGACGTACTTAAGCTCCAGTTTGCAAGTGAGAGGCAGAACTGCCCCAGCAACTCTCTGTAGTCTGTAGGTGCTTTATTCATTAAAATTCTCCCAGTTTAAAGCAGACAGTTGTGCTATTTATCATAGCAAATAAAATAAGGAAGAATTAGTAAAAATGGGGAAATGCCTGTAATTCTCCTGCACATATCTCAAATATTTCTTTTCGTGAATTTTATCACATACTATTTGTGTCTCAGTTATTTGCCTTTTCTGTGACTGTTTCAGAATGAGAATTTTTTGTTCTTGTCTTCACAGCTCATAACTTTTATTACTAGGATCAACTCTCCTTCCTCCTCACCACATTTTAAAGAAACCAGATTTTTATGATGTGGTAAGTATTACTGAGCACAGCATAAATGAAGTCTTGCCAGAGATTTCATTATAACTTCCTTACATTTACATCCTACATTTATAGCACTGTGTTGGCTTTTAAATTTATTCCCAAAGTTATCTAGACATTCATGGGCAGAAGACCACTATTATATCAAAATTCTTGAGGACCTGCTTTCTTCGGCTTCATTTCTACACTCTCCCTGGTTTAGGGTTATTTTATTTCGAAGGAGAGAATTTTTTTCTTCATTTACAAACTTATATTCAAGGAACTGAGCGAGGTCACAAGGTGTTTTTCTTTCCTTTTTTTTTTTTTCTGTAGGGTATTATTACATTGAGAAACTGTGGTAAGAAATTACCATCTGATCTGATATTTGTGTCCTACACTGAGTGCGTGATCAAATGAACCAAGTACATCATCAGAAGATGGATGAGTTTGTGGATAAGGCTCAACCCCACCCCACCCCCCCCACCCCCCGCCAATGAACTTTGTAGAACATTTACAGGCTTATTGTGGACTTGTAAGTATTGCAGAAAATGTTGTGTCATGAAGAAATCCTTGGATTAGTGCCAAACAAAGGCTGCATGTCCACAAGAAATAATGCCATGCTGGGGAGACACATTACCTTGAGACCCAAGAGCAATGCAGTTGTGTTGGTCTGAGGATAATGAGCTTCTCAGAAAGGTGCATTAGCACTGATGGAAATATCATCTTCCAGTTTTGAAGCTTGCCTGACTTGGGTCCACCCAACCCAGACAGTTTTGAATATTCCTGGTTCTGTCCCTTTTTTGGGGACTTTTAGCAAGTATTTAAGGCCGTAGATTAATTAAGTTGATCTCCGTTTTCCCTCATCTTTTATTGATTCTTCCTGGACTGGTCAAAATGAGAACTCTCATTGATGCTTGTGTGCAGTTTAGTTACAGCTTGTACAGAATAACATATGCCTGTGCCACCATAGATGATAAAAGAAAGAGAAAAAGTAATATTGTAGACTAAAGAACAAGGGGCTATTTTTCCTTCAGTAATTCTTATTCAGAACAGCAAATTAGCGTGATTTTAATACCAAGTCAGATGTAAGGAGCAGACAAACCATGGCCTCAACAGGGGAAGTACTTCCAGAGATTTGACTACATCAGCATCCCCCAAACTTTTTACTGACTGCTGGTGACAATGGGGGTAATAAATCAGTAGCAGAAACTGAATCCAGTATCCATCCAGTATGTTATACATAAGATTATAAAAACTTTGGGGACACTTTAATTTTCAGACCACGCCAAAGTTATCCCTACTAATTTCTTATGCAGGACAAACTGCTCCTTGGGTGTCTGTGAATGGTCACTTTTGGTGTGTCTTCATTGACATGGTCCAGGTTAGAGGCAAACTTTTGAAGTGAATCTCTTGATCATCCCTTCATGAGACTCATTCATCTGCAACGAGTTCTTGAACAGGCTTTATTTCAGATCCAGAGGGCACCCAGTGTACTGCAAACATCAATGGATGCTGAATTCAGAGGACCAAACCCATGGTAAAATTCAGAAGATCACAGATTGCACACCTGATTCTCAGGACCAGCTGCTCCATCCTATAGAACCTCCTATTTCCCTGCACTAGTTGCAGATGAAACAGACGTTATGTCATTCACTAGGCTTGTCCCTATGCACCAGCAGCTGACAGAGAAGGGGTGCACGGAAGAATTAGAAGACAAGACTAGATTGTTTATCCAGGGATTTTTTTTTCAAACCCTCTGATTTCAGCTGCATGACTGAATGTCACTATCCTGAAAAAAGGGTGACTAATGATGTCAGGAAATTGTTTTTTTCCCTGGCACTTTAAGAGTGTCCACAAGGTTGGACAAGACAGAAGACAAGGATGACAAGGATTTTCTAAGGAGTGCCTGTAGACTTAAGGAAACATGAGAATTTTTGCTGATCCATCTTCTTGTAAAAATTCACTGTTTTTAATAGACCAAGCCAAGCATGCTGCTAGAAATATTAGATAATGAGCACTTTATTTTTGTATGATAAAAGAGTAATTCTGTGTCTTTTCACTGTAAAGCTCATGTAAAAATCATTCTCATTAAACCTGTACCAAAATCAGAGACAGAAATGATGGTGTGTAAATTATTTCAGGATAGGGCTGTAAAGTATTTTGCTTTACATTCAATAAACAAGACTGTTGCTGTTTGTGTGTTTTTCAATTAAATGTTGAGCTTTATTAACTAAGAATAGCACTGTCTCTAATTATTAATTGTGACAGATAAATACGTATTTCTTTATTCTTCTTATAGTTTTTTCCTGGTGGGATAACAGGAGGGCTTAACATACTGAAAAAAATCGCCTCATACTTTCTTTGGAATCAAAAATTAAAAGAACTTAAAAAACTGAAATCTGATCAAGGTTAGACATACACCAGGTGACAAATGAGAGAAGTTTGTACAACAGAGATAATATGTAAAAAAATATGAAAATACCTGGTTTGGAAAAATTTTGTAAGAAAAATTAGATAAATAAATATGGGATAAAGGATTTTCTTGGGGACATAAGTTTACTAGGAGGAAGAGGACACAAGGAGAATTAACATCGTTGTCAAAACAGGATGCTGTGCCGAGAGTAGGGAGATGTTACTTGACTGACATAATTCTCTTTTAAATGAGTTCATGCTTTCCAAATCTTTTAGGTTTAGTGCAAGCAGCTTCCTTTGGACTGTGCTTCCTCTGCAGGTGTGGAAGCAAGAAAGCCTGAGGCTGCAGTATTTGCTGTGGATCCAGCAGTGTAGCCTTAGACCAGCAACTTGCAGCAAAACCCTCACTGATTTGAGCTTGCTGCTTTTAAAGCTTGATGATTTGTTTGGGACTTTGCATAAACATTAGATCTTTTATAAAAGCCAGATTTGATCTACTTTTTCCCTTTTTTTTCAGAGTTATGAATTAATATACCCAAAGAATTCCTTTTTTTTTTTTTTCAGAGAAATGAGGACAATCACAAGGACTGTCAAGTATTATTCATTTTGAATTTTACACTCAGCCTCATTCCAATGCCACTGGAAGCAAAAGGAGGTTTCTCAGATGATTTCAATATTATGGGCCCATAGTAGACTGGGAGATTGGGAGATATTGAGTGCCATTCATTGCAGTGAAATTAAAAGCACATCCAGCTTTTCACAAGCTGTTAGACGGAACTGATTTAAAGTTTGAGTTGAAGATTTTGGAATTAATTTAAAATTGAATCTAACCTCTCATATTATTAGTCTTCATATTTATGGAATTGATTTAGAATCTCTATTTAGAATTAAATGACTTCTTACTCTATTAAACTGCCATTTCTACATGCCATAATAACATTTGCCCTATCCCAGGAAACTTTTGAACTAAGGGCAAGGGATCTGTGAGAAAAGATAGCATCATATGAGATACATGCTGTGAGAAACTGAGAAAGAGGCAGTAGAAAAGTAATATAAAATGTAGTCAGAAAACTGTCAAAGAAAGTGAAATAATAACAAAACCTTATTTTAGAAGTTCCTGTTAAAAGGTATCATAAAAGTTTTGGAACTATGGACACACCACACACAAACACACACATATTTGTACATATATAAAGATTTTGGAGACATGGACTCTTTTTTGAATATAGATAACTTTCTTTATTGAACATGCAGATATTTCTTTCTATTGCTATCTCATATCTATAGGATCCATTAATTTTATACAATGACTCACATTTTTTAAGTAACAAACATCTTGTGGGGGCTTTTTCTAGAAACTTACTAAAGGTGTCTGACTTGGGGCAAGTGACTTGCATATACTGTCTAGAAATATAGTAGCTTCCCAGTCCTGATGCACTCAAATATATACAGTATGCCCACTTGATACACCAGCTGAGCTCCTGCTTCATTTTTCTACTTCTAAGGTACTAGGTAGCAGTGAGGAATTAGTAAACAGTCCCTCTATGCCACCTGGAAAGAACTGTGGAGATAACAATTGTCAACAGCAGAGAAGAATTGAGAGAGATGAGTGCAAAGACTTTATTGTCTCCAATGTGACCAGGAAAAAAATCATGAGAAGATTTGGGGAAAAAAAGGGAGACTATTTTTATATTGAAAGCATTAAGTATTTGTATATTTAAAACTCAAACACTGTAAAATACAGGAGGACTCTTTGATAGACAGTGAATTTAGTGATTAGCATGTTGAAGATATCCAGAAGTAGAAATTGTAAAATGCTGTCCCCATTACCTCACAAACTTCTGTTCTTTCTTTGAGATTCCTTTGTTCCCAGACTTATGTGGACAGTGGCCATCTTTAGTTATGCAGATAAGTTATTAATCTGGCTACATTATTGCTAAAAATATACAGAAATCAGTAGGAATTTAGACCTGTAGTGTTGTTGTGTAGTAAGAAATTTTTATAGCAAAACTCTTCTCTGGATTGGAAAATGATACTGCAAATGAGCTATTAGGAAAATTAATTTTGATGAAGTACCCATTTAAAAAGACATTTGAAAAAAATTTCAAATTCCTAATTAGTCTTCCTAAATTAAGTCTCTTTTAGTTTATCTTTAATATACAAGATACTTCCCCAAAATTTCTATAAAACAAAAGTAAAAACGTCCCCAAACAACAGCCAGATGAAATCAGCAGTACTTTGGGGCACAAAATAGGATTCAAATGCGAAACATGCGTCTGTCAACTGCTGCCACGACACCATGCCTTGCTCCAGCAGACTGAGGTACCATCAGTGAAAACATCCTTTGACTTATTGTTCATGCCAAGACTAATGCACCTTGAATTCTGCGCTCAGTTTTGGGCCTCTAAAAGACAGACCTGTCCAGGGGACAGCAGAGATGGTGAAGGGGCTGGAACACAGATCCTGTGAGGAGCAGCTGAGGGAGCTAAGGTTGTTCAGCCTGGAGAAGAGGAGGCTCAGGAGAGACCTAAAGGAGGGAAATGATGCCTTAAGTTTCAGTTTTCAAGTTTTTCAGATTTTGTGCTGCCTAGGTGTGTAGTTCTGAGCCTCATATTAAGTGCCAGTAAGCTCTCTACACAGAGTAGGTAGACAAAAAATATCCTTTTCCTGCTGAAGACCAAGGACAATTTTCAGGGCCAAAAGCACAAACAATGGTGGACTGCAGGGAGGAGCAATAAGGATGGGACCTCACAACCTGAAGCTGTAATTGGACAATTAAACCCCAATATGCAAATGGACCAAAACTTACAAAAATCTAAGACCTCGTAACAGGTCAGCCATTTTGTGACCTTTTTGGGTCGACCTTGGGCGTGGCCCTGGTCTGGCCCTGTCCTGTCCAAGGTGTATCCCAGAGGCCTTTGAATAAATACCTACTTTATTCTCTAGCTCTGTCCAGTCTCTGTTTCAGGTCAGCCTTCCCAAGGCACCACTAGAACTCCCTGAATGGAGGGGAGTGTGAGGGGTCAGTCTCTTCTCTCAGGCAGCCAGAGAAAGAACAAGGGGAAATGGCCTCAAGTCATGCCAGGAGAGGTTCAGGTTGGATATTTGGAAAAAATTCTTCACTGGAAGAGTGGATAAGCATTGAATGGGCTTCCAAGGAAAGTGGTGGAGTCACCATCCTTGGAAGTGCTCAAAAAACAAGTGGATGTGGGGCTTTGCAATATGGTTTAGTGGACATGGTGACATTCAATCAGAGGTTGAACTTGATGATCTTGGACATCTTTTACAACCATAATGGTGTTGTGATAACCAGTCCTTTGGCTGCTGCATGCAGGAACTCTTTCAAATCCCCCAAGCAATTTCCTGAGCATCCCTGTCCACTTGTTGTCTCTCAAAAAAAGTGAAAAAAAGTGAGGAGGAAGATTCATTCTTGAAAGAATGACAGGATAATATGATTTTCTGAAGGAGGTCAAGAGGTCAATTAAAGCATAGTGTAGCTTTACTGTGAACCCTCCCTTTCATTAAATATGCTGTTCCTAAAGTCTGCTTCACTTGTGCTCCACATCGTGTTAATGTCAATGGGCTCTTCTGTGACATAGAGAAAAAAACCCTAGTAGGAACTCCTTCATGAGACTTCTCCTGGATTTCCTTCCACAGATCAGCCTGGCCTTCAAGATATCTCAGATAAATTGTTAAATAAAGTAGAGAAATCATAGAATTTATTGGGGTACCTTAAATGGAAACAAAAAGACAAACAAAACAAATTCAGTGTAAAGTAGGGAAAAAAACCTCCTTTGCTATTTGTTTTCTTCTGAGTGCTCTTCTTTTTCTTGACAAAAAAGAAAATGTAATATAAGAGTTACTATTCTCATAAAAAGTGTTATATTTTGCATTAACAACACATTTCTTTGAAACATCCATTCCTTTCCAAAGGTGTCTTGTGTTTGGAGCTGATCTTGTCTCAGGGATGAAAATGCAGAAAGTAAAGCCACCAGCCTTCTTCCCTAGCTCCATTGTCCAGTAATAGGGTGTCTCCAGGCTATGAAGCAAAATCCTGAGTTTCTCCAGCCTCTGAGGATCATATGTGATGTTTATAATCCTTGGATTCGATGATAATCCTGTTGTCCAGCACAGCCCAGTGAAGTCCAATCCACAATATGTTCCTGAAAGAGTATGATAACCTCCTGGTAACAAGTTCCAGGCTTTTATGTGCAAGGGTTTCCCTCACAAATTAGATTCATAGATTACTATGCTTATGATTCCATAAATATTTATAACCTCAAGAAAACTGAATAATATAGTGACTTCACAAAATAACAGCTCTTTATGTGTTTGCATGGAATCTAGTGAAGATTTTTCCCTTTTTGGAAATTTTTGCCTTTGTTAAGGGGCTATTACAAACTCCTAAATATTAAAGTCATTCCCACAAATTATTGAGCTGTTACAAGATACGTTGACTTTTTAAAAGCTGTCAAGTATGCCTGGTACCTGATTTTAGCTGTTTTATTGCACTTGTAGCGTTGTTCTCCCTGGATTGTGATTCTGACGGAAACCATGATTCAAAGCATTTAACAGAAGTTGAATGGAATCATTCACATGACCAAAGTGACTCATCTGCATAAGTTTTTGGAAGCTCAGTTCTCAAAACCAGATGCTAATAGTTTACCAGTTATACACAATAGTTAACTAGCTCATAGCAGAATGCAAAACAACCCTAGGAAAGAATCTATTATCTTTTTATTAACAGGCAAACAGTACTAAACAAACTCTTAAAAGATTTTTTAAAAAGGAAAAAAACAACAATACATTATCCTTTAAATATTCAGGTATCTAAAAGGTTGCTTACTAGACCAAATCCAATGAAATTAACTAGGTAGATTATCTCAGTTCATTGCTTTTAATTAAATACATCCTGAGCTATGCTCTCAATGAATTAGCAAGAACATTTGCAGCTTCTCATTTACACACTTGCTAGACTAGCAACTGAAGTAACTGTATTCTAACTAAATACTGAGGTAGAGTGGTACATAAGGAGGCAGGTGTAGGTTTTCCAAACCAATAGAATTAATCCCAAGGGACAGGGAGACATGATCCAGGTGTGTTTTAACTTAGAAGTACCATATTTCAAAAGCATGTAATCCACGGTGTAATCCCAAATCCTTCTTAAGGAAAGGTTTTACTGCAAAAATATTATCCTGACCTTTCTCTTACTGTTGCTATGGAAAGACATTTCCTGGCTTCTGGCAGAGGACCAGTAATTGTATTTAAATGGGGTGTTGAACAACCATAGTGTGTGCAGTGTGCTATTATTTCTTTGTGGGAGGTTTATTATAGGCTTCTGGTGTATAATCTAAATTAGATGTCTGAGGAAAAATAATGCTTTTAAGTTGGAAAATTGTATTCTGTCTTTTAAATTTCTCAATTTCTCTGATGGTCTTTTGAAGTTTTTCTGAAGCTGTAAATGTTATCTATATTCCTTAATCAAACCATCCTTTCAACCAGCTGCAGCAGAATATCTCTCTTTTATGTTTATGGGAACTTGGATGCAATTATTTTACAGAGATGAACTTGCTATAAACAACCCTATCATTTTTAGACTTTCAAATTTCATTATCTTAAGCACAAATCAGCATTGACGCTGCTCTAGCCTGGCTCTGATACGCTGTTTAACATTAACATGGGTGGGTGATCTTTTATTCAATTTCATTAAATTAGTGAGTAAATTTAGTGAAGTTAGCCCAGGCTGGGGAATCAAATTTTTCAAGCCACTCATGGTACTTAAATCTTAACAGAACAGATTAGTTGACACAGAAGAAAGGAAACAACCATATTACCCTTGTTTGCAACAAGTGACTGGAAATGAACACATTTTAGACTAAAGTCCTGGTAACTAGGTGATTTTTAGTGTCTTGTATGTTATCTTTCTGTTATATGTGTTTTATGAAAATTAAAACGACATATTTGATTATATTTAGCCTTTTATTCCCCTCTTTTTTTTAAAAAAAGTAGTCTTGATTATGTACATACAGAATTATTCAAAAGGTTAAACCTTTGAGTCAAGGTGGACTTGACTTAAAGACAAAAGCCAGCCAAATATAAATGGTTCTGGCATAGGCTTCTCACCGAAATCAGATGATGATTTTGGTTTGAGATGTGGGATAGTTTCAGATAGTGCTGTTTCTCTGGAATCTCCTGCTGTCTGCTCACGAAGATACACTCATGTATCATGAAATGAGTGACTCATACCCATGAAATGCCATAGAAAAGCAATTTAACTTCTTATAACGTTGCATATGATCTGAACTTGTCACATCTTGTTCCTCTCTCCCTGCCTTTTTGCTTTCAGTGACTTTTCAGCAAAGGTTATCTTTCTTGACTTTCTCTTAAAAAACACTTTCCTGCTGTTTCCATCCTCAGTGCCTCTGAAAGAGCCACTTCTGCTACAATCTGCTGTGAATCAGCTGTGTGATTAAGTTTGGGAAAAAGATGATATATACACCTGCTATTTTCCAGTTTCCCTGACTGTGGTGTACTCAGTGATGCTCAACCGTCCTCCCCTGCAGGACTACTAAGAAGTGTTAATCTTTGGTATGAACTGGGGCTGCTAAACACAGATCTAACTCGAAGTGTAACTTTACTTGCCTTCATAATCAAGGAAACAAAAAATTTGGACTCTTCTGCTTGGCTTCTGAAAGAAGTAATTTTGGCCATAATTACAGACAGGATAAATACGACAGGCCAACAGTCTAACACATGCCTGATTTAATGTCATTTAAAATTTTTGTCTGTTCAATGTCTCATGAGTGTGGTAGTGCAATGTGTCAGTCTGCAAGAAAACACAAAACTGTTCTGCTGAGTGTGACCAGAACTTCCTCTAGCTCAGGATCTATCCCATGACAGTTATCAGTTACACCTGGGCAAGACATAAGAACCTGCAAACAGATTGTGATACACTTCCCAGAAGTGCTGAATTCTTGCAGCTTCAGGTCTTAACAATTACTGATTTACCCCTTCTTTTTCTTTTTAATACTAAACTGCAAACTTCCCAGAAACATGGGATTTTGTATCAGCCTCCTGTGGTCTGGAAAAGCTGCTTATTTTTTAAATTTGATACTTTGCAGTAGCTTCATTCAAAGACCTAGTGCTTGTCTTGGTGGAGAAATAAAATTATATCCTATTAATATTCTTCATAATTATAATTCTGAAGATCTTTAGCAATTTATCCATCATCTCTTTTCCATTATAAAGCATAATGCTCTATTCAAATGCTCCATACATTTCACCACACTTGCCATTCTCTTAGTGCTGCCTTCTA
This sequence comes from Chamaea fasciata, assembly GCF_029207755.1. Taxonomy (NCBI): domain Eukaryota; kingdom Metazoa; phylum Chordata; class Aves; order Passeriformes; family Sylviidae; genus Chamaea; species Chamaea fasciata. The sequence goes on along the minus strand of NW_027094086.1, from coordinate 141,670,413 downwards.
GTTACTCACACTGTGTTCCCTGACCATTATTAGTGATGAGTGTTATGCAAATTATGAGAAGGTAAAAAAAAAAAAGGCAATAAAGGAATTTTATAAATGTAGAAATTATGGGGAATGCACTCATCCTCTAATGGCAATTACTGGCTAACCTATTTAAAAGTCAATATCAACCTAATTTATCACTACTGAATAAACTTCACCATAGTAATAACAAGCAAGGATTGCTGCTTAGTGTATTTCTTTTGATCAGCTAGACTGTTCATGCCCTGGCAAATCATTTTAAAGATTGCTTAAGCTAAAGGATATTATTTTGTAATTGATCAAGGCTGAAAAAGAATATGGGGTCACTTTCCAAGGGTTATCTGTCTACCAGTAATTTTTGTATTGTACTGTAACTTGATGACTCATGATTACCTGACACATAATGTTTAGTGTTTTGTTACTTAATGTACCATGGGAATGGATTTACTGAATAAGAAGGTTCAGTTCTACAAATTCCTTTTAACAGTATTCTTCATAAGGGATTTAAACTATCCAAAGGTTCACAGAGTTTTTGAAGTGTTCCTAAAAGGATGCATTTTACTGCTGGCATTTCCAGCCTAAAGGTGTGGCTAATATAACTATTTTGTCTTTTACCAGATGGGGCGTAGAGAAAAAGCTGAGGAATGTTGTCAAGTTGCGTTTCACTGGCTGCTACAAGGTTTCTATGCATGAGGCATGCCACTGACATCACTCACTCACTCACAGTGTATGGTCTGAAGCAATCAGACTAAGAAAATCTGGAGATAAAAGTAGGAAAGCAGCAGGGGGACTAGAGTGAGTGAAGCAAAACATATCAATCTGTGGAAGAAGCCTGACTGCTTCCAATTGTACTGTCATGATCTTCTGATTTATCCTCCAGGGTGGAAGGATTGCAATTATTCTGTACCAACAGGTACAGAAATGGAAGGAAAAATACATCTTGAGCATAGTTAAAGAGTTGTCAGATTTCTACAAAATCTCTTTTGGTGCCTTCTTATACCTGTGTTAAACTAAACCAAAAATCAATCAAGATTGTTTTTTATATGGGTCATAAAAAAAAAAAAAATACCAAGTTATTATAGACTTAAAAGCCTAAATGAATTTCGATGAACATGCACTGCTCTGGACTCAAATATGGAAAAAACAACCACTAGATGTAACTCAGAGGTTTGGTTTGTGAATCAAATCATAAATGCTGTAGTGTTTAACACCGTAAATGTCTGATTCTCACGTGTGTAAGTAAACTGTGTATCAGAAATAATTCCAAGAATCAAATATAATTGTATAAATTTTGTGCCACTGTCAGAGAAGCCATGCTCTCTGTGTTCTGCGTATCTAATAAATATTCTTTGTAAGCCTTCCCTGACCTAGGAAACTATTGCTATTTTACTAGGAAGATATTAAAGTAGAAGCAAGCTAAGTGATTTGCATAAGTAATAATAGGATGTCAATGGTTAGCGTTAGTAAAAAGGCACAAGGAATTCCAGTGCTGTAAGTAACAGTCATAATCTTCTCCCAGGAAAGTTGAAAAGAAAAAAATCCTTCCAAAATGAGTCTGTGATAATTTCTAGCATGTACTGTAATTTCAGTCAAACCTATCAGTCTCTAGTCAAAACGTGGAAAAGCGTAGATTTGAATGGACTTTTAGAAGGAATGAAAATTTGTATTTCGCTCAATCTTAAAAATCCATTCCATTCTTTGAGTGAAAAAGAAAACACAGGAAAATTATCCATTCAAAACTAGAATGAAGGACGTCTCTTTGTTAAAAACTCCAACAGCGAACATTTTTAAATTTGAAATTATTCAAACTTCTAGCCAAAAGAATTATTTGGTTTTAATCCAGATTTTTGAATACATCTATTTGTTCAAAAAATCATGGGGGATTCCCATGGCAATTATCTGAACATTTCTATCTTTGAACAATTCACTACTTCAATTCAGTGCTTTTCCTATACAATTATCCAAATGATGTCTTTGTGCCTTCCAATAAGGATATTTGAATTACACCATTTTCAGTTTTTTTATGTGCCTGCTTCTGTGCACGCTTTGAGTCAAACCTCCATCAGCCCTCGGATCTTTGGTCTATTTTGAAACAAAGACATCCTGCAAGACTGGAAGTCCCTCGCAAAATCCCACTGCATATCTTTCCCAATCATAATCTAAATGTCCAGTGGCTGGTGAGTCTGACCTTAAGGCTACCCCACCATGCCAAGGAGGGATTGCAGTCATGATTTCTACAGCTCATTTCAGCTGCACCTTGCTTGCCTTCATCTGCAGCTTGATTTTTGGGAACACAACAATTAGGACATTGGCTGCTCTCATTGACTGTCCTGTGATTGCTCCTCAGTTGTATGAAGGTTCTCCAGCTCAGGACATCAGTCCTTAGGCCATTCAGGTGGATCCAGGCTTCCCAGTGAACCTTATAGTGGCAGCAGCTTGAACCCACACACTTACCTGATTCATCTTTGGTGTCACCCTATCAAAATGAGTCACAGAGATGGACGGTTTCCAGATTTTAAAGACAAAACCACTTTGGTTGTGCTGAGGCATTTTGCTTATTTTGATCATGTGAATAGAATCAAGTATGAAATACAGCCGAGGTTGAAGATTTAAAGGGGGAAAGATGAGTCAGATTCTGATACTTTTAAAAGGAGTGCCATTGGATTCGAAACTGTTTCAAATAATAGCCAAAATAGTGGATGCAGAAATAAACAATGGCCCTTTTGAAAGAAAGGATCCATAAGAAACCGGTTGTGCAAAGAATGTACCTGAGAAAATCTTACTGAAAATAGCTTATGTTGCATTAACTAAGAATCTGTCTTTTTTTTTTTTTTTTTTTTTGGAACCTTGTGCTGCCATGAGTTGGACACACAGAGACATTTCTCAGAATGAGTTGTTTATAGAACAACTCCTATCTCTAAGTGTGGTGTAGTCAAAATAAAACCTTCCAAACAACCCTTTCAACTTCCACTGTCATCACCTGACAACATTGCTTTTTTGAAAGGGTTTTTGTTTTAGTAGCTGCTTGAGATGAAAGAAGCATAGTCATATTAACAGATAAAACTCCTGTGATAAATCTCTCTTGCCATTTGGGCAAGAAGGAGTGCTTTTCTTCCCAAGATTTTATTGATTGTTTGTGAACTCATTGATAAAACAGACTGTGTGCCTTGCTGCAAAATGTTGCCAGCTCTACATGCCGTCTGGTTTAACAATGAATCCAATATTAAATGTCCTATTTATGACAGGAGCCTTATGAAAAGCCATGCTTTTAAAATAACAAATGGTCCTTTGCACATCATTTTAGTGTGGAGATGTTGTTCACAGGAAACAAGAATTAGAGTTGCAATGCTGCTTACTTTTTAGATCTAGCAAGCATATTTTGTAAATTCATTAGTGGGAAGTCAAAAAAGAAAATGAAATTAAGCCTGAAATCATGATGAAAAGGCAATCCAGGTTACACAGTCCTGCCTGGAAAGAGAATTATTTATTCTTTTATCTGATAACAAAGACAGAGAAAATAAAAATCTGAACCATCATTAAGATTCTAGCTGGAATTAATCAGTAGGATTCCAAACATTCCAAGTATCACCTCGTACTAGTGAGGCTTAGCTATGTGCACTGGAGTACAGCTAATCTGGAAATATCAGCTAAATTCAGAGTTCCCCACAGTTGGGAGCAGGAAAGCGCAGTGAGTTGTGATCAGCATTTGTCCTCATGTTTGCTGTGAGTGATGGAGGCAAGTCAGCGTAAGCACACACTTGCAGATAATCACTTACCTGACAGGGCTTTGGATGATGAAAAGACTTTCCTCTGTCTCCAGAGAGCACGATGCTTATTTCAGACGTTTCCTGGAAGACAAAGGGATAGAATAAGAGCCTTTAGATTACACTGGGATGACAGAGATCTTCTAATAAAAATGTAAAGGTCAAAAGGCTCCATCCTTCTCTGGTGTAAAACAGCAAAACTTCAGCTCTGACATCCACTTACAGCTGCTGAGGATCTTGATTATCAAGGTAGTGTCTGTGTCTTTTTTGCTTTGTTTGTCAGGCAGCACAATGCCATGCAGAAGCACAGTAAGGTTCCAGATATAAGTGTTTGCTGTTAACAAACCAAGTACAGTACTCAAGGCATAATTAGTAGGCTTTTTTCTAGAAGTTCACAGAAAAAAAATAACAAAACACCAGCAACCCTCAAGCTCTACAATAGCAGCAAGGATCCCTGTTTGGTTTGCAGAACATTTAGAGGGCACTAACAGATAGATCATAGCTCACATACTTGTCTTTTAGTAGTTTAGATCATCATCAGTCTAAGGATGGGTGCAGGGGGTACTTGAAGGAATGGAATGTGAATGACATATCTAGAAGAAATAAGATATTATTCTTGTTGCTATCTTATTTGATAGTTTTTGATAATCCATTGCATATGTAACCAAGTGAATTACACTTCTCTCAATATGTACTTTCGTAATTTAGGTGGATACAAAGCCTCCCTGTTTGTGTTTTATTTAGTTTTTTTGATTTATTTATCAAATGGTTGTAATGGAGACCACGATTAAAGAGAAAAGAGAACAAAAAGTAATAATTAAACAAAAAACAACAAACCATCACCAAAACTGTGGACTTTCAATATTTTTATGTGCCATTTAAATGTATTTTATTAAATCCCAGCATGATCCTTTCTTGCTGAATAATCAGAATTCATTCTGAAATGGACAGAAAGTCAATTGTTTTTGCTTAAACCTGTCTCCAGCTGAATTTATGTTGATTGGTACGTGACAAAAGGACAAAAGGGTGATTTTCCCTTTGCTTTCATTATTATGAACCCAAAACTTGCCTTATTACGGTGTTCTACTGTTGTTTCAAAGTGCGGTTTCTTTTAATGTATTATTATTTGAAGGATGTAACAAATTAATTGTTCATTAACTGCACATGATTGAAGATCATTATTCCTACTTTCATTACAAGCATGTCTGATTAGTGCAGGGCTTTTTGTGTTGGCCTTCCTGCCACCATGTGCCCTCTCCAGCAGCTTGGAATTCATGGACAGACTAAAATTGCTGATCATATCAGTCCTGTGCTACCATCCTCACAGTGCCTCTGTTTGACAATAGCCAGTTGCCATGGAAATAATTGTGGTGTCACAAATTCAGTGTTATGATTTCATTGGACGATCATGTAAAGTGGAAGAAAAGGTTTGCATGTGTAGCTAACACAAACAGCAATGGAAAAAATAAAAACATATCCGAGAGGACAACACCATCTGCTAACTGCCTGTAAGGTTTTTCTGAGTAGTCCTTCAGGTAGATTTTTCAGGTCAGATCCCTTTTCTTCAATATTTCTGTTGATGGGAACTCTTTGCTCTCTGCCACATTTTCTATTAATCTGTGGGCAGTCAGATATTCAGTGAAGTGACAGCAGCATTCCCCAACAGCAGGTATCTAGGGCTAGACAAAGTGGACCAGACAGCACCTCATTTGTATTCTGCCCCACTTACGGCTGAGCCTCTGCCTTCATGAGGCACTGGTACACAGCCATGGCCCTTCTGTCAATCAACACATGCTAAAAAGTCATGTGCAGCAGACATGCAGGAAGGTGACAAGGTGTTTTTCTGCCAGCCACTGCACCTGGCGCTACTTGTTGGATCAGAGACATTTCATCTCTTTGTCTCTTTGTCCTTTTTTTATTAGATTTATTGGAACACTTTTCATTTGAGCTATATTCATGGGTAAACTCTGCATGGACATTGGTTATTGTGTATGGAAAAACTTCTCATCTACAAAGAGACATAAAACACCTGTTAATGTTGTATATATCTCTTTCTGACAATCTCCATGTTCTGCACTTAAACTTTATCCATGTTTAAGGTTTTTTACCCAGCTTGTACATATTAAGTTTCTGAGGGCATTTTTTGAGGTTTAGCTCTTTAACTGTGATAGGGTAACCAGAAGTCCCAGTTTATCTGGGGAAGAAGAAGAGTACTAGAATTTATACATCTGTTTCAAAACCTGAAAATTTACTTTTAGCCCAGATTTTAGTATGGAGAAACAGGGCTTCCCTTGTTTTCACCCTTTGAGATCATGAATAAACAATTCCTGGAAAGTTTCGATATACGTAAACTTCAACTCACTTCTGGGCTCTGATATAGCTCAACATATTGCTGTTGCACTTGCCTGGTTGCAGTTGGGGCTATCCCAATTTCCTGATGATGAATATTTCCTTCCTGAGCCTGTCCTGATAGAATATTTGAAGTTGAGTAAAGGCCATAAACTCGTATGAAGGCGTAAAGGCATGAAATATATAGTATTTACAGTACACATATTATAGATTACTACTCAGGAAGTCTATTAAGGAATATGAAATAGGTCTCCCCACTCTTTATTTAATCATCTGTAGAAGGAGGGTATTGATATCTCCCTACCTCACAGGCACATTTTGAGGGTAAATACATTCATGGCTACAAGATACTCACTCTGGTGTCCTGGGACAGCAGAGTAACCAGATAGCATTCAGAGGGTAAGAAATTTCTTTCAGTTTTACTAAACTAATTAATTCCTGGTATAGTGCCATTGACTCTAAAGCAGCAAATGTTGTTGTTGAATTTTAACAGTTTCAAAACAAGGCTTTGAAGGTTTTTCTTGTGCTGCCCACAATATCGCAAACCTATGGGTTTAATTGCATTTGAAATGTGTCCAGGGTGTCCTCAGCACATAGCAGCACACTCTGTTTTCTGCACGTTTGGGTCAGAGCCATTCTCTCCTGCTTTGAGGATCTGTTTGAAATAATCAACTTTCTCCTTGGGAGAATTTGCATGCAAGAATTAGTTTTCTCATGCATGGAGAGTGTTTTTAATTTCTGAGGCAAATTCAAGGAAAAAAAGAGAAATGTTTTGATTTATGCAAAGCTGAGAATGTTTTTGGAATTAATTTTTAAATCTAGCTACAACCAGCTTACACCAATATAATTTGTTCTAGACCTTGTCTACACAGAAGTGTTAAACTAGTTTTGAAAAAAGTGAGTAAGTGACGTTAGGATTCTAATCCCAGAACTAATCTTGGGCATAATCACAAGAAAATTGGTAAGGGATACATAAAGATTTACTGAGTAGTAGCACAAGCAATGTAAATAAAACTGGGGCAGGGCTGTGTGTAGAAAATTGTCCTTGTCAGAAGAACTAGATATTGGGCAGTTTTATGGCACTAAAAGTATGGCTGTCAAAGGTAAGTGTTGGTACAATAGCTGGGCTGTAATTCAAAACAAGATTTAGGAGTGCTGTTCAGGACAGAAATAGCTGAAAATTAGGGCCCTAGCTCTGTAAATCACATTTTCAAGGCACAGGTAGATCTCTACCTTGTATGAGAAAAAGCTGAATTCTTCCCAGCAGGAAACCCAAACACCACACACTGATTTAGAAAATGATAAACAAAATTCTGTTGAAAAGTAAACAGCTGGAACTCAAAGAAAGAAATGAAAAAAGACTGAACTCTTGATTGGCACTAATTGGGCAAGGGAAATATTTCAGAGTATCTTGTAGGATTTGGAGAAATAGTCTGAATTCTGGTGAATTGCTGTCCTGAACTCCAGGTTATAAATGATACTTTAGGTATCTGATCAGTTCAATAAGCATCTATTTCCCTGATGCTCCTCAGATATTTGATGGAGTCCTGCATGACATTCTGAAAATAAAATTATCGCTACACAAAAATCAGTGAAGTTCTGTTAAATGAATTAAAACTTACTCAGCTTGGGAAGTGACAGTTTGCCAAAACTACAGCCTTTGTAAGGAGAAGCTGTTGATTAGCTATTTTTAAATTTTGATGTTCTCTCTGCTTCTTCATGTATCTCACAATTTTTTCATTGGAAGACTTTTTTTTTGGCAGGACTTTTGATTGCTGCTGTTCAGAAAAGTAGGGGAAACATTATTACAATAAAAATCCATGTAAGTATAAAAATTATCCAAGCTTTGAAGGTCTTTTATGCATGCAGTTTTCTCTTTCCTTTTTTTTTTTTTTTTTTTTTTTTTCTCTTCACCCTCATGAATTCGAAATTTCAGGCTCTTGGTCTATTTCAGGGAAGGAAGGAAAAACCTTAAATCCTGAAGATTTTGCAATATGGAAAAATCATTTGCCATCCAACTCTAATTAAAAACTTTCTCTAATTAAATCTTACTTAATTGACAAATCTCAAAAGAAAATAATAATGAATCAGGATACTATGGAGCTAGTCCTAATGCAATCTGTTCCTGACCAAATGCTATACAGCATCCTTATCTGTAGTGTTGAGAACAGTCACTGCTAGTAAAATTTGCAGATGACATGTATGGGTGGTATAGTAAATACTGAGGATGATTAATTTCTGTGACCTAATTTGGCAATTTCTTGAGCAGTTCTTTTAATATGAAACACATGAAAAGACACACCTTTAGGAAAGAAGGAGGTAGGCCAAGAATGCAAGCTGTGGGGCAGGACTTGAGATACTGAAATCCTCAAAGCAGATGTGGTAGCAAAGCAGCTCAACATGAACTCTGTGTGATGCTGCAGCCAACAGGGCAAAACAGCTTTGGTGTGTGCATAAAAACAGAAAATCAAACAAGCACGTGACATTCGTATTCCCCTGTAGAGATATTACAAGGCAGTGGCTGGATCTTGTGTCTAAACTACAAGGAAAAATCTTGTCAAACCATGTGATTGAGAGAGGAGCCACGAAGATGGCACTAGTTATAATGAAAGACCGAGGTGTTTCAGGAATTTGCTAATCTTCCACCCAAGAGCTGCCAAGCTGATTATTGATATAACTACAAAACTAAGGATACCAGGCTGTAGCTGGTTCTTAGTCCACCAGAAATGGGTGTGATCAGATTTCACTTTTGGAACCTGAAGTCAAAAAGTCTGGGGTAGGGAAAAGAAAATTAACACTGAATTCAAACAAGAATGGCACTGCTATTTCTTGGAGTGTAGTGGCTTCTCTAGCTTCTAAAGTCTTCTACCCTACTCCATGTGTTTGCTAAAATGCATGCCTAGATGCAGAGAGATTCACACAAATATTAATGTGATGTCTAAGCAATTTTTAGACGTGATTTCAAACCACAATAAAACTACTATAGGATGTCCGTGGCTCAGGCAGGATGGAATCCATCAGGGATCTTCCCCTGCCCCTTTTACTCCTCTGTAATTTTTTCTCCCTCCTTTGTGTCATCAGTACTGATTGGTTGGTTGCAGGATGAGGCAGGTGAGCTCACTGACCTAGATGGAAACTAACAAAAAAACAACAAAAAAGTAACCCTAGTGACTGAAATGGCATGTTCAGAGCAGCTAGCAATCTGAGACCATATGCATATTCACAGGCCCTTCTAAACTTGCTCCTTCCCTTGAAAGTTGCTGGCTGATTTTGCCCCTGACACCTCAGACAAAATGGAAAAGTTCACAGTCTGTGTCTCACTTAGGCACTAAAAGAACAGGACAACACAGTCCAGACAGCAGCTATAAGAGGATTTACTACTTTCCATTAGGCAATGTGGTGCCCAGAGAGCAACTGGACCATGAAGAGACCTGCATCCCAGAATAGTTCCTTGCTAGAGCTTTCTACCATCTCTAGACAGTGCCTTTTTTTTCTTCTTTTTCTAAAATGCAGCAATTTGTCTTTATATATTGTGTTGCTGAGGGCAGGGAGAAGAGAGAGGTCTTGCTACTTTCCTGACCTAAGAAAAGATGATATAGGCTCTGCTAAACAAGCACTTACAGAGTCAGCCAACCCAAGTGCCTGCACTTCAGGCACAAAAGTAAACCTTCAGCTCTGTAGGGAAAGTTTGTGCTAGAAAATTTAAATGAAAATGGTATTTATATAGCTAAGTTGTTTTTTGGTATTTATATAGCTAACTCTCATAAGGTTAGGTAGAAAAAATTGAAAGTTATGATATTGTTTTGAATTTTACACTACATTAGATGGTTGTAAACCAATGTGTTGATTTTGAGTGCCTATGTACTGTAGCCATGAGGGATTAGGATGAAGATGTGGAATCTGTCATTTCTAGCACAAGAACTGGGGGTATCAGGTGAGCAGGCAGGTGGCAGGTTAAAAGCAGAGATGGTATCCAAGGGTTGACATGGGGTCTAACTGACACATCTGTGTAATAAAAATCCTGAGAAGATAATTTAATACTAAAAAATCCTTTCTGGTTGAGGAAGCCCCTAAGCAGCAAACTGCTGGATGTTAGAGGAATACTAACATATTCCCAAGACATACTAGGCGAAAACCATATGTTTGCCTCATTTCTGTGCTCTTTTTTAGGCATCCCCTACTACCCACTGCCAGAAACAGAACACTGATCTTGGTGAAACTTCACTCTGACTCACTCTTAAGCTCTGGTAAAAAACTATTCCCTGATGGCAGGAATTTATCATTTGAGAAGAAGGTTCTTGATATCAGACTATCGTTTCTGACTATCATCTTTAATTTGACATTCCTTCACAGTTGGTTTGCAACCAGCCACAGCTGTTCAAAATCCTCCCATTCTACTACAGATTCCTTGCAACTATTGAAGCTAAAAAGCTTCCAAAATTATACATGGAATTTACTACAAGGATTTTCTTCCCAAGGGAGTGGCTCTAACTTATTGGCTAGATTTTTCTAGACCTTGTTGCGCCCTGCAGTTTGCCTTATGAGTTCAGCGCTCCTATCACATGACAGTATTGCACAACTGAACTGGAAAGAGAAAAATACTGGCTCATTCATGTGGTCTGGAATTAAATCCATCAGTGTTATTCAAAGTGATAAGTAGAGCTTACACGTACAGTAAATCAGCCAGCACAGCATGATAAATTATGCTTTCCTCTCTGCCAAAGGATTTTTGAATAACCATTGAAATATTTTTCTGTGGTCAAACTCTGGATATGCAAAATAGATATGCAGGCTAAAAACACTCCTTGCCTTATACCCTGAGTTAAGTGACAGTGTGGTTTTAGATGCATTAAGGGCTTTGTCTGCTCGGAATCTCTTCTTGTAAAGTAAGGTATTTCAAAACAACTTGAAAGCCTAGATCTCCTTATTCAAGGGATGCATAAAACTAAACAACATAAAACTAAACAACATAAAACAAAACACCCCACATCAAAACCAAACTGGCATTTCTGGAATGGGAGTATCTGCAAAGAGACACATTCTTATAGGAGAGCTATTCTGGTCAAATTTCCCATGCAGACAGACCTTTAATTAATTCACTGTAAAACCATGTGTGGAAACTCTCATTCTGACTGAAGCTCAAATTATAGCAGTTTAATTGGTTTCCTTAAATTGACAGGTGTAAATGATATAACTAATTTTAATTTGGATACTAGAATATTTCAACATTTCAGCTTTCTTGGCTTTAGCATAAATTTTTGGGGCTTGTCTATGTTTGCAGTTATCCAGGTTTAATTTGAGATTTCAACATATTTAGACAAATCCGTGCTGGATGTTATGCAGCAAGCTCATATTCTCCTCTTCCCAAGTATCCCCTGATTATAGCTACATTTAAACTAAAGAAGAAAAAGGTATACTTTCGACAAAAAGAAAGAATGTCCATGAAGGCATCTGCAGTACTTTAAATCGGGCAGTGCAAGTCTGTATGTAGACTCACACTTGTTCATCTTTTATCTGTAGATGAGATGGAGGTCTTTGGATACATGAAGGTCTAAGCACAGCTGTCTGTCTTTGCTTGGATTTAAGTGATACATATTCAAAAATTATGTTCCATCATGTGTACTGTAGGACAGGCGTGGTTATCTGGGCACAGACAGCTGAGGGCAGAAACTTCAAACGTTTCTGAGTGCGCAGAATAAACAATGAGTAATTATGCATGTTGTACATCTTCCCTGAGCAGAGCAAAATTGAGATCTATGGTTAATGACAACAACATGCCAGCAGCATATAAACCTTTCCACCTGATTCTGACTGTGCTTTAGATCACTGCGCAGTGTGCCAGATGCTCTCTGTGTTACACACAGCAACTTTTTTTTTAACACAGAAATCCTAAGCTTGATGTTATTTATAGGTCATCATGGTAATTAGTGTTTTCCTGCTGAACTGTTTCAAATGTACTCTATAAAAGCCACGTAGTCAAAAGTTCGCTGTACGCCTCTGATTCCAATGCAGACATGCAGGCTCATGCTCTGAAATTCTGCTCACTCCTCCCATGTGTGAGGATTTTACAAATGAACCTTCCATCCTGATAAGAAAAAAGATACTAGCAATTACAAAAGATTTTGAATAGGGGAGTGAGGAATATAAATGAGCAGAAAGGTGCCAAGATATCAAGACTAAACCATCTGACTTGGTGATAGTTATTAAGTGAATTTTTAATGTGGTGGGTTGTTTTTCTGGTCCTTGATTGGAGTAAGATCTGTTTTTATGTTCTGTGTAGCAAAAATCCCTTTCAAAAGGTTAAGTCTGACTAAATGAAACATTATTAAAAGTGTATGCATTGTTCTTCCTTTAAGCTATTTTATCATGAATACCTATATGATCCTGTTGATAGTTAAAAAAAAATGAGAAAATGAAAAGAGACAGAAGGCAGGAAAAAAAGAACATTACTTTCTTTTCACACTCAGGTCTTTGTTTTTGGTTTTTAATGAATGCCTGCATTTCTGCGTTTGAACTCGGAAGAATGCTGGAATGTTACTTCCCAAAATGAACACAGCCTGATATGTGAAGGGCACATCTGCAAATGCTGCTGTGAATCTGAAAGGTGAAAGCCAAGTGAGAGGCATGAGGGATGAGGAATGAAGGGAAGGAGAGACAAGGCTTGCTAAGTGAAAAAAAGCACAGGCTGCTAAAAAGGTAGTGGAATGATGGGTTTCTCTAAGAAAAGTCAGTTGCATTGTTTTTATTAAAAACAGAAGGTTTTATTAAAAACAGAAGGTTTTTATTGTGGCTGTGCAGCGTCTTGGTGCAAGAACTTCTGGCCTCTTCTGCTTGCTTTCACTTAGAGCCATGCATACTGCTTCCCTTGAGAACATCTTTCAGTTCTGTATTGCAGCCAGTTCAATTAAAATCCTGCTGAATGGTATTGTTTATTTTTGAAAGTGCCACAATTATCAGCAGGAAATCACAGGAATAAGCAAGTGTCATTAATTGCTGTGATCTTGAGTCTGGTTGGTCTTGGACACAGACTGCATAACAAAGACAATGTAAGGTGTTTGAGTGTATCTTTAGCTGCTTTCTCCTTCTGTGATGTTATCGCTGACACAAGAACGTATTTTTTAAGTTTTGATTAATATAACGTCTTCGAAAACTCACATTATAGTTTGTGCTTTTCCTTTAATATTCAGATGAAAAAAAATTGGGGGGTTGTTATGTCTTACTCTCTAGTCATGTTCTTATGTTGGCAAGAGTGATTAAAATAATCAGTCTATTTCTTCTATCTTTGAGTTTCTTCATCATGGTTTCTACTCTACAAATACTTTAGTGTGCAGTTTTTCAGGGATGGATAGATAAATCAACAACTTTTAAGCAAAAGTTAGTATCAGCTTATTTAGTTAAGAAAGCATTAGATAATACCTGCAAGTTTTCAACTCGCCTGTGTTATTGTCTACAATATACTTTCAGCATTTAACACTTACTCATCCAAAGACCAGTGACAATAACTCTTAAACCATTCATTGAGTGAAATTAAATCAGGTTTTTATTCAACACCTTAAGTTTGACACTGGATAGTCTGAAAAATTCTGAGATATTGATGTACCTCTGCATATTAATACACGAAAATAAATTTCATTACATGAGCAGATTATTGTATTTTTTTGCAAGAGTGTGCTATATTCAAAGACTGCCTTCTCTCACAGCCTTGAGAGAGACATTGAGAGCCGTGACTTGAGTTCAGCTGTGTAAAAGTCAGGTGTTCGTCTAAGCACAATGTCTAACCTCCAGTTAGGTAGCTCAATACCTTACCATCTCTAGTAGATAGAAAGCAAGTAACTCTACCAAAATTGATACATACCCTGCTATCCTAAGAAATCAGTAGGATGTACAAAACCGTCTATTACCATCTAAGTTATTGCTAATAATTAATTCCAATGCTGACACAAAATGGATAGCAATGAAAACAATAAAACAATTGTTTGAGTCCCCGTCTCAATGTAGAATATTGGTGAGTTTTGAGGTCTGAGGATGAAAGAATAGAAGATGAAATCTACTTCTACTACTGCTTGCATAGACTTTCATTATCTTAGATGTAGTAAATAATCTTTAAGTTTGAATTGAGCAACGCTTTTTTTTCTTCAGATGTTAGTGATATGTGGTTGATTCACAACAATATCGGTTCCAATTTTCCCTCAGCTTTTGAAAAAAAAAAAAAGAATTACTTTCTTTCTGATTAAGTTGTTTTAATATTGGAGAGACCGTTTCTACAGCTGTTCTTGGTTGCTTATTTAAAATTGGCTTTTTCCAGAAATGGATACCTAGTTTCTAAAATACAGTCCTTCCTCCTCCACTCTCACCCTGGTTTCTGATGCTGCCTTCATCTAAAAATCTGCTATGTCACGTCCTGTGGCGAATCACAGACCAACACTTCACCATGACTGCTATTAACATAATGCCTACCAGGACTGCTAAAATCTGGAGACAGACTGTAGCAGTAGCTATTGCCTACTGTTAACACAGCTACCAACAGTCTTTTTTTTCCATAACACATGCAGCAGTGGCCTTTAGTATATTTCTGGGTTTTCCGGGTACAGAAAAGCTGTATGATCAAAATGTAACCCAGAGTTTAAATACAGTGAATGGTGAATTCAGAAAATATTTTGTACGCATTTTTTATACCATAGATATCAGCTTGTTTTCAAGGGGGATAAAGAATTGATTCAGAGAAACTGAGGGAAAAACAGTCAAGTGCTCAGTTATGGTTGATTTTTCTGATAGAGACACCTGGAACTGTAATTTCTATTGTCTCACAGCACAATAAGAATGGCACTGCCAGGACATTGTATTGAGCTTTATTGTGAAAAATGCCTGACCTTGAAATTCTTTGTCTGAGGGCTGAGCACAAAAAAAATGGCCTCCATAGGAGAGGGCAGCTCAGGTGCCTTAATGAGAAAAACACTCCCCAGGTAACAAAATCAGCTCTGGAAGTACCTAGGCAGAAAGCCTTCTTTGAGATGCAGCCCTATCCCACTGTATTCATCTGGAATCCTTCCATTTATAAGAGGTTTGTGAAAATCTTCAGCATGAAGAGAGACCTACTGAAACACAGAAGGGACCAACTAAGTGATCTGACAGAAAGCCTGCCAGAGTTCAGGAGGTGTTGGGACAACTCTCTGAGGGACATGGTGGGATCTTGGGTTGTCCTGTGCTGGGTCAGGAGTTGAACTCAAAGGTCCTGATGGGTCTCATTGACCTCAAGATATTCTATGAACTCTGCTTACAGCAGTGTATTTCTCTTTTGAGAAGCAGTATTTCTTTCTCAAAGTGAGGAAGTCCCATGTTTGCTCAAGTTTAGCAGTGATCCATGAACTGTCACTGATTTTATACTAAATACCCTGTGTTCAATAACACTTTAAATATTCTTGGTTAACATGAATTTAATTTAAATCCCTTCACAATGAAATAAGTGACGAATAAAACTAATTTATAGATTTTCTTATTTTCATCTAAAGGAGGATGTCACCTAATCCTGCAATCATTTTTACATTAAGGTGAACAAGGAAAGCAGACAGATAAAAAAGCCAAATAAATATTCCTGCATTAAGCCAGAAATGTTTCCACCTACATTTGTTAACTGTGAAAATGGCAGCTAGAAGCTACAAAATAGCTTTTACTCATCTGTATATTGTCTTTGCTGGCATCAGATATACCTCACCTCCCCTTCACATCCCAGCTTAACATTACTCACTTATGCATGCACAGCATGTGCAAGTGTGAAAAAAATAACTTGTCTTGTAGGAGCTTAAGGTGGATAAATCTTTGATGTACACTGGTAAGCTATTCTAATCTTTGCAGGCACTGTAAGAGATATCAACTCTTTAAAACTCGTTCCTCTTAGAAAGCTGAACAATTGATCTTGTGAAGATCTTAGTAAATCTAGGATTTACTGTTGGAATAAATTGATACACATCTTTTAAAAGATACTTATAATAATCAGAATGCCTCCATAATGGACATAACTGCATTATGGCATGTAAAAAGTCAGCATATTTGTCATCAAATATTTTAAAATTAATGTGCAGAATATTTCTCCTTTCTGTTTTGAATATACCATCAAGCCAATGAAAATGGAGCATGCCCTCAGTTGATGAAAACTGACAGGTTTCCAGGACTTTGTCACTAATATTTTGGAACTCTATTTGAATTTCAAATAGCCATTAATGGCGTATTCCACTTCTTATTTAAGATCTATACAGATGGAGACTTTGAAATTCTAATGCATCTTATTATCTTTTAAGTTTCTTCTGCATTTTTCTCAATTAGGCAAAAGAAACACCTTTCCTGCTAAAGTGCTTGTACAAGAATGAAGCTGAAACAGTGTGCAAGCTTTATTTTTTGATCAGTGCCACCAAAACATTATGAAAATATAATGACTGAGATTATAATTCTGATACAATTTTTTCTTCCCCAAACTAGACCAGTACATGACTTTAAGGAGTGTAATATATCATCAGAAATCGTTACCAACTGGGAAGTGAAATATGGCTTAATATGCTGTCGTCTTCAATTACTATATGCCCATGTAATGGTCTGTAACAGCATTTTTATAACAAGTGAAAGGAGCCTTTAGCCATTGTATATCAAAGCCAATGGTGTCTGTTTTGCTCAGTTGCTGTGTTTAGTACATGTAACAGGAACACAGAATGCCTGGGTAGGATCTACAGCTTTCATCCATATGGGTACGCTGCCTAGCACAATGAGGCCTTTGATTCAGAAATGGGTACAGCTATAATAGATAAGCAGTGAAAGATAATAAACAGTAGGAATTGTAATTGTTGGTGTTTGGATTATTAATGCAGAAACTGCCTCACAGATATTAATCCATTTCACTGGTATCCTCTTGTACCAATTGATCCTCTGCCATTCTTTCTTCATTAATTAGGCTAGGGTATGTAGCAAATTAGGATGAATTCCAGCTCTGCCCACATTATTTGATTGGTTCCTCCCATTCTCATTCACGGTTTTATACACTCTTGATGAGGGAGTTGGAATTCATGCATCTGGCCCAGTAGCCTGGATAAATACAGCAGCAGCCCTCAAAGGACTATTCTGAATGAGAGACAGACATTTTGGAAAAAAACCCTAAAAAACCTTAACAAAAAAAACCCTATCATGGCATAATGAGTTCAGTTTATACAGTAGCTGTATAAGCGTAAATGTCAGGGATTGTTTTTTCCCTTCTGACTTTGCTTTGCTTGTACTCACAAACCTTTCTGGCAGGATGGTTCATTTCCTAAATAATCTCAGTGGCCCAGAACCAATGGTATCCTCAACCAAATCGCACCCTGCTGGTCCCTTTCACGTCAAAACTTTGAGGCATTCTGGCTCTTTGTCATTTACAGTTTCTCCACGACACATACAGTATTATTGCCAGTCAAGCCAGACTGTATGTCTTTTGATTTCGTTTGCATTCCTGGCTTGCTCAAGCTGGTCTTATTGAGATCACTGAAGAACATCATTTCCTTATTTAAATAGGATTTGCATTTCTCAGGCTTCTTTAGCAGCCTCTTTTTTGAACATTGCTTTTGAAGATTTGCCCTGACGTTCCTACCAGGCAAGACTACAAAAGAGCATTGTGGGCTCCCAATGTTCTTCACACTCTCAGCCTGGCGGAGGGCATTATGACATGTGGGGTAAATAAAAGTTAACAGAGATAACAAGGATCTTAATACAGGGAAGCATTAAGATCTCTAGAACAGCTCTACTGTAAAATCTCAGTGGCAGTCCTGGGTTTCTGTCAAGCTAGAGCAGCTGCAGAAAATTGCTGATGATGTTCGTTCAAATTACAGTAGTGATAAGTCCAGGAAAACATACACCCAAACAGAGATCAATTTATTGTGCTTTTGGATGAGCTCTCAAAGTGCTTCGGCACCACGCTTTAAAATGTCCCCTGAATTGAGTTTCCTTTCTTTATTGGGCTGACTATATGGCTGGGCTCCAAAACACCTTGAAATCCATGCAAGTGAAACTTGACACAAAGGCTTACTTATTAGGTTAAACACACTTTCAAAATACCAGGTGCTGAGATGTAGATACATGGTCAGATTCAAACTGCTGCTTCCTCTAGCAGATCAACCCAGATAGATGTACAACAGCTGGAGTCCTGGGCCAAAACATTTCAAATTCTGCATGAATTCTGTTCATACAGAATATTGAATTTCAGGAGTTGAATCAATACAAAGAAAGTAGGTCACCCCTGTAGCTGAAAGTGATGAGAGTTCTGTGCTTAGCTCAGGTCTTGCCTAATTGCCCAAACTTGGGACTAGAACTGTGTCTGATCTATCACATATGTCGTTATCTCTTCAAGTCTTATTCTCCCGTAGAGATAATTCAGGGAATGAAGTCCACAGCTATTAGGCAATTCCTTATTTCCAGGACTACATGACCCGCTTTGATCTTGTGGGTTAGTAGGTGGTGGAAGAAGAAATGAGATATTAACTTTATAGCTTCTCAGACAACCTCAGAAATTAAACTATTGTCCTGTATTATCATATATCTCTGTAATTCCTTTGTACTTCTGAACCCCAGGTCACAAACTAGCACACTGTGAAGTGTTCAGCAATTTCCATACCATAAATCCTCCTAAGGATGAAAGATTCACTTCTGAGTATTACTGTTCAATTTCAGTAACATCAGGATTAGTTTATTTAGGTAAGCTACTAAGTATGAGGCTCTTTAACCAAAAATTAACCTCAGAGTTTTGGGGAAATCTCTGAGTAACAGCTATTTCCAGCAAAACAGGATTGCTGCCTTTTGTGGTTCTGTGCTGAAAATTCTTCCCATTACCACTTCCTTGAATAGCAGTGAACAATAATTGGAACAGATCCAAATTGCAGGCAGCATTGAGTATCAGTGATGATTTTTCTGAGACATGTTTTTAAATATGGTATTTGATTGCTAATGAAAAAGCAAGTTCTTGGTGTTTATCAGAAAATTATTTTTGTTCTATTAAAAAAAACAAAACAAAACAAAACAAAAACCAAAAACAACAAACCAGAAGAAAAAAGCTCATTTAAAAAATAAAACAATAAACCAAGGAAATTTTAAAATGATGCAAGTTTATATGCCTAAACATAGGAATATTTCAAGCTGAATACTCAGTATTTTAACAACCCAGGAGAAAAATATTGATTCAGACAATAACACTTTCAGGAATTATTTCACATTATTGAAGCAGGTATTTCTTGGGGATATTTTTATATGACAAAACAAAAAATGGGGACAAACCCAAAACAAACCAAAGCTTATAAAATATTTTAAATGCCATTCCACCAGCCCTAATCACAAGTTGCAAAAATACCACAAAAACAACTGCCCTCTGTAACTTATTCATATGTTGGAAACCCACCTAGCCCTGTAGAGAAACTAGTGCCCAAAAGACATTAAATAAAAATCTACCAGTTTACCAATTTCAGGCTGATATTATGCTTATTGTACCTGCATTTCCAAAAATAAGAGAGTCATGCACCTTCTTCTTTAAAAGGGCACATGGAGATCGTTAATGAAAAGCTGCTGAGAATCTAAAGCGGTTAAAGGCAACTGTGACTAGAGGAAACCAATTTGTATCCATTGGTTTCACAGCAGGCTGTCATCTCTCTGCCTCTATTCATTTGCTTGTTTTCTGGTTCAGTAAAAAACTCTGTTCTACTATTATGATATAATGGCATGGTAATCTTTATCAACCCACTAGATTTTTCTGGAATATGTTTAGCAAAATTAAATGTATAGGGGCTGGCAGCATACTCCTTAATTAAGATTCCCCACACATGCGGGCGGGAGCATGTTTGGAATCCAAACCCATTCATGCTTCTTACAAACAAGGCTCTGGTTGGAGGGAGGAAGCTGATAATGCCTCCTAACAGCTCACTACTAATAATAATAATAATAAAAAAATCACAGCTGTAAGCATTTTAAAAGATATTTGCCTTCTCAGATATGTCAGTGACTCCCAGAACGAAAGTGAAGAGTCATGATCCTACAATTGCATTGTCTGGAGTGAATTGGGGGTTACTCAAAGTCAAGAATTCAGGCTGCAGTAGGAAGTGTTGAGGGTTGTGGCTGGACTGCTTCTCAGAGTAGTTCTCATATCACGTACAAGGAAATTCACTTCTGGAAGAGGGTTCTCAAGGACACACAGTCCCAAGTCTGGAAATGCCAACACCAGTGGATTTCCCAGGGAAAATGCACTGTTTTCCAGAGTTTAAACAAAGATGACAAAAGGGTACTCTAAGTAACACAGGTGGTGCAGTTTCTACTTTCTCTTTCTTTCACTCAGGATTAACACCATACCAGGACAAAAAGGAGAAAAATTTAAAAGGAGCAGAATTAAAAACATTACAACTGCCTAGCAAAAGTAAGTGTAGTGGGAATATCTATGACAAACTGTCATGAGGACACTTTACATGAGGTCGAAAACAGTAGAAAAAAAACCCTTCTATCTCCTTAACCCTTATTCTCTGACACAGCAAAGCCAACATTTTTCCATGAGAACTTTCCATTTGTGTTTGAGAGCATTAATCTAGATTAGTCTCTACTGGATGTTTTTTGGTATTTTTTACTGGGTTTAGTATTCTTACAGAAAAAAAGGGAGATGTGTTCAGTTATGAACAAGGTTCTGACTCTCACATTGCTGGCTGTTTCAGGGATTTCAGCTCCCATTCCCCTTCTTTCCCAGGGAAGGGCATTAGCTGCTCAGGCAGAAATATATAAAGAAGTTTTTCTCACACTGGTTCATAGCCTTCCTAAACTGGCAGTCTAGGTCTGAGGAAGAAAGAGAGTTAACAACCCTATTAAAACTTCCCTAATATTTTTAATCTGTACATGAAAGCCTATTAGCTTGTGAGAACATTTTATCGTGCCTTGCCCATGTCTCCAGAAATAGTTGTTTGTAAAATCAAACAGATCACTTTGGCTGATTGCACAGTAAATCAGTGGCACAGCATTACTTACATACCATTCATTGCATGCTTTAAAATGTCAACCTTATTTTCTCTACGAGAAAAACAGCACAATAGTCTCCAAAAATGTCAAGTTTGTCTTGGTTTTCATCCCTCTGAATTCACACTGAATGGACAAACAACCTGGTCATGCACAAACTCCTCCCTTGGAATGTCCTGAAAGTGTCAGCAGCTTTCCCAGAAATAATGTTAAAAGCTTAATGATGCTATTGATCTACTTGGAAAATGCCAAAAGCCATAAAAATTAATTAAAAAAACCCCAACCCTAGTCACATTCCATGACGTCTAAAAGAAGGGAAAATAAAATCTACTTATTATTCCATATCAGCCATACAAACACCCAATAGATGTTTGAAGCTTTATATCAATCTCTGTTTCCTTTAGTGTTTTGAATGACATGGACTTGTTGTTGGAAAGCCAATATAAAATCTCTGAAGCTCACGGGTCCATTTAAGTCAGTTTTTACAGCAGTGAATATCAACAAAGGAATTTTCAACCCGTGAAAACAACCAGAAAAAAACCCCACCAAAATTGAAAACCTAAGTAGGTTCCTACTGTATTGACAACATTACAAATGTCTTTTTTTTCTTACTATAATTCAATTTACAACTGGCCTTAGGGAGAAAATCAACATGCCCAAATTACATCTGGCAAGTCTGAAAAAAAAAATTTAAAAACATTCTCTGGATAGATACCAACCCATTCATAGTACAAAAAGAGAAAATAGTCAAAGAAACAGATGCTGAAACAGTAAATATCTTCAGGGAGACACCATAGCTTGTACTCTGGCCTTTGGTCACTCAGGCCAGATCCTGAAGAAAAGTTTTGGAGTCTTTCCCTTCTAGATAAGATTCCAGCTAAAGGACCCTGAACCACACTCCAGAGAAGAATCCACCCAGAGCTTATCAGAAAAGCAATGCCTTTCCCTTCCTGGTATGATATCACAGTTTCAATACCAGCAATGATAATTTATCCCTGAACAACTTGACATTTTGTGTTTGTAAAACCACCTGGGTTGAGGGTCACTGTACACTGAGCCACAAGGGGAAACTAACAGGAGCGCTGTTCCATGCCATGGGCAACAGGAGAATCTGCACCAGGAAAAACAGTTCCTCTGTCCTCTCCAAACTGAGAACTGATATCTTCCCCTTTAGTCTTTACCTGGATGCTTGCACTGACACCTTTTCTTTGTTAATACACTTTCATCTGAAAATGAACATCACATTAGAAAATAACTAAGCATTTATTCCAGATACAACTCATTCTCTGTAAAAAGAAAACCGGAAACCTTAACCCATGTTTTTCTCTCCCATTTCTTCTGAGTGTTGGGAGAACTGCTCTGACTCCACTCTCTAACAGCTCTTCAATTTTTTGTCTCCTTCATTTACCTTCTAGTCAGTAAATCTATTATTGGTAAAATGCATTGGTCTGGGCTAAGCTTGTTCCTGTTATCAACATTTCTCCTGTTCTAAAAAGGATTTAAATGGTGACTAATAGCATTTGTCTTAATCATTTTTGCAATTAACTGTGCAAACCTATCTAGTTGAAAGATATGGAAATAATTAAAGTGGACATTTACATTCTTTTTCATTTTTCTTCTTTTCTTCTTTCCTGTTATCTTTTGCAAGACATTCCAAGGCTACAAATACTCTTTTTCCTGAAAAAAGTCACAGGAAAAAAAAGCATCTACAGTAAGTACATTGGGACAATTGTACAGGAGGCTAGAAGCCTCTCTTTGGTTAAGCTACAACACCTTGGTGCAATCCAGGGCATCTTTATTAGGCCCAATCTTTACTGTAAATTGGAATACAATCCAAAGTCTCTCATATAGTCAATTATTAATCACTACTAAAGTTTGTTTTTCATTTGTTTGCATTGCCTAAGTGTCTGAGTCACAGGCCAGGATCTTACTCCACTACAATCTGTGCGGACATGCAGATTTAGGCCTATGCCTTTGGATGCCTGCCAAATGGTTGCCACTGCCTATAACTTAGAAAGTTAATGGTTTTGCAAGAATAATGGAAATACTTTTTACAGTTCAATCAGCCAGATCCCTCTTGCCTCTTGAACTCCACAACCTACATGAGAGTGAAGGTAAAAGGCTGACTGGAGTGCACCTGGGCCACCAGGTTGGCTGAGAAGACTGTGAGGGTGAGAAGAACACCATCATGAGCCAGGCTGCCCGGGGGGAACGAGAACCCCCTGAGTCTGAGAGGCCTTGGTTTCATCTTTTGCCACTGTGCAGCTGCAATGTCACCAAAGGCGGTCGTTTCTCTTCACATAAGGCACTGGATGGCAACCTGGCTGATGCCTAAAGCTGGATCAGCTGCAGGATAATTTGGGTGGGTGGATAATTTCGTGGGTGTGTACTCAGTGCAGTTAGGGCCCCTGACAACTCCCTCCCAGAGGTTTCCCCGCTCTGCCAAGGGAAAAAATCGCTCTGCAGCAAGGGGTTCAGGGAGTGAGACTGATTTGAACTCATCCAGGCAGAAGTCTAGTCTACCCTTATCTCTACTTATTATGGAAAGAAGCCTAGGGAGATTAACTTCACTGACTAAACTTAGCCTTTGTGTATCTCTTCCTAAAGCTTTACAATGCAGGTTAGCTTAAGCTAATGGATATTTTTCCTCTCTATTAACTGTGACACTTACAGAATTAATGGTTCCTCCTCTCCCATACACTTTTGCTACAGTCCCTTCCAGGAGGAAAAACTGTGTCTGGGAGCACATTGCTGGTCAAAAAGGGGTTTGATTTCTCACCACATAAACACACATGTTGAAGGAGATGTCTCCACACATTTTGCTTTTGGGAGTGGACATATTAAATAAAAAAAAGGAAATTTTTAAAAAACCTTCTCCAGCCTCGCTTCTGCAGGTGTGAAAGTCTTCACATGCTTAGCGAGGACAGCCGTACTGTTTATCTCCTTGATGTTAATTTTTACAAATATGTCTAAAATCAAACAAACAACAACAACAACAAAAAACCCTAGAAAATCTCCTTTTTGTCCTATTAGAAAAGCTCATCCTCTCAGTCCAATCAATGTCGGCAGCAAATCCATAAAAAATGGCAATATATAAAACATGTCATAGATTTGGCTCCAAGAGTTTAATTAATTTAGTCCATTTGGGAGTAGATGACAAGGCTTTTCCTTCAGAAACCTTCATTGATTCCTTTTAAATAGTGCTGACACAAGTGGCAGTAACTCAAATTAATGACAGACAAAGTTCTACTTTGGGTCGAGATTCCTTAAACAGTTCAGACTATAATCAGTATTAATACACCCAGATGTAACACTTGTGTTATATATATAAACAGAATTGAGAAGGGGTTTTTTAGTAAGAAATTAAAATAATGAGGGAGAGCTTCCATTCTTTCCATCCACTTCTCTTAATGTTCATATGATCAATTGTCTGACTCGTTCTCTGTCTAATATAAGAAAACCTGAAAACTTCCCCAAAGATGCTGAAGAGGAATCTGTGAAGAGGAGATCAAAACTCGGAGGATACACAAATAGCCTAAATTATTTATTGGAAACTGCTCCATGCCTGGAATTCAGAAGTATAAATTATTTCAGAGAAAATAAGAATCTTACTTCCTTTGATTATGATGATAATTAACGGTTATTTGCACTGTGGTAACAAATTGAGTTTATTTGTGTGCACACACAAAAAAAGGTTTTGCCCAAATCTAAAGCCTCTGCTCGTAAGTATACCAAATTAATTTCTTTGTTGACACAGAATTATTTCATTCACCTACCAAGGATGAAAATGTAAACAACTCCTCTGATGTAGTCTGGTACAAAATATTAGCAGGTGGGAGAAAGCTCAACTTCACTCTACCTGGTTTGATACTCCTATTAATCACCAGTAATTAAGTAGTGCCTAAGCCTGATGCTTCTGCCCAAACTGACAGAAGTAAACACTTCAGCAGCTTTGACACATAACTGACTACCCAATTAAGCTTCAGAGGGGATTGTCCATGGAGATGAACAGGACACGTGCTCTCTTTCTTGCAGGTCCGATATGCAGATGCAGGAAGAGCATGGCTGAGGAGGTACCACCTCATGGAAATCAACTGCAACTGATTTGGAAGAGACATGAAAAACCTACTTTATAGTTTTAAGGATAGTTTTATAAATATACTTCTTAACAAAAGTACAGTATATTCGTTATTTGATGTTTTTTAAAAGCCTGAAGAAACTGTCAGGAGCTGAGCTTGAGCTGGTAGAGAAAACAGAGTGACTGACCTCTCAAGGTCTCTGAAATACTATTTCTGATTCACAAACAGAGAAATATGAATTCTGCCTGTGGAAGGAAAGCTTAAATTGTGAAGAAATTTACATGGGAGGGAAAGGATTTAAAGCTTTGCAGAAGGATTAAAGTTTGATATGAGCTCCAACATAAAAGTAGTACTGTTAAGTGAAAACCTTTATGCAGTTAAACAGCACCCTCATCCTTCAGACAAATACTGTTAGTAGATAAGAGACACGGACTTCCAGATCAGAGCAAAGGTCACTTTCATGGTGAGTTTAAACGAAGATTTAGACTAGCCTTTGGATTTTCACTTGTTATTGTACCCTCCTGCTTCTCCATTTCACGGGGGATAATTTTTTTACAAGACTATTGCATTAAGAAAACATGCTTGAAAAGGTGAAGGTAGCCCAGCGATAGTGCACAGAGCAATAGGAGGCACTTAGAATTTGAAGTGAGTCAAAGGAATCTGAGCTGTGCACCAAGGAGAATAACGTATCACTGAGATAAATTCCCTTGTTCACTCCAGGTAGCACAATCATCCTTCATTACACTCTCCAGCCCAAGTTTGCAAAATGAGTAGCAATTCCAGTTGTCTGCATTTCTGTCACTTTGGTCTGACCTAGATTCCAAGGAGTAAGGAGGGGGAGTGAAGAGAGAATATCCCGACCTTAGAGTAAACCTCCTGGGATCAAACTTTTGAAAGTCTGGTACAGAGCTATTTTGGGTTCAACAAACATAAAGCTGACACAGTAAAGAATGCTGCCACCAGGTAATTAAAGTTATATCTTTTTTAGCTGGCCTAAAAAGTCAGTCTCAGACTGACTTCATCTATTGTGGAAGAAAAATAAAACCAAAGTCTATGCAAGAATAGATGACCCTGCAGGTTACCTCAAGTGAGCCACACCAGGACCTGAGGCAACAGCACAAGTGAAAATAAGTTGTGTACCTAACACTTGTGTCGCCTTTGTCTTCCCAGTTGGAATTACTTTTTTTTTTTCCTCATTTGTTAACTCCTTTATAGCCATGTTTATTGGGGAAGCCTTCAACATGACACTGGAGCAAGGCTAAGTCGCATCCATAATAAGATACTTTTCTCTGTGAGGCTCTTGTCAGATAAATCTTGTCCCTAGCTCAAAACTGTAAAAGATGGGTCTGTCTGATTGTTGACACAATTCAAAATGCAGACTGGTCCTCAAATTATGCTAGAGCTTTAAGGCTTTCCACAGAAGATCCATAGCATAATCTGAATATTCAAGTACTGGTAAACCTCTCTTGAATCTTTGCTGCATAGGAAATGTTAGGATCAGGGAATGTAGCCAACAATTCCAGCCACCTCACACTCTCTTACAAGGCTGCAGCAAGTCGTGAGAATTCATGAGGAGAATTGTTTAAAAAAAGTACTCTCTCTCATGTGAAAATTTTTCTTGTTCATCACCTGTCTTTGCCCCCCCCCACCCCCAATCTTTAAATATTTGCTTCCCCTTGCCAGAAATATAGATGATTCTCAGAGATCTATGACATTTCTTTCAAAAAAACCCACTGATTTTTGCCAGGACAATCCATGATTTTGCTCCTTAAAAAAACAACCAAAAGTAAACCAAACCATTGTATTGGAATATGAATTTTCTGAATTAAATTGGTTTGGTTATGGTAAACAGGGAAGAACACAACTGAGGCTGACTCTTCCCTTCCCATTCTTTATTTACTGCCTGGATTTGAGAACTTCACATTCTCCCGTACTTCTTTGAAAGAAGGGATAAAAATAGCCCTAATGAGCTGCTCTGTAACTACAAACAGCAAGTATTTCAGTCAGAAAGAAATGTCACTGTTAAGCTTTCAGTGGCTGTTATATATAACAGCAATTTAAAGCATATAGTGTAAAAATGATGAAAGCTACATTGACAGGGGTGCTTTTAAATCTGTAAGATTCATGGAAATATAAAATAAATATTTAGCATGTTGATTTTACATGTAGGAAAGAGTCAAATGCACACCACTACCAACACCCACCCTCCTTCCCCCACTACTGTCTTCAAGGCAGTGAAAGATACTTCAATGTTGTATGTATTCTGTTTTTCCTTTGTGCTTAGAGTCAGTCATATGCATCATTTAAGAATAAATAAAAAAAAACCCTGGCACATCATTGAGCGGCATAGATGAGTTCAAAAAGAATTGAAAACCTGTTCTCGTCACCAGGTACATTTTGTAAATAGAGATGGTTTCAAATATTAAATAATGCTGGAGACAAGGGAGGAAATATTCCCTGTGAATAGGTAAGGAGTTGGTTAATTGAAGGTTGTCCTATTGTTCTACCACTGTATTTCAAAACACACCTGCAAGGACTTTCTTCTTCTTTTAATTCACAGACACGACCACTGAGGGAGGGGAGGAAGAGGAATGAGAGAAAGAAAAGGAAGTAAAATGAAGGGAAGGGAGAGGAGATGAGAATGAGAAGAATCTTGGGTTTTTTCCTCCTAATCCAAAAAAGAGTTAATCAAAGTAAAACGTGTGTTGCAACATTGGGGGCTGGGGAGGAGGGGAAACAAGCTTAAGAGATTAAGTGCATAAATGGAATGGAATTTAGTCACATGCCATTACAGTCAGTAATAGAGATTTTTTTTTCCTCCCCCAAACAAATATCACAAATAGAACCAAACAGTAAGGGATAATTTGGGGTAGTAGTTCTGAAGTCCTCTATTCAATGTCAAGAGAATGCATGAACAGTGATGCATGCTATCTGGCTGAGAAAAGGGAATTCTAAAGTAGGCTCCGTTCTTCATGGCCAGACAATTTCTTTTTTGTGTTCTGCCAGAACTCTAATTGTAAAGCCCCTTTCAATTGCACCAATCAGCCATGTCTTTCAAGTTGGCTCCCCCCATTCTATTATTCAGCTGACAAGCTGTTATAAAAAGAGAGATTTTTCCACATAGGCAGAAGCTATATGAAGATAAGTGATGCCAGCTACATTTAAATTTAAAAAACAGATTCTTTCATAAAATTTTAGGTTGCTGTCATTCACTTCTTATTTTATCAGCTGGCAACTGGAAACACTTTCTCCCCTTAAACAATAATAAAAGGAGATAAGCTAGTGAAATACCTCTGAGTAGGAGTACAGACAAAACAGTGTTGTAAGAAAAAGAGAGATTTTAACCAGCCCAGAATAAAAGGACTGTAGAATATTTCACACCATGGGAAAAAGTGACTGCTTAATCCTGGAGAAAAAGATATCACATGTTTTCCTGATTGATAAAAAGCTGAGGTTTCTGAGACTGATATTCTAGCCAAATAATGGCCACATAATCCACATCTGAAAAAAAAGATGGAGGGAAAAAAACCGCTGGGTGTGACATATTTATTTTGGTTGAGTGAAGTCATATCGTACACTTGTTACAAAGGTGTCTGAATTTTCTAAAGCCAGATTCTTCTCTTATTCCAGGTCAGTAAATGACCTATTTGATTTCAATGGTTTTGTTTTAGATAGGCTCCAGCAAAGAGAAAAAAAAAGGAAGCAGAAGCTGCCAGCATGAATTACAACTCTGTGTGTGCAATATTCTTGCATAGGGTGTCTCTGGATTATGGACTGTCCAGAGATGTTTGCCTGACAGAACTCCATGAGAATAAAAAAGGAAGATTAGGGTAGGTATCATCTCCTGATTTCAAAATTTCAAGGTAAGATCTGATGTTTCAGACAGCCTCTAGATATTCAAAAATATGAGATTGGCCATTCTGCTGACTTGAGAGAAAACACGCTGGGTTTTTTACATTAGTTTAATGGAGAAGAAAGGAAGTTAAACAGGAGTGACTGAAGATATTCCATAAATAAGAAGAAGCAGCAGGGTACATTGGAAAGTGTTTTCAGGAACAGAATTAATAAAATAGAAGGAAATGGGACTGTTGGACTTTTGCATGAGAAACATGAAATGTATTGAGAGAAGAAAAAAGATCTTCTCTGATCTGGAAAGGTACCAGAATTCAGGCAGAACATTAGGAGAGACACATTCTATACAGTCAAGTTTCCATTAAGCTATTGCTGGCATATGACCAGTCATAGTATGCAGATCAAAGGAGTAGAGACAATTGGGGAGTGATAAGGTATCATGGAAATCAAGAGAATGAATGAAAAAAAATTAATAATAGATAGCAAGTTATGAAGGAGTTGATGAAGGCCATACCCCATAAAAGTATTTAGACAGGAGAAATGTCCACAAAATTTTAACAAAAATCAGGGAAACAGGGGAGGCAGATAAATTAAACAGATTTGAGGAAGTTGGGCTTTCAGTATACTGGAAAAATAGTTCAGTCATAATATTCCCCAAACAAAATGTACTTTTTTCTACCAAAAACATGTAATACCAGTATGCACTCCATCAAAGAAAAGACTAAGCCAGACAAAACCCTTAAAAATCCAAATGGAGCAAAAGAAATGGTTTACATTCTTGCCTTTACGGAGTTAGTTTGCTGAATGATGGTGAAGCCAAAGAGAAATGAATGTTTAATCCAAGACTATAAAGTGGGTTAGTGCAGACACAAGAGTTCAAGGTTCCTAGTGTTTCCTTTAACTATTAGACTTTAATCCTTTGACAAAACCATCACTATGAAATTAGCCATAATAGTCCTGGTTCCTACCTTTTATTATTAAAAATTGGTTTCAAATATCTTCCTGCAATTCTCCCCCCCCCCGCCACTTATTTTTATCCAAGCAGAATATGCATCTATCACACGAGCTGTTGTTGGATCAGATAGAGAAATAGAAAATTCTATTCTGTGGGTAAAGAGCTCAAGTCAGATAGATTAGAAATTGAGAAAACAACAAGTCATGATTGATTGACTGGTTATTCATGTGAACCCACTAGGAAATGCAACATCACTTTATCAGCATGCTCTCATTTCAGGAGTGCTATGGCTCTTGGTTTAAGTAAGCTATTTTTCCTCAAGAGTACTTTTTTTTACACGTAATTTTCTTGTACTGAGTACTGAGCCCCAGCAGAAATTAGCCTGAAGGACTCCATAGCTCTATTTTGCTTCTCAACATTTCCCAGAGGTTGTTTTCTAGTTTTCCACACCATTTAAGGTGGTTACAACACCAGTGAAGAATTTGGGTATCTGACAGGATTTTGGGATTTCATTCAGAGGGGAAACTCCTGATGGGTAGTTGGTCCAGCATGTTGGTCACACCTTCATTAGAGAATCCACTAACAGAAACTGGTGACACAAAACATGAGCTCAGAAAGAACAAAAAGCCAGCAGGAAAAAGGGTGGGTTTTTTTCAAGGCTTGGTATTACTTGTCCATCCCACTCAACAATGCCAACATCGATTTAATACCTGCAATTTTTTAAAAAAGTTTTCCAGCGTTGTGAAGCATCTTTATTTGCACTCTTAGTTCTATGTACTTGTGGCAGTTCAACATTCAGCATGTGCTGCACCACATCATGCAAGGTCCTCAGCAGGACGGCTGAAATAGAAAGGTACTGCACTAGATTGAATCTTTTCAGTACACCTCCAAGGTGTACACAGTCAGTACACAGGATATCTTATGTCAATTAAAAGATCATAGAATCATAGCATGGTTTGTGTTGGAAGGGACCTTAAAATCATCTTGTGTTAACCACCCTGCCATGGGCAGGGAACTTTCCACTAAACCAGGTTGTTTAAAGCCCCATCCATCCTGGCGTTGAACACCTCCAGGCATGGGGAGTCCACAGCCTCTCTGTGGACTTCAGCACTTCTAGTGCTTCATTACTGTCGCAGTATAGAATAACTCCCTTATATCTAATTTAAATGTGACCTTTTGCAGCTTAAAGCCATTACCTCATGTCCTTTTCACATGTCCTTGTGAAAAGTACCCCTCTAGCTCTTCTGTAAGCCTCCTTTAGGTACTGGAAGCTGGCATAGTTTCCTCCTGGAGATTTCTCCAGGCTGAACAGCCCCAGATTTCTCAGTCTGTGTCTGTAGGAGAGGTGCTCCAGCCTTCAGATCAGCTTCATCACCCACCCTCTGGATTTTTCCAACAGGTTCATGTGTTTCTTATGTTGGGGGCTCCAGAGCTGGAAGTAGAACTCCAGGTGGGGTCTCACAAGAGCAGAACAGAGGGGCAGAATCACCTCCCTCACCTGCTGCCCATGGTGTATTTGATGCAGCCCAGGACACGTTTGGCTTTCTGAGCAGCAAGCTCAGACTGCCAAGTCATATTGATCTTTTCATCCACAAACATCCTCAAGTCTTTCTCTCTAGGTCTAGTCTCAATCCATTCTCTTCCCAGCATGTTTTTGTGCTTGGCCTTGTCTCGACCTAGGTGCAGGACCTTTCACTTGGCCTTGTTGGACTTCATGAGGTTTGCACAAGCCTAGTTCTCAAACATTTCTAGGTTAGATGATGAGCAAAAAGAATGTTTTCTGTTTGTGAATGAAAAACCACTAGGGAGAAGGAGAAAAATATGTCTGTTAAAGGAAAGTAGACCAGAAATCAGAATAAAAATCTCAGAAGATAGAAACCTTTTAATGAACTTCTTTTACACATCATTAAAATCAAATTTTTGTTTCTCTAGCAATGGCTTTGTAGACCTGTCTTGCTAACACACAGCAAGGAGAGACACAGCACTGTCAAAAATATTGAGCCTCAAATCCTAGCTCATCCTATACCTACTTCTGTGGGTGATGGATAAGAAAGACTTTGGACAATGAGTCTTACCGTTTTTGCAGACAAGCCCCCTCAGTGCAGCTTCACCCAAGCCTGGAGCCAGAAGTGACCCCATCACATAACCAGGGAGACACACTGCCCTTACCTGTTAATAAACTTATACCTCATCTGAGAGACTTCATTCACAGCTTGGGAACAACAGCTACAACAGCTCATAAAAGTATTTTAACTTTTTAGTGGGAAAAGGAATTCGTAGGAGAGGGTAGAAGAGTGAACATGACAAAGTTTAACTGCATTTCTCTACTGCTGTCAGACAAAAAGGAGGTATGTTACAGTTGGAAAGGGACCAGAAAGCTAAAGAGAATAAGATACAAGACATCCATCAGTAGCAGATATGGAATAACCCATCCACAACAGAAGTGATCAGTATAATTTGATTTGTTGTCTGAATGATATGAAAATATCAGATACTTTTAATCATGTACATTTTTTTTGTTGTTCATTAACACATGCACTGCTTTCTACAATCCTGCTTACAACCTGCCACTGGCTGCAGCCGTGGCTTCCACAAGGAAATCATGAGCTGTGTGAGAAAGTATTTTTTCTAACAGCTTGTGAAAACCATTGGGTACCCTTTGCTTACACTCTGAAAAAAAAACAGATGAGTTAAAGGTCAAGATCTGCCTTTTTGCACGTACTTTGTGTACATTATAGTGTTTCCTCATCCATTTCCTCTGACAGATTTTTAAAGTTCTCTCTTGACAGGCAAATCGTTATTTTCCTACAATCTGAACAAAATTAGATTCACATGACAGCCTTTTTAATGCTGACTAACAAGTGCCCTAACCATGGTAATGCATTTCAAGGGAGAACATGTGACTTTGCAGCCCAGAAGCATTAATACAGGGACACAAATAGCATTATTTGCTGTGTCCTGGGCCCATTTTCTTCTTCACAGCCTATAAATACTGTGACTGTCAAATCCTGACAGTGTGGCAGCATGGTGTCAGGATTTCTCTGCAATGAGCAATTGAATGTCATTTGAAAGTGGTGTATTTTAATTAGCATGATTCTAGACACCACTAGCCGTGCACAGCTGCACAAAGTTATGGACAAATTGTATTTGGTCAGTATTCAAGAAGAAAAAAGTTTTGCAAGAACAATCTATTGTACCTAAAAGTTAACATTTTGCTAGATTTTTTAAATTATTAATTTATTACATGTAGACAAAGATACTTCTCTATCATGTCTAAAAAGTTTTTGGTTTTTTTTTTAAACTGTTCTAGGTAGTTATGCTACTCCTTAGTGCTAATGTAACCATCTTTGTTCACAGGCAGTGCTATAAACTGTTTACAAATATGACAAGGGAACCAATGGGAACCTTTTCCATTTAGGTCACTGCTTTGGAGTTAAACCAATGCCACGAACTTTTGGAACTCCCAGTTTCAGAGTGGCACTGGGCATGATCTAATGACCACTCACAGTCATAAAAGAATCTGATCTATGCAAATAAATAATGCTTAATAAAACAATTACATCATGCATGAGAAACAGCTGCAGCAGCAAATACTCTGTGGTTACTTGTGCAATAAGAACACTGTAAAAAAGAAGAATGAGGCACAAAATGTTCAGTAGGTCTCTATTATTTCTTCCTTTTTCCATAGAATTACGTGAATGCTGTAAACCTAAAATCATTTCACAATAGAACCCGGTACATTTCTGTTTGTGGATGACTTTAAAAAAAAAAAAGTGAATCTGTACTGTACCAGAGTAATACAGTACTATTATTTTTGTGTGTGTATGCACATACGTATATGTATGAACAGCAGATGCTATGATTATGAATGCTTTCAGACCATTCATTTTCTTTCAGTAAAACCCTCAGATAAACACATGGACCCGTACAAACACTATGGAAAGAAAAATTGCATTGCAGTACAAACCTAAGCTAACACTCATTGAAGAGGCTGTTTGGAAGCATTTTATCCCAGCGCAGAGGAGTAGCAAATCCAGCCCTTGGATTTACGAGGCAGCCAGGAGCAAAGAGTGTGAGGCCCCCCAGGAAAAACAGGGCTTGACTTTCAACTCTACAGCACTGCACATGAACACTTTCAGCATGGACTGCGAACGGGTCACTCATGCCCTGGGATGGAGAAAACATTTCAGTCTGAAAGACGTAGGACAGGTTTTAAACCTGGGCTGTATCATCAAACCACACCACTGACGCCCAGGAAGACACAGGGGAGTTTCAGAGACCAAGAAATGTTTTTATTTTTGTATTATATTAATAGGGGCAAGAACTGCTTTGGAACCTCAAAGTTTGACTTGGGAGACCTTGAACTTTTGGGAACAAAAAACAATCCTAATTAAAAGGAAAAAAAAATCATCAGATTAAACATTGTATTCTTCCACCACTAAGCGGAGTTTATCAACTGCAAACCTTTTCCTATGAAGGACAGAAATAGGGTAGGAGTATCCAACCCATTTTATCCATCTACTCAACAGTACTGATGACACTGATTGTATTGACTAGACTTCACTGAGGTGACTACTTCAGATAAATGTTACACTGTGTCTCCACCTCTGGACAAGCAGAGTTGACATATTTGTTGACTGGCTTGTGATCTAAGTCATATAATAAAGTCACATGGTGCCAGGGACAGATTATGATTGACTATTAAAAAAGAAAAGTTAAAATAAAAAAAAACGTTTTAAAGAAAGAATTTCCTGCTCAAATACATGTGGCATTTGAATTGCAAGGAGTTTCCTTTCAAGATTATTTAAAAAGAAAAAATAATTTTCTATGAAAATATATTGCTACTCCAAGGTTTAGAAATAGTCTAGTGCAGATTAAAACATTTTGGTGTATTGAACTGCACCAACATGCATTATATGCTCAACTTTGGAGATTGCCTGTTTCTGGTGACAAAACATTCTATGGAAGCTGCTGTTTTGATGCTCTGTGCCCATGGTCTCTCCTGCAGCCTGACCTTTTCCTGACCTGTATTTCCTATGGCATCCCACATGGATGGTTTCCTGGGGCCCATAAGGAAACAGTAAAATTTCCCTTAATTCTGTTTTCACTGAGACTTGCCCACTCTCTCACTCCTCTCCTTTTCCTGTGCCCCAGATTAGGAAAACTCTTGTCTTGACTTCATCTGGGCCGTGATGAGGAAAGCCACCTTTTCACTTTCTCACTTTCTTTAAGGAAGAACTAATGCTCCTTCCTCTCAGTGGGCATTAATTTAGCTTTTCTTATGCTATCCTAGTGTTTCTGTCTGTAACCCTGGTGTGAGCTTATTGCCTCTTCAAGCAACCAACAACAGCAGCAAGGAAAGAGCAGAGGCCCTGCTGGTGATGAACCTCTGCTGCAAATGCAAATGCAATCACACAGCAAGGTTCTCAAATAACTCATACTGGTTCCTGAAGAATAAATATGACCCATAGTTGAGCCCAGAAAAAGACTTTGGTATCAAAAATATTTAGTATGATGTCTTTTGAAGACCCTAAATGATCTGCCTTTTCTTCCTTTTTTTTTTTTTTTTTTTTTTTTTTTTTTTTTTTTAAGCAAAGAATTCCTCTTGACACCCTGATTCCTACAGTGGTCAAACAAAGCATTCATTTTCTTCTCCCTCTGTGGCAGCAATATGGGGCAATATGCAGGGCTTATTCCTTCCTTTTCTGGACAACCTGTACTTTTGTTTGGCAATGCAATGGTAAAGGGAAATATGTTCTTGAATTAAGAAATTAGAAATGTATTAATTTAATCAAGTATTTCATTCAGGAAGAATGTTTCAACAATGAAAGCAATCGTGGAAATTAAAGTTTTGAAGATATTTCACAGAGCAACTACCAGTGACTGGTAGGATCTCCAAAAACTGCTGTTACTTTCAGTTAATGGCTGTCATTTTTTTTGTCCAACCCTCACAGAGTCAGCAGAAGTACCCTAGAGCTGCACCAGTACAGTTGAGGCATATGTAAAACTAAGAAAAATTAGGTTATGGAGAAGAGGAAGCTTGCCTTGATATCATCTGGTAAATAAGATAAAAAGGAAGAACAAAAAATTTATGCTTCTTTGACCTGTGCTTTGAACAGTATATATACACTTAATTAAACAATTTGCTCAATTGTAATCCAGATTTCCTTAGTACAGCAGATAATTTCTATGTCTCAATTCCTCAATATATAGTGAGAGGAAACAAACAAAAAAAAATCATTACATCATAAGCTATAGTTTATCAGTGCTTAGGTGAAAGTGTAGAAGCTTTATTGAAGGTATTAGTATGTATTGGGTTATGCAGTCCTGTACGGAATAAAGTTTGTCCATGAACCTGTAAAGGCAAACTAGGATTAACTCAAACTTTGGTTAAATAGTGGGTGAAGCTTAAGGTTTCTGATCTAAATGACTTCATTGAGGGCAATGCCTAGGAACAAAGGAAGAACAAAGACCAGCAGACAGAGAGTTATGGGCAAAAAGGGAGTAAATTTTTATGCTTTCCATGGCTGAGGAAAATTTTCACACCACAAAGCAAGAGAGGATATACTATAGTTCCTTGAGGTATAACCTTTCTAAGACTTGTTGTGGAGAAAACAGAGGGAAAATGTCACTCTTCCTGGGAACAGAAGAATTAACTGTTGTTCTCCAAATTTATTTATAAGAGTCTCTGGAGTCCCATACATTTCTTTAGTCTAGTATTGGGGATCACTAGTCTAACCAAAGCAAGGTGTGACTAGAAGGAGTTTAGTACCCACTGCTGTAAAACATTATAATAATAAAGCCAATTTGAAAGTAATTTTTTTCAGATTAAAGTAAGTGTCTTTGGCTTTTAAAAAAAAATATTACAAAGCTACATTTAAAAAATATAAAAACACTCTTCCCTTTTAAATGTGTTTTTGAAAGATTTTAGTTTTTCTGATTTGTTTTCTGGAAGATAAAACATTAGTTTGGTACTGATCAGAGATTAGATTAAAAAACATGCTTCTCACAAGTTTCTGTAAAACTGTAAAATATACCTTTCCCTTAAAGAAACTTCAAGTAATTTTTATTCTATGATTCAGACTATGGATGGGTAAAAAACAAACAACATGCCAAAATGTCCAATATCTTCCATATTTCCTTCCATGTGAAGCCTTTAATTGGAATGTAAATAAATTAAATATTGTTTGTTAAGCACAGTAAAAACTGTTTAAAATTAATTGATGTTTAGCATCTGGAAAACTGACATAAAGGCACTTTCCAGATATTCCCATTACCTGAGATCTTCCAACTTGGCACATCCTGCTTAAAACAAGGAATTGTTAAGATGAAGTCACTGCTTAGTTTTGAAAAAAACCTTGTATATATGGGAGGGGTCTAGAGTGGGAAAAAAAAATAGAGCTATGACCTTACTTTTTGTCATATTGATGAGAGAATTTTCAGTGTGATCACTTCATGTGGAAAAAAGGAATACAGCTTAACCCAAACATTTAAATTTTAAATTTACCCCCCCCCTTTTGTTTTTTTTTTAGCTGCAAGGAAAGAGGAAAATACCTTTTGCTCCAAAATGTAAAGTTAGTATAAATTCATTGAGATTTTGGGATAAGATTCTCTCAAGCTTTTTCTAGAGAGAGATTCTCTCAAGTTTTGTCAAGAAAAATAGAAGAAACTCCACTTCCCTGCAAAATTGAGAACTTTGGACTTTCTTAACTTTCCTCTTGTTAAAAGAAGTTACCAGTTTTCACTTGTGAAATGAAGGCAAACTCCAGCTAAAGGGTGCAAAAATCTTGCTAGACTCTTTCATCTATTTGATTTCTTGCCAAGAATATTTCTCATTTTTTGTTTTCTCAAAAACCCAACAAATCTTAAGTAAGATCTACACAAACAGATCCTAGTAGAAGTGAACAATGTATCCCCAAATACACCAAACTCTGTTAGATTTTATGTATTCTGAATTTTGAGATAAAGTTTAAATGTTGACTTACAGCTTCAGGGTATTTTTATTAATCTAAATTTCCATTTTGTCTTAGCTGTGAGGCATATGCAAACAATTCAAGCTTTTGAAAATAAAAATATTTTCTAAAAATCTCTGGCATTTACTTCAATTTCATCTTAGTTGGTGGAGCATTTCCAGCAGTTCTGCACGACCTTTTGGAAGTTGGATGGAGGTTCAGAGTACTTCTCAGATGAAGGGTTAAAGCCACTTCATTGATGACTTTTCCCATTGCCAGAGAATTCCTTCAGGGATGTGTCTGTGGTGAACCTGTGCCGTGGCTGTGCAAACATGCTAAACCTGTCAAGTCTGTTTGAAAGGCAAGCATTTAAGTGAAGCCACATTTATACCCTCAGTTATTATTAGCACGTTCTTCACTTATTTTTTTCTAGAAAACTTTGTTCTTGTTCAGTTTAAAAAGTGTCATTCTGAAAGCAATACTACCTTGCACATTATGCTGCAATACAGTTTCATTTTTCAATGTCTGCTGACAATTCTCATGGTTTTCATGAATTTCATTCAGAACAATGCTGTGAAGAATATAAGCAAGAGTAGGTTATCCAACTAAAGTCAGAACTATGGCTTTTAAGGTGAAAGCAAAATTCAGAGGATAATGTACTCCAGTTGAAAGAAGGATAATTTATATCCTGGATACTAAAAGAGAAATATTACATGCTACTGGTAAAGTACTATATTAGTTGAAACACACCTAGTGCATCAAAGAGTAAACATGTCCTTGGAGAACAGTAAATGGGGTAGAGATATCTAAAAAACTCAGGGAGAAATTAATTAGACAGGCTTAAAACAAGAAAAAAATAAAAGACTGCGGAGTAGAAAAACATTTTCAAAAGCAGATTGGACACTTGTGCAAACTGGAGGCAGAGTAAATCACAACAGTTCTTTGGTTTACCAAAAACTAACCTGGTTGCTTTCTAGTAGACAGCAATGTAAGGAATAATTTTCACCCCTGTGAGTGGTGCCTCATTTTGCCTAGCACTGGCACTGGCACTCCTCTGATCCATGAACAAAGCATTTTAACTCACATACCTGGCACTTAACTCCTTTTCTTGAATATTGGGGGGAAAAAAATAAACTGTGAGTTTAGCAAACTGAGTCAGCTGGCTCTTCAGCCAGATGCATCAGAGATTAAACAAGCAGCAAGAGTTTGCAATTGCAAAAGGAAAGCAAAGCAGGATGCCAAGTATTCTGTAGCCACAAACATGAGATAAAACACCTGATTTCATAGAGGTGGGGGGGGAAAGCAGAATAGATCTAATCTCACTGGGTTTCAGTAAAACATTTGATATGCAAAATTAGTTCAAAGGAAAAAATAGCACGAGTTAACTGGCAGATAATGAATATGAAAGCAAGGAGACAGCAAAAGTTGCAACTTACCTGGCTGGGCTGGTTTCAAAAGCACACACATGTAGGGGAAGGAGTATCTTTTTATCACTGTATGCACAGGTCTTGGGGTTGCTCTTTCAATGGTGGTTGCTTTGACCAAAGCAAACCTCATGTGACAATGGAACTGCTAATAAAGGCAATTGGCAGTCCAGGAAGATGTGAAGCATTTTTCTTAGCCAGGGAAAGGTTTCTGTAGCTGCACAGGAGTTGGGGAAAAGAGTTTGTGTTCAGGGAGTCCCTGAGAGAGCCAGTTTATCTTTAAATGAATAGGCTAAAAGGGGTTGGACTAGCTTACAGGGTTTTTTTGTTTTTTTTTTCATAATGCCATATCTATGCATTACAGAAGATCTTGATAATCTGATTTGAGCCGTTTTCCTCAAGAGAACTCAACCTTAATATACTTGGAGTACATTACTTTATCTGTTCCATTGATTTTTTTTTCTTTATCTCCTGTAACCTTCCTTACATGTCCATTGAGCACGATGTGATCTTTAACTTATATATTGTTGAAAATTTGTGGGCAGAGAGTAGAAACATAGTAGGAAAAAAACCAAACCAAAACAACAAACTGAGAAGTCTCAGTGTGCTGACAAGTCTCTCTTCAATATATCTGTACAGTATAATCTTAGTTAAGAGCAAGTCTAGTATAACTCTGAGCACAGTTCTTCCACAACACTGAAGTTAGCTCATAACAAAGAAAAACCGTCTCAGATGATCATTCAGATTTAGGAGGATATGTTACCAAGGTGTTTTTTGCATTATGTGTGTTTGATGCTGTAATTTGACAGCAGTGGCCTCATTTTGAAATATGAACTTATTCCTGAGAGCACAAACACCGTCCCCACTGAAAGTTCTTCTCTATTTCTGTCAGTACTTGTCTGGACATGGAGGCCAGGACTTTGGGGAGACCCTTTGTTTTTGTTTGCACCAACACTGATTATAAGCATATACATCTAAAGACCTTTCTGTTGAAGAAATTATCTGTATTGATCCTCCTGTAGAGTTCAGGTGATGAGCAACAACACTGGAGGTATTAAATGATTTTAACCTTCTGGTTCCCAAAATAAGGGTTTGCTATATGAAGCAACAGTGTTGCCAAGGGCCTTAAAAAAAATTCTGGTGTGGCATTAAATTTTCCCAGCTGTGAAAAGCCACACTTGATAAACCCAACTGTGCCACTGGCAAAAAGTGCAATGGCATGGAAAGAAGGGTCAGCAGGAGGACTATTTGAAAATCCTGTCTATACATAAGACTCAGAATTAATTTTCTTACCAAAACCCTAACTTCTCAGGCAATAAAACCTGTGTGGAAATAAGCTGCAAATGTAGCCTGATTCGAAAATCTCAAACTAGACAGACACTGACAATTGGCCTGAAGGATTCCATGGCTCTATTTTGCTTCTCAGCACTTCCCAGAGGGCTGATTCTATGATCAGCCCTGACATTCAGTCAAGAGAAAGTTGTCATGCAAGATACAGTATTATTCAGAGATTAAGTTCCTTGCTCAGTCTTTTTTTAAGGAGATCTCAGATTTTCATATCCAAAGGACAATCTTTAAATGCAATAAAGTCCTTTTAAGCAAGCCAAGCATCATAAATATTCAAAAGCCTCAGTTGGAACATTACACATAATTGACGTTAGAGAAATCTGTTTCCTCTGGCATGACATCAGAGATTGTCAGATTGGGAAATCAAGAGGATGAGCTTCACACTTGCCAACTTTTCCTGCTAATCTGTGTTGAATTTTTTTCTTAACAAATCCCAGCAATACCAACCCTTCCCCCAATCCTACCACAAGGCAGGATTTTCCAGGAAGTGAAAGAAAGGTTGTTGGCCTACATCTGTCTACTATCTAAGGAGCAGGCAGCTATTGTTAAAGATTTTTTTCATTGCTTATAATCCTGTTTCTTACATTCTGCTTTAGGATCACCAGTTAGGCCACAAGACTGTAGAAACAGGCATACTGCCAGTTCCATATAGCAATACACAATTGGATTATTTCTACCCTCTCCCACCAAGGAGAAGAAAATTAAGGGAAGTTAGATGTTCTCTTTTGAGTCAGCTTAGTGACATTTCTCAGCACTGTTTTGTCTGTGTTTATGATTAATAAGGCAACAGAGGATTTCCACTAAAAACCCACAGAAGCTGAACCATCATTCTCTGTAATTTTCATGACCAGCACCTGCAACAGCAAGGCTGCAGCTGAGGAGGTGCACACCAACGAGTACATGTGCTGTGGCTCATAGTCAGCAACCTGCCTGCACAACACAAAGCTACAAACAGTTCCCAAAAAAATGAGGACTTTCTTCCTGCTATTAAACAATACTTGCAGAAATGACAGAACTGTGCAAGGTCTGCTACTCTGGTGCCCCCGGGCTGTAGCTCACTCCCCCAAAAATCCAAACATTTTCTTCATCCCTGACTCAGTGTTTCACATTAACCTCTGGGCACCGCAGTATCTCTACCACCAGCCATGCCATGGTGGTAACCCTGCTGCCCCTTTCCCCATCCACGCTGTCTCTCACAGGTCTGTAAGGAGCCTTGTTTTTTTCTGACCTGCCTCCACCCCAGGGAGGTAGTGAGCCCATTGCAGCAAGAACCAGAGCGTCCTATGGGAAATGTATACTTTCCTCTAGGCTCTTCCCCTACTGAAAGCTGGAAGAGGGAGTCAGGTAAAATGTTTTCACTGAGGCAAGAAGTTGTGAATACATATATTTTAAAAAAACCGAAACAAAACAAAAAATAAGCAGCTTGTCTAGCAAACAAGTTGATGAAAAAATATATAGTCTAGCTATATATAAGTTTATTTTAAATACTCCATACATGATTATAAAACATTTCCTCTCAGCTGTAATATTTATTTGACGTATTTCTTTTAAGCATCTCCAAGATGCTCAAAACAAGTAGAAAGTCCTGAAACCTGAAAAAAGTCAGATATTCTTTCAACATCACAATATGTTACAGCTCCACAACTTGCATTAAAGCTATTAAAGCCCACAGGATCAAAGCTACAAACAGGAGTTCCTGCACCTACTACACTCTGCATTCAGCCCTATATAGAACACAGCAACTGCATAAGGCAACTCAGCAGTGCTACCCAGAAGGAGCACCAGGCATGAAAAATACCTTGCCAAGTGTTGTTGAAGGAGGAATAAAACCCACAAAACACTAACAAAACCTAAACAAAAATCCCCACAAACACAAACATTTGTTGTCCCCTGTAATGGGATTTTGGCCTGATCTCCAGCTGCAGATTACCAATATTGCATTAACTAACAAGCCTTAAAATTAGCTAAATTTTCACAAAGCAAACAAAAAGTTTCAAGTAATTAAAACAAAATAATGAATAAATATTCCCCTATTCACATCAGCACTGAGCAAGAATAATTTCAAAATTCAAAAGACACCACTCCATCCACCTTTGTTTAGTCAAGACCACCTGCAACATCTCCATTCCCTTCATGGCCTCCAAACCCCTGTTTGCCATCAGTGGTTATTTAAATCTTTCATCTGGGGGCTATATCTTGAAACAGGTTCTTCACACCTGGATGCTGCCTCCCACGTTATTAAGAGGTCACACAAATTTTTATTGACTATTTACTCAACAAAGGTAAAAATATCAGAATATGGTCTAAAGCAAACATACATTAACTGAGCGCTTAATCCTCATCTTGTTTACTAATGATTATTGTGATGACTTCTGTTACATATTCATGAAATATGAGGCAGTTACAGTACACATTTTGTACTAACCAGTAAATAAAAATGCAAAATGAAAATATTTTTACTGGGAAAAGGAAAAAAAACCCAACCAAGCAAACAAAAAAAACCAAACAAAAAACCCAACAACAAAAAACAAAACAAAACAAAACAAAAAACCCAAAAACCCACAAAAAACCCCCCACAAAACCTAATGAAAACCCAAAAACTAACAATAAAGACGGCTGAAAAATCTTTGTCCTTGTTGGCACATTATCAGTTACAAATTTCAA
This sequence comes from Chamaea fasciata, assembly GCF_029207755.1. Classification (NCBI taxonomy): domain Eukaryota; kingdom Metazoa; phylum Chordata; class Aves; order Passeriformes; family Sylviidae; genus Chamaea; species Chamaea fasciata. The sequence continues at coordinate 141,627,012 of NW_027094086.1, read as the reverse complement.
AGCATCAAGAATTACTTAAATCCCCAGCTGTTACATCAGAAAAGCAAATGAGACAAGCAAAAGATTAATAAAAGTTAGAATAGGACTACACAAAAGACAAAATGCAACGTCAGAATGGGATATGTGCCAATAAGAACAAAATTAGAGTAATTATTTGGATAGGTTACAGGCCAGAGATAAAAACACGATAAATTCTCAGAAAAACGGATTACTGAGAAAGCTATTTGAAATTAAAATGCAACATAAATCAAAACAGGTTGAATGACATTTGGATAATATTATTTGACTGATTAAATTAACTTTTAGTTAGTAGAATAGTGTGGTAAGAAAAAGAAATATAATAACTATAAAGTATTTCTACAGCCATAACAGAACAACTGAAAGCCTGATGTGAATTTCTTCCTTTATTTGAGCTGTTTATTATTGCTATAATGCTTTTCTTTATGTTATTTAAGGAACTGTTCCGCAATTATACCAGTTTTGATGGTAAATGTGCTTATACCTAGATCACTGTTGAAATTATTTGCCTAAGACAATTCAGCAGTACACTAAAATTGCTTTGTATGAGATACCAGTATATTCCCATTCATATTTCATAGAAGTCAAATTTGCAAGAATTTTGGCCTTTAAATTAATTATAGAGAATATGAACAATCAGCAAATTTGTCTCTAATAAATACAAATATTTGCATCCCAAACCATTTTCATTTATTCATGTTAAAACAGTATCACATAAATTATCAATTCAGCCAATGCCAACCACACACTTCAGATTCTGAATAAGAAATAACCATAACTGGTTTTGAGCCTTTGGTAGCCAGTGAATTATTGGCAAATTATTTTCAAAGAATAAAGAGTTTAAAACTAATTGTAGCCTGCTCAAAGATAATTCACAAACATAAAAAAGAAACCTAATTTGTCATTATCAATTTTTTCCTTCAACTTTTTCTGTCAGCTTTATTTAATGTGAAGTAGTAATGAGTAAGAATGAGATTTGTAATCCTGTCTTTCTCCTCTGGAAATTAGACAGATGCCAAAACGTTATAGTTTAATCTTCACCTCTGATCCAGCTTTTTGATATGGTGTCAAAAGGTCAGAATAATTCTGACTGCTAATGACCTCTGGGATATAAAACAGACATAACTTGAGCAATCTCTTGGTCCAGCCTCGAGAGGACAGGTATCTAAGTGACAGCAAGAGACCAGCAACTGACCCCACTGGTAGGCAGTGTAATGAGAGGGCTCATGCTTCTGTGAAGAAGAAGGATCAGACTGGGAGATTTTCCTAAAATCATCACCAGAGACACAAAATTATGTATGAGATAGTTCATCTGTCCTGACACTTCTGTGCTTATTGTAGGTGCATCATGGGTTCTTTGTTGTGACTGGGATTTTCATATGTGTTAAGAGTACTAGTACTGTGGCTATTTTCACTTTTATTATTAATTTTTGAGGTGTTTAAATAATTTTCCTTCTGTTGCAGACAATAAAAGAGCATGTTTTTGCTCCAAGAGAATTCAAGTCCTTGGATTAAACTGGAGTGGTCCAGTACAGACTGGAGACCACAGGGGAAATCGTTGTGGGCAGAGAGGAAGGTCAGAGTCTGCTCCTGGCACTCAGGCAAGCAGAGGGACTGTGGTACTGTCACAGCCCTCCAGGCTGGCAGGCTGGCCAGGGCAGGAGGGGAGGCCACATCTGCCTTCCCCTGTGCACCCATTCTAGACTGCTGCCCTGGTCTGATCGAGGTGTTCTTCTGCCTATCTGCAAATATATCGATAATAAATAGGAGATAAGCGGATGATGATTATGACCATTAAAAAAAAAGGTGTGGGATTTTTTTGGTGGTGGTTTTTTTTTTTTAGGGTTTTTTGTTGTTTTTTTGTTTTTTTTTTTTTTTTGCATTACATGGCTGTGTGAGTCTTCTTTGGCAGCAGTTCTCAACACAACAGTATTTGTGGTGCAAAGAAACAAACCCCTGTAGATATTCATCCTTTTATGAGAAGGGTGATGGGTCCAAAGTCAAAGATAACTGCTCATTGTGCTGATGCACAGTCTGCAGCTATCTCAAACTGAGTCACTATTGCTGCCAAGTGTGAAGGCTCTAAGCACTATATAGTGAGGGAGTAGAGCAGCTCTGAATATTAGAGTATTTTTGCTTTTACAGGAAAAGATTTATCAACCATCTATTAATGTTTAAATACAGTAATTGTGAAAAAAATCCCTCTCCATTCATGTGGGTTTTTTTTTCCTCATGAAGTAGTTCTTTTGGAATCTTGTTAAATCATGCAAACTGCTGCACCAAGTCGTTATGGCAACTGGAATTTTGAAAGTAAATTAAATTTGCCATAAGATGTTATTAAGACAGGTAAGGATGGCCCTGAATAATAAGATCTCCTTTTTATTTGGAAAGGATGTGCTATCTCAAATTTTAACATTGGGTTTTACTTAAGCCAGCACATGTTATTACTATATCAATGATCTTTAGAAAAAATGTAAAATAAATTATTTCATTTTTGCTGTGAACTCTTGGATTAGACCTTCTCACCAGCAGCATTATCTTACAATAGCAGGGATTCTATGATGCTTAAATAGTTTGTGATATGTCTAGTAAAAGCAAACAAGATCAGTTTTCCAAACTGGAATCAATCTAAAGCAAAGCATTTAATTTGTAGGATTTTGAAGCTTGCCTAAGGACAGTAAGTCTCTCCAGAAGTAAGCAATGGTTCTCACTACAGCATGTAGGATGTGGATGTGCCACCATAAAGGACATACCCTGACTCTCAGATCCAGGCTGATGTCTCAGCTCTGCAGCATGGTCTCACAAACCTCCTCCCTGTCTAAAAGAATCCTGGTTTGATGCATTCATGCTGCTGCCTCTTACTCCTGCCATTTGGTAGTGATAGAACACACCTACAATGGGATCACGAACAGATTCTGTGAAATTTAAAATACATACATTTTTTGACTTTTTTTTAATGGGACTGATATTTTGATTAACCAGCTGTGAGGGGGAAATACAGAACAAAACAGACCTGCCCCCAAAGACCAGATAAGTGTCTTGAAAGCCTTGTCTCTAGGAATATAATGAGAGAAACAAGCACCTCCAAACATCAATCATGAATGCCATATTATACAACTACTCTTTTAGTTAAGTGCTCTGAATCATCAAAAACGAAATCAAAATCATCAAAAAGGAAATTATTGAATTTCCTTTCAATAAACAATCAAAGACACTCCCAAAACTTCTAGAGAGCACTCTGTCTTCATCCTCTCTGCTTATCAATTCCTTATGGAGGTATATAGTAGGAGCTTTTCAGGGACAAATACTTTAAACATTTTAACTTGCTGAGATATTGTAATAGTGAAGAGAAAGCACTATAGGGCATGGTGTTGTGTTTTTTGTTTTGTTTTGTTTTGCTTTTTTCTGTTTTGTTTTGTAAATGGCTGAGGCAGACAATGGAGAGAATACTCCAAATCACTGAACATAGATGTTCCATAACAAGGAAAAAGGATGGCATTGTGCCTTATCCACCCTGGAATATTCTGATATGGGTTCCCATTACTTCCTCAGAGGTACCATGTGTAACTTTGTTCTCTAAGGTTTTAATTATTTCAAATTCAGTCACACAGGCTGAATAATTTGATTTCTGATTTTTTTGCTACCTTTTTTTTTTTTAAAAAAACTTCTGTTTTTTCACTTCTTTTTGTCCTCGGAAATATTTCACAGGTGGAAATAGGGTGTAGGTTGATGTCTGGTGCTATTATTGACATTAGATCCCCTCAGATTTTGGGATGAAAGCAATCACCACTTCCAGTGGAAGGAAAGAATATCCCCCTTGGGTCAGATGTGTGGAGACTGTTCTTTTCCCTTTTGGCCTTCTTAGCAGCAGGGATAGGACTTCCTTCTTAGAATCACCTGGAAGATTTTTTTAGTAAAATAGATACTTGTAAAGCTCTTAATCATGCTTCATCACTTTCTATAGTTGTAAATTTAGTCTTGTAATTCAAGGATAATGTTTCCTATAGGCTGATGGTGATTGGTCTGTAGCGTTAGTGCTGTGGTGTGCAGAAGAGGAAGCTTCTAAAACTGATGTTGACTGAAGTTAATTTTTCCTATTTCAGGGAAGTGGACTCAGAGACCTGCGAGGCACTATCCAGACCAACGTTTGTATGTCCTGTTTGGTGATAGGAAAATGTTTAATATCACTGCAAGTTAGTATCTTATCATTGGAAATGCTTATGAATTGTGACCTTTCAGCTAAAATGTTATCATAGAGGTCCTGAATATTTTTAATGGAAACTTTGACATTGAAGTGCTCAACTTAGTTTTGAGGTTTAGATGCTTATTATTGATCACTAGAAATTGAACCTGGAAATAACCTAAAATTAATATTTTGACATAAGGAAACTCTTAACTTCCTGCTATGTTAGTTTGCATAAATGTTTCACTTCATGTTTAATTTCATTTCAATGAATGTTCAGTAATGAAGTTTATGCACTTGAAAAGGAAGTGTGACATAAGGTAAACAGATTGTTGCAAAAGAAATTACTCCAGGTCTGGTCCAACTCTCATTAAATCCATGGAAACTTTCCAGATAGGAGTAGCATGAGCCCACAGTAGCATAAATCCAGACTGAAGTCAGCTACTTTGGATTCACACAAGTTAAAGTGAGATGGCAACTTTTTTCCCAGTGTTCAGCAGCCGCAGTACAGAGCAGGCACTGATGCTGCACCTTAGGTGGAGTTTGCACAGTCACAGTGATTCACAGGTATCCCACTGAGTCACTGAGGGACCTCATCATCAGTGCAAACACACTTTCCCCAATGTTTGCTGAGGCAGTCAGTGTGGCAGTGACTAATTTCCTTTGTGAATCTGTGTCTCACCGCTGTCAGGAAAAGCAGCAGAATTATAGAAGTTAACTTTTGCACACATAGTGGGTAATAAATGCAAAGAGTTGGACTCCACAGAAAATGGTTACTTGGGGAAACTGGTGAATCCTACTTTACCATTGGAAAAACAATCTACCAAAAAACAACCCAGCAAAACTATATGGGAGAAAAACTTATTATATGCTTTAAACAGGAAGTAAAAAAGCAAATATAAATAGAGTAGATAAGCAAACAGTCTCAGTCTAACCACAGCACTTTAATAAATCCCATTAGGCAACTGTTTTCACTTTGAAGCAACTGAGTGTTTTAAAAGCACTCAAGTTTTATTGAAAATGAACAGGACTTGGGCTTTTAGATTAGTTAGGATTTCTCAGAAATTTCACCCACAGGCTTACCTTGGAAAAGATTTAGAGTTTTCCATGGAGTCCTATTAATCCAGGGAAACTCAGAGTAATGTAGAACTTCAGGACACACCAAGAGAAATTGTATCAAGTGTCCCCAAACAAAGAGACTTAGAGGAAAGGCTTAACATATGAATGCTCTCAAAAACATTTTTTAGACACGTTTAACTGTGATGTTACAATTAAACTCTTGAAACTTGGTTTTATGCCTGTAAACACCATGTTCACCACTCAAACATGACAGCAGAAAGTCATGTCAGTGCACTGTTTTGATTTTCTCTGGTATTCTTGGAAGAATTCAGACCCAGCATCATTTTTCCTAACTCCAGAAATGTAATGGCCTGCCTACATATGCAATCTTGTTTCTATGGTTTCTCCTTAACAGGAACAAAGTGAGGGTTAATTGCATATCTCCATATTTTCCATTTGCTACACAAGCAAATGGGTGGATGTCAGCATGGTGCCCTATGCTCCTGGGAGGGTTTCCACAAATAAGCATACAAAACATGCATGTTGGATGAGTTCATGCTGAAGTTAAATATGTAAGGAAATATTATATCATAAAAACTACCATCTGGAACTTATCATTCTAGGAATTTTACTCTATTTCATGTATTTCACACAGTAGATATGGTATGGGGCTTTGTTTATATACTTAGTAGTTTAGTAGAAAATCTAAAAATCTCTCAGTGGAGTGGAAAATCTCAGAAATTTAAAAAGTCCCAGTGCAAGAATCAGCATAAGGGGCTTTTGTAAAAAACGAATATGTTCAGATACACATTTAAAATAAAAAGCATGGCCACAATTAAATTGAAATGTTGAATTTAACAGGCTTTAATATAATCTAATTTACTAATAGTGAATATTTACTATTAATCTTGTTTAGCTACTGAATTTTTTTTGTCTGCGTTAGGTGTAATTGCTTTATTCAGACCTAGTATTGTCCAACACCTTTTATACACTATCTCTTCAACACTGATGATGAAATTTCTGTAAGTTTTCATAAAAACACCTGGATATGACCTTGCAGATGGTTTTATACTGGGATAATACTTTCCGTCATATTTGCCTTTCCATGGGTGGGTGGCTTGTATTTCTTCAGTGTCTTACTGAACATGACCATAAGATTCATGTTTTGCCAATTTTTATAAGTTCCTGTCTCATGTTCATAAATGTGGTATGCATGAATCACCAAGGATTACAATCTACAATGAGGGTTTCTTTATTCAGGACATTCATCTCCTCCCAAGGACATGAATTCTTCAATGAAAACACTCTGAACCTGAGATATCTACTGAGTTATATTGGTTGTAGGAGGTCTTAGCCTCTGCATGCCAGTCGTCTTGGTTGTTCATTCCACATATATAATCCTTCCAAATAAAGAATTGATTAGAAACAGACCATAGGTAATTTAGATGTGAGAAAACTTCTTGTGTGCTGTAAAACTCAGGTTTTATGAGAAGAAAAAAAAAAAGAAGACTGGCTGAGATGCCAGGCATTTATTATACTCCACATACAGGGATGTCCATCTCCTCCACAGGGGTTCACAGCTGCTAACACAGTGAGCCAGCCTGCCTGAAGTCCTGAAGAGAGAATGTATTTCTGAATACATTTCCTGCTTGGACCAAGTGCTTATCTGATAGTTGCAGCTGGCTGTCTTTAAGATACAGGGAATCAGTGTCATGTCAGGGCTTAGATAGCATTTCTTTTAATAGTGCACTGGCAGAAGTGTTGCCTAAGTTGCAAAAGTGACAAGAATACTTCCCCCAAAAATGCAACACCCTTAGCTGAGTCCCTAATTTAAGGGATTAAATGAACACCATTTGAGGGGCTTGGTCATTTGAGAGACCCAAGAGATCAGGAAGAAGGGAGTCTGACTTCACCCTGGGACATGATACCTTGAGGATACTTCTGGAAGTTCACACTCCCTTGGATGTGCTTTGGTGTTCTCCAACAACCTTTGACACCTGGAGATTTCTTACTCTTCTGTGTACAGCATTCTGGATTTCTCCCTGGAGGGCACTTCAGGGTGTATCTGAGCAACAGCTTCCATAATGGCTGAGATCATTTAGACCTCTCCAAATGGCTTCAAATTCGCAGGCTCATGGATAATGGTGAGAGTGGAGCCACAGCAGCAGCAGGTAACTCTGTGGAGGTTACAAAAAAAATCCAGGAAGAAAAGCAGATGCTAAGGAAGCTAGTCTATTCTACACCAAGATCAATTAGTATCTGACCCACTGCTGTAAAGAACAGGTTTCATCAGTGCTGTCCATAGCTGAGATCAATCCTTGACATCTTTATGTGATCCTGATCTTCCAGGTATTACCCCTACAGTTATGCCCAACCTGACACTCTTGTCAGAAGGACAGTAAAATCCACTTACAAGACTTGCACAATATGGTTGTGTAGTTAGGTGGATAAAAAGAAAAACTGGAAGACAATCATTAAAAACCGGAAACAGAACACCAGGGGACCAGAAGGATCAGAATTGTAAATATGTGCTGATGTGGGCAGGGAGTCAGCACTTCAGAGAGAGACAGAGACCACAATCATTTGGTAAAACTGAAGAACAAAGAACACAGGACCTGCCACATTAACTGAAATAACAGATGCCCCATTTTTCTCATCTGGAAGAAGATAAAAAGTTATTGATAATAGGATAAAAATAGAGGATATAACTAGAAATGCATTTTTTATTTTCTCTTCAACTTTTTTTGTCTATTTGGCATAAATTACAAGGGAATTATATCCATGCTTTATATAAAAAAAATATTTTAGAAATCCCATCTTTTAACCAATGCGTACAAACATAATGCAAATGGGAACTGTAGACTACCAAAGACACTTCAATTCACTTCCTCAACCTGAAAAAGATGTACTAAATCACAACTGATTTATGTCAGCTGAAGAGTCAGCCCTTTGGAAGGGGAGACTAACAGGGTAATTAATGGCCCCAGCTGTGGGTTCTATATATTAATTGATTAAACCTTTCACATCACAAGAATTTCTCTTTTTGGATGTACTCATACTTGTGCTTTTTAATTAATTAGAAAATGGAGAGATGAAATCTTCTGGTTTCTTATCAGCTGAATTAATTCAGCAAGCCATTTGGTTTGGTGGCATTTTTTTGTTGTTGTTGTTTTTTGGTTTTTTTTCCTTCTTCTGAGACCCCTACTCTGAAAAAAGTGTGTTTCTATCTCTGGTGGAACTATAGGTAGAGTTTTTGATGTTACAGAATGCTTCTGATGTACACCAGAAAACAAACTTGTAGAAAATGCAAGGTCGTCTGTGTTAGAAATCCAAAATGCAAGGTCATATGTGTAAGTAATTCAAAATGTTTCAGCATTTTCAGTTGCTAAGTTATTACCTAGCTTGGAACAATTTTTGAATTGTTGGAAGTCGTTACTTGATTGGATAATTGATCATTACTGTTTAATTTTAATGCAGTCACACTGGAAGTAATCAAATATACTTGAGGCAGGGGGGTAGAAAGAAGGCAGGAAAAGAAGTGTAAAAAAAGAAAACTCCACCACAACCTTGTTACTTTTAATAAATATCCCATACTGCCTATGGGAGCTAAAAATAGGACATGGTCATATTATTAAGAATTGTATCACAATGTGTTGGTACTGAAGACCGTACTTAAACCTTGCCTGTACAACTCCAGTTTTTCATTTTGTGACTTTGGAGCATCTTACTTTTACATATGCATAGGATTGATGTGAGTGTGGAAGGTTAAAGTTATTATCATCTCCATGCCTGTTCTGTCCAATGAAATAAATAAAAAAACCCAATACAATGCAATTACATCTTTCCCCCATGTGCCAGGCTTTTCAGAAGCCTGTCAGGCAGACGGTGAAATAACATAGCCATGGAAAATCTCAGCCCCTGGGGACATTCCCTTAAGTGATCAGCAGGGATAGTGAGGAAGGGTAAACAAAGATCTTCCACTCCCTGCTATATAACCTATCCATTCCTAAGCTTACAGGCACCTGTGTTCAAAACACATAAGAAAGTTTTTAGATAAGGGAAATTCTTTGCCTCTGTTTACCAGAACAGGGGTACCAGGAACCAGGGACAGTGAAGAAAGATGAGGTAAACCAGTAGTGCAAGAAGAAGTGGAAACCAAACTCTAGTATAGTCCTCAATTCACAAAATGTTCTTTGTTTATTTAAATATTTATTTACACAATTAATAAACCAGGATATATTTTGGGTTTTTTTTTAGTGTGAATTGTATTATTTTTATGTTAGTTTGTTTAAATGAAATGATAGAGTCCTCTATATCTCAGGAGAAATATAAAATACTTGGTTGGGGTCTGGTTGAAAATACAATGTAACTTACTATTCCTACTATTGTGTTGATCGTTCTTCATGTCTATAGTACCTGACATGTCAAAAATTGTGGTTTGTCTTTTCATATTACAAGCTTTATAAAGAGTTTGTGCTTTCTTCTAAGCGTAGCATGTCACAGTAATTTAACTTAGTACTAATAAAGATTAACTAAGTACTAATAAAGATAAGGGTGATTATATACGTAACAAATTGGTGTTTTAACATTACCATTCAAAGCCTTGGATCTTGATGGGATGGTTCCCTGCCTGCAAAAAAGGTAGCCTTAAAAGCATCTTTTCACAAGATGGTATAAGAGATTTGTTGAAAGAATGAAATTGAAATATTCAGAATATAGCTCTATTATATGTAAATGATAAAAGGCCTTGAAAAATCTACAATTTTATCAAAGTTGGGAAGAATTCATTTGTATTTCATGACAATTTGTTAATCAACAATAATCAAAAGTGTTTAGTTTTTACTTTACTTTTTGTTAGCTGTCTCAGCCTGAGAAATGGGAATGTCAGCTCAAAAAATAAATGAAGTCATGAAAATAAAGTTAACTTGATAGTTTAAAATGAATGTGGCACCACGATAAAAATGCAGAAAGACCTGAAGGAATATTTTGAACTTCTGTAAAAGAATAAACTGGATCTTACAAACCAGCTGAGTTGAGAGGTTTTTTGGCCAGATGTTATTAATTCATTGCAGTGTGTGAATAAGAATTAAACAACAATAAAAATAATACAAAAACATCAATGACCAACAGTGTTTATTTGACCATTAGTACAGTAGGTATTGTCCACAGCAGCAAGAAACATGGCTCGATAGAAAGAGAATTTATAGTTATTTAACGTACTGACTGTTCAAAACACTGAAATGGAGAAAGACATATTAAGAAACATAAAAGTGATGAAAGTATCCCTGTGTTGCAAACAGCAGTTTTGTGCTGAGATCAGTAGACTGAGTTTGCAGTTCCATTGTATTTTCTAATCTATTATTTATTTGGGATTCATTTTGTGCTGTTCAGTTCTTCTACCCCTTGGGCTTCCCCCATCTAAATTAGATCTGTGTGACATGTCATCTGTTTAAAACCTCCACTGCAACATGGAAAGAACTTTTTTTTTTCCCATGACAGAAATTAAAATAATACCATTTAGGGAAAGTGAAATTATCGTCCCTTCCAGGCCTCTTCATAACTATATAAGAAAATTGACCTTTTCAAATCTTGGAGTTGAATTTATATTTCAGAGCTGTACAAGATTTGGACCTGAATTCACTATTCAGAAGGCCCCACATTCAGATAGCTCAGATATATACCCACTGTTCTGTTTAAATTTAAGTCTGGGAGGACAGCTGAAATAAATTCTTAGTTCACATTCCTGACTGGCTGCTAACTGGAATGTCATCCAAGAATTCCATCGATGAGTAAGGTTTTGTAGACCATTCAAATAAGACAAGGACCCATTTTGTTTGCTCTAGGACATGTGCAGCCTTTCAGAGGTCTGAAGTGTTCATTTAATACATTTTTACTGAGGGCTTAAAGAAATTTGATTACTGTTTTTAGGATCCCATCTTGATATTTTACATAGTGGGAGGAAAGGCACAACCAAGACTGTCCTATGGAAAACACTAAAGAACAACGGATCAGGAAAAAATGAGTTAATTCTGAATACCACTACAGGAAATTGTTCTTTTTTACAGGCTACTGACCTGGTAGGGGTGATGTTCCCTTTTGACAGGGTCACCATCATGATTTGAACATTTCCATTCACTCTTTCTGTAATATGGAAATTGGGAAACCATTGTAGCTATTGAAGATGAGCTAATGTTCATACTAATGGGCATTTTGTTAAATTTTCAAAAGATATGCCTAGGAGTCCATTTTATAAGGCTGAAAGAGTTGTGAGAGAGGATCCATGCTGACATTTGTAAGAAATCTTCTTTGTCTGATTATGTTGAATGTTCGACACAGGTTCAACCTTACAGAAAGACCAGATGATGAGTCCCTCCAGTCTGAGCACTTAGAACTCCCTATACATGCCCTTTTTTGCTCTCTGCCTCTCTCACATTTGTTCTTTCTCTCTGAGAAGGATGGGGGATACCACGTGGTTGATTGAAAATTGGAATAACCTCCTCTGATGACAAGTGAAGCTGCTGTAACTTGTACTAATACCCTCATGCTTTTGCATTTATCTCCATCTGTAGGACTACGTTTGCTTCCACTGTGCACCCCTAACAGCTGTGTCAAGGGGTGACCCCATAGCTGCTGCATGGTTCAGGCTGACACCTCCTTTTCAGCAACATGCCACCTGATCCTGCTACCACATCACCGTGGGCCTCTGAACTCTCCAAACCTTCTAAACCATGCAGCCCTGCCTGCAAGGAGGTGAGAGATTGTTTTCAGGCTATTTTTTTCTCTATTTTTTAATAAATGTTTTCACACTTGATAAACTAAGGTCTTGGTCCTGAAAGAGGATGAAGACGTGGTTACATGACAGTAGAGTTGGTCCAGAAGAGAGCTACTAAGTAAGTCAAGGTCTGAAAAATGTCTCTTATGAGGAAAGGATTGAGTTGGGTCAGTTCAGCCTTGACAAGAGGCAACTGACATGGGACCTCATTAATGTGTGCAAATATCTAAATGACGGCCACAAGGATGGATCCAGGCTCTTCTCAGTGATGCCAAGGAACAGGACACGAGGCAATGGGTAAAAAGTGATGCAAATGAAGTCCCACTTGAACATGAGGGAGAACTTCTTCACTGTGCAAATGGCCATGCACAGGAACGGGTTGCCCAGAGATGGTGTGGAGTCTCCCTCAGTGCAGATATTCAAGAAGCCTCTGAATTCAATCCTGCACCGTGTGCTCTGGATGACCTTGCTTAAGCAGGGAGGTTGGACCAGATGTCCACTGTGGTCCCTTCCAACCTGACCCATTCTCATCCTTGAAACAAGACAAATTTCCCACCTCTTGCTGTAAAGTGCTGACCTCAATGGAAATGAAATTTGCATTGGGCCTAACATGATCAGGCTTGAAACACTGAAAGGTTGTCTGAAAAGTTAAAGAAACAGTGATTTGTTTGCAGTGGTGTAAGTAGGGTACAGGCAGCTGAAGCTCTAGTCATGTTCAATGTATGTCACTCACATATTGCTGCATATATATTTCTCTGTCTCACAAAAATTAAAAAAAGTCACTACCAAAAACAACCAAAAGGAGATAATTTCCCAGAGGAAACCATTCCCTTAACAAAGATTAAATATTGCTATTTGTATAACATATCTGAATAAAAATTAAAACATACTCTCATGTGATAGTTGTCAATGCTGTTGTGGTTCAACCCCAGGTGGCAATTATTTTGTTAATTTACTTTTCATGCCATTTTGGTATTTGCAAACAGGGCACTATTGCCCCAACACATGCTTGCAGAGATGTTTTTATTTTCCCATTATTCTGGTTATGAGTTAGATACAAATGTATTTCCAAATGCAAATTCCATTTGCATGGAATTAAAGAGAAATTCTATGCATTTGAACAAGATATGCATAGCCATTGAAGAAAATTACAGTCATGCTAACAGCACATATCTCAGCCTATTTTCCCTGGGCAGTACTACTCCTCAGCATCCCATCTGCTTTCCATAGCTGTCACTGTCTCAGGATCTCTCTCAGGAGTCAACCATGCTATGGGGCCCAATGAGAAAAGGAAGGTTTCAGCTTCATGTTCACAGACACCATTTAACTCTCCCTTCTTGGGTGAATTCCATGCAGGGGGAATTGATGTGCCTTGTGTGGAGACCAGCCATGTCCCTGCCTCATTCCAGGGGAGATAAGGCAGCTGCAGGACCTGGCTCTGTGGGATTCTCCAGCTACACTGACCTGAGCAGCATTTGTCCACCTAGGTAGACAGAGGAGGACAAAGGAGGGATGGTGTGAGAGGGTCAATGCCAGCTCCAAAGAAGAAATATTCCTGCTCCCCTTCTATATTTGCCATCCACTTTTTCTCAGGTTTCTTTCCAGTCCTGTACCAGCTCTTCAGGTTTCCTGATCATCTGCCAAGATAATTCAGCTTGCTAACCCTGCAAACAACAATTTACATTTTTTTGCATCTCCAGCTGTCTGTTAGTTCAGCAGTGGGAACCCATTGCCTTCTGGGTCAGGCAGACACCAGTGCTGGGGTGCAGTGCAGGGAGAGATCCTGCAGCAGAGAGGGAGGGCAGTGGGTGACAGGGGGTGGCAGTGCCATCACCCCATGCAGGGAACCGCTAACTCTGCCCCTCTGTCCCACCTGGCCTAGGTATGAGTGCCACACACCACCCCGTGGAATCTGCATCTCGTTCAGGAAGTCCTGATCTTAAATAAATGTTACAAATGAGATTGCACTTTGGATTTCAACATAAAGATGGAAGATTCTGTCCCCTTAGTGGCAGAGGCCTCCTTTCTGCTTTATATTTCTCCTCTTATACTAATTGGAGGAAACTCTGGGTGCTTTCCAGAAGTGCAATAAGCAACGGAACTAGTATTTGTCATGTGCTCATCCTCTCCATGGGGAAAAATCAGTGTTCAAGGGAATGGTCTATCTGAATTTTTAAAAACCATTTGTACACAGACTCATATCCGAGCAGACAAACATATTTATTTTCCTCTTAAGGGAAGCAAGGTCAAAAAGAAGCTTGGGATAATTACAATGAAAAGAGATGAAGCTGCCAGTGATGCTATGTTTGCCTCTGAAAGTTTTTCTATTGCTTTAGTATAGTTCTCTTGGAGCATCCTTCACTGAAGCTGTGGGAAATAACATGTGCTGAAGAAAAAACACATTTGGAAATCACCATAAAATCTAGTCTGCATGCACCACATGACTGCTGTGCCAGCTGCAATTACTTCACCTCTTTAAATAGTTCTCTTACTGAGAAGTTGATTTTAACAAGCACAGGGTTCCCATGCTATTAGTAGTACTACCAGACATCCCACACAATAGGGGATTTCCTATATTCCGGTTGGAAGACCCACATCCCTTGCTGACATAATTTAGGATATCACTTTGTTAATATTTTTGGCAGACCCAGGCAGTGATACACAGGAGCAATCCAGGTCACAGTGTTGCTGGGCTGGCTGTGGGCATGACAGCTGAGCCTCTTCCCCAGTGGCAGGATGATGTTCTTAGAGAATGGCAGCATCATGCTGGAGCACCTCCTTCCTTCCAGCACCACTGATCTCCAGGTCACATTATGCCAGCCCCAGTTCTGTCCACCTGGGCAAGGTTTCATTCTCCTCTAGTTTCTTATCCAAGGGCTTCAATGGCATCTCAGTAAGTTTCTGACTCAAGGAGTCAGTAAACAATAGATGGGGGTTAAAAAAGAAGGGTCTTTTTATTGCTAGACCAAGTTTAGTGGTGACCTTGAGGTGGAAAGCTGGAACAGTCCTCATGGATCATGATCTAGTTTTATTGCATTCTCCAAATCTTGATTGTTTTTTCAAGTTGCCTATTTTTTATTTCCTAGATGTATTAAACTGTGGGACATGTCACCAAGGGATGAGAGCATCTCCAAAGTAATGACTATGCCAGCACAGTCAGGAGCCGTCACTCCCAAAGTAGTTAACTGCTAACAGAACCACTCTTGGTGCAGTCTGGTACCTGGCACTCTGTGAATCCTCCCCTTTGCATTTTTGGAGGCACTTGTCCATCCTGGCAGAGATCATTATTTGGCAGCTGAAGGTGTTTCACGGATAAACAGTGAGAGAAGCTGCTGGAAATATTGGTAATCTCAGCTGCCAACATCTGCTGACGGTGGGAGTCCATGAAAACTCTATCTCAATTTATTCATGTCCAACAATACCACTTTTTAATAAAATTGTAACACCTGAAAACAATCTCAAGTCAATTTTTATCTTTATATTACAGTAACAAATGGCAATAAAAAATGTGTCTTTTCTTTAAAACAGAAAAGCACCTTTGTCCAAAGATCAAAAATTAGAAATTTTATGCCAAAGGAAAAATGACCTGGAGATTAATTATACAGGTCAGCTCTTTATGTTCTTTATTGTAGACTGTCCAATATTAATGTTTTCTTTTAAATTTTAGAGCAATAAATGAAAAATTTTGCTTTCATTTGTAAAAGAAGCTTGTATTCCTTGGATAAACAGAAAATAACAACAAAGTAGATAAAGCCCAAAGGTTATTACTTCATTAGTAACTCAAACTTTTTCAGTTTAATTTTGATCCTTTGCTTTAGGCTGGAATTAATTTTTTTTTCCCACTGGAATGGAAGGAAAAATTAGGGACTCTAAACCAAAGTCTCAAAAATCAGAGAATTGCAAGTTACTTCTCATTCCTTTTTTCTAGAGTTGCTTTACTTCCAAAGTCAAAATATGAAGACAATGCAACTGCTGTTCCTGTACCCTAACTGTAGCACTCAAAAGCTGCAGAGGAGATAAACAAGTCTTTTTCTTTTTAGAATCCAGTCCAGCTAAGCCATGACAGGAAAAAAAAAAAAAACAAAACACCTTCCCAGCTATAAGCCTTACATTTTGCTTCTGGGGGTATTACAAAATAAGCTCTGTCTGGAAACCATTCCACTTTACATGGGTATGTTCATGCTTTGGAAATAAATATTCTTAAACATGAAAAATAGTGTACTTTAATTGACATCGTTTTCAGGTCACTTTTTTCCTTATTCATAGGGGTGTTTAACTTATAAAATCAGACAGGATATATAAAAGCCTTTTCTCCCACAAATGTAATTGAAGCATACCAATAAACACCTTGGCTTTGGCCTTTTTTGTAGAGCTACTGAGTGTTCAATAAACTGAACAACAAATGTTATTAGTATTAAGTGGCTAATAAAGTCTTATTTATGTACTCATGTTAACAATAATATGCTTGTAGAGTATGCATATTTCCCTGTTAGCAGCTTAGAACATGATTTCCAAGAACCTTGCATTGCTTCAAAGAAATAATAGCCTGACTGTGGTCTAGGCTTTACTGGAAAATGGATAGAGTGATCATTGCCTTAATTAGCACAAACATCTATTTCACTGCTTAAAAGCTGCAGAGGAAAGGGGAGCTCTAGAGATTTTTCCACTGTGAAGTAAATCAGAAGCAAACATGAAGAGATTTTTTTATACATATGCTTTACCTGCATTTCTTTTCCTTTAAAGAAGCATTCAACAAGAAGATTCTACACAAATTATTCTAAAAGTGCTTTGAGAAATGTACTTATAAGTTGAGAGTCCCTAAAAACACATTTAGATATGCTGTCAAAATGGATAAATTAACCATCCAAACTCCTGAGCCAGTGTGGAATTCATGATGGTTTATGATACAAAGCTCATTGGAAACTTTAACAATTCTGTCTGAAATCTTTAATCCTATTGGGAATTCAATAGTAGTATCCCATCATAGGCCTGAGCTAGTGGGAGTATGTTGCCATTCTGAGAAGCAAACAGGCAGATTCCTGTAAGGACAATGACTGGCTCTGGAAGAACGTTGTGAAAATGGTGCAATTCCACAGTCAGCAGAAATCCCAGCCAGCTCCCGCTACATGGGACACAACTGGGCTGCTGCCGTGGGCAGGAGAAGGACAAATGGTGCTTTCCAGGGAGCCCACACCACAGATGAGGCTGCACAAGGAAGAACTGGTGTTCTTCAGCAGAGCGCAGACTTAGCTCACCTAACATAACTCCAGCCCTGTAGTTGTTTCGGCCTTTCACTGGTATTCTTATTTATCATCTATCGTGCACGCAGTGTCATATCCTATTCACTCATGTCCATCTTTTGTCTTTTTCTTCACAATTACACTTGTCTATACTTGCAAATCAGCCTGGAAAAGGGTGTGCTAGTTTATACAAGGTTTTATTCAGTTGGACACCCTGAAGTATATAATAATCTGCCAAGTTCCTGTGTGTACATATTGTGAAAGTATTATTAAGTTGCCTTCAACTTTAACAACTTTTTCCAGGTCTTGATGAAACAAAACAATTTCTAGTCCATGAGCAATGGAGTGAATGAAATTTGGATTCCCAGACTCCTTAAATAAAGGGCTTGAAATGTTGATCTCTCTTGTTATTGATTGAAAATGCTGGTTGAATTTTTTTTTCCCATCTAGATGCAAATTTCTCTTTTGCTTGAGCCTTGTTGTATCAAATAGAACAAGAGTTCTGCTCTAGCATTTTCCTCCTATGTGAAATTCAGCAATGAAATCTTATTACACTTCATGGGTATCATATGTTGCCATATTACTTGAAATTTGCCACCATATTAAGAAATTAAGGACAATAAACTGAGGCAAAATGCCCTTTAAACCTACTTTTCTTAGGAAAATGAGAAAAAAAAATTCTAACTCATCAACAATTATAGTATCTTGAAATATATCCAAATCTAAAAAAAGAAAGAAGTCCTAAACTTCACAGGGAAATGAAAATCATAGAATCTTTTGATTGAAAAGATTTTTGCTCCATTTTTAGTTAAGATTAGTTTCAAAACTAACAGAAATCAAATGGTGATACTCTGAATTGGCCAGATATTATAGGGAGACCTCTATCATTCCTTTTCTCATATACTGAGTTGACATAACCCTGTTGAGCTGTTTTCATAGGAAAAAAAAGCCCCATGTAAAACCACTTCAAAACCCCAAAAAAAACCACTACAAAGTTACATTGTATTATAATAGAGATGAGAACACTGATTTTTCAGAGAAAGCTCAAAATCATTATGTCAGGAAGGAGGAGTTCATATTTATATCTCCCTTACAGTCTGGATTTCAGCTGACTTTTGGGATATATAAGTCACAGAATATTCTGATCAGTCCCCTCTCAGCAGGGTTTCTTCCACTCCTGCTGAGGTTTGCTGCTATCTCTCTTCTCACCACAGGATCCCTCCCTCTCTGCCTCACTGGGCTGCAGCTCCTGGCTGTGACTCTCTTCCTTCCCTGCAGCACTCTTGGACTGCTTTTCTCCTCTGCTCATCCTAAACTGGTCACCAGGGACAGCCCAAACCAGAGCTTCCACCTGAGGCAGGCATTTTTGTCTAAAAGAAATGTAGCATATTAAAAAGGAACAAACATACTAAAAAGAGTATTTCATTCAGAGGGCCGAGGACTTGGCAGTGCTGGGATGGATGTGTGCAAGAGCATTTGTGGCTTGGGTCCTGACCTGGTTTGCCATCTCCCAAACTGGGAACAGTGTTCTATTCTATTCTATTCTATTCTATTCTATTCTATTCTGTTCTGTTCTGTTCTGTTCTGTTCTGTTCTGTTCTATTCTATTCTATTCTATTCTATTCTATTCTATTCTGTTCTATTCTATTCTGTTCTATTCTATTCTACAGTTATATTATATAGAACTGTTGCAGCAGTTCCAGCTCTGTAAACTCTCCAAGAGCATGTGAAAACTGAGGAAGACACCAGTGCAGACAGGAGACACCCATTTGCTTGCTAACAGGCAAAGCCAGGCTGTTGGATACAGAAGCAACAGGAGCCCCACAAAACGTGCTGGGTTTTCTGTTTCCAAAACTACAGAAATGCTACACACGAGTAAGCCCCAACCACAACATTTTCAAATTATGTCTTTGCAAACTGCTTGCACTGCAAGTTATTTCAATTTTACCAGAACTGTCTTCTGATTGGAAAGTTTAGTATGCAATTTTTTAATTAACCCTAGTAAGCATATTTTGTGCTTGCCTACTGTATTTGCTCTAAATGATACCTGTTTTATACACCCTGGGATGGAGGGCGTATTTCTATCATTTTATCTTCTTATGCTCTGAAAACAAGATCTTATTTTCTATTTCTGTTTAGGGGAAGGTAAATTTAAATCCTTCTGAAGCAAAGCTGCTTGACCTTAATATTGATTCACTAGTAAAAACACAAAAAAATAAACTAATCATTCACAGCGATATTAATCTAACTAGATGTCTAGTCCATGAACTGGCTTTGATTAACAATTATTTGAAAAATTTCTATTCATTTCTATATTGCCTCAGTTCCCAGGTTCATGGGAAATGTGCAGTTTTATTGGCTCATATATTTTATGGTATATAACAGAATTATCTTTGCTTTTTCACAGTTTCCTATTTTATTACTGCAAAGTCAATTTATTACCTGTTAGCATATTTCTAAAAAGAAAAAAGAAGTATCTCTGCAGAGGATATCAAAGGTCTGTTTTACAGGAGTTGATGCTATTTTCTCTGAATGTCCAACTTTCATTCAATGATGTACAGAGGAAAACACCTCAGAAAGATCAATGTCTGCTTAGCAAAAATATCTCAGAATTGACAAATGGTGCAATATCATTTGAAAACATCTTATGAAACTAATTTTTCATTAAAGCTTTCAAATAAAGAGAATAACCTTTTCTTAAAACAGAGATAATCTGAATTTTAAGAAGGGAATTGAAAAAAAAAATCTTTAACAGACACATACTTTTGACTTTGTGACATTTACCTGTGATAAAATATTTAGTTAACACGTGGTGCAGAGAAACACCAAATAATGTCTGAAAGATCCCCTTGGCTTTGGACTTACATACTCCTTATTCTGGACTTCAAAGCAAGGCAGAAATTTACCCCCATTCTACATCCCTCCCACCTGTTTGGTTTTGTTGGTTTTTTTAAAATTAAATTCAAAGTCATACAGTGCACAGTTCTTAGAAAGCTCTCAATCATCTTGAGCATCTCTGACAGGATGTAATTTTCTGAATGGGCAGGGGGAAGGTTGCAGGGGTTTTTATTTTGTTACACGGTAAAGGCTATTAAAATAGATATGAACATATATTTTTCAAGAGAAAACTTGTAGGAAAGGATCAGATATTCAGCTGATTTCTGCTAAATTAGGGAAAGTCAAACCAGTGTCCATCAGCTGAGGATCTGACTTGATGGCTCTTTGTTTGGGATTACACACATTTTCCTGACAGGCAGGCGTAGCTTGATTTAACAACTTCTCATGCCACTTCTCTCCTTTCTATATTTGTACAAAACATCAGTAGAATCTTTTGAATATTCATAATGAGTTTACATGTCCTTACTTTTCACATTCAGGTTTTGAATAATATATTCTGAGAACTTCATTAGAGGCGAAAAAATAATTTGCAAATATGAAGAGCCTTATGTACTCTGTTACCTTCAAGCCATAGGACTTCAGTTCATGTTTTCTGAAGCTTTTCTGCTGGCAGAAGGTAAGATTTTCAACAACTTTATGTTCTTTCATTTTGTGACTTGTTTTCTTCTTGTGGAGTTTAATCAAGCTTCCTACAACTCACAGGATAGCTAAGATTTGTTGTTGTTTTCTTGGTTTGTTTTGTTTTTTTTTTTTTTCCTTAAACACATATTCTGAGTAATGTTCACCACTGCATATAAAAAGGCACCTGGCCATGCAATGATAGATCTCAGGTAACCAATTAATACACCACTAAATGTTTTGTTTGTTTGTTTGTTTTTTTCAAACAATGTTATTGTCACAGCCATGCCCAAAATGTAGGCAGTTTTTCAGGAAATTAAATTTTGACCTCTGGTTCCCTGGAGAAAGTCTAGGTTTTGAGTTTGAGTCAGTCTAGCTGTATTTGAGAATTTCAATGGGATATCACCCAAAACCTTTGGCGTCTGAGGTGTTCCTTTGGATGTGGACCATTTAATCATATCTAGCCCAACCAAAGCAGTTTTCTGACAAAAAAGCTTCCTTATGCCCCCGTCTAAATTTTCTAGATCATAGGTTTGTGAATCTTACATGAACCCCAAGGTGTTTATCGCACCCAAGATTTTGTAGATATGGGCAGAATCATAATAAAGAGAACAGCTGAAGAAAAACTGAAGGGAGATAAATTCACCCCAACACAATTAGATGATATCCAGGCAAAGCGGCTGCAGATCTACTCATGGATGAAGATTACTGCGTCTTGAAAGGCAGGACTGGAGGTGTGGAAATACTTTGGGACTGAAGAAGTCCACAGCAAAACAGAGTAATTTCCTTCAGCAGAGCCGAAAGGGAGCAATTTCCTCTGGCCTTGCACAGGAAGACCAGTTGAAAAAATGTTGTGAGCATCTGGATGAGATCTCCTGCAAGACCTCCTAGAGATGGATTAGATGATCTAAAGGAGTCCAATGGGTTTATGAGGAGGCTCTCATCCCTGGCCACTCCTTGATCCCACCAAGCACACTAAAACCACTGTGGGGCTGATGTGAAAAGTGACTGAGTGAATCTCAGTTAAAACCCCTTGTTTGGAACAGTCAGTAATAGGAAGCTAAGGGGCAAATGGCAAAATGCTAGAGGTTACTTTATTTCTGAAAGCAACATCTTGACAGCTACATTTTATTTCTACCCAAAGAGAAATTTAAGTCCCAGGGCCTGTCTTAGAAAAGAGAAATAAATTCATAAGCTTCTTTCTGACTTGACAAAGAGTGTGATTCCTGACTTCTGAAAAGCGTTAAAATAGCATTGCATGGAAGAGTTTCCTGAGGCTTGCTCATTGAAAAGGAGCTCAATCTTGTTCCAAATTTTGAATCTAAATTTTTACACTCCTCTCTGCCATCACCCCCCTAGTATTTTAAGTAGTCCCAGTCTAGTAGTCAGTTTGTCTCTGTGATTGACATTCTGAAAATGCAAATGATGAGTTCTTGGGAAAACTGTCAACGGATTGAGGGACTGAAAGCAAATTGTGTGCTACCCCAGGAGACCAAGGTTCTAGTATCAACTTGTGTATGACCTCTCTGCTCCTTGTCTGGCAGAGGTGCTTCTGGCTCTTTGGCAGAGCTTTTCTTGCCAGGATGAGTATGGTTCCAGTCTCAGGTGGGAATTCAGCATAACTTCTTTCCTGTGCCACTGCTTTGCTGCAATACATTAAATTTATGATCTGACACTGGAACCTTAAATATTGGTGGTTTAAGTAACTTTTAGAAAAAGGTGTGAGGTTTTTGGGCCAGTTGTGCAGTATGTTGAATATAAAACTGAAGAGTAGAAGGAGTAATTGTAGTGAATTCCAACCCTCTAAGAGCAGGAGCAGTGCTAGGAGTTAAGACCGGCAGTGCACAATAAAAATATTGCATATGACAGTCACAGATTAATTGAGATGGAGTAGAAATACTTGTGAGCAGATAAGGCACTTGAAGTAGTCAGTGGATGTAGCAATCACTTTTATGTTTACATTTCTGAAGCTCATCTCCATGTAGTTATAGATCACAAAGCTTTGATTTTGCTGTTTGGCAAATCAAACCAAAAATACCCAGGAGGGAGAGATAGGACTGAAGATTGCAAACCTTCCAAAGAAATTGTCTTTGCATGTAATATGTCTAAATCACTGCTGCACAATGCAGCTAGTATAATCTTCTGTAGAAGAAAAATATGTAAGTCATTTTGTTGTAAAAACTAAACCACAAACTGATTTAGGGACTGCTCCAGAGCCCATGAAATCAACGAGAGTTTTTCCATTAATTCCAGTGGGATCAACCTCTAAAGGTAATGGATCTTGCAACAAAGGCAGTGAAATCCATGGCAGCAGTGTGATCAGTAGGAGTCCCAAATACGCACAGAAGCTGTCCATGTGATAATTACTGTAAGACAAAAGACAGTATAAATGGGTGTTTTAATGGATATTGACTAAGAATTAATCTGATTTCAAGAGAATGTCAGATTTCTAAAACAAGTGAAAGAGAAATGGGCACATACTAGGTTCAAGCAGGAAGTTTTCTGAGCATTTCTTAAAGTCATTATTCAAACAACTCAGTGGCACAAATTATCAAAGAGACAACCAGAGAAGAAAGGAAAAAATATAGGAGTCTGGAAGTGCATTTTAGAATGAGCACATTTTAAAAAGTGTACTCATCTGGTTCCATCTGTGCATGACTCAGTTCTACTGCTGAGTCCTGCCAGACTTCACTGCTACGTATAAACCAAAATGAAGGAGTGCTACATGCCTAATTGGGCCTCCCTTACTCACAAATTAATCTCTGCAATGATTTGGAAAGGACTTCGTAGGAATATATTCAACTTCATTCCCAATCTGTCCTGCTGATCCCAGAGGACTGGCAATTATAACAGTGCTAGCTTTGACTTCTCAGATTAAGACTTTTTCTTACAGTATAAACTCTTTTGACAAAGACTATTTGGTATTTGTACAGTCCCAAGATGCTTTGAGAGTACAAAAAAAAAATACCATTTGCATCTTTTCTCATTATCACACCCATGTGTGAATAGCTTGTCTTTGTCCTTTAATATCTTATACTGAATCATGATGAATAACTGTGATATTATTTGATGTGCTTGCTAACACTGCAAGACCAGAGAGATGACTTTGTAGAGAATAATCTACTAGAAAAGGTGCTTGAAGGGCAAGTTGTCATGGATCCTTTGTTTAAGTCATCCCTTTACCTAATGAAGGCAATGAAACAGGTTTTTTAAGAGAGGAATCTCATACAGGACAGTATTTTCATATAAACATCCTAAAGAATTCTCCAGCTGACTAAAGATCTTTCGTCACTGAACTAACAGTTCAAAACAATGTACTCTTTCAGCATTCCTGAATGGCATTTCCTTATCTGATAATGTACAAATGGTGTGAACCTTGGCTGAAGTACAGCTCTGCAGCCTTTTTCCCAGAAGTGCTTTTGGGGATGACTGTGTGTGAGCAACTGTACCAGGTGGTGGCCTGGGACACACACTGTGGCAGAGTGGCCATGGGGTCCATCACAGCCAAAGGGTTGGGGAACTGTTCTTGCACAGCAATCTGAGGACAGCTCTGGGAGACTTCTGATGTCACCCATTCTCAGGTCTTGACAGTGAAGGAGGTACCCCAGCATCCCGAGTTAATTATTCCTTACTATTATTCCTAATTATTCCTAATGTGTGTATGAGAGTTAGTGTGTCTAACGCATCTGGGCCAGGATTCCATGAGCACGAGGTTCGTGGGTAATAGTCACACTCATGGATGATGAGTCACACAGGCAGTAACTCAGATGTGTCCCACCTGCACTCTTCAGATATGTGTCCAAAGTGCACGTCTGCAGGTGTCCCACAGCTTATTGTTCTGGCCAGAAGATTTTTCATTTTGTCACAGTGCTCAGGGAAAGCAGCAAAAAAAAGCAATATAGCTGGTATTGCCTTGGTGGGTTTTGGATTAAAGAAGGAACCAGAGACTCTGAAGATCTCTGTCTAGTTCTTATTCATATCTAGTCTGTTCATATTTTAAAGAAAATTATAATGTGACTTTTGAAACCAAACAGAGTAGTAATCTGGTTTATGACACCAGATATTTGCTCAAAAGGTCCAGCCAGACTAAAGACATACTTGGTAAACTGCAAGGGTGGGAGTGGGGGAGTGTATGATTCAATATAGCTATAATCATAAAGCACAAGACCTACTGAGCCACTTTATGACCTTTTTCTTCACCAGTGAAGAAAGCTTTAATAAGTCACTTCTGGCTGTGCCAGTCATGAATTACTGCTGTCTGCACAAAGGAAGATAAATATTGTAACACATCATAGAACATCTCTCCCTTTAAATACTGTAAATGGATAAAGATACAAAACCCAAAAGAAACCTGAAGTAATAAGTGAAAAACTAAGCCAAAGAGCAAGAATGGAATTACTCCAAAGTGTATTACTTTGAAAGCAAACCTTTGATATAAAATTCCTCCTTTTCTAATGATAAGTAGGGACAAGACTAGAAGCACATTTATAGTTGTCCAGAGCTGGCAGTGAGTTCTCCCACTGAACCAGCAAAGGACATTTTGTGGTACTCTCAAATGTTTGTAGCTACCAGTCTATTCTCCTTGCCCAAATATTTCTTTCACTGTCTTGGTTGAAACCTCCACCATCCTCTCGCTGCTCAGCCCCACTCCCCAGCAGAAACTGTCTCCAGTAGAACAGGCAGAGGAGCTGCTGGTGTAATTCTCTGACCTGTTCAGCTAGCCCAGGTCTTTTGAAATGAACCTGGTTTGTAAAGAGTTATTTAAGCTGCTTGAGTAAATGTGGCTTGTGTTTGCTAAAAAGGATTAGGAGCAGAAGGAGCAAATGGCAGGTTTGAGGAGTTTATTGTAGGAACAACGAGAAGTGAGAAGCGTCTGAGGGAACAGTCCCCTTCTCAGCCAGCAAAGCTGCAGCTGCAGAAAACATCAGGGCAAATGCTTCCTCTCATTTGCTGAGCAGAAGACATGTTAATGCCAGTATATATCACAAAACTGAAACAGAAACAGCAGGAGCCCTAAAAAAAAATAAGTCTAGAGAACAGAAATAATAGTTATGTCTAATTTCTGAGGAAACTCCACCTAAATGCTCTCCCAAAACAATAGTTAGGAAAGTGTGCTGGTTTTGGCTGGGATAAAGATAATTTTCTTCATGGTGGCTGGTGTGGAGCTGTGTTTTGGATTTGTGCTGAACTCTGGGTTGATAACACAGAGAAGTTTTTGTTATTGCTGAGCAGGGCTCACACTGAGCCAAGGCCTTTTCTGCTCTCTGTATGGGCACAATGGCCAGGAGGCTGGGGGTGCCTGTGAGGAAACACAGCCAGGAGAAGTGACCCAACTGACCAAAGCGTATTCCAGACCATGTGACACCATGCTCAGTATATAAAGTGGGGGGAAGAAGGAGGAGAGGGGAATTTTTGAGTGATGGGGTTTCTCTGCCTCAGTCACTGTTACGTGTGATGGATCCCTGCCCTCTCAGGAATGGCTGAACACCTGCCTGCCATGGGAAACATTGAATGAATTCCTTGCTTTGTTTTGCCTGTGTGTCAGACTTCTTCTTTCCCTACTAAACATTGTTGATCTCAGTCCATGAGTTTTCCATCTTTTACCCTTCCAGTTCTCTCCCTGATCTCATTGGTGGGGGAGTGAGCCAGTGGTTATGTGGGGCTTGGCTACTACTGGGGTTGAACCATGACAGAAAGCATCTCATCCATGGACACAACCTTGGACAAATATCTGTGTACCAAAATACATCAAAGCCACAAGTAATATGAACTTGCTTACAAATTGACAATTTTCATTACTGTGTCAGATAGAAGATTGTAAAATACAGAGAGAAACTGGTATGTTTAAGAGATTAAAATTAAAATAAGGTTGCAAGATAGTAGGAGTGAGATTTAAAATGACACATTACTAGTTTAGAAATAAAAGTTATTATTTGTTGATATGATTTAGAAATAAAAGTTATTATTATCCAATGTTTTCTAAATATGTTCAGTTTCTAGTACACAATACTATTCAGATGGTTATTAAACAGGAGTCAGGCATCTGACCTATAAAAAAGAAAGTTTACATTTAGTTTCATAAGTAGAGGGAAGTTTCGAGGAAGTCTTATAGAGATGTATGCGCATATACATTCTGAATGGAACTTTTGGTTTCTTATATACTACTTAGGACAGATATAAATAGTCCTCATTTTAAAGCATGTTTGGGATTTTTGAAAATTTATAGAAACAATAAAACTGCTTTCCTGAAACTCAAATGGTAAAGTGAAACTCAAGGTACATTTTGCTCTTTACTTTGAGCAGGGCATTGGACCAGATGACTTCCAGAGATGCTTCCCTCTCCTGCACTGTGATTTTACAACATAAAGTATTGACAAACTGTGTATGGAAATAACCAGTTTTCTTCTTTCTTTTTCTTTTTCTTTTTCTTTTTCTTTTTCTTTTTCTTTTTCTTTTTCTTTTTCTTTTTCTTTTTCTTTTTCTTTTTCTTTTTCTTTTTCTTTTTCTTTTTCTTTTTCTTTTTTTTTTTTCTCTTTCTTTTTTTGCAAGAACTGTGTGAGGAAAACAGAACAACCAGGAAATTACAACTTCCCAAGAGACACTGTACAAAGACACTGATTTCTCCTTCATTGTGGTGGACACTGACACCTCCTGCTCTGCCTACTCTGCAAAACCCTCTCCTCTCTCCAGCTGGGGCCCAAAGAAATGACAAATGGGAAGGACACTCCCCAAATGGGCATGCAGAAGCATTCCCTTGGTGTGTGCCACAAGGTACACCCTAGGAAGTTTTCAGAGCAGTTGAGTTTGTTGGCTAATTTACCCAAAATGTTTAAGCCTTGAAAAAGGCAATGATGTGCAAGAAATTTCAATGTCTCATATTTTCCTTATCAATTCTTTTTTTTTTCCCTTTTATCATTAACTGTTTCTGTTTTGTAAATAACCATTCCTTTTCAGCTCAATTTTTCTATGATTGGTATTAATCACATATCCAAGATATTCAATTTTTGAAAGTGTTATCTCTATAGAAACATTTCATTAATTTCAAAACAATAGGAAAACTACTTGTTCTGTATAACCTTGAGAAAATGGTAACCCATCATGCTCCCAGCTATTCTTTTTCCTGGTCAGCTTGAAATCTGAGCAAACACATGCAGATACAGGATGGTCAATTTCCTTGCACATCCATGAATAATGCTTCTGCATGCTGATAATCCATGATTTCTTTGATAAGTCTTCTGTAAAAACAAGGACAGTGATACATCATAATAGCCTTCAAATTTCAGATAACATATTTTTCTTTCATAATGTAGCAAGGAAAATTTGGACATAACTATAAATTTTTTAACCTTTAAACAACAAAACCATCTGATCTTCAAAACATCAATAAAATATTTTTTTAAAAAAATCACACATTACAATGAAGCATATGGCTGGCATTATAAAAGATACATCAATGTTATTTCCCTTATGTAAATTCCCAGAGGCTGGTTTCATTCTGGTTTGTCTTGGGATCACCACAGGTATGTTCTTAATTTGAATGGTGAGTTTATTCGGATTATAATGGAAACGGGCACCATGTGGCTAAACTTATTCAAGCAAATGATTTCATCATTACGGTTTAGAGAAAGATCTTCCTGATCTATTAAGAATACTTCACTTATTGTAAGGACAATTTCAGTGACACAACTCAGGAATTATGTAGCCTCTTTAGAAACTGACTAATTAGAATAAAAGGAACCTGCTGAGACAGTGGTCTCCTACAATTTATGAATAATTGTCTACATTTCTCTTTAGATCTGTTGCTTTGTGTTAAAGCCCAGCTTAGCCAAAGGTAAAATTTAATATCTGTAGCATTACTAAATTATAATATATTGATATGTTTGGGGGGGGGTGTGTGTTTTATAATTTGGTTAATTTTTGCCCTTTTTTAAGGGTACGCATTTTACTAATTCCACCTTTTTTTCTCTTATATTCCTAGATAACCTAATTGTGATTTTTGTTGTTTTTTGTTTTTGTTTTTTTTTTTTTTTGTTTTTGTTTTTTTTTTTTTTTTTGTTTTTTTTTTTTTTGTTTTGTTTTTTTTTTTTTTTTTTTTTTTTTTTTAATCAGGTGATGAAGCTGTGAACACACTGGGAGTATTTGGTGGCTTTAAAAGACAAGGCCATGTTGCCCAACCCCCTATGGTACCTTACACTACTCTAGTGTGCAAAAAATAATAAATTTACTTTAAATAAAATTTTAAGAAAGGATCTTTCTCTCTAATAAATTTGGAATTCCAGAGAGTTATTTAGTTTGCCAGGCTGGAGGTGCCTAACTCTTTAAGATATCTAATTTCTTTTGGTGCCAGAAACATTCTCTGAGAACTTATTTTTTTCAACTATATATACTCTAGGGAAATCTATATTTATCCCTCAGCAGAAGCCCACCCATGGGCAGGACTAAGTTGAGAAACTTTTGATTCCTCTAAAATTATTCCAAGAAATGCAATAAGTTAGTTGTCGTTACAACTATGGTTAACTTCATTTAATATCATCATAGTAGTAATGGTGATATTCACCTTTTGCTTAATAATCTCACAGTCAGAATACTCACCCAGGAAATAACACATTTCATTCTCTATCTTTAATGGGATTGAATCCACGTTGTTTGGAAATTGTCCTAACCACAATCCATGAGATATCCTGATTAAGACTGCTACTTATATTTATACCTGAAGCATATTTATATTTATACCAGAATTATATTTATACCAAAAGCATTATATTTATACCAGAATATATATATATATATATATATATATAGTCTGTTTCGTAAACAGATGTGCAAAAGTCTTTGGTCCAGCAGAGAGGGGAAAAGGAAATATGATTTTAACTTTAGTGTTGAGACACTCAACTGGAATTATGGTTTTGTTGGAATTTTATGAATTTTACATTATATTGTGTCCTACAGGAAAAAAAATGCAGTCCTGGAGACAGGGACCAAAGTTGCACAAGCCTTTTCAACCAAAACCATAGGTGAGAATCAGGATTGTCTTTGCCTATATTCATTCTGGACAAGTTCTTGTACATCTACCCAGGAAAGGCCCAGCTTTGATAAGATGGATGGAGACATTCTCCCTAAGGGTACCCCATAGCTCAGCTGTGGGGGCCTTTTGAAGGTTGTGTAGATTTAACTGCCCCCAGTGCCTACTCTCTGTGTCTCCCCAGGTCTCAGGTAAGTGTGCAGAACGACTCAGACACTGTGGAAAATAAAGTACCAGAAAGAAAAATGTTAATAATTAGCAAGTCTTGTAGTTTCTCTTCAGAGCAAAGAAAGATTGCTGCTATTTTGGTCAGTAGTGTGAGAAGGAATTGAAAGCAAGAAATCTGGACTGCTTCCTTCAGACCTGAAGAAGCACTTCTGTCCCCATGGATTTAGGACTGCATGTAGGATGTTCTGTTATATTGCTATTGCAACTGGGAGTTGGGTATTTAAGAGTTCTGTGGAACTTTGCCCCAGCCAGGCACCAAACTTTGGTGGGCAGCAGCTCACCCTTTGCCAAAATGTAGAAGTGTTGTGGTTTGAAAGCAAAACAAATGAGAGGCTCCAAGTCAGAAATAATATTTAATAGGAAGAAAGGAAAAAAGGTAAAATAAAAAATAAATGCAATAATACGAAAGACCACTGACAGAGTCAGAATACTACCTAAGCAGAGTGATGAAAGCAGTCCAGATGAGGTGGTCTTCCTGAAGCAGTGATCCCGTAGAAAGGTCTGGTAGCTCTGGTCCTCTGGGAATCCAGTGGGTAAGGGCTGTTTGCACTGTTCCAAATCCCAGATTATATCTAGGTGAGAATGCTTGGTTCCTCCCCCTGGGCAGAGCATCTCACAATGGGATGATGGGTCATGCAGGGGGTCCTTGATGGCCCATTAAACAGAGATAGCTACCGGAGGGAGTTATCCATGAGTCATGCAGCAAGGCATTTGGTGGACCATTAACAGAAGAGAGCCCAGATGCAAGGGGCCTGGGTAAACACTGCTCCAACAATTGGATTCAACAGTTCATGAAGATGGTGATAGAATACTTTGTGCACATCCTATACTACAGCCCAGGACAAGAAGAAATTCTAAATTTACCAGCTGTGTTGTAAACTGCTCTCACAGGCTTCACCACTGAGACAAAATGATAATCTGGAAATTTGTTTAAGCTCCAGGACAATGCATCTGCCACCAAAGGATGATATTTATAGAGTCCAAAGATTTGAATTGTACTGAAGATTAAGCGGAATGCGATCACAACACTGGAGTAATACTTTAATGACAGTCATTACACAAATAAAGCAATATTTTGCACACAAATGCGATACTACCGACTTCAAAAATAACTGATCAAAAGAATGTAGCAAAAGTGTGATCAGGCATCCTGGTTAGGTTTTTTTTTCTGGCTCTCACTAAATTTAAAGGTCCATGAATGCCACTGAATGTTCATGCATGTCTGTGTGAATTAATATACATATACATATACATATGCATATACATATACATATACATATACATATACATTTATTTCCTCTTTAGCTCCTGTGGAAAAACAGGTGGGCTGCTCACATCACTCTACACACAGTAAGGTCAGAGTCCAGGGGTGGCTCACAGCCTGCTGAAGTTCTAATGTGGTTAAAACCTCTGTCCAGGGGATGAAGTCCACTCATGCATTGCAAGACTTGATGAGAACTGAAGTATTTACAGGAGTGGTTGTCCAGTCAACCTAGATGGTTTTATGACTCCATAGGATGTTGAAGGTTAAAACCATTTCAGTATTGTATTTTGGTAGAAATATGCTATTGATGCCATCATTTTTCATAATATCAGAACAATTCCTACTAGATGATCAATGTATTATTTTCACTTTAAATTGCCTCATGAAGTGACCCAGGGGCTAAAGAAACCAAGATTAATTTGACAGTTTCCTGTCAGGCAAGCAAAAACATAATGTCTGAAAAATTTGCCAAGGATAGTTTAATTTTAGACGGTGAGCACCAGAAGCGCTAAGTAATCCTTATAATTCTGATACATTTTGTGGCTAAAAAAATACCAGAAAAAATGGGAAAAAAGTGAGATAGGAAAGAAAGAAAAAGAAAATGAAATAGCAAATTCCTGGATCAAAGTCCTGCTATAAGATTTTTTAATGACTTGAACTTTGTGTGTTGCTGTTGAAGACAAAGTAATCTTCAATCTGTAGCCCAGAATCTGAAAGTGGATAATTTAATGGCAAAAAAGAGACAGTTATTCTATAACTCAGTATTACTTAAAAAAAAAAAAAAATTCTTGTGTGTCCTCTTTATCATTATATTTCTGCCTGAGTTTTTCTGTAAAACAAATGAAACAATCTTGTCCATGAAGAGTAAAACTAAGGCAAGGCATGAGATTCACAGATGCATGAAATCCACCAGAAACTATAAATTTTTAGTGAGTGACCATGTTCCTGTGTGCTGGAACAAATCATATAACAGATTCTGTAGCTACCACTTACAAGATAAGCTGGATAAATGGGAAGAAATCACATCATATTTTTCCCTGCTGGCTTATAATGGAGCATTTCACATATCTGGATTTGGCTGTTGTCTGTTGACTGATCAAGATATAGGAGTACTCCTGAAAAAGTGTTCTGTAAATAGAGCCTTAGTTCAGATCTGTGTGATTGTCCTGGAGCATGGCATGTCTGTTGATTTCAATAAACATTTTTCTATATTTTCTGGGAATGGGGATTTAGGAATGGGAAGGTAGGGCTACAGCAGTGTCTCTACACCATCTTCTGTCCTCTATTCATTGTCTGATTCCTTGAGAATTCTGACTTTTCCTTCAGCCCTCTTTAACATTTTAGAGAATGAAATTTCACCTTATAAAACAGAGCACAGAAGAAATGTGCTGCTCTGTATGGTAAATTGCACATAGATTCCCACATAGACAGAAGAAAACACTAGAAAATTCAACTAAGGAATAACCAATACCTAATATCTTACTGTGAATTTACTCCGTTTTCTTAGGAAAAAATAATCACAGAATTTAAGCTGAGGTAATATTTTGGGATAGCAAAACTTCCCTTAAAGTAAATATCAGCTGTCTCTCTTCACTAACATTCAGAGTAAATTGATATTGTTTGCTTGTACTTGTTCCTGGGTAAATGCACAAAAACTATTTGTTGTTTCAGATCAGTAGCAATGAAATCCTGAACTTGATCAGCTTTGTCACTACCCTGCAGCAACACGGAAAGGTTGGCTGCTGGCCATATTTTAATATAGCAATAATAATACTTAACACTGTTCATCTCAAAAGCAATTTACACACATTAACTAATTAGGCCTCAGAACATTTGCATGATAGGTGAATAGCATTCATGCTTCTTTAAAGTGGGGTAAGTGGAGGAACAGAAGATAAAGTCACACTTTCAGCAAGAGCCAGTAACTGAATGTCCAGCTTGTGACACATAAATTTCATTTTCTGAAATGTTGAACATCTTCAGCTCCAGTTGAAGTCAAGAGAGGTGGACAGTGATCTTGACCTCTGTATATCAATATAAAGGTGCATTTTGGCTGCCGTTTGCAAAAGGAAGCCTTCAGTAATTGCTTTGGAGAGTGTTAATTTTTATGCAGACTCTCTCTGATCCCTTGCAGTTTTCTGTCACTGATCTTGCAGGTACTTAAAAGTCTCTTTCTTGTATTTTTGCACATTTGCAGAGCTGGGTCATTTAAGACATAGATGCCTTAGGACAAAGTCTAGCATGAACCAGGGATGAATAATTGACATTATTGATACAATTGAGGGTGTAAATTGACAGCTATAAAATTATTCTTTAGGAACAAAAGCCTAGTAAAAGGCACGTCCAGTCGCATAAAGAAGAGTTAACCTGATTTGGGCATTTATTTATTTACTTATTTAGGAAAGAATTTCCCTGCCTTCTGTTTTTTTCTGCAATGAAACCAAGATGGATTCCAGAGCTTGAATCTGAAGTCTTAAACTTATAGTAATAAACAATAAATGAAAATTCAATGAAGACATTATTGTATACCTTAAGACTTTCCACTTCAAAGTCAAGAGAGAGAAGATCGTGCAGCAAACAGCAAGTTAAGAAAAAAAAAAAAAAAAAGCCAAGCTCTGGGTAAAGAGAATTGCTAATTCCTTCAGACTGACACAGAGACATTTATTCTTGCCTTTGGAGTTCAGACACCAAGGAGACTTTTACTTAGGTGGACTCTTAGAAGCTGGCCCTACTCTGCACTCTGTTCCTCCTGTCACACTTCCCTGCCTGACGTAAATTGATTTTGAGACTATAATACTTGCTGCTTGCTCTTTTCAAAGTGTTAACATTCTCCTTCTTTGCTCTGCATTCAGCAAAAACATCCTTCTTCCATCATAGGGGATGCTTCAGCATTTTTGATAGATGGACATTCATGATGCCAATGTGCTGCTTACACACCACAGATAAATCTGCCATAGACAGAGTTCCACATGGAGAACTGCCAGCCTCCACGAGCAATAAATAAAAATAAGGAGATGAGAGCTCACCTGGTACTGCTTCACCAAGATCAATGCTGTGCCAAGAACTGGCTGCCAGTACAGCCACCACATAGGAAACAACTTTTATTTTTGGGTTTGGTTTGGTTTTAGGGTTTTTTTGGGTTTTTTTGGTTGGTGTTTTTTTTCTTTTTTAATGAATGTTCTGGAAGAATTAATCTGTGCTTAATTACACATTCTCTGCCCTTTCATTTCCTGACAGATAGACAACCCTAATGTTTTGACCCTTCAGCTTTTATCAAGGTAAACACAATAATGTCCTGAGGTTCAGGGTGGGAAACTAGGCGGTTGGTGTCAGTCTCCTATTGTAAATAATTAAAAAAAGGAGAAGATTATTTAATTAACCAAGATCTAAGTCTTCTTCATTCACTTTTAAAGGTAACATTACTCATTGTAATGGGGTGTGCTGGCAGAAATCCTTTGGAGAACTATACAGGCAACATAAATACACCTTGAGAACACTTGTTCTATGGAAGCTCAATGGCAGTTCATAGACTTTAAAGAATATCTTTTGAATTCTCAGCAAAAGAAGCCATTTGTTGCAAACCCTGCACTGGTTTAAAGAACTGCTGACACCTCATGGAAAACATTAAGATTCATCTTATTAAAATATCCCACCAAATATTTTTTGTTTTGCTCCTGCTGGGCCTGTGTCTTGCATCACTCTTCAATTAAATCACTAAAGGCTGACAAAACACAAACAATTCTTAAGTGCTGAAAAAAAGCCTGCTGGGGTTTGTCTGTTTACTTAGATGCTGGTTTTAGAAAAGATTTGTATCCTGTCTCCAGGGCGTATTGTGTGATTTGCACAAAACCCAGGGTTGTGGGTGCCCTTCAGGGAAGGCACAGGAGGAGACAGTGTTAGCAGAGACTCTTGGTGGTGTGAGTGGAGTTTTATTGACTTCCCAGGGCCAAACAAGAAGTTCATGCTACGACCCCAGAGGTCCTTCTCAGTTTCTAGAATTTGCTGTGCTGTGATGAGATGGAAAGAAAAATGTGAAGAAATCTGTCCTGTCTTCTGTCCTGTCTTAGGACTATAAACATCCTTAAAGGCACACTGGTTTTTTTTTTCAAAAATTGAAAACCCCCATTGGTAGGTTTGTTTCCAGTCCCTTTAGTTCCTGTCTGTGGTAATGGTACCCCCATTGGTAGCCTGGCTGATTTTCAGCTTGCCAATCAAGGAGGAAACAGATTTTTGGAGAAATGTAAAACCGGTGCCAGGAGTGGGGTGATAACACTAAAACAAAGAAGAACTGAAAGACTAGACTGTATTCACCACCTTTATTTTAGAAAGCATTACTTTCCTCTAGCCACAGCTGAAAAAAATCCAGATTCCAAGTAAAAAAAAAAAAAAAAAAAAAGAACCCCCCCAAAAAAGCCCCCCCCCCCAAAAAAAAAAAAAAAAAAAAAAAAAAAAAAAAAAAAACCCACACCACCAAATCCAGAGTTTTAGACCTTATTTCTGCTGTGCTCTTACTTCAGGGTGGATCCTAGCACTTGCATCCATCCCTCCCGTGTGCAGCTGGCACCCAACCCACTCTCCTGCTCTAACCATGCAGAACTTGCAGGAGCTCTGAAACCTGATGCTGGGCACTTAAGGTTGTGACCCTGCAATGGGGCAGTGCCAGCAGGAGTGAAGAGAAAACTCCTTGAAAAGATGTGCACCTGTCATTGAAAAGAAAGTCTTTTTCCCTCTCATGCTTTCAAGAAAATCAGAAGGAATCCAGTAAAATGTAGGACAGCAGTGGCCTATGGAGGTTTTTCAGCACATCCAGTTCCTTCATATTCAATTGAATATATGTTCAGCTTCCAGCATTAGGAAAATCTCTATCACCACTACACCATGGTAGTTAAAAATCCAATTAAAAATAAAAAATCCATTTAAAATTATGTCATTATGTAAAAAGACCAATCCCACCACCTACTATGTGCAGTGGGAAGAGACAAGAAGAGCTCACAAGTCAGTTTGGTTGCCCAGCTCCCTCCAACCATAGAGAACTGCTCTGGTGAAAATCCTCAGAAGAGTAAGGCTTAGGTTACCTTCCTAAAATAGTGGTTACTAATAGGATTTTGGGGAAAATGTCTTTCTAACGTCAAAGGGATGACACATGGCATGTAGACCATTCCAAGACTTCCTGATGGTTTTGGGAGTGTTAGTACTGCCCATCCAACATGTCACCTCACACACCTCTTCACTCCCCTGGATTCATTGGTGGGAAGCCCTGAACCATGCCTTAATGAAATACAAAGACAGTACTACAAATTCCGTCAACAAATTGTAGCCAAGATTTCTGCCAAGACACAGAGGGACCACCAGCAAAACAACTACTCAGAAGTCCTGTCACAGGTTTTAATTTCTTTCTCTCTGCAGTTTAAAATCTTGGTGTTCCTTAACCTAGCTAGGCCGCTCTGAAACTCAAGGCTTCAAACTGTGACACTCATATGGACTCCACAGCAGGGGTTACAAACAGGAGAGGGGAGAAAATTTCCACTCATCTGAAGAAAAACGCTGTTGTGAGTAGGGGAGTTCAGGACAAGCCGACAGTGAGGCAGGGCAAACAGAAATACAAGGGGCATGCTAGGGGTGTTATCAGTGACAGAGAGCAGCCTGACAACAACAAGGTCACAGAATTAGGTCAGAAAGTATGGATCTACCCCTGGATACTGTTGCTGCCCCACAGCACAGGACATTTTTGAGAGACTGAGACCCCAAAACTTCATCTAATGAGCCCCTGTTCTCAACCCTCTCTAAAATGAGTTTTCAAGCTCTGTGGCTGAGTCTGAGCTTCAGCCAGCATAGGGTCCCACAGTGTGAATTGCGCCATGAGTTTTGTTGTTGCTGTTGTTTTTTTAAGAAGTGCCTCTGCTATCCAAGCATCATGTACAAGTTTGACCTATATAACAGACCAAGTAGGTCACTGAGTGCACATCGGACCATGACAAATTGATTTTGAACCATCACTTATCTGGCTCTGTTGCTGTCAAGGAGGATACATCAGTGTGATTAATAAATTATTTACCAAATAGATAAAAGCATGCTTCCCCCAACAGAGATTCTGGAGGGTTTATTGTTTTAAGCTGCTGCACTAATTGGGCTGTACATTCACTTGCAGTTCCAAGAGAGAGGAACATTAGAGGAACAATGCTCTTTACTGCACACGGTGGTGGCACAGCAGAGGCATCCCATGAACGTCTAAAACAAATGATGCTCAGTTTAGTGTTTTCCTGGCACAATTCCCAGCACCCCCTCCTTGCACCAGTCTCCATCCAGTGCTGCCCCCAGCACAGGGGAGAGAACTGGCCTCACAGGACCACTGAAACATTTTATCTCAAGCTCCACTAAGATGTGAGGGACAGCTTTCAGATCCACTCTGTATTGCAGAAATGATGCTAGATTGTTTCCCCTGGGATTTTAACCACCACAGTTGAAAAAGTATCCTAACAGGCAAGAGAAAAAAAGGGATAAAACACCTTTTCCTCAACTAAGAAGTTTTTCCCCATCCCTCACTGAACTAAAAACAAAACACAAACCAAATAAACAAGGTTAAATAAAATATATTCTGCAGACAGGAGGAAAAAAACATACAAGAATGCTTTGACTCTCAAGGTATATGTCATATGGCTGTAGGAAGCCAGTTAGTAATACAGACTCCTAAGGGGTTATTCAGACACTTGGGTAAAATAGCAGATCTCCAAAGAGGCTTAAAGTAAATGAAGCTCTTAGCAACTTAATGGGTGGGGTTTTTTTGAGGAGGAAAGGCAGAAGAGAAGTTGGAGGGAGGAAAGGAAAAATTACGGAAACTACATTTCTAATTGCAGCAGAGAGATAGTAAAATGTCAGCCCTTGCCAGAAATCTTTTGCAGCATTCAATAACTCCACCTTTTTAGTCTTTATTTTTTGTGTTTATTTCTCTTATTTTTTTTTAATTAATTTTTTCTGCATTGCCTTGAAAACCCCTGGAAAGGAATTCTGGTTGTGTCTCTCACAGGAAAGAGAGACTACTTGGATTTGGGGCAGTTGAAGAAAAGTGCTTGAGAATCATAGTCCAGATAAAGCTGCATAATGTCCTGGTACTTGAATTTAACTGTATTTATTAGCTTTTTTTTTTAAACTCTATTTATTAGCCCTTTCCTGTGGGGTATCCACTAATACCGATCACTAGAGAAAAAGACTGCATTATAATGATTCCTAATTAGATACAGATGCAACAGATTTTGATTCATTATTTCCATGGGCTGCTGTCAGTGTTTTGTGCAGTGTTTTCAGTTTCATTAAGCTACTCTGCTCAATTCCTTCATGAACTGCCTCTGTCAGCTTAAACACCCCCCTCTGCCCCCAGCAACACTTCTTGCCCAAGCATCTCTGCTTCTGATTTCTTTTGTAAGCCTTATCTATGAAATTACTCTTTGCTGCTGTTGTTTTATACTGGAGGACAATTTTTCACCTTCAGAACTTGAATTTGTCCTCAGCAATAAAAAGAAAAAAAAAAACCTTTTAAGTGAGAGAAACTGCAGTGTAATCTAAAATGCATTTTAATCACTGCAACTAATTATGAAGAGTGGTAAATCAGTAAGGGTCAGAGCTCCAGCACTTCACTCCAAATGACAAACAGTAGTACAGCTGATTGTAATGGGATTATTCCTGTGAGTAGCTGTCCATTACTTTTACTGAGAGATTTATAGTCTCTTTGAAAAACTGTCTGAAAGATCATTAATAAAATAATAATTAACAAGGAAACTGCAGCCATTATATCAAGAATTTCTGCAAACAATGGGAAAACTTCATTTATGGTAGACACAGTGAATCAGAGCAGTGAAACTCTGGGTAGGTCTGTATTGCTGCCTGATACCAATAGGCATAATCTCATTTTGGGGGTGAGTAGGGTAGGGGGAAAAAAACCAATCTGTTTACAGATCCATGCACTGAATTGTTAAATTGGAGAAGAAACCAGATATATTAAGACAACAAATGACTTTAAATAGGTTAAGTACTTTGGTCATCAGGAATTTTGAAGGGGACCAGATTTTTTCGATCCTCATTACTTTTGAGAGAAATAACATCTGTGATGTTTCCATTGAAATAAATGAAGTATTTGTGAGAAGTTTGTATTAAATAAACTGTCATTGTCCCAAGGTAGGGAACCATCAAAACCCAGCCCAGTTTTTCTGGGGGCAGCTCAGAAGACAGGAGGGCACGTTCCAAGGCAAACTGCTGAAGTGAGGCACCCTGGGCAAGCTTTTCAGGGCTTCCCAGACTACTGGGCCCCATGAAGTGGAGCTGCACGTTGCGTGGCTGGGGTTTATCAGCTCCTGGGCAGTGCTTTAAGAATGCAATTGCTCCATGCCTGCCTGAAACTCTGCTCTGCACTGGTGGCTGTTGCATTGCCTCAAGCAGAACCAGGCCACCCCTCTCCATAGTCACTCCTGGAGACCTTCCTGCAATTTCAATCTCACAGCCTGTCTCCATTATCTCTTTATAAGGTGAATGTACCAAAACCCAGGCAGGCAGACAGACATTAGAAGGTCTTTACACAGGTTAGATCTTATACTTTCCCAAAGGTTCACACGTGAAGATGGGATGTGGTGCTGGATGGGCCACCTGGTAGCTGGGCCACCCCTGCTGCCAGAACAGCTCCCTGTTTAAGATCAAAAAGGCAGAGGTTTGTTCTGTTTAGCAGGCTCCGTGCAGGGTGACACCAGTACAAGCTGGGCAGGGTTGTGAGAATGTCTAGTCAAGATGTTAAAATTTATCACCTCTTGCAAAACAAATATCAGAGGTTCCCTTTGACTTCTCATCCTCAGGGCTCTGCACTTCAGGTGGCTCTTTTAGGAAGTGAACCAGATCGAAAAACTGCACATGAGCACCCAGTAACTGTTTTGTCTTGTCCCACTCTTACTTAATTTTTGTCAACAATGTTACTCTGCCTCCTACATTTCACCAGAATATTTCTTGCTGGTAAAGTGGCAAGGAAACGTAGTCCTTTGTCAGCAGAGAAAATTCCAAAGTGTGTGTTTCCCTGAGCCCTGAAGCTTTGCTACAAACACATGTGGAGATGTGAAACATGTATTGATGTCACCAATGACTGCCACTTCTGTGCGGCATGACCTGCACTGGTGTTCACACATTTAAAATAATGAGATTGCATAATGCATGTGATCTTGCAACCTTACTGGTTAACAAAACACCTGAGACACCTGATCTGGAGCCCTGATTCAGTGTGATATGCCAGAGTGTATTAGTACCCCTGGGGCTGCATGAAGTACATGCCATATTTCCCCAAAATCTCTGCACAGTGCTATCCTCAGACAAACAGGACGGAAAAAAATTACAAGGTAATGCAGAGGTAAGGTCATGTTTTATTCTGTAAAAAAAATTCAGCCAAAACATATATATGTTCAGCATGGACAGGCTTCACATCTAAATCACTCAAGATATTTGCCTGCCTATTATATGGATATCATGTACAAATCTCTTAAAGATTTCTTCTATAATTAAGAGTTTTTGTGGTAGATGGTGTTACTTGTTCCCAGTAATCCCAGTGCTGTCTTCCCTGAAGCTGCTGCATCAAGACAAAGGCATGAAAAAGTGAGCAGCAAGGGGGGGAAAAAAGTGCCATTAGGTCTCTTCTTTTCTTAATTGTGTTTGACTAGGGAGTTTACCTTTTTTTTTTTTTTTTTTTTTTTTTTTTTTTTTTTTTTTTTTTTTTTTTTTTTGTCTTTCATTAAAATGCAATGTCCTCTAGTTGATAGCATTTGGGCGTCTTTCCCAAGTCTGCCTGACAACATCAATGGCGAGCTGTTGAGCTGCAGTGACCCCCCTAGGCAAGCTGTCCTCTGCTGTTTTGGCTGCACCTACTATTATTACTCAAGCAGTGGGAGCCAAACAAATGCGACACTTGGATCTTTCTTACTTGTTCTGCAAAGCAACCCCGCCAGGCCCGGAGCACGGGCACGCTGCACAAGGAATCGACAATTCCCCACCACTGCACAGTGGGACACGAGCACTGGCAGCAGAGCTGAGAAGTTAACTCTGGGGTATACAGGGCTGACAAATGCAGAGACATATTGATCCTCGGCAGTCTGTCTCATCAGTAAGGTGGTAATGGGCTGCATATTAACACAACCGCCTGTAAGGTGACAAAAGACAGGGAAGGACGCTGCAGCTCAGCCCCGTGGGATGAACGTGCTATGCCACACTAAGGTGGAAGGTCAGCCAGCCACCACTGCTCGGGTCAGAGCCTCACCAAGGCTTGGCTGAGCAGAAGGATTGAAAATAACCACTTTTCCTGCAGTGTTTGTGTCAGGGTGAGCAAACTAGCAAGACCGAGCAAATTAAGGAAAAGGAAAATGTGTTCCACAGGTGTTGGACAAAAGAACTGAGTACAATGGACTGCTTACAAATCTCCTATTGCTGAATGAGCACATGTCTTCAGCTGGCGTCAGGGGCAGAAACAGCTCTCGCTTTGTTCCTAGACATGTAGTAACAGATACTTCTCTGCCTTCTGAGTACAAGCTGGAGGTATTACTGTAAAACCCAGCCCAGTCCCAGGCAGGGCTTCAGTGGCACTGAGGTGTGGTGCTGCAGCTTTTGCGGTTCTGAGGGATTGATGCTGCAAAATACCTCTGCACTCATCCTCCCCTTACAGAGCCCGTGTGGCTCTGGCAGCCCTGCAGGAACTAGCCTGCACAATCCAGACTCCAGGGAAAAGAGGTTTAATTGCTTCAGAAGTGTACACATCTGTCCTTTACCTGCAAAAAGAGGAGTATAAATGGAAAAACGTGATATCCTGTGAAATTTTAGGTTTCTATCAAAAATCTTGAGTGGTTTTGAAATAAGGTATTGTGGAACACAGTGGGTTTTGACAGATTATTCTTCCAAAACATGAGCACTACAATACTTTTTTTTAGTACTACTATTGGAAATAATATTTTAAAATAGAAATACTGGAAAATGCTGTTAACAGTTGATTTTGTCATATGTTATAGCTCATATATTATTAATACTATTAAGAAAAATAACTTGATTAATAATCATGTAGCACTAAAGAATTCTTTAATTTTTGATTATCAGTATCTATTTTAATACCCTGGGTGTGTACTGTTAACACTTTCCGTCACAATTTCAGGATGCATATTCATTACATCAAAATTTCACATGAAACAGAACTTCTGTTTCCTGGGAAACACCAGTCTTTTTTTTTTTTTTTTTTTTTTTTTTTTTTTTTTTTTTTTTTTTTTTTTTTTTTTTTTTTTTTTTTTTCCCCCATTGCTTCTCTTTATTATTTTTCTGGAGGATTTTAGGCACATTCTTGTGTAGGTTGTCTGAAGTCCAGGTTTAAGAGATCTTCAGGCTATTTATGGGGTGTCTAAAATTTGCTTTATATTTATTGGAGGTGGATTTGTTCTTTCACAAAAAAAAAAAAAAAAAAAAAAAGAAAAAAAAAAAAAAAAGAGGATTTTGAAAATTAGGTAAAATTGAAAGAAATTCTTCGATATCGATAGACCACAGCAGTTCTGGCTAATGGTTAGGGACCTTTATCACCACACTCAAATAAATAAAACCCACCTGCATCAGCAGCCAAGTACACCTGGGACCTAAATTAACTTCTAAGTACATTGTGAGGACATTCTGCACTGGATGATGAAGACAAGAGATGAATTCACAATTTCATTATTATTTTAGTATCACAGTGTATCACTGATATCCTTCTACATTGGAACACCGGGGATAATGGAAAGAAACCAAAAATATTTAAAAAGGACTATATTTAGGCCTACTGAGCAACCTCACTATCTATAACCTACATTTTAAACATCTTCATCTTCTTTGCAGTCTCTGCTGACTTCTGCACTGGTGAAACTCGAGGGCCGTGCTGTACCCAGCATCAGGAAGGGAAAAGCTCTTGAAACAGGAGTGGAGGGAGGATGGGGGTAGCTCAATGCCAGCACTTGCTGCTGCTTGCAGACCCCCACAGAAGGAGTGGAGGGAGATGGATTTGGCTGGCAGGGCTTAGGGCAGGGCTCATGTCAGGGGAGGGAAGGT
This sequence comes from Chamaea fasciata, assembly GCF_029207755.1. Taxonomy (NCBI): domain Eukaryota; kingdom Metazoa; phylum Chordata; class Aves; order Passeriformes; family Sylviidae; genus Chamaea; species Chamaea fasciata. The sequence goes on along the minus strand of NW_027094086.1, from coordinate 141,583,632 downwards.
AACCCTGTGTCAGTGCAGTGTGCCCTGTCTCTCTGTCCACGAGGGAGCTGTGGATGTCTCTCCCATCAGCCCATTTTGGATGGAGCTTGTTTACACAGCCCAGTCAGAAATGTCCTCCAGCCCCCTCCTGCAGGTCTAGAACCTTGAATTCAATGGCGACATCTCATCTGAGATCAAAATCAGCCCTCCTAGAATAACACAGATTTTTAAATTGTATTTCTATTATGGCTTTAAATTGCAGTCTTGACATTTTCTTCTTTCTTTTTTTTTTTTAATAGAAGCCAAAACCAATGCAGTCAGTTGGACCAATCTTTACATTATAGCCAATAATATTGATTATACTATATTTAGTTAGATAATGTCCAACATTGAAAATGCTAACATTCAACACTTATTAGATTTTTAGTCATATTGGTAACAACCAAATATATTTAATAATTTAAAGTTCAATTGCATTCCCAATGAAGCAAGTTAGTTACACACTCCTAGATGAAATCAAGGCTCACACAACATCCTATTTCACAGGTCTCGTGAAGGAAACAGTGGAATAATCAAAAAACTTAGATTCCTGTTGATTGTTTGCTAGAAATCTGAAGAGTAGGTAAAATCCAGTTGTAATTAAATATTCTTAGTTTTTTTAATTTTTTTAAAAAAATTGTTTTATTTGTGAAAACCAAAGAGTTCCCCAGCAGTAGAAACAGAAACCCATTGCAGTATAAGCAGCATTTATGAGAAACTTCTTGAGGCTCAGATGATCCTTCCACACCTTGTGCTTCAGTGGCTCTTCCCCTGGGGGTGGTGGGGTCTCTCCCTAGCAGTGATTTATTCCCCTTGGCAAAATCTTTGTGTTATTTTGCTCTTACATGGCACACAGACACTCTGCGTGCTGACACCCAGCCCAGCAGCACAGGACACAAGGAACACCTCAACAGGGAGTGCACTGGCCCTGCACAGAAGCCATCCGTCAGTGGGGCTGGATCCAGATTTGCAGGGACAGGCAATGAGGTCTGAGATCAATAAGGGGCACACAGGAAAAATTCACAGAATCTTTTACCAGTAAATGGCTATTTTGTTTTTCCAGATGAGTAGCAACAAATTTTTCTCACTGTGTTGCTTTTCCTTGTTGATGAATAACTTGAGCTGTTCTTGTTTTATTCAATATTGTTCTTTGAAGCTGCTGCATGCCCATACACATCAAATACTTACATATTGAATTCTGTGTGACTGCACATACACGTGCACAGAGAGCACATCATAAAGTCCTCTGTTATGAGCCCCAGAAGCTAAGAAGCATGAAACCTGTCACTGATTCAGGTGACAGTCCTAACCACCAGACTAGCCCTTACTCAAACTAAATTATGCCTTTTCCTCCACGTCCTCATTCTTAATTTACACAGTAGGCTTGCTATAACAGTTCCCTCACCTCAAAAAAGCCTCAAAGCCAACTCAAATATAGAAGCATCAGTAGTTTTGCAAAGCACAAAAGGTTTATGCCATTTTTCCTTCCTCTGTCAGTCCGACTTGTACCTTACCCTTTGGCTCTGCAGAAGTTTAAAGTGGCCATGTGTGAGCTAACAGGCAGCAGGCAGCTCTCCCCCTGAAAAAGCTGCCTTTGACTGCAGATTTATTTAAATGTGAATGTGTAGCTGGTTTCCTGCATGCAAAATAAAGCAGGTGCTAAAATATTAAACTCAACCACTGTCCACTATTCATTGCATCCAACTGGTGCTGTCAGAAGCAAGCTGCTTGACTAACCAGGGCCTGTGATTTAGTGTGACATTCCAACTCTAATTACTCCCTCCTCCTGATTCATTTTCTCAGGCTCCAATTTTCAGATTTAGTGAGCCTGGATTCAAGGGGATGTGGGTACAGTTGTGTGCAGGAGAGCTGGAAATGCACTTGCCTCTGAATGCAGAATGTAATTAATCACCTTGGGGCCCCTGAAATTATTTTCTACACAGCTAAGGCTTTCAAGGGGCAATTTAGCCTGCTCTCAGGTGTCTTTGAGATGTCCTGGAATATTGGTCAAGTCTCACACCCGGAGCATGGGTGTCAGCAGAAGGCTCCCATCCAGCTGTCTGCACTGGCCACTGTCATCCTGTCACTCAAAGCCTCTCTGCTGCTCTGCCCCATCTGCTGGGCGCAGACATGCCTTTTTCTAGCACGGAACAGCACAAAAGTGACTGCACTGACATTATTCCCCCGTGCTATGCTGTGTTCAGAATCGTGGCAGGGGATGGATCAGGTCATGTGGCAGGGAAACCCCAGACTTCCCTGCTGCACATCTGGGCAGTGAGCAAAGCACAGCTAACAAACTGCAAAGAAAATAGTCAGGAGTGTTTTGAATAAGTATATGCTCTGCTGCAGGGTTAATCT